>NC_141598.1:46928464-48128464 GCF_047967505.1 Dipteris shenzhenensis | reverse complement strand
TGTGTTCACATAGATAGGCTAGGTGTGTCTAGCATGGACACATGGCCCTAATGATGTGGCATGCTGACTAGGCATGTAGTGATGACATGGAACTTGTTGATGTCTTGGATGTTGATTGTACAAGGTGACATGGCACCCAGGGCTAAGTTGGCAACCTGATCATGTGGCAATGGTCTAGTTGCTTACATGGTATCTACAATCAGGGATGATGACATGGCTTACAAGATCGAGGTAATGATGTGGCACGATAGTGCCCATTGATGACATGGCACATCCACATGTCAAATGACATGGCATGGATAAGACCACGTGTCAAATCCTATCCTCCACGTGGCAATTGGCTATGCAGGAGAAGATTTTGACAAAATTTGCCAGAATCTATGTGGATTCAGAGGGAATATATGTTGACGGAAGTTGATGTTTTCGTCAGAGTTTCTACAGTGTTGTTCGGAGTGGTTGTGAGTGGAGGAGGCCCGGGTCGACAGTCATGTGTAGAGGCTATCCATGGCTATGTGGAGATGAGTAGAGGGTAGAACTCTGAGGTCATTGTTCAAGCTATGGAGGCTCTGAGGCTATGCAAGCTAACGCTAATGCAGCCCGCTTCTTAGCCTACACTAGGGTTGGTGCTCTTGAGTCGCACAAGTAGAATTCAAAATCCTTCAGGAGCTGGATGCGAGAAGTCTATTAGTAGTTTGGCAAGCTTGCAATCCACCTTGAAGCCATTTCACAAGATGGTAGTAGCTGGTTCATTGCCTACAATAGCCACAGATCCCGGCTACCTCGAGCTGCAACTCGTGAAGACGATGCCAGAATGGACATCGACAATGATGACAAGTGCGTGAAGGAGATAGTGATCCTGGGAGGTGACACTACTAGGTGGATGGCTGTGGCATACTTGGGCAAGGTGTTGGAATGTAGTGTTACCATCATCATTCTCGATGAGGCACTGTCAACACGTGGAGGTCGTGTATACATGTAGACGTGAAGCTTGTGTTGGTCAGAGGAGCTTGAAGGATGGAGGTGCTTTGATGTTGAAGTCTTGTATGTGCTTTGATGTGGAGGCACTGAGAGGGCTCGTTGAAGAGTCGCCTTTGGACTTGTCAGCTATGCTGAGACCATAGTGCTAAGGAAGGTCGTTGCTTTGACTATTGAGTTCTGTCGGCATGCTCGGGTGTCACTGTAGCTGTTTGCATGCATGTTGGGCCTCGTTTGTATTGCAGAGGCCCACTGGACCCTTAGTTGCAGAAGGGGTTGCTATCGGAGGAGTTGAGGACGCTCGTAGGAGTCTTGAAGAGAGACACTTGGTCGGCCAAGCCTTTAGGGTTGTTGCTAGTTGTGTTGCTTTTGAGTAAAGTTGTTGTAGACCTACTTGCTGTGTTGAAGATGGCCACAGGTGCTTGTGAAGGGATTGAATGGAGCTTTGTTGAAGCCATATATGAATAGGCTCTCATAGAGAGTCTAATCTACTCTATTATACTCTCTTCCTCAATTGAAATCTCATAGAGAAAGATTAGGGAAACCTTTGAACCTTAATCCCTTACACAACACTCAAGACAAAAATAATCTACTCTATTATACTCTCTTCCTCAATTGAACTCTCACAGAGAAAGGTTGGGGATAGGGATGATTTTTTTGTGTTAGTTTCGTTAATAAGCGAAAGTTTTATATGCCTTGTGAAAGTTTATATGCTTTTATAAAAATAAAAGCTTAGTATATTCGCCACAATTTGAAACTAAAATTAAAAAAAGAGCTAGGTTTAGCCTTTAAGATTATAAAATTATAAATAAAGTCCATGAAAATTTGCCAAAGTTTTATATAATAAATAAATATATTTGGAAACTTTCCCCAACATATTATATATACAATTTAAAAATTTGGCTAGATCTATACAATTAAGCACCAAAAGAAGACTTGTGCCCTTATATCCAATGCACATTTGGCTAACTTAAGCCTATGGTAGGCCCATCATTAGCAATATGTCTACCCCTCATCAAGTCATATAGTAGGGATATATCTCTTCATGCTTCTATCTTCAACAAGAACATGGAAGGACACTACATACATAGGTAAACAGAAACAACAAGTAGATTCTTAGCACGAAGAATCAAATGATTAAAATGACACAAAGGCCCCCGCTCCAATGTTACACCTGCTAGGATCCCCATAGAGCAAGTGAATGCCCCTATCCAGGTACTTCAAACTTGCCGGTTTCCTGCTTCAAATGCTAGGGGCTACATTTCTTGAAGGATTGTCCATATAGAGATCATACCCTCACCGCCCCATCCACTACTGACCCCACACCCTTGTGTGTGGGGTGTGGGACCGAGCATCTATTCCAGGACTATCCTATGAGGAGACCGACAACCCCAATCATCTTGCAAAAGAGCGCCAGCCTTAACGTGCTTAGCATCGAACAAAGCCAGGTGGCCGCAGTGCCCCTCCAAGTCATCACAAGGATGCAAGTCAAGGCATTAGGCAAGGCAATTAGGAAGCTGGCAAGGAAAGATAAAGGGTCCCTGTCGCCACAAGCCCCGAGATCCCCCAGCATCCCCTAATCCGGTCCAAGAAGGCCATTCGGGTAGGTGATGGCTCCAACCAGGTGCTCATCCAAGATGTTTTTGATGAGGAGATAGCTACTCTCGCCACCTCATCTACTTTCGAGCATGCTTCTGCCCAGGGTGACCCCGTGGTACCATCGAGTCTAGAGGTAAACAATCCGATGTAGGCCCAAGGCCTAGCACCCTCGCCCTCTTATAAGGAGACCTATCCTGACCCAGTCTTGGAAAAGCAATACGTAAAAGATGCCCAAAACTTGGTATAGGACTTCCAAGAGAAGTTTGAGCATCAACTCAATGCAAGTAGAGCGTCAGATACTATTCATCCAGCTCACCTGATGAGCCACCGAGAGATCCATTTTAGCTGCCACTTCCTGGTGATATGCAATCCTATGGGATATCCCAAATGCCTGACTACATCTTTGGAATGCACCACCTGACCTGGTCAAAGAATAGAATGCCAGTCACATTGTTTCAGGGGAAGTAATTTAGATTTGTCAAAATTGACATGCAATCCCACTGCCAAACCATGCAATGAAAGAGTGGTCATAAGCATGTGAACTTCCGAGGAGAATTCTGTGGCATAAAGAAGGAATAATCAGCATATGCTTGTGCCAAAAAAGATGCAAGAATGAAATTTTCTATAATGGCCTGGTAGAAGATGTCTTGTTAGATATTTAAAGTATTTCTTTAGTCTCGTGAAAAGTAGGTAAAAATTCAACTAAATTAATGAATAGAGCTAGTAGTCAATACGCAGTAAGTCACATATTTAGTTGTGTGTGTGTGTGTGTGAAAATCTAACTTTAATTCTCAGGGGGTCCATCTGGGAAATGTAATTATACTATGAGAGTTCAAAATGAGGGGTATTCTAATTCTCAAGACTTGCAGAAATATATTTATAGCAGGGGTAATTTTATACACCGTTTTTAAATTAACAGGTAGGGTGTGTTTATTCTCAGATCCAAATTAAAAGTTATTTTTAAAATATTGTTTCATCTAGGATGATGTGTAAGAGCAGTCACAATTTGTTGATGGGTAGCTCAAAGTTTTAATGTGTTGAATACACCTCACACAGTTATGATAAGTAGATATTGGTGTTTGATTCCGCAAGACACACACACATATACAGAGAGAGAGAACTCAAATTGTATCTTTTAAGCTATGCTTTGAGATAGTGACAATTTAGTAACCTAATGTCAAGCTCATGAAAAAAAGAGTATGTAAACACATAAATTATAAACTAAGGTAAAATAAATAAAAATAAAATGATAGACATAAAAAAAATCATTATTTTTTTTCCTCTTATATATACATATATATATATAATCTATATACATATATATTCATATATATATATATAGCAAAACACTTTAAACTAAATTAAATATACATTTAATGTAAAATGAAGTAAAAATATAAATACATTATCTAAGATAAACTTAAATTTAAAAATACAAAAAAATCATATATTAAATTCATTAATTTTGATTTAAATAAAAATGATATACAAACTAATGAAATTAAAATTATGAAATGGTAGACCTCCCTCTCCACTTTATGCTAGATTAACTAATTAACTAATAACTAATTAACTAATTAACTAATTAATTAATAACGAATTAATTAATTAATTAATTAATTTACTAACTCCCTCCCTTATAACCCTCCCTTTATTAATTAAGTACTTAATTTACTAATCCCGTTCCCTTAACTAATTAATTTACTAACCCCCCTCCCCTATAACCCCTCTAACAAAGCTATCAAATGCATTTTTATTGGGTACAGCTCAGAAAGCAAGGGCTACAAGCTCTACCAGCCCTGTAGGTAAAGTTTTGTTAGTAGAGATGTTATTTTTAATGAGTCATCATCCATGCCTTTGCTAGACTTTCAAAAACAGCCCACAGTTGATGCATAAGATATTTTTGACAGCTTGAAGCCTTTGTTTGAGTCAAACCCCCATGATGATGCTACATCTAAGATTCCTCCTCCTCCTTCTAATGGTCATTTACAGCCACTTGTGCAGTCTGAAAATCAGTAATATTTATAGCCTGATATGGCTCTGATTGATCAGGATATTATGCACACAAGGAGAAAGAGAAGGAAGAGAAATACAAAAAAGACTAGAAAAGGTGAGTCTTCTTTCTTTCTTGAAATCTCATTTTTGGTTTCAATCCTTTGAAAACAAGCATGAAAACTAGTTTACAGGTTTAGCAATACAAGGAGAAGCACTCACAAAATTAAAGCTAACAAATAAATAACCTACATTGTTGAAACAGACTCACCTCTTGAAAAGCTTCGTTTCAAGAAACCAAAGAGGGAGAAGGGTGGAGAGGGAGCACAAGAGCTAGGAGAAGGGTGAGGAGTGGAGAATAGAGTGGGAGGTTGTCGAAAATAGGTGGGAGATCATCAGAAATAGGTGGAAGGAGAGATTGCCTTGCTTACTTGAAAGATTAGAGAGTGCTAAAGAAAGCACCGCCCGTAGCATCGGGTTTCGGTTTTAACCCACAGCGTTGCTATATAGCGACGCTTTTTCGTCACTATATAGCAACATTTTTAATTAAAACCGTCGCTATATAGCGATGGAACAGAGCAAAACGTCGCTATATAGCGACGCTTTAAGACACTTTTTGTTCTAAGTTGAAGGGAAGCTCATAGATGCTATTTTATAACTGTTAATATATTTTCTTGCACTTATGTTGTGATTTTATAAATGTAGATGGAAGGGACGAGTGGAAGCTCGTCTGATGATGTGCCAATGCCCGGGAGCACAAAGTGGCTTATGGAGAGGTTATACTATCATTGCACTCATTGCAAGCGAGAAGTACGACATCAACATCGTATTATCATGTGCCACTTGTGGATGTATGGGGAGGAGCCTGAACCAATACCCATCATTGGTGTTGCACGTGTTGATGGACTATCGGTAAGTTAAAGCTATTTAAGTTCGCAGTCTTACTGGATACCAGGAAATACAAGATCTTATATTTACACAAAATCTTAAAACAGGATGAGGAGGCTGACAAGGGTATGCATATACCTTCACACTTTGAGCAAGTCTACTATAGTCTCCCAGATGATGACGAGGGTATGGTCGACATGATGGATTCTATTTTTAGGGGAACTACATCCCATGTACACGTGATGTCAGAGTCTGAGGTCAAAATGCGAGACTTGCAATCAACACAATTGTACAAGGGTGCTAGGATGTCTAAACTACGTGCTTGTCTCTCAATCTTGAATCTGCAAGTAAAGTATGGGTGGTCGGATACAAGTATCTCGGCCTTAATGAGGTAAGCTCTTGCATTAATTTGACTCATTATTTGGATATTGTTTGTTTTGAGAATCATCATTTGGATAGCGTATACCGAATCATCATTGTTTGAAGCCTATGTATGTTTGAATTGTCATAGGTTGCTCCAGAAGATGTTGTCTACACCAAATACCATGCTCGCATCAAGAGATGAAGCAAAAAAGATGCTAACAACAGTGGGTATGGATTATGATACCATCCATGCTTGCCGTAATGATTGTATTCTCTTTTGTCGTGAGCATGGAGATTTGGTTAGTTGTCCAAAGTGTGGGGAACAACGATATAGAGATGACTTGCAGGGTGAGCGGATACCGATAAAGGTCTTGAGACACTTTCCCATTATTGCAAGAATACAACACATGTTCCGATGCAAATCCATAGCAGAGTTGATGACATGGCATGCATCTCATCGGTCCAACAATGACACATTGACGATTCCCGCAGATTGTGCAGCTTGGAAGCACATAGATAATCAGTGGCCGGACTTTGCGAGGGAGCCACGCAACTTACATCTTGGGCTCGCCATGGATGGCGTGAATCCTTTCGGGTTACGCTCGACATCTTGGTCAACATGGCCCATAGTCATGGTGAATTACAATATCCCACCATGGCTAACAATAAAAAAGGGACACCTCATGCTTGCACTACTTGTGCCAAGAAAGTACAAGGCAAAAAATATGGACATGTACATGGCACCTTTGATAGAGGAGTTACAGATATTATGGAGAGGAGTGCAGGTCTTTGATATTTCTAGAGCTCCTAGACATACCAATGATATTTTGGTCAGGGGTATCTTGATGTGGACCATGCATGACTACCTAAGATATGGAGAGTGCGCAGGTATGTGGTTGTGTCTCTATATGTATAATGAGGGATTATGCTTTTATGACTCTCTTTCACATGCATGTCTTATACTAACACATTCATGCACGCGTGCAGGACTTGTTACAAGTGGGTACCATGCTTGTCCTGTTTGTGGACCAGGTTTGAAATCGCTTGCACGCTACTCCAAACATATGAGGAAAAATGTTTATGAAGGTCATGCTCGATATCTTCCACTCGACCATCTTGCACATGGAGGTCAGCTTGATCCACCACCATCATATTTGAAGGCAAGTGACTGGATTCAAGCTTGGAGGGCGAATGGAGAGGAACCTCCTCTTGGTATGAAGAGGCTATTGATCTTTCACGAGCTTCCTTATTGGGGTCAGTTACAAATCAATCATCTCTTGGATCCCATGCATATCTTCAAGAATGTGGGGGCTACTATTTGGGCACACTTGGTTGGTTCAAAAGACTCGAGAGGAGTGCGAGAAGACTTGCGTGCTATGAATAGGATGTCTCGTATGTGGCCCCAAGTGCATGCTTCAGGAAAAGTTGTCCTCCCAAAAGCAACGTGGATCCTCTCTACGAGGGAGGAGGCAGTGATCAAGGCAGACATTGCCTCTTTTCAAACACCAACAGGGTACATGCGTTGCTTGAAAGGAGCATTTTCAAAGGACAATAAGCTTAGTGGGCTCAAGTCCCATGATTGGCACAAGGTCTTACAGGTATTCTAAGTAGAATTAGTGTACCGATAATCATGATGCGTTAGCGTAATTATGATTATGTTATATTGTTGACATGACTTCTTTGTTGCTTTGATAGTTCATCCTCCCAATTACAATAAAAGGGTGCTTACAAGAAGATGTTAGAAATGCTATATTCAAGATCTGTGGTATTGTGAGGTATGCTTACTATCAAATCGCATTGATTGCATTTTCTTCAATTTAAGCTGATTAATCTATAGACTGATTATGAAAATATCTTACATGGACATGTGAAATAGGTGGATATCTCAAAAAGAGATCTCCATATCGAGCATCGAGAAGGCTAGGGTGGAATCCATCAAAGCCGTATGCTTGCTTGAGAAGCACTTTCCCTCGAGCATTATGATAACTCAAGTCCACTTGCTTGTGCACATAGTTGATGAGGTGGCTATTGCAGGTACCGTTCATAGTCAATGGATGTTTTTTCTCGAGCAGTTTATGAAAACTTTAAAGGGATTTGTAAGACAAAGAGCAAGACCAGAAGCAAGCATGGCAGAGGGATGGCTTGTGCAAGATTCATTACTATATATCACAGAGTTTCTTGCATCCACGCATCCTGATATGCTGCAAGCTTGGCATAACAAGGATGATGACCGCATCGTTGGCGAGGTTCCCCAAGGAAAAGGGATTGAAAGAAAGATGAGCAAAGAGCAAATGGAGAAATTCAATAAGTTTTGTATCCTCAATAGCCTTGAGATGCAAAAGTGGATTGAGAGATATGAAGTGGCCAAAGCAGAAAGAATAAATGCAAGGACGAGATTCAGAGTAATGTACAGGCGATCGCAACCATATGCATGGGATCTGGCTCTTCTCCCCACTCACATGTCACTTGATTGGCTACAACTGGCTCTACATAAAGCCGAACATGATGGAGAGACAATAAACGAGTGTGAGCGAGAGTTATTATCTGGATGTATGGCGCATGTAAGTTTCTTACCTCTTGACATAATTAAGTAATTATTTGTGGCAATATACGCTATAAAATAGATGCATCTTCATTGTTTTAATGATGCTCTTTTACGGTACAAAAAGTACAGTGCATCATGGTCATATGGATGACATTTTCACGTGGAATGCATCGATTCAAAGAGAGTCACGTATGATTGTGGGGTCATGGCTAACTTCACACAAGATAGCCGAGCAAGTGCTTCGGATACCAATCTTCTCTCCTCACAGAGATTTCACTTGGTATAGTCAGTGTATTTGTAGTTGATTCATACAGAGATTTTCACGACACTTTTGAGTACATTTCTTACACCATGTCTATGACTAGCAACCTCAATCTGGAGGCATCTGCTAAGTTAGACAAGTCCAATTATGGTACATGGAAATACCGAATGGAGACCATTCTTGTACTTTAGGACAAATGGGAGTATGTCGATGGGTCTACATCTAGACCATTGGACAATCCAACCACTAGTAGCTCTACTCCACCTATTGTCACAGCACCAGCAACGGGATCTACAGCTACACAAACACTTTCTGCACCAATAGCAAATCCTGCCATTGCCCAAGCTCAGGCAGAATGGGATAAGAAAGACAAGTATGCCTATCATCTGATCAAGCAAAATGTGCAAGATGTCATGCTAGCAGCTCAACACAATCAAGACATCGAAAGAAGCATGGAATATGTTCACAGCTCTCTATGAGTCTAAGAACACATCTAGGATTCTCACCTTGAGAAACCAAATCAATCAGAGTTTCCGCAACAGTAGCGAAACCGGTCATGCTTATGTACTCTACATAAAAGACTACAACAATCAACTTGCACAAACAGGAGAGACTATGAACCCCACAGATATGGTTCAAGTCATTCTAAATGGACTAGGAGAGGGATACAAGAATCTAGTCTAGAGTATTGCCATTCAATAACAAATTTTGACACTAGAAGAACTTCAGTCAGTTCTACTTGGTGAAGAACTCAAGACATAGGCAATTCAAGCACGCAAAGGTCATTCTAATGATCAGGCATTCACAGCTTCAGACAGAAGCAAAGGTAGAGGTAGATCATACCAGAGAAGTGGTCATCATCAGCAACAAAATCAAAGTCAGCATCAACATCAACATCAGCATCATCCTCAACAGCATCAGAATCAGCAAAGAGGAAATCATCCCAACCGAGGAAGATTTCAAGGACGAGGGAATGCATCCACCAACGTGTCAATCATCCAGTGCAACTATTGTCACAAGTTTGGACACTATGAAAGAGATTTCTTCAAGAAGCAGTACAATCAAGGCGATCAATCCAATAGTAATTGAGGGAATTTTTGAGGTAGAGGAAATCACCGTGGTGGACATTCCAATCACAATCATTTTGCAAATGAACATGGAAATATGTTTCTTGCAAGCGAGGAAATGCATCAGACTGATAGAGTGTACCCAGACACTGATTTCAATCCCAAAGAAGATTTAATCTATCAAGTCGACCAAGTGGAACAAGATCCTTGGTATATCGACAGTCGTGCATCATATCATATGACAAATCATCAAGAATGGTTCACAGAAATGAAGCCATTAGAAGGTCAAAAAAATGTCATCTACACAGCAGACAATACACCGAATCCGGTTCAAGAATCTGGTTCAAGGGACAGGCGTTATCCCTATGAACAATTTCATTGGTACAAAAGGATTAGTGAAAGATGTGCTCCATGTTCCAAAGCTCAGTAAGAACCTTTTGTTAGTAGGTCAAATGACAAAACACAACTACAGAGTCATCTTCGATAGAGATGAATGCACTATCAGAGATAAATCCAAAAGATGTTAGCTAGTAGCAAAAGGTGTCAAGGAAGGATGCTTATACAGAATGCTAGCTACAATACCAGATAAGCATGCCATGTTAGCTCAACTAGAACAGATGCCACTATCTGCAAAATGGCACAAGAGATATGGTCATGTCAACTTGAAGTACTTGTTAGATCTCGGGAATTAGAATAATGCAATTGGGATGAATTCCGAAGCTACAGCTCCTTGGAAAAGTTTGCGAAGCATGCTGCTTTGACAAACACAAGCGAACCAAATTTGTCAAAAGTACCTCTCATGCACGAGGTATTCTTGATTTGATACATACACATGTATGGGGTTATGCCCAGAGCCGCAGCATCAATGGTTCACTTTATTACTTGACTTTCATTGATGACCACAACAGATATTGTTGGGTCTACTTTCTGAAAGAGAAATTTGAAGTGTTTTGCAAATTTCAAGAATTCAAAGCCATGGTAGAAAACTAGATAGGTAGAAAGATCAAGGTCATGAGATCAGATAGAGGAGGTGAATACATGTCTTCAGCATTCATGAACTTTTGCAAAAGTCACGGCATACGAAGACAATTCATATGTGCAGATACTCCTCAGCAGAATGCAAGAGCTAAAAGGAAGAATGGGACTTTAGCAGACAGTGCTAGAGCAATGCTTAGTGAAAAGCATCTTCCAAATTAGTATTAGGTAGAAGCAATAGCCACTGCAAACTATTTGCTTAATCGGCTTCCTACCAAACCGATACAGGGTATGACTCCTTATGAAGCATTCATTAGACACAAGCCACACATTGGGCATCTCCGCATATTTGATTGCATAGCATATGCTCACATACATGATGATTATCACAGGAAATTGGATGCGAAGTCACACAAATGCATCATGGTTGGCTACAGTGAAGAAAGCAAAGCATATAAATTGTATGATCCCATCAACCGCAAAGTCATTATCTCTATTGATGTAATTTTTGATGAGGAATCAAAATGGAAAACCTCACCTACATGATAGAAGAATCGACTTCACAGTCATCTACAGAACAGGTTGATGAAGAACAGCAAGAATTGCCAAAAACACCCCAAGCAGAGCCACAGCAGCTCAGACGGTCTACTAGGGAAAGCAGACCTTCAGCCAGATTAACATATGCTCAGAAAGGCAAAGCAATTCAGGTGGAAACCACCAACTATGCTCTTGTGACTACCATCATGGCTACAGAAGAGCCAGTGTACTTCAAAGACGTAGTAGACAAGCCACAATGGCAAATTGCTATGAATGAAGAAATGGACGCTTTGTATAGAATAATACTTGGGAATTATGCGACCTTCCACCAGGAAAGAAGGCCATAGAAAACAAATGACTATACAAAGTAAAGTACAATCCAGATGGAAGTATTCAAAGATACAAAGCCAGACTAGTTGCAAAAGGATTTGCACAGCAATATGGTCAAGATTATGATGAGACTTATGCTCCAGTATAGCAAGGATTCCATACAGTTCTTAATATCACTAGCGACACTCAACAGATGGAATGTGTATCAACTCAATGTCAAGAATGCATTTCTCAATGGTTATCTAGATGAGGAAGTCTACATGCAACAACTAGTAGGTTATGTTGAACTAGGAAAGGAGAATAAGTTTTGCCATCTCAAGAAGAGTCTCTACGGCTTAAAGTAAGCACCTAGAAGTTGGTACAGCAGAATTGATAAGTATTTTGCTAATCTGGGAGACATGAAATCCAATGCAGATCATACTCTCTACTACAAAGTTCAAGGGGAAGACATTACTATTGCACTTTTGTAAGTAGATGATCTGATTGTGACAGGAAGCAAGGATAGCTTCATCAAAAAACTAAAACAAGACTTAGCTGCAAAGTTCGACATGAAAGATCTTGGACTGATGCACTATTGTCTTGGAATTGAGTTCTGGAGAGATTTAGATAGCACATTCATGAGTCAACTCAAGTATGTTGACAGTCTCCTAAAGAAGTTTCATATGGCAGATTGCAAGATTGCAGCCACTCCCATGGAACAGAGTTTAAAACTTACTAAAGATTCAAAAAAGCCTAGAGTCAATGACAGATACTACAGGCAACTCATCGGATCTCTTATATATCTGACAATCACACAACCATATATTTGTTATGCAGTAAGCTCACTAGCACAATTTATGGCAAATCCAAAATAGTCTCATTGGAATGCAGCCAAAAGAGTCTTGAGATACATCAGAGGTACAAGAAAAATTAGGATAGAATACAGAGGATGTCATCCATGGTTGCATGGATACTGTGATAGTGACTATGCCGGAGATCATGAGACCAGGAGATCGACACAGGGATATGCATTTTTCCTCGGTCAAGGTGCTATATCATGGTTGTCAAACAAACAGCCAATTGTTTCTTTGTCTTCGACTGAAGCAGAATATAGGGCACTCACTAGAAGTGCATGTGAGGCTATATGGCTCAGAAGACTATTGTCAGAAACAGATTACTTTGATGAGTCAATGCCAACAACAATATACTGTGATAATCAATCAGCTCAAGCATTGGCCAAGAATCCAGTATATCACTCCAGGACAAAGCAAATTGATGTCAAAGAGCACTTCATCAGAGAAAGAGTGTTACTTGGTGACATCATACTGTAGCATTGTGATAGCAAAGAGAATATTGTAGACATCTTTACCAAACCACTTGGTAAAGAGCTATTCAAGAAACATCGACTAGCTCTTGGTTTGATGCAGAGGAAGGACATTCCCATTAAAGTGGTGTGATGGAATGTATTGCTCAGTCCTTCTTCGATTCCCCAGAATCATAATCTTGAGGAAAGGCCTACTTCATCATTTAGTGCCCATAGCTTATGAACTACCTGGTGTGAAAAGGTCCCTTCTAGTATCCTTTTTGGTATGAGTGGATGAATAGAGATGTCATGTCAAGTTGTCAAATGTGGAAAAACCAATTGTAAGAATTTTCTTATCCTCCTGAGACAATGAATCAAAGAGAATGAGAGAGTGCATCTTAGAAGAAAAGGGTTTAATCGTGATATCACATTTCCTTCCTCCACTTTTATCCAATGAATATTCCGTGCTGTGGGAACTATAAAAGGCCTTCAAAACACCATCTAACTTCTTTTTGTAGTCATCATAATGTGACTCATCATTGGTCATGATTCTACCAACGATCTTGGGTAGCTTTTTAATTGTAGAAAGAACATTATTAGGTGACTTAGCAGATAATTCTTAAATTCAAAACAATCATAAATGCTCAACTAAAATAGTAGTAATTCTTGACTCTAAGGATATTCCAAAAGAAACTACCATCATATTGTTGCTAAATGAATCTGTGTATAAGATGCAATGATAGATTTCTTGGATCCTAATTCACAGTATAGGAAGGGGATCAATATTAGGGGAGCAATGGGGTCTCAAATGGGCCTCGAATTGGTGTTTCCTAATTTCAAGGGATTAGAAAGGCATTTGAGGTGTACTAATGAGAGTGCTCTAAAGTGTGGGGAAATGGTATGGTGTGGTATCACCATGAAGTTGCAATAATTCTAGGCACTTCAGATCTTACATTGTAGAAGTAGTGTGGGATTTGACAATGGGGATGTTGCAGTCTTTCTAGAACATCGTGTTTTACAAAGCTACATGATAAGGTTTTGTGCACGTCAGATGTGGATATTGTGGCAAGAAAGAAAAAGGGCATGCCAAGATCATGGTGTTAGTGCTAGGTCACATTTCCCTCAACATGTGAGGACCTATTGAGAGAGATTATGTGTATGTGTATTTGCGTGTATGAGCTAACAAAGTGGCAAAAGAAAACTCATATTCATGTTGAAAAGAGACGATGTAGGAATCAACGATGAGCAGCATTTCTTAGGAGGAATTTTAACTGGGAACTAGTGACTGGTGCCGATTTGCAACTATCAGTGGATACAAGAGTGGGGCCATGTGGTGATTTTTTATTTGTTTATTTGATGGTGGCTGCTTGATGTGGGACACACGATGATATCTCTTGCACTATCTAGAGTTGTTGCTTCTTGCACAACGTGCCTCCAAAACTTATGCTCGTAGATGGGCCAAGATTGTCAGTTTCTGCTAGAATTGCATCGAACAAGTTGTGCAAATCAACCAGTGGAAGGGTAAATATAAATTTACGATAATGGAATATGCTCCATCAGAGGATGCAATTAGTCTTCTTGCAATTTTAGTTATTGATGAGAGTTGTATGGGGGATGGGGAGAAACCATGAAATGTACATTTAATACATAATTTAACAGCAATATTTCAGAATAAATATCGATTAACAATATCCTTGAGTTCAACATCTAGGTCTACATCTACATTTAGTTATTTTCAACATGCTACATGCCATTTAAAGGCTCTTCCACTTGGTGTACATATGGGCCCCTCTTTTCTCCTTGCTCTCTCATTGCACGTCTTGGTTGCTCTTTCCTTTTGGTGATTCCTCCTAGCCACCATGGATCTGCACGCCACTAAAATTCCCCCCATGGCATCCCCCTTCTTCCCACACAACCATGCAAGAGTGCAGACAAGCATGCATCTTTGAGGCATATAATTCTGTAGTAGCAATCTTTGACGTGCTGACTCTTGAGCGCCATTGGATAAGTTCCACCATGAATGTGCTTGCAGCCAAGTTCTCTACTCCATCATCCCTTTTTAATTGGCTACCATCTTGACAACCAATCGCTTTTGCTACTTGGCCATCCAACTGGAAAGCTGCGTCCTTCATGACCACTTTCATGTTCTCCATTGCCATCCCTTGCTCCTACTGGTAGACCCAAAGCTAATGATCTCATCAATTTTGCTTCAGCCTTGTGACATCCTTCTCTGCCCATGATTTTGGCTGGTCATTTCTCTATTGATGGCCATCAACATCTTGCTATTGTATCTTCCTTGCTTCTATTACCCAATGCCTCTACATAGTTGGCTTCTTTATCGCTCATAAATCTCCCTCTAATCAAGACATTGATCACCATATCTAAAAATTCATCCCGATATAAGACAAAGAAATGAAGAGATCTGACCTTCTATTGCTCTTCTTAGAACCTGTGTTTAGGAACTCTACATGCCATCCATTGACATCTATTAGCTAAAGGTGTAGGATTGCATCTACTATATTTGAAGATGGAAGGCGTGCAACCTTGATCAATGTTATCAGCGTTTTTGCAGAGTGGGATGAATCCATTGAGTTGTTATCTTAAATATTGGACTCCTCAAAGCATTGTATATCTCTTTATGTCAAATCTTTGTCGTGTTCAATTCATCTTGGATTCTAGAAAGTGAAGATAGCGTAATTTGGAAGGCCGTTGGACATCATGTCTTAGAAGAGAAGTCTCTCCAAGCGCAAGAAGCAACATGAGTTTGATCTGAAGAGTGAGTAGGAAGATAAGAAAAATATAGAAAGGAAGCTTAAGACTAAGGCAGACTAGATGAAAGTCTATCTCCAACAAAACAAAAACAAAAAGGTGTTTCAAGGTTGGAAGAAAGGAAAAAGTGAATTTGAAATCTTCCATTGTGTATAAGGCGAAAGCTACGGTAGCCATGGAATTGGATTTATGATCTGGAAATTTCCAAAAGCTACTTAAGGCCTCAGATTTGTTCAACTTATCATGGTATTGCTAGCGTACGGGTCTTCTATATGTGGAGCTGCACCTGGAGGAGATGAGCTACGCTTGCTACTCATTTAAACCTGTGGATGTACATATGTGCTATGTCTACAAATATTTCAAACATTCTCCCACCCCCCCAAAAAAAAAGGGAATGTGTTTGTAGTCCATTGTCATAAGCACAACTCTGTGTATAGTCATGTGGTATTATTTATGTGACCCCAAAAAAAAAACGAGTAAGCCGTTTGTAGTCCATTTTCATAAGCATGACTTAGCATATATTATGTTTATGTAGTCATGTCGTATTATTTATGCATGCAATTGCAATTATGTGTAGATGTTGTATATGAACTTATGTAGTCTTGTCATATTATTTATGTGCTCAATTGCAATTATGTGTAGATGGCTTTCAATTGCTGGTGTGAAGCAAAAGCAACGAGAGCTTGGCAGATATACTTATGAAATGCATGGGGAGGTCGTTCGGGCTAGGACGTGCAACAAGTCTCAGATCTATGTGAAGGCATTGAGTCTAATGTTAGAGAGGAAGAGATGTTAAGAGGAGATGGCCAAGGAGAAATTAGATATGTTGGTGGAAGATTTGTGAGTGGTATTTAGAAACAAGGTGGAAGATCTCTGAGTGGTATTTAAAAACATGGTAAGTTTGAAGAGAATGAAGGTAGTGGCATCGTACTATAGATGTTGAAGCTAGAGGAGCCATTTGAGGAAGAAGTGGAGGTATGTTTGAGGCATCCGGTTCTTCTAGGTATCGATATTTTCTTATTTTGAACCTCGTGGTAAAAGGGAAGTAAAAGGCAAATTTTAAAAGATTTTTAGGAGCAATATAGAATTTTGTAATTCTTTAAAAATAAGCTTTTATTTTACATGCTTGGGGATCAAGTGGGGCTATTAATTCAAGCCAATTTTGACTTTGGATTTCATGGCATAGAGTGATCTAACTCTTAGGTGCCTTATAATATACCATTTTAAAAAGAACTATGATTTCTTGGGAGCTATAGATGTTGTTGCCCTACTTGTAACATAATGTTGCCACCCTCCCATTGTGCCATCAAGCTTGGTCCATGCGCGACTCCAGTCCTACATGTGGGCGGTTCCTTAACTCATCATAGATGGGTCATGCTACTCATTTAAGAGAATTTGACTTTCAAGATGATGGTCGATGCCATGAGGGGGAACAAAAATGGAAACTTGTGGAGGGGTCATGCTAGCATGGGTGGGCCATGGCCATGAACATTGGAAAGGTCTTTGGAAGATCATAACTCAAGTATGAGAAGTGTATTCTTTGAAAAAAAAAAAAGTAGAGAAGTATAATACAAGGCGACAAGTAAATTTTTTTCAAGCCAAAATAAGACAATTGCAGCCCGAATTTCTTCCAAACATTTATCTATGCGAAAGCGCTTGCCAAGGAATGGGTTTGATGTTTTGACGTGTCTATGGAAAGGTGACTTTGTACACTTTCTTTTTCTGTAAATATACGTTTCTATTTCCCGGGGGAAAAAAAAGAAAAAAAAGGCGATATTATGTAATGGGAAGAGAGCTGGAAAGGAAAAGGTCAATAAATGAAGAACGCGTTTTCAGTTGTAGCCGTCACGACCTTTCAATTGCAGTTTGGAGTCAAAACGTATTGAAGTCAGCCCAATTCTGTAATTTCACATGAGATTATAGCCCTCGCAATTGATAAGAAAGACAAAAAAAAAACTGTCTGCCCAACAAAGAGGCTAATGAATGATTTCAAATTAAAAAAGAAAAAAAAGAGGCTTATGAATTGATTATTGAAATCGCTAATAAACGCAAATAATTGGAAATCATTAATTTTTGTAGGTTAAAGGAGTCCATTACGTATCCTCTGGATGCCGACTTCCCAAAAAACAGCACGTAGCTCTTGATGCCTCAACAGTTCTTGAGAGAGATGTCGGAACGTACTCGCTTTCTGCAACTTCACGCGTAGCCTTGCCGCACGTCTGAACGAGTCTCCTCCGTGCTCACTACATACCCTTGTAGTATGTGCAGAATTCAGCACCATTTTTCAGGCTGCCACCTCTCAAATTCACTGCCCTTGTAGTTACTATCTGAGATATCTCGCTTAAGATATTCTGCTGCGCAACTTCAGCTCTCAAATTCTCCATCTCTATCTCCGGCATAACCATATAGATATTTTTGCCACACGAAGAACGAGGAGGACGAGGAGCAACTTATCTAAGCTATCCGTGCCATCTAAGACACTGATCTGCTATACTCTACCTCCCAACCAGACAGCTCTTGAGACGTTGAGACGACGGAGAAGCCAATATAAGTTCTATTGACTATCTATTAAGTTCTTCTGTGTGCAGCATCTGCGCAAACTCTATTTACAGCCAATTGACTTCGCTCCGCTGAACAAGAAGAAGAGGAAGAAGAAGAAGTAGAAGAAGAAGTTGTTTTGTATCCAGCACACAGCATCTGCGCAAACTCTATTTACAGCCAATTGACTTCGCTCCGCTGAACAAGAAGAAGAGGAAGAAGAAGAAGTAGAAGAAGAAGTTGTTTTGTATCCAGCATCTATAAAACTCTGTTTGCAGCCTCACGAGAAGAAGAAGAAGAAGAGCATCTAATCTGTGGCCTCAATGGTACATCAACAGCCCGCCATCGTATGCGCAGCAAGCTTCCCTCTCCTCGTAGCCGCTCTTCTGTCCTTAAGTGGCCTTCTGCTACCTCAGCTCGCATATGGAGTACCCATTAGTCCTCCCGACCTCAAAGCTTGTCAGCCTGCCGTTGCTTCCCCCGTTGGCGACCCCTCCGACGTTGTCACCTTCCACTGCTGCCTCCCCTTGCCTACCAAGGACACCGTTGACTTCTCCTTCCACAAATACCCTCCCGTGAGGCGCATCCGACGGCCTGCTCACAAGGTCAGCGAGGAATACATCCAGAAATACAACAAAGCTTACCAGCTCATGAAAGAGCTTTCCCCCGATGATCCCAGGAGCTTCGCCAAACAAGCTGATGTTCACTGTGCTTTCTGCAATGGAGCTTACAAACAGCCGGGGAACAACGTCACACTCCAAGTACATTTCTCCTGGCTTTTCCTGCCTTGGCATCGTTGGTATCTCTACTTTCACGAACGAATCCTCGCTAGCCTGATCGGCGATCCCGATTTTGCTCTCGTATTCTGGAATTGGGACAACCAGAAAGGGGGAAATGTTTTGCCTGCCTTCTTCAACAGGGAAGGAAGCGCAGTCTACGACGCCAAACGCGACCCAGATCATCTCCCTCCCTATCTAGTTCGACTTGTTGTTCTTGACCCTACTAACGATACATCGGAGATCATCAATCACAATTTGAATGCGATGTATAAGACTGTTGTCACTGCATCAACAGCTGAACTTTTCATGGGAGGGCCTTACAGGTAAAGCTCATGCTTCCAACGCCACCAAAAGCTTTCGTGCCTTACTTACATTCCAGCAACTTAGATTAAAGCACCATCGAGAGTAAGTATTCTAAATCTGATAATGTTCGTGCAGGCTTGGTACAAACACCTTCAACTCTACAGTGCTAGACGCACCTATCGCTGGGCAAATGGAGAGCCAGCACAATGCTATCCATTTCTGGACAGGCGATCCCCGCCAAAATCTTTCCGCAGATATGGGCGTGTTCACGACTGCAGCTCGGGATCCCATATTTTATGCCCATCATAGCAATATCGACAGGCTTTGGAATGTTTGGAAAACGCTCCCCGGAGGAAGACGGCAAGATCACACTGATCCCGATTTTCTCAACGCAGAGTTCGTGTTCTACGACGAGAACGCTAATCTGGTCAAAGTCAAAGCACGAGATGCCCTGAATCCTAAGAAGCTTGGCATAAGGTATGAGCGAGTGAAAGGAGATAAGTTGTGGATAAATTATTCACCGCAGGCAGCCTCGAGCGGCAGCGCTGCAGCCACTTATACTTCGACTAACGTGACCGAAATAGGACCTGCATCGGAGAACCAGAAGACCATAAAGATAAACAAAAGGCTCAGTGGGCTGGTGGACAGACCGGCAGCACCCTCATCGGAGCTTCTGAAAGAGAAGGGGGTGAACAGTGCAGAACAGCTCGAAGAGGTGTTAGTACTACAAGGGGTGAATGTACCCAGAGAAACATATGTTCAGCTGAAAGTGTTCATCAACATGCCCGATGCAGACAAGCATACCAAGACTAGCGGTGCCGAGTATGTGGGCTCCTTCAACGTCATTCCATACGCAGGGGAATCCAAGCACTTGTTCAGTAATGTCAAGTTCGCGATTGGAGATAATATCCAAAGGATTGGGATTGAGAGCGCCGAGAAGGTGATCATCACCATAGTGGTTGTAGCACATGCACATGATGTTGATGTGAGCATCGAAGGTATGAAGATCGAATTCGAATAAGGCTCTGATTCAAGCTTCCTCGATTCTTTTCTCTTCTTTTTGAGAGAGAAAATTGGATCTTTATTCTATTGATCAGGAACTCAATTCCTTCTGTACTCATACGTTAATTTGGTAAAAATAAATCCTCCGGAACTGTATACATCAAGCAAGCACGGGCTGTGAAACAATAATCTTTTCTATGGTTTTCTCTTTGCGCCATCTACCTGCTCACTTTGAATGAATGAAAGGACAGCTCTGTCTACATTCGTTGCAAAGAATCTGCGGCAAAAAAGAATCAAAAGGACCTGTTCTTGAGACTTGAATGTTTCTATAACAGTGCGAATGCACCTCTCAGAGATTGAATTGTTCAAAACAGAAAGCCTTTTAAGAACTGAAGCCAACTGATGTCACATTTCCAATTTCGATTGTCACGTTCTCTGACACAGATCATTGACGGCACCTGTATGCAATGTTGCAATAAGTTTTAAGAGATTTTGATTCGGTTCTAACCATCAAATTATGTTGCTAAACTGTAAGAAGGAAGTCGTAACTTCCTGACAGACAACAATACTCACAAATGCTACATTGAACCGGAATGCATATGTGCTTACAGATGGAAGGCCCTTGAGACCAAAAGTCGATAAGTTCTACGGCCAGGTGTCTTGCATGACGCTCAGTACGCTGCATTGTATTAAAATCCTGAGGTTGTAGACTACCAAAAATGTGAATGGATGTTTGAAAGTACTGTGTCGATCTCGTGTTGATGATCCGCACTGCCCGCAACTGTGTCTTGGAAGTTCACTCCGAGAAAATTATGTCCTTCCTTTCTTTGTATTAATAACATGAAAGAACTAATTTGCTTACTTTCATGAGCTACTTAGAAAAGGCTTTCTATCAAGCGTGAACAAAATCTAATATGATTCGAAGTTTATAATCCCTGTGAGACACTGAGACACTGAACACTTGATGTCATGTGATATCATACTTAAACTACGAGCATGATGCTTTCTATATATGTCTTGCTAAAGCACAATAGCACGAGGACTGGTGAGATCACAGCGACGGTTCAAAGAAAGAGGCAGACTTGGCTACAAATAGAGTCGGAAGGGCAATCCCACTGGCTTATCAACGGTCCCTTTGTCCGCCTTTGTAATTTTCATTCATTCAAATAACACTTGGCCATTTTAATTTTGACATTAGCTTTGTAACGATGCCCTGACATTGATCGTTTATCATTACGCTTTAGCACATCATCTGTAGTACCAATGCTGTGCCAATGAGCAATTGAATTTCCATGCTTCTCATTATTTAAGCGGATGCTTAATACCACATCTGCGGCACATTGGTCTACTTCCCGAATAGCTAAGTCCCGGTTTATTGATCTGTTCCCTGTACTTAATCCAAGTCCTATACAAACAGTCCATGAAAATAAAGGTTCCAAGGTGGGGTATTCATCTTAAAGGGAACTCATGAGGAGAAATTCTTTGGAAGAGCAACAAGAAGATCATTATATAGGCTCATAATGGAAGAGCAACACGACTCCTTGCCTCAAGTTTCCTTCAATGGTTAATCCATCTTTATGCTTCAACTACATAATAGAAGTTATCTAGTTTTGTTGCAGTGAACACTATAGTACACGTTAACACCTGTGGGCCAATGGTCAAATGAAGAACTATTAGGTGAAGTTCTTCCGATTTCTTTAAGGATCCGGGAAAGCTCCTCCAAATCACCTCAGAGATCTCTTATTGCATTCTTCAACTATGTAACTAAATCAAAGTTCCCTTTGATATTATATTTTCTCCCTTTCACAATTATGTCCAAATCATCCCACCGGCTAGCCCGCTTGGGAGCATATACACAGCCTCCAAAAATATATATGTATATATACATATCAAATGGTACGATTCTAACAATCATACACTATTTAAAAGAAATGCATGAAAAGCAAGAGCTTTGAAGGGATTTTGTTAATAAAACTGCAAAGCCCCCTTCATCCTCATAGCGTTATTCATATAGCATTAAGGTTGATGCAGAAGGCTCTATCTAAAACCATATGTTCTCTTTTCTTATTCATAAGCGAAGGAGACTCCTCAAGTTCCACAGAAGTATTATTCTAGAGTTTGACTTGCCGATGTCCCCAAAGCTGTCAATGCAAACTCATCACATATTGAACGAACCCAATATCTGTGTCTACTACCTTCATGAAGCTGTCCCAAAAGCTGTCAATGCAAACTCATCACATTGAACGAACCCAACATCTGTATCTACTACACATTGAACGAACCCAATATCTGTATCTGCGACTGCAAGATGTGGTTCTTCATCCTGCATGAAGTCCATGTCAACCTTATGTGAGCTCAGTGCATATAATCCACTAAAATGATTTCAGTTAGCCTCATATTGTGAATCCCTGCATCCACTGTAGGCAGCACACGCTTCACTACGATTAGGACTCAGGTTAACGAGGCAAATAACCAGACTCGCTCCCTTTCCAATGCTTTCTCCTTGTCAGTACAAAAGTCAAATCAGAAGATTTCTTAAAATGGAATACCTTTGCAACATGCCTTCTCACATAAGTAACAAGCAGTAGGAAAGCTTCATAGTATTCCGTTTTGATTGAAATTCGTATTTCAGCACCTGGCATATGAATCTCGCAAAGCAAATTTGGAGATAGACTGCCTTCAGTACGTCTTGGAGGAGCAAGAACTGTTAGTGCTATATTACTTTAGCCACCTACATCTTGAGGAGAATTCAAAAGTGTGGCAGCAGATGATTCCTACGACAGGGAGGGGAGACCGGGATAGCTTGTCTCATCGTGAACCGGCATCAATGTTTTCAAACATCCTTCGGTTTTAGCCTAACAACGGCATTTGAGTCAAGACACGCAAAGCAAGCTCGATGGAACCACCTTTCTATACCTTTGCGTCTTTCAAGTACGCCTTATTTAGGACATAATCGAGTTCTGAAAAATTGTGCCACACAATAAGAATGCCATGACACTAGCCTAGGAGTTTGAGGACAATAAGGGCGTGATCATGGTATAAGAAACGTGTGATGGTAACAAGTTGCTTCACTAGCATTAAACTTTAAACCCATCCTAATCCAATGCAGATGACACATCCATGTAGGAGTTGAGTGGAACTACCTGATGACTAAGGGAGAAGCGATCCATAACCCATTCTTAGGATGAGCCTTAGTGAGCTCCAATTCCCACCAAAGAGAACTCCCTCCCCAAATATAATCTTATTGCGGGTTAGCCAAAGATACATGAGGTGTAAAAATATTGCAAATCATACTTAAAGGAGAAGGAAGCCTCATAATGTCTTCCAAATATAGAGGCAAACATAGTTGTATCATCATCTTTTTCAATACCGATTGCTCCTATCAAGGTATGTTTCTCTATTCCTCTATTCTTTCTTCTATACAATAAGTTGAGATTCTCATTAAGAGTTTTGATATAGTACTTTTATTGACAAGCATTGGATTTCACATGTAGGCACCATCCTCAACTTCTTTTATTATTGAAGGTATTGGTTCATCATCCCCATGCACTCATCGGTCCAAGTAAGGTATTCATCATCCCCATGCACTCATCGGTCCAAGTAAGGTATTGGTTCATCATCCCCATGCACTCATCGGTCCAAGTAAGGTATTCATCCATATTCTCTTGTTTTCATTTGTGCATAAAGTTACTTTTGAATTCACAATTATGGTTAATGTGGCCCATGCATATCTGTGGATGTCTCGTAGTCTCAAATATATTCGAGCTCACATCAAACAGTTCAGAGGCTGACGCTAGAGTTAAGGGAGACATGAGGTCGCCTAGATGAGGGTTGATTGAGACATAGGGATGCCTAGGTGAGGAGATCACCAGGCATTAGTATTACAAATCATAGGGTAGAGAAATTTTGGATGCAATATAGGTATGTTGCTCATCATCAGGGAATTAGGGTTTATCCATACATAGCCCTCGGGCCTCTACCCATGAACCATGATAGAGATTATGCAGTGTTCTACCCTTCCATCTATAGTACCCACCTTTGCTCATAAGTCAGCATGTGCTCTTTGTCAAGTTGTCTTCGATGCGACAAGATTCTATGTCCTTGGGTGTGGTCATCTATTCCACTTACATTGCATTACTGACCCATAGATCGAGGTCCCCTCTTTGTAGTCACTACCACATATTGGGTCTTAGGTACTGAGGATCTGCATCCTAGACTTGGTGAGAGAGAATGCCAATATCTCATATGACATGCAAGGAGTTGGAGAGGATTGAACATGAGTAGGGTTACACCAACCTTCCAGAGGCCATCAAGGAGCCAATTGCATTGGATTGTATGGATGAGGATTGTGGGGATGAGGTACTGGCACAAGTTTTGCAAGAGAGCCATGCAAATGCCTTAGAGCACGGTGGTGAAATTTGACATATTAGTAAGGATGGATCAAAGCACGAGTGTCATATCATGGATGCTCATCTAGTGCCTCATAGAGAGTTTGTGGCATGGGTTGGTGTAGACTACCATTTTTCAGACATGAGATATGGTCCAATGAGACATAGAGGTAGAGCATGCTCACAAATAGCATGTGGGTTCAACAAAAGGGATTTCTAAAATATTTTTATTTGCATATTTTTTTGCTATGGTGTGCACAAGATGACCATCGAGTCCTCAAGCTTTAGGAGAAGGTGCCATCATAGTTCAAAGGATAGTTTAAGGACTTGGATGGAGGGTAACATAGATGCCTCAAATGATAGTGATAGTGACTCTTCTAGTAGGTAAGCTAAACCTTGACTAGGTTAGTTAGCATAACTCTATGTTGTATCATGTTTATCCTAAACCTTGACTAGCTTGCTTTGTGTGTGTGTGTGTGTGTGCGTGCGTGTGTGTGTGATTTCATAAAAAAAATTGTGCGCGCACATGCGTGCACTTGTCCTCTCAAACAATCTACCTTACTACACTACTGGATCAATTTTCAATGCATAAGTAACCCAAATGCCACTATATACCATTGCCCATAACAGCGCACAAGTGAAAGTAATCCATTATTATTCTTCCCTTTCCGACAAAGTGAAAAGTGATAATCAATCTACATACTCACATTCATATCAATAACTTGTAAAAAGTACAACAATACTCATGATTATTCCCCAATAGAAAGTTCAATCCTATTTCTCATAGTTGGAGAGAATCTACCATAGAGTACTCCTCAAAGTTGTCAATGCTGTATCCTCTTCTTTGAAGTCATGCCTAATATTTTTCAATGCAAAACTAATGGAGAGGTATGCGGATGCACCTGGCACCATCACAGCCAAACGAAAGTTAGAACAATTCATTTCAGTTGTGGAATTCATGCTTCAATGCTGGCACACAATTGTTATCCATGTCACTCTATCTAGATCCAAACTTCATGAAATAAAAGGAGATTCCCGTAATAGTACAATTTCCATTACAAGACTCCCTTACTACAACCTTAATCCATTTGTCTCATCCCAAGTGTAGAGGGCTAGTGATGTCCACCTTCTACCCTATTCAAGCAAGGTATTTGTGGCATTTGTGAAATATACAATATGTGATCACCAATAAGCCTAGTGCACACAAGATCAACAGAAGAACTAAGGAGGATCAAAGCACACTACATAAGAGATGAGAGGGAGATAGCAAATGTATACCTATATTCAACAATACAAGATAGGCTTCTTATATAGAGAGAGCCTTTAGAATAGTCAACACTTGTGGGATCCATTGATCCACATCTCTCCTAGTGAATGTCCTTGCTCCACATCTTCTCATCATGTAGTCCACATCCTTGGGTGGCTACCTTAATTCTTTCTACACCATACCTTAGCCTCTAATCTATGTGCACATGGCACCATATCTCAACACGTCCCCTTGGTGCCATGATCCATTGGCTATTGCAAGGTGGTCAGATGTGAGTTACAATCACCTCCCCTTAGTGCATACCTTGCTACTTAAGGGGGTCAAGTGTGTTTTTTACATGGAAATTCCTCCCTTGAGTGCTTGCATGGCTACTTGCAGGTGGTCAGGTTTGATTACAAGAATATAGGCTAAAGGTGGCAAGGTCTACATCTTAGTACATTTTGTTGTTGTCGCCATTCTGCTCATGTATGACTCCACATAGTTGACCTGCTGGTTCTTCAATCTGTAGTCATCTTCTTCGTGTCCCAGGTTCTTGCAATGGTGACAATTTGTTTTTTTTTTCAGTCTGTAGTCACTTTGATAGTGACCTTATCCTTTTGTAATGGTAACACTTCATTGATGCTTTGCTTAACAATGCTTGTTCTTCATTATTGTTGCTGCATGTTGATGTAGATGTCGATGTCGATGCCTTCAACTCTCTTTCTTTCTCCAGAAGAGATGATACACATTCCTCAAACTTTGGATCTAGAAGATTCTTCAAGGTGGTTGTCATTGCGTTGTACTCTTTAGGCATGCTTTTAAGAAGGATTGCAAGTGCATCCTTTTCTCCTACTTTTGCATTTATGCCTTCTAACTGGGTCATAATGCTTTTGATCTTGTTGACAAATTATGCCATGGATTCATTGAAGCTCATGTGCAAACCATAGAACTTAATCTTAAGATGAATTTCTTGGTTCTTTGCTTCTGTACCAAACATTGCGTTCAACTCATCCCATGCATCTTTAGCATGATCCTTAGAGTCTATGTGATGAATTATGTTTGGACCCAAGTGCAATCCAATGAGTGATAGTGTTGCTTCATCTTTTTCTTTCTAGGGTTCATTTTGTGCAGTGGGTATGTCTTCTTTTACACTCTTCCAAAGCTTCTGATGCATCAAGAGATGCCTCATTTGTGTAGACCAAGTGTGAAATACTTCCCCAGTGAACTTCTCAACAGTTGGGGTATGTATTGCCATTGCAAAGGTCTTACTAGTTGAAGAAACTTTCAAATCTGGTAGTGTCTAATTGCATAAAACAAATCTGACTTGATAGGTGTGTAGAGCTCAAAAAACCGATTTATGGCTTGTCCAAGTTTTATGAAGAAGTGACCTTTGATGATGTGGCACAGGGGTTCATATGCTGCTTACAACCTAGTGCTCAGGAAGGTGCTTATTCTTAGGTCACACTATGCCATGTGGCACTCCTTTGGCTAACCCCTAGCTACTTGAACCAAGCTATGGTTACTTCCAATCACCCACATGTTTGTCAACAGGGTTGTCATGTGTCCTAAGGTCTAACCTTAGAGGAGAGTGCAAAATAGATAAGGCCTAGCTCTTTGTCATTGGAGTCAATCGCGAGAAGAGCTTGAATCGCTAGGCCATCACTACACTCGTTGTAGGTGTCATTTTGTTGCTGGGTGCTTCATCACATGTAGTTTGTGAAGCCAATAAAGATGGCGCTGGAGAGACATTGGTTGATGAGCACGCTGAGAGGTCATCACTAGGTGTTTGGATCTCATCCGTGTTGCTTCTTGTTGAATCGTTTGGAGGTGCTAAGATTGTGGTGGATAGGCTTGTGGAGGATGCATTTGCTTTTGTATGCTTCAAGGATTTTGCTCGTTGTTGGTCAGCCAACTGTGTCGGATTCACTTTGGAGCTTCATTTGGAGTGTAATTTCACTCGGTAGTCCAACTGGTGAAACCCAGGTCATCCCTCATGTTGTCGTGCCTGCGTTGCTCATGTTGGATCCGATCGCATCCAGGTCGATGCTTGTTATTTAGGTGCCTTTGCTTGTGTTGCTTATGGTGCTTAGGGTCATTGTTGCAGTTGCTGCCTTCTCGCTTCCCTTCAGTGCATCGAACGACCAAAGGCAAACCTTTAGCAAGCTAGAGCATTCAGATCAGTCAACACATAGCTCTCCCTAATCTCTCTCTATTTCACTAAAGAAATCAAAGACTATAACTCTCTCAAGAAATCTTTAAAATAATAAAGATCTCTCTCTCACGATCACAAAGAAATCTCTCCTTAATGATTTATACAACACTCATCTACCTAGGCTATGTAGGAAACCTACGCTCTAATACCATGTGAAAGATACAATATGTGATCGCCACTAAGCCTAGTGCACACAAGATCAGCAATTTAAGAACTAAGGAGGCTCAAAGCACACCACATAAGACATGAGAGGGAGATAGAAAATGTATACCTATATTCAGCAATATAGGATAGGCTTCTTATAGAGAGAGAGCCTTTAGAATAGTCAACACTTGTGGGATCCTTTGATCCACATCTCTCCAAGTGGATGTCCTTGCTCCACATCTTCTCATCATGTAGTCCACATCCTTGGACGGATACTTTAATTCTTTCTACACCATAACTTAGCCTATATAATCTATGTGCACACATCACATCATATCTCAACACAGTCCTAAGAGGACCCATCATAAAAATAATGCTTCTCCCAAACATAAAGAATTATCCAAATTGACATATGGGAAGCATGAAATTCCAAAATACTAGAAAGAAGCGATCCTAAGAGGACCGAACATAAAAATAGTGCTTCTCCAAAACATAAAGAATTATCCAAATTGACATAAGGGAAGCATTAAATTCCAAAATAGCATAAATAAGCATTAATGTAATACTCTTAAAGCCTGACTCAGTGAAGGAATGCATTCCCATATACAATGGCCTAACTATGGGGTAAGTTTTAATTTCTAACACAAAGAGTGGCAATAACTATCTATAATTGATCACTCATGAATAATGGTATAGTTATAATATACCCTTCCAAAATAATTAAAGGGAAATTTGCTCCAATTTACAATAATTCTTGGAGCATTAAATATGCCAAATATATACTAATGAGCATTCCAATAGAATAAATGCATGGCCCAACCATTTCCAACTCTTGCAAACAAAGAATATCTTGCCAAGACCATGTTAACTACAAACACTAGTTACCGAAGATCGTGCTTGTAGCTCCAAGTTTAAAATTCATGCTAGTAGCTCCAAGTGCAATATTCTATATGCCTTGATCCAATACCGACCATACTGACTCATAAGAGTATATGATAAGTCAATAACACATGTGGCAATCGAATTCTCTCCTACTATTCCAAAGGCCAACGGAGCATAAAGAGAGTTTTTTTTATAATAAAAATAAAAATTTTCACACATCAAATTCCTCAAAAAATAGTCCATATAATCCAGCCAAACTAAATGTAGAGATGAGACTCAAAAGGCCAAAACCATTAGAAACTTGTTATGGTTATGCAAAAGTCCAAAACTGCACATAGCATCCTTTAAATTAGGGAATGCAAAAATTCCCAATGACTATACAATGGATATACAGCTACTGATGTGCCAGTGTGGGTCTTCAAAATAATCACAACACATTTTTAAGGAAGTCCATGATCGTGGCACACAGGGGATTATTAATAGAAATGTAATTCAAAGCTAGTCAAGAAAAAGAGCATGATATAGCCTACTTAGTGGAATTTGTATTTGCTTGCTCTCAGTTCTCAAGCATCTAGGCTCCATGAGGGAATGATCAAATTATATATGTGTGTGTGTGGCATAGCTGAGCACCCTTGGAACGGATCTTTGAAATTGGCCATCAAGAAATATCCAAACATGGTTTCCTTCTTCCTTTTGACGCTCTCAGTCAGGAGTACTATATCTATAGTCAAGTGTGTTGAAATATAAATTAAACAATGAAAGCATGCAATGAGCATGGAGATTTGGCTAGTTGTCCGAAGTGTGGGGAACAATGATATAGAGATGACTCGCAGAGGCACGATCCTCTCTATAAAACCACTCTAACAACACCGAAATGACACAATCAATTCAATCAATTATAAAACTCATCTTTATCTTCTCTCCGTGTTGTCTTTCACTCTAGCGCACGTCTCTCTCCCTATGTATGAATGGTCTCCTCCACGAATTTCTACATGGTGTCAGTGTACCATCTTTGTGTAATGTGACTTGCACGCTTCATTCACCATATCGCCCTCTGATTCGATGCCATATCCACCACAAAGTTTGAATTGCTAGACCTCTCTTGATTTTTGCCCCATTTCTAGATTCATTGTTCACACAATCCTTCGATCAGCCCTTCCACAACCCGCATTCTTCCATTACCTCTGATTCGTAGCCATGCCTTGATCGCCAAACAATGACCCCTGCCCCTCCAATGCCACCACCATTGCATGCCTCCAAACAACCCAAGAAGCCTTCTGCTAGCAATTTGCTTGGACACAACGGCATGTTGCCATCCAAGATCTACCCCTTTTCGCATAATGCCATCTAAAAGATCCAGTTTCAATGGACAATCTATTGATCGAGAATTAAACCAGGGACACGAGATGCATACTACTACAAGACGATCAGATTTAAGCCATGACGCCGAGGAACTAAAGCACGGTTGATGAAACCCTTGGCAAAAAGATGCCTGCAGCATACAGATCAAGACACTTGCATCAATGCCATCAACAAGACTAAGCCCTCTAACTTCCTATCTTCCTTTCATTTTGATGCTTCAATCATTTAAAAATCACCACATATTAAAACACACAGACTGTGCACTTGCAAAATTCCATTGATTAATAGCTTGCATTGATCAGCCACCATCACCTATTTCTCCCTTCAGATTCTCACCACCACCCCTATCCACTCTCTACTTGGGACTGCCTACCTTTTTAGGCTATCCAAGGCAACGAAACTGCCATATTATTTGGCTATTCATTCTGGAGAACTTCTACACACATCACCATGGCCTCCACATCTAGAGGCTTCTCGTCTTACAAAATCGACCGTCTCACCAACACTAACTATCACACATGGTCCGTCCAAATGCAAATGTTGCTCATTCGAGAAGATTTGTGTATGTAGACGGTATCACCCCAAGTCCACCACCTACTTTTCCTGCTGGCGCAGCATAAGGTCGGCCCCTACTAACGAAGCTGATATTACTACGTGGAAATAAAATGATGCGAAAGCAAAATCTGATCTTATTCTCTCCATTAGAGATCGTCAGGTTGATCTAGTCCGTCGTCTTCCTACTTCCAAGGATATTTGGGAATGCCCCAAGCTTATTTATGAACGCTCAGATATTGCATCCCAAGTTTCAGCACATCGCTGTCTAGTTAACCATTCTTTAGGTGAGAATGCATCGGTGCCTACCTTCTTGGAAGAGTGGCAACTACTTCTCGATGAAGCCATGACGGGGTCTCAATTTCTCCGACTCCCAAGTGGTCACCATGTTACTAAGCTCCCTACCTCCCACATGGAGATCTTTTATTACCACACAAGGGAGTGCCACTAATCTAACTCTACCCATTCTCCTTGGTCGAATTTTTTAAAAAGACACCATGCACAAGAATACTAGCAAACTAAATCTAATACTACCACCACCACACCCCTAGTCATGTTCGCAAAAGGCTCACGTTCACCCTCACCATTCCGTGGGAAAAAGAATGTTTCTTGGCAAGAAAGACCTTCTAGCTCTAAACTATCAAGCCCATCCTCCTCACGAAGTCAATCACCCACTCCATGTTCTTGTGATATCACATGCACATATTGTTATAAAAAGGGTCATTATCGTGATGGTTGTTGGAAACGTGCATTCGATAAGCAACAAGCATGAGAGCATGAGTTAGACTTTTTTAAGCGAAGGAGGAATATAGTGACAATGAAGACACTAATGACAATGCTGTTCTCCAGTTTTGATACTTATTCTTGTATCGCTTCTTAAATAGGTATGCAAAGTGTGGACACAAGGAGATGATAAAAGATGCAACAACTGCATAAAAGCATCTCAAAAGGTCTACCAAAAAGGCGTTACAAAAGAAGAAGCTCGAGCTTGCAAAAATAAAGCTCATTTAAATTTTGAAGTGAAAATTTAGTTAATCCAAAATTTCCCTTAGAAAAATGGGGGAATATTGAAATATAAATTAAACAATGAAAGCACACAATTTGAAGAGGCACAAGCCTCTCTATAAAACAACTCTAACAACACCAAAATGACACAATCAATTCAACTAACTCCAACTCATCTTCACTTCTCTATGTGCCATATTTCAATCTAGTGCACCTCTCTCTCCGTGTGTATGAATGGTCTCCTCCATGAATTTCTACAAAGTAGCACCAAAGAGTTCAGTGCTTCATACTGCTCCCTTTCTCTTTGCATTAAGATTTGAAGAGCCTTCCTCCCTTGTTTTGGTGCATAGAACCTTGTAATTGATGGCAGTAAATGTGCCTCCCATTTTTTGAAGCTCCAGAGTAAAAGTGAGAGTGAGGTCCCATGAACTTAACATAAATCTGATGGAAAACCCCAATGTAAATGATGGAAAACCCAATGTAAGGGGTCCTTAATTGAAGTCTGAACCACGTGATTGCCAATGTCATGATGGAAAGTATCAAAACGGCATTAAATATTCTCAAGGCAAGTATGACAGGCAAGAATGACAATAAGTTATTTGAATCTTTGAGCGCATAAATGACTTCTGCCATTGCCGTTAGTCACAGAGAATCAAGAGGTGGTAATATCACATGGAGATCCCATCACTGAGCAAAGTGTTGGTGATATGCATGCCAAAGTAAGATAGCTGGGCACTACAACATATAGGCACCAAGTTGCCAGAGTTTTGTGAGGTCACTGCCAAGGTTGGTAGGCAATCACATTGTCCTTGTGAGGAGAAAGTTGTGGGATAAATATTCAATCATCAAGTGGAGAACCTGGCAAAGCTTGCGAATTGAGGGGGGGTTGCAAGCGTATAATTATTCACTCCTGGCTACCCAAGAGTGTATAAGCGATTGTAACCTATACCAAAAAACAAATCCTACATAGTTTCCTCTCTTTTGGTTTCTCTCAGTGTACCTGGAATTATTTCCAGCATGTAGTGCAAGTGGGTGCATACCCTTTAGCGACACTACTATGTCATGGGAGCTAGAGATTTCTAGCATAGATCTGTATCCATAGAAGCCAGAGATCTCTAGCATAGAGTTGTAGGCAAAAATCCAACATACATTCCAAGACTGTGATAAGTTACGGGTCATAACAAAGGAAAAATTCCATGCAATATAGCATGAGTACTAGTTGTCTAGGTAGAATGATCCAACTAGGTCTACTGCTCAAGATACACAACAATGAACACTCCCTCTAATGAGGCAGCACTAATAGAGGATGTAGTGCTAATGAAGTACAAAATAGAGCTCCACAGATGTTTGCCGAATTGAAGTAGAGATATGTTCTCAAGATGGCAAGAGACCCCTTACCTAGTTCAGGTCACGTTGCTTGCCATCTCACAATCTTAGAGAATGCACGTTTGTGTGAGCTCTGCACCTTGATTCTTGAGAATGTATCCACCCAAACTTGGGGAAGGGGGGAAGACGTACTTCCCCATGTGCTTAGTAAAAAATCATCCAAGTGGTTGTAGTGGGATTATCTCATGGGATGCACTTGATAAATGCTCCATACCATTCAAACCAAGCACCAAAGTACAAGTGAAGTCTATACCATCATCATTGCTCACTAGTTACCCACAGAGTGAGCTTAATCATGAGCACTAGAGTACTCCCAAAGTGAGTGGGCACTAGATTAAGATTAATTTTCCAATATTTTTTGGAAACATTTGCAAGGGTGATCAAAAGTACTGATGAACATCCATCATTCCCATTCATTCCATATGGCTTGGAACATTGAAAATCCCCTTAATATCAACACTACCAAAGGTCCATATAACATTAAATAATCTAAAGTTTTTTTCCATAAATCCAAAGGTAAAGCTCAATAGCTTGATCTTATTAATAGACATACTTTGGGCTCACCATGATACATATAGGTCATGGCCAAATAAACCCTACATATAGTCTCTATGCCCCTATCTATAGTTTTAAGGGGACCTATCAATCTATGTAGAGGCCCTTGGCCCCTACAAGGAATGAACCCACCTCTTGGCACACACTTAGGGCTAAACCCCTGTGGTTTTAGGCCCTAACACATGGCACTCACGGTGGACTATGAGAACTACACAATGCACATCCCTTGAGTAGAAGTCAGATGCCGTAACAGTGCATGTGAAATAAAAATAGATACAATCCTTTTAGGCAGAGCTGAGGTTGAGGACCTCATGTGAGTGCATAAATGAAATACAATGATAGGAATAGAATGCCACATTCTTGAAGAAACTCTAGCAATGTCGATGTAGATCTTGCCTTTTCAATTGCAAAATAATTGCACCAATAACTCTCCACACACTTGCAATCCGCAAAACACCGTACATTCTTCTTTGCTACATCACCGCAAAATACTACGTGTTCCCCTTTCATGAATCAAATGCCTAGATCTAGGCGCTACATCCGATCTTTTGCCAGTATGTCCCCATCCCGCATTTACCTCTATCTCTTGGACACTGCATCTTCTTGGCTAGTTGAAGAAAAACTTAGATGTATTCTTATGCAAGTATGAGATAGAAAATGGCACAAGAAACTCATCTGCATATTAATTGGTTGCTGGATTAGAATAAAGAAAACCATTCACTGCTATAACCGCAATTCATTGTTTGTTTTGCACCACATGATTTCCGCACATAATGATTCTGCTCTGCATAGAATACTACTCAACAACATGCTGTGCATGATTTCTTTGTGCTGGTTGGCTCTTGTTGTCAATGCTCTCCACAAATCAACGCCTGCATGAAGCTTTTATCGATGATAGATTGTTGCAATAGCATTGCAGTCGTCATGCCCATCATCATTCCACAATTAATTCCGCACAACAATACTCCGCACAAGAAGACTCGACACAAGATACCAACCGCAGCAGATCAGCATCTTGCACAAGACTCTCACAAGAGCCTACCAACGCCTTTAGGAGAGTGGGGCTTGCTGATGGTCTGCATCATGTTGCAAGTTTTGATAATTAGTGCATGCCATATCTAGCAATAGCTTTTTCATCTCTACTGGTCAACCGCAATGGCCTCCGCCTTTAGATCAGGTCTCCATTAACAAGCATCACATAGGTCTGCTGCCCACATACTATTGTTCTGTCATTTTGTTCTACTCTGATCATGCTAATCTCCACATGGCTCAATCTCCATCTGGACCATGTTGAAGATCACTGCATTCGGTATGTTGAGCCATCTATTGACTGCACATTGTAGAGGTTAGCAGAATTGTAATTTTGATCTTGCCAATTGAAAGAAATCCAAGTAAGTTTTCCTTCTTAAAAAATTTCACCAACAACCCACAAAAACCACACCCAAAAAAGTTAATTTATACTAGTTAAAAGAACTACCATGTGTCATTCCAATCGTCAAAATGCCATGTGGCAAGTTTTTTTCAGGTGTTAAGTTGTTTCCAACTATCAAAATGAAGAGAGAGAGAGAGAGAGGATGGTAGGAAGGAAGATGTGGGGAGAGAAAGAGAGACAAGGGGGAAAAAGAGATGTGAAGGGTAGGAGAGAGAGAGAGAGAGAGAGAGAGAGAGAGAGAGCATGTGTGTGCACGTACACCCACAAACACACCCACCCACCCACACACACATATGCATACACACAGAGACACACACCTCTTTTAAATGCTCTTGCATCATCATTGCCATACATGTGCCTAAAACTTTGTAGCTTGAAATAGACCTTTAATTTGTTTCCAAATCTCAAACTTGAGCATGGAAGCAAAAAGATCTTGAAATTTTGAGTAAGTTTACTTTTTGGACCGTCTCAATTTGAGCTATGCAGCGGCTGAAATGCCACGTGGCCTTTTTTTTTTTGGGTGCCCTTTCCACATATGCATAGCCAAAACTTTGAAGGGTCAAAACTTTTGATGCATAGCTCAGATTGAGGCGGTCCAAAAAGAAAACTTACTCGAAATTTCAAGATCTTTCTGCTTGTGCATTAAGATTTGAGATTTGAAAAAAAATAAGGGGTCCTTTTTAAACTATTGTTGGCCACACACGTGGCCCAAAATTAACACCAAGTAGAGGGGGTTGTTGAGATATCGAGCTCTACTCGTGATATGCCAAGGTGACCATTGTGCATTTATGTCACCGACTTGTTAGCTGCAGATGTGGTTGGTACACCACCCATGAATAATAGCTGGATGACAGCTATCTTTATGTACTCTAGTTAGTGGCTCAATTAGTATGCCACATAGGTTAGCTAAGTTTGGTTTGAGACCCACATATAGGGTTCACCTATTCCTTTTGTACTTAGAGAGTTTTTTTTTTGGCTTCCACAACTAAGAAGAGGAAAATTGTTTTCAGCCTCCACCTTTGTGTGTATTCCCCCATTGTGTATGTGAGAAAGCCACAAGTGAGACTCCTTCCTTCTCTCCCACTCTCTTCATAGGGGTTCCCAATCCCACTTCCCTTTAGCCATGTTGCCTCTCTCAATCCCCAAAAAGACTAGCGAGATTATGAGAGATTCTTCATAGGTACTTTATAACACATTCTTAAGGGATTAGTCTTTCCTGCATCCATGTGTCATATAGTGCCTGCTTGAGGCATTATTCCTTCAATTAGGTGCCTTATCTTATTAGCCACACATATATCTCCTTATGCCTTGTGAAGGGGTTTGTGCCACACAACCCATATTCCAACCCCCCTCCCCCCCCCTTATGGGCCAAACACATGAAACAACACACTGGCCTTGAAATATGGGATCTTGGCACCAAAAACTCCACTCTCCACAAGGATCACAGTCCATATTCCAAGGTTAGGGTCCACTTACCTACCACCATCCAAACAAACTAGGTGTTAAAAGATCATAGTTTTGTTTGGGTAGATAGGTAATGCATGTTTTCCCCGACTTGTTATCGCTTTACCTAGGAATATAGACATTTACAAATGAAGTCATTTGCAAATAGGGATGTATCACAAGGAAAAGTATCGGGATTTGAACAAGTGTAGTCATTTGCAAAGATGTAAGTCATCATGATGATGGTATGGATGATAATAGAACCTCATTGGATGATCCCTACTATGATGAACCATATAATTTCTGGAGATTAGAAGGAGGCATGTGGTTTTCAATGACAAAGATAAGGTATATTACAATATGGAAGGACAGAAACACATGCCAAGATCTACCCTATCATACGTTGGTGATTTCTATGTTGAATCTTTTGTACTCAACTATAGAAGTGATCTATTATTAGGAGTGGATGAGATCCTTCGTGTTGAAAAATTGAATGGATCCAAAAGTGATGCCTTAATTGGAGTGGATGAGTTCATGCACATTGAAAAAGGGAAAGGTTTCATTATTAGCAATGTTTTATCAGGCATGGATGAGTTCATGAATATTCACAAACTTGGTGAAAGAAGTTGTGTAGTTGCAAAAACAACCATGCAATGTTTGTCAATGAATGATGTTCTCTCAAGGGTAGAGGAGCTTTTCAAGGTTCTCATTACTCTCAAAGAAAATTTTAATGCAAATGGCCCTAGTAAGATCGTATCCAAAGCAAGAAAGGATGAAATCAAAATTTTTGGTATTTTGATTGTGAATTGATCAAGATGAAATATGCCATGGATGCACTCTGACAAACAATTGTGAGGGAGAAAAACACACAAATGCAAAAGAACGATGAACACAGGAATAAAAATGGACATATAGATGCATGAAGAGAAATTGAATCTTGGCAAATCCACAAAAGAAACCAAAGAGAATAAGGGTGATGATATGGTTAATGCATTAGGACTTAAGTTTTGTAAATGCAGATGTTGCACATCATTAGCTTGCTTGACATCTAGAAATTTAGAGAAAATACATGACAAAGAAGAGGAAGTGAAAGCAAGATCTTCTTGCTCTCTTCAAAATGACAAGAAAAGGCTAAGTTTAGGAGAAAATATCAACCCTCTCATAAATGAGAAGAGGACTTGTAACATTGCATATCGCATTATTCTTGGATTATCACATGGCACATATTGGGATTTAGTTGGTAAAGCCAAAGAAGGTGAAAAACTTAGCATTCATGGTAACACAAGAAAGTCCAAAACAAGAAGCACAATTGTAATGGCACAAGAAATTTGTAGGACTTCATAGAGGAAAATTCTTTGCCTTGACTCAATTTATCCCACAAACTTTTTAACGATGAAGAGGTTACTAAAAATGCTAAAGCATATTCCAATGGGCTTGAGGAAAAAAGAACTATTTTACTTTATTCACGAAAAACTAAGGGAAAGAGGGAAAGCCTTGGATTCTCATCATACTATGTATAGTCTTTGGAAGAAGAAGTTTGGGCATATTAAAATCCCAAAGAGGCAGAAAATGTCAAAGTACAATGACTATGATGATATAAAACAAGCAGTTGAGAGTGCACCTAGTCCAAAGGAAAGGGGATTATACAAAAGGAAGCATCAATATCATCATGGACTTGCCCATCATGCGAGACCAAAATATGAATTTTGTAAGGAGTAAGATATTTTGTATCCAAACAAGTACATGTGCTTTATTACGGATGGTATGGATTAGAATACAACAACATTACCTTGATTTTTTGCCACTCCATCTAAGCTACAAGGAAAACACTATTTAAATGCACATTTATGTGGATTGTTAGTGCATGGATTTAGGTTTTTTGTAGACACATGTATTGATTCCTTGCATTTGCAAAATAGCAATCAAGTTATACCATTCCACTATGCAAGCAATTCGTAGCTATGTACATGTAAGGAAAGGTTACCTACTACCTATTTTGAGAATATAGGCACATAATTGCTCACAAGAGAATAATAATTTTTCATAGGAGTTCTCATTTTTCTCGATGCTAATTGCTCATCGAATATTCAATGAGATTGAAGTTGGATTTACATTGGCCAACAGTTGAGGACCTTGCATGATGTAAGTAGCTTTTTGGGTTTATGCTCCTACTATGGATGGTTCATACGCCATTTTGCTGAATTGCCTCAGCCCTTCACTCGTTGCAGAAGAGGGAGTGTCATTACTTGGGCTGAAAATAAAATTACAGCATTTGAGAAGCTGAAAGAAAAGCTCACATTGGATCTAGTGTTGATATTGCCAGATCTCCGAAAAGCTTTTGTTGTCCCATGTGACACATGTGGAAACAACATTAGTGCAGTTCTCATGCAGGATGGACGGGTTGTTGCCTATGAGAGTAGAGTGTTTCAAGATGCTAATGACAAAACATGTGTGCCTCAGGATCTATGGATCACTCTAAGGTGGATGGAACCTATGTGGAAACGTAATGAAGACAGTGCTCATGACATGTACCTCAAGTCAATTAGGTTCCAAGATAGATTAGCTTGGACTCATAAAGAGAATCTTGAGATAGTGCAAAGTGCTTGATTGATATTACTTCAAATGAACCTCCCTTTTATAGGTGAGAATACTTACATCCATTTGCTTGCTCACGTGGGATATGTCCTCCATGCCGTGTGGCAGCTTGCCCTTTGCTCATACCTTTGCTCTACATGTGCTCATGGCACCACAACTCTCCACACCTCCACTTGGTGCCATGATCCTTTGGCTATTGCAAGGTGGTTCGATGTGAGTTACAAGATCAAATCCTCCCCTGGGTGCCTACATGGCTACTCAGGCTTGATTTACAAAATATAGGCAAGGTTTTGGTTCTCAATACATTCCATTGATGTCACCTTTTGGCTCATGGCTTGATGATGATGGCGTTCGTTTCTTTGCTTGGTGTAGATTCATGCATGATGCTTTGTTCTTCCATGTGCCTTGATGCTTTATGTGTGGATGCCATGCTCTGTGCTATGGTCATCTCATGCACTTCTGCTTTTGGCCTTATGACAATGATGTGTGCATTCATGCTTTGATTTGTCATTTGTTGCAAAGGTCTTACCACTTGATTTCTTTCAATATTGGCAGTGTCTAATTGCATACAATGATTTTGATTTGACAGGTGCGTAGAGCTCGAAAAGACGATCACTTTTCCTTTTTGGAGCGTGTCCAAATTCTTCCTAGATTGCAAGTTACGGCTTGTCGAAGTTTTTGTGAAGAAAAGGGCCTTTGATGATGTGGCACAGGGATTCACATGCTGAATTCCATACTATGCTTAGCAAGAGGTTGTGTGCTTAGAAGGCACTGCTAACTGTGCATGCTGATGTGGCTTAACTAACCCTAACTCTAACTTAACCATTGACCAAGGTAGAGTTAAATTTAACCATAGTAAAGTCTTATCTTGCTTGCCGTGTCTTTTTGAGAACCTAAGGAAGAAGGAAGGTGATGCAAAAGGTCGTTCTTCTCCGAATCAATCATCGGGTATTGTCTTTCGCAGGAGCTCTTTCTTTTGGGTGCCATCATCATAGGCACAAGAGCTTTGTGTAGTGCCAGTAGAAACTGTAGTCGCTGTTCGTGGCTTTGTGGGAGCGGCTTGTTCGTGAAGGGCCTGTGAGCTCGTGATGCAGGAGCTATGACTATTCGTCGAAGGAGCTAGAGGCGCTTGAGCTTTAGAGCTCGTGGATCTTTCATTGCAAGTCATTGCTCGTCGTCTAGAGCTGACTGCAGATGTTGCTAAAGCGCAGAAGTTGCGGCTCATGGTGGAGAAGCTTCGTCGAAGGAGGCTTGGAGACTGGTCACTGTAGGATCGTTGCTCCGCTGTGGTGTGTAGATGGAGGCGGCTCTTTGTTGCATTGAAGAAATTGCTCGTTGTAAGGAGGCCCGTCTCAGCTGCCGTAGCTACTATTTTGCCCAAGCTAGAGTCGCGACCCTCTGGAGCATTGCCCGTGAGTAGTCTAGTTGCTGCAAGGCTATTGAAGCTTGAGTTTATGGCGGCTGTTCGTGGCTGCCCTTCATTGTAGAGTCCACCTGTAGGTCGTTTGGAGAGGCAGATGCCTTGTGAGGAGAGGTAGTTGCTTTAGGGAGCTTGAAGCTCTATTGGAGAACCTCTCTTTGGACCTCTCTTTCTACTCATAACCTCTCAAAGATGGGTGTAGGTAGAGCTTTGGGCTCTCTTTCTCAAACCTTTCAAATCTCTCCTCACAAAGAAACTACTCAAGGGACTCTCTTGTTCTCACAGAATAAGGAACACTCAAGCTCACAATGAATCTCTCATGAAATGGATGGACGGAAATTTTCTCTCTCAAGGGATGGAAATTTGTTCTTAATCTAAAACTAAAACTAACCTAGGAGAAAAACATGAGCTCCTAAGACATGCCTACAACTAATCTAGGAATGGAAGCAATCCTAGTGAACTACTAATGAGCTAAACTAAGAGAGCTAAACCTATGCTCTGATACCATGACAAAACATGTGTGCCTCAAGATCTATGGAGCACTCTAAGGTGGATGGAACCTGTGTGGAAAAATGATGAAGAGAGTGCTCATGACATGTACCTCAAGTCAATTAGGTTCCAAGATAGATTAGCTTGGAGTCATAAAGAGAATCTTGAGATAGTGCAAAGTGCTTGATTGATATTACTTCAAATGAACCTCCCTTTTATAGGTGAGGGTACTTACATCCATTTGCTTGCTCACATGTGGGATATGTCCTCCATGCCTTGTGGCAGCTTGCCCTTTGCTCATACCTTTGCTCTACATGTGCTCATGGCACCACAACTCTCAACAAGTAAAGTATGCTCAATGATCAAAGGAATGTACGATTTGAGGAGGTTTATTCGACCTTTCCTACAAAAGTGTGGTGATGCTCTAAAAGGTCATAGCCATCCACATTACTTTCAATTTTTGTTAAAGGATGAAAAACCAATAATGCAATGGCAAATCCTATTCTTTTGAAGACCCTTATAGTCTCTGAACTTTGATTTTGAGCAAGAAAATGCATTCAAAATTGGCTCCTATTTCGCACTGACAAATCTCAGTGTGAAATAGATGGCTTACCAAAAAAAAAAAGTTAAGGAAGAATGCACTTTGTTTTGGCCAGATGTAGTGATGACTTGTGCCCAGCTTTGGACTTTGTTTCAAAATGTTACTTCCACATCTATTTTGAAAGAGAGAGTTCATGCCAAAAGTCGATTGTTTTGTTATAGTACATCCGTAAGATGATGAATATGAGAATGTGAAGTTTTGGGTTGAAAACTACTGGATGTGAGTAGGGATGATCATGGGAGAGCTACAACATTTACAATTGTATGGTATGAGCCAAAGGGGTAGGAGTGAAGTTGTATAAAAAGGAATGGGTCCCAAAACATGAATCGGTTTTCAAGCAACCCACAGAAACAATCATAGTGCCTTGGAAATCAAAGACAAAGAAAACCAAGCACATGAATCAGTATTTGGTAGAAGGAAAATTGAGAATACTTGAATTAAGTATTTTGCATATGCAAAAACTTAAGGATACTTGCTAAGGAGGAAGTAGAATAGAAGATAGTGCAAATGAAGAATTGCCATGATACTAGCTTTGTGTTGAAGGTCATCATGTGTTAATATGATGAAACAAGTGAGTGGTTGAAGGATCAGGTAAGTTGCAACAAGCCCATCAGTTAGTGTTGTCTTCCAACACCATTCAAGCAAGAGTAAAGACGAGGGACATCATGGTCACATGAGAGTTAATGCAGATGGCACCCAAGTGACAGGTGGTCAAACACAAAGAAAATAATCTAATGATCAAAGCGATCTTAATGCTAGGATCATCCATACTTCTATCATTGTAAAGGTGCAATCTAATCATTGTGAAGGTAATGAGTAGTACCCGTCGACTTGAGCATCAGTTGGAATTCAATTATGTGAAGGTGGAATTCAATCATTAGAAAGATCGTGAGTAGTATTTATCACATCAAGTGACTCATTTTGTGTAATATTTCTTGTAGACACGTGATACTTTAAAATTGCACGCATATATCTTGCTATTCTTTGGAATAAGAAAGAGTATTCCATGTTTCTTATCTACCTAAATGTTTTGAATTTGTGCATATTGTGTGCCTCCTTCAATATGACAAATGGAAGGTAAAAAGAGAGAGAAAAAAAAACCAAGGATTATGCATCGGATTGTTACTTGTTTGTTTTTTATTTAAAATAAAAGATTTTGTATAAGAGAAAAGAGGATTGTTTTTCCATAGATTTAAACTAATTTTTTTTATGTAAACTATTAATAAGTTCCAAATTTTTTAATTTTTAAAAGGAGGATTCTTAAAAATAAAAATATATATTAAGATTTTTGAAATATAGAGTAAGGTCCAAATTACATTTCCTAGTTTTTTGCATTATTAGTGCAAAATAATAGTGTGAGTAAATAATATTTTTCTGTGGAATGGATACTACCAAAAAGTAAATTTTTGATTTGGGAAGGATATGTTTAAAAAGTTCACTTTCTATTTGAAATGGATTTTTGGGCTCTGTCCAAAACAATGAAATGGGTGCTCAATGTATTTTCACTAGATTTGAGCACTATCTAGCAAGACATAAAATATTTTAACCTTATCCTTACTGTCAATAAGGATGAAATGATTGTAATAGCCCACTTTTATTTTTTTAGTAGAGAGTATCTGTGATGCCAAAATTTGATATTTTTAACTTGGCATTGCTATTGTTTTTCTCTATGTTTGATAAGAGTTTGAGTATCAAGTGATAGCCTAGCGGCTCTCATTTATTTCTATTTTCTATGATGGGATTGAGAGGATGAGTGGAATGGCTCATTGTAAATACCATAGGTATGAATTATAAATACCTTGGTATGGGGTGAGAGTTATTTGTGTATGGGATATTATGAGTTTTTTAGAAAATAGGAAGAGTGAGTCATATAAAGAGGTGGGCTCATGTCCATGTGTTCCAATAATATAAGAGAGGCCACATGCCAAGCATGTGGAAGGCATGTGGAGGAGTGTGAAGTCAAGAGGAATCCTTCTAGAACTCCTATGTGGAATAAGGAGGATGTGGGCATGTGGAAAAGAGAGGGTCCCTATGGGCTCCATGTGAGGAGACTCTTGACTTTCTCAATATTTTAAGAGTCTTGAGCATCTTTTGATGGGACACATGGCAAGAGTAGCCAAAAAGGACATGGATGGTGACATACGTGCTTATGTGATTGATGGGGAAAGGAATCTACAGGCAGCAATTGTAAATGGGTGAAGGAGGGTAACAAAATCTCTATAAAAGGAGCCCTCCTCTCCCTTGTTCATCAATCTCTTCCACCATTAGGCCTCATGTTGCTGTAGCTCTAGTCTCCCCAAGCCTCTTCCATGAGCCTTCTCTCCCTCTTGTAGATATTCTCTTATGTAGACTCTTGAGTCCATCTCTCTCTAGTTTATTCTCTCTCTATGAGTATTCTTGGAGCTTTCGCTCCCTCTTGTATGTATGAAACCTCTTCTTCTCCCTTGTGTTTGTAGTGTTGAAGTGGATTCTCACTCTATTTGTAATGAATGTCACTTCAGGTTCTCTCTCTCTTGAGTGTCTCGTCCCTTTTCTCTTTTAAAGCCTTGAAAGTTCTTTCTATTCGGCCGCTCACTGTGCATACATGGTCCATTTGTTTCCCGAGCCACTATGCAAACTTCTTCCCCTCTTCTAGGCAAAATCTATGAGGGGTGGATCGTTGATGAAGGTGGAGTCTTGAGGGAGCATCCTGCTCAGGCGAAATTAGCCTGGGTGGAGGGTAGTTTTTCATGATAGTTTGACCCCCTGTTAGTGTTTTGCTCATAACTTTCTGCTCGATAGTCCAATTGTAATGAAATTTATATCAAAGCGAAGCTCTCTTCAAGTCACATGTTTCTATGTAATCAGATCTTGAATCAGATACTGCCGCAAAAAGTTATGAGTCTCTATGTTTGACAGTCTATTTTCATGATAGTTTTTACTCCCTTCCAATAAACTGTCCATATCTCTTCAGCCGTCTGTCTGTTTTCAATGAAATTTATATCAGTGAAAAGCTCTCTTCAAGGCGCATGTTTGTGTGTAATCAGATCTTGAATCAGATATTGCTGCAAAAAGTTATGAGTCTCTGTGTTTGATAGTCTGTTTTCATGATAGTTTTTACCCCCTTCCAGTAAACTGTCCATATCTCTTCAACCGTCTGTCTATTTTCAATGAAACTTATATTAGCGTGAAGCCCATCTCAAGAATGCATATCTTTGTGTGCTTGAATCTCTGATATCATGTCTCTACTAAAAGTTATAGGCCTCTATGTCTAATGATAGTTTGTAGAGTGTTTTGAGCTAAGTGTAAAGGTGTTTATGAAGGAGGTGCAATGTTTCCTCGGAATCTACCCATCCGACCTAATCAGCCCCTTCAAACTCCTCGATATATATCAGTTCATGTCATGTTGAGTCGCAAGATCTTCTTTCAACAACATATTGCTCTTCTCTTTGGTGCAGACCGGCTCACTGAGATTATGGCCTCTGCTGATCCTTTCCTTCTCCCTATGCTTGATTATAACATCACTTGGGATGTTACCATCTTCATTCTCATCTGAGGGAGGAAAGTATGGTGTGGTATCTTGGCATAAAAGCTTCTTTCTAATGTCCCACTCTCAATGATAAATATCTTTGGCAGTCCGTTCGAAAGCAGCAGGAAGTGAAGAGGTGCGTGAAGTTTATTACCCCCAACTTCATGTCACATCTTTTGGTGGAGACGCCGGGTACGTTTGGTATTGGATTCATCCCACCTTACTAAATGGTCTCGGGTGTACTTGATTGCATGTTATGCCTAGAAGAGGCATGTGTTTTGATGAGATAAAGAAGATGCCTGGAAGAACTTCGTTAGAAGAGATTGTAACCCGTTTAAGAGAACTTGAAGATTGTGAAGGTGATGCTCAAGCTATTCGCACAGTCACCATGATCATATCTTTTATGTTTGCACTGTTGAATATGTTGGTGAATCGACAACGCCGGCAGCAGGCACAATGATAGATTGGGGATTGTTCCATGCACTGGCAGCTTGGTGTGAAGAAGAGTTGAGTCTTTGGGTAGTTTTCAACTATAACAGTGGAGTGGTGATTCTCAATGCTTTCAACTTCTTTTGCTATGCAAATGATGAAGAGTACAATATCTTGAAGCTTTTATGTGCACTTCCTATTGTGAGAAGGGTGATTCTAGAATGCATGTATACACAATGTTTTCATGGTGTTGGTTGGTCACTTATTTTTGAAGATTTTGTTGAGGATCACATTGTGGAGGGTTTTCAAAAAGTGGTTATGCATACTAAGTTGGTCTTGGTATACTAAGGCTCTGTGGGATCTTGTTCAGATCTTGTTTGGGATATTATTTGGATCTTGGTGTTTCCTTTTTGTGTTTCATCATGGTGAAGATTCCAGTGTTTCGAGGGACCCAAGGGGAAGACCCGGAGTCTTATCTTTGGGATTTTGTTCGAGGATGCCGGCTTTCTGGATGGTCCATGAAGGATCGGGTGGAGATTTTGCCTGATTTTCTTGAAGGTGTAGCCTTGAGTTGGCATGAGACCTTGCCGGACTCTACCAAGGAGGACTGGGACCAAGTGGTGGTAGCAATGAAGCAGAGATTTGGGGCAGTGGAGTCGCCAAATGCTTTGATGTTGCAGTTGGACCGGTTCTATCAAGGAGAGGGTGAGTTGGTCTCTCCATTGGCAATCTGATATGAAACTTTATGGACAAAGTATGAAAGGGCAGCTTTGCGAGCTGTGGCATCTACATCATCAGCCCCTCAAAGTCTCTCAGGGATGGAGCACTTAAAGATGAGCAAATTTGTTATGGCTTTGGAGCCTCGTCTTCGCTCAAAAGTAATGAGTAAAGATCCAACAACATACGTGGAGGCGCTTCGCATTGCGACCAAGAAAGAAGCTTCTCTAAAGATCGAATCCTCTTTTGTGTCTTCAACAGCTTCAACTTCTAAGGTGGAGGTAATGGTCACTCCTCAGGTACCAAAATCCTCTGAGTTAGATCATAATATCTCCCAATTGATGGCAGAGTTTGCTGATTTGAAATTGCATTTGGTTAATGCACGACAACCTAGAGCACCAAAGGGTGAAGATAGGCCTCGAGATAGGAGTGGGGTCACTTGCTATGAATGTAATAAAAAAGGTCACTATCACCCCGAGTGTCCTAGATTGAGAAAGAAAGAAGAAAAACAAATATCCTTGTTAGAAGCTTCTTCAAGGGATGAGGAAAAAGAGGTAATGATGGCTAAACGGGGGCATGGTAAAGCAAAAGAAGAAGAAGAGAGCAAGGAAGAAGTAGATGAGGAACATCAGGAAGAGGAACACCGTAGTAAGAAAAAGAAGGCATCTAGAAGGAGAATTAGCCAGTCAGACTTTCCTTTAGGACAAGGAATTGGAAGCTATGACTTGTTGTCCGTGACAAAATATGAAGAGGGGAGAGGAGAAGAGTGGAGATGAGGAGAGAGGGCACAGCTAGAGAGCACACCACAAATGACTAACTGTACACTAGAATTAGTTGAAAAAATAGAATATATACAAACCCTTTTAGGGTTAGGGTTAGGGGATCTAACCCTTTCCTTTATAGCACTCTATAAGGTTAGTGCTATGCACATATGATCACGTGATGGTGCTATGCACACATGATCACATGATGTTGAGCATGAACTCTCAACACCTTCCCTCAAGATCAACATCATGAAGTAGGCCTTCCCTCAAGATGATGATTCTGGGGAATCGAAGAAGGACTGAGCATTACATTCCATCACACCCCTTTAATGGGAATGTCCTTCCTCTGCATCAAACCAAGAGCTAGTCGGTGTTTCTCTAATAGCTCTTTACCGAGTGGTTTGGTAAAGATGTCTGCAACATTTTCTTTGCTATCACAATGCTGCAGTGTGATGTCACCAAGTAACACTCTTTCTCTGATGAAGTGCTCTCTGACATCAATGTGCTTTGTTCTGGAGTGATATACTGGATTTTTGGCCAATGCTTGAGCCGATTGATTATCACAGTATATTGTTGTTGGCTTTGACTCATCAAAGTAATCTGTTTCTGACAATAGTCTTCTGAGCCATATAGCCTCACATGCACCTGTAGTGAGTGCCCTATATTCTGCTTCAGTCGAAGACAAAGAAACAGTTGGCTGTTTGTTTGACAACCATGATATAGCACCTTGACCAAGGAAAAATGCATATCCCTGTGTCGATCTCCTGGTCTCATGATCTCCAGCATAGTCACTGTCACAGTATCCATGCAACCGTGGATGACTTCCTCTGTATTCTATCCCAAATTGTCTTGTACCTCTGATGTATCTCAAGACTCTTTTGGCTGCATTCCAGTGAGACTGTTTTGGATTTGCCATAAATTGTGCTAGTGAGCTTACTGCATAACAAATATCTGGCCGTGTGATTGTCAGATATATAAGAGATCCAATGAGTTGCCTGTAGTATCTGTCATTGACTGTAGGCTTTTCTGAATCTTTAGTAAGTTTCAAACTCTGTTCCATGGGAGTGGCTGCAATCTTGCAATCTGCCATATGAAACTTCTTCAGGAGACTGTCAACATATTTGAGCTGACTCATGAATGTGCTATCTGAATCTCTCCAGAACTCAATTCCAAGACAATAGTGCATAAGTCCAAGATCTTTCATGTCAAACTCTGCAGATAAGTCTTGTTTTAGCTTTCTGATGAAGCTATCCTTGCTTCCTGTCACAATCAGATCATCTACGTACAAAAGTGCAATAGTAATATCTTCCCCTTGAACTTTGTAGTAGAGAGTATGATCTGCATTGGACTTCATGTATCCCAGATCAGCAAAATACTTGTCAATTCTGCTGTACCAACTTCTGGGGGCTTGCTTTAAGCCATAGAGACTTTTCTTGAGATGGCAAACCTTGTTCTCTTTTCCTGGTTCAACATAACCGGCTGGTTGTTGCATGTAGACTTCCTCGTCTAGATAACCATTGAGAAATGCATTCTTGACATCGAGCTGATACACATTCCATTTACTGAGTGTCGCTAGTGATATCAAGAACCGTATGGAATCCATCTTTGCTACTGGAGCATAAGTCTCATCATAATCTTGACCATATTGTTGTGCAAATCCTTTTGCAACTAATCTGGCTTTGTATCTCTGAATACTGCCATCTGGATTGTACTTCACTTTGTATACCCATTTGTTGGCTATGGCCTTCTTTCCTGGTGGAAGGTCGCATAATTCCCAAGTGTTATTTTTATACAAAGCATCCATTTCTTCATTCATTGCAGTTTGCCATTCTGGCTTATCTACTGCGTCTTCGAAGTACACTGGCTCTTCTGTAGCCATGATGGTAGTCATAAGAGCATAGTTGGTGGTTTCCACCTGAATTGCTTTGCCTTTCTGAGCATATGTCAATCTGGCTGGTGGTCTGCTTTCCCTAGTAGACCGTCTGAGCTGCTGTGACGCTGATTGGGGTGTTGCTGGCAATTCTTGCTCTTCTTCATCAACCTGTTCTGTAGATGACTGTGAAGTCGATGCTTCTATCTCCTGTGTAGGTGAGGTTTTCCATTCTGATTCCTCATCGAAGATTACATCTCTGGAGATAATGACTTTGCGGTTGATGAGATCATACAATTTGTATGCTTTACTTTCTTCACTGTAGCCAACCATGATGCATTTGCGTGACTTCGCATCCAATTTCCTGCGATGATCATCATGTATGTGGGCATATGCTATGCAACCAAATATGCGGAGATGCCCAATGCGTGGCTTGTGTCCAGTGAATGCTTCATAAGGAGTCATACCTTGTATCGGTTCGGTAGGAAGCCGATTAAGCAAGTAGTTAGCTGTAGCTATTGCTTCTGCCCAATACTGATTCGGAAGATGCTTTTCACTAAGCATTGCTCTAGCACTGTCTGCTAAAGTCCCATTCTTCCTTTCAGCTATTGCATTTTGCTGAGGAGTATCTGCACATGTGAATTGTCTTCGAATGCCGTGAGTTTTGCAAAAGTTCATGAAGGCTGAAGACATGTATTCACCTCCTCTGTCTGATCTCATGACCTTGATCTTTCTGCCTGTTTGGTTCTCTACCATGGCTTTAAATTCTTGAAATCTGGCAAACACTTCAGATTTTTCTTTCAGAAAGTAGACCCAACAATATCTGCTGTAGTCGTCGATGAAGGTCAAGTAATAAAGTGAACCATTGATGCTGCGGGTCTGGGCATAACCCCATACATCTGTATGAATTAAATCAAGAATACCTCGTGCACGAGAGGTACTTCTGACAAAGTTGGTTCGCTTTTGTTTGCCGAAGCAGCATGCTTCACAAACTTTTCCAAGAAACTGTAGCTTCGGAATCCCAATTGCCATATTCTGATTCCTTAGATCTAACAAGTACTTGAAGTTGACATGACCATATCTCTTGTGCCATTTTGCAGATAGTGGCATCTGTTGCATTTGAGCTGACATGGCATGCTTATCTGGTACGGTAGCTAGCATCCTGTACAAGCGTCCTTCCTTGACACCTTTTGCTACTAGCTGACCTCTTTTGGATTTGTCTCTGATAGTGCATTCATCACCGTCGAAGATGACTTTGTAGTTGTGTTCCGTCATTTGACCTACTGACAAAAGGTTCTTACTGAGCTTCGGAACATAGAGCACATCTTTGACTAATCCTTTTGTACCAGTGAAATTGTTCATAGGGATAACACCTGTCCCTTGAACCGGATTCGGTGTATTGTCTGCTGTATAGATGACATTCTTTTGACCTTCTAATGGCTTCATTTCTGTGAACCATTCCTGATGATTTGTCATATGAGATGATGCACCGCTGTCGATGTACCAAGGATCCTATTCCACTTGGTCGACTTGATAGCTGAAATCCTCTTTGGGATTGAAATCAGTGTCTTGGTGCATTGTATCAGTCTGATGCAATTCCTCACTTGCAAGAAACATATTGCCATGTTCATTTGCAAAATGACTGTGACTAGAATGTCCACCACGATGATTTCCTCTTCCTCGGGAATTCCCTCGATTACTGCTGGATTGACCGCCTTGGTCATACTGCTTCTTGCGGCAATCTCTTTCATAGTGTCCAAACTTGTGACAATAGTTGCATTGAATGTTTGACACATTGGTGGATGCATTCCCTCGTCCTTGGAATCTTCCTCGGTTGGAATGATTTCCTCTTTGCGGATTTTGATGTTGCTGAGGATGCTGCTGATGCTGATGCTGATTCTGACTTTGATTTTGACCACTTTTCTGATATGATCTACCTCTGTTTCTGCCTTTGCCTCTGCTTCTGTCTGAAGCGGTGAATGCCTGATCATTAGAATGACCTTTACGTGCTTGAATGGCCTGAGTCCTGAGTTCTTCACCAAGTAGAACTGACTGAAGTTCTTCAAGTGTTGGAATTTGCCGTTGGATGGCAATACTCTGGACCAGATTCTCATATCCTTCTCCTAGTCCATTCAGGATTACTTGAACCATTTCTGCGGGATTCATAGTCTCTCCTACTGCTGCAAGTTGATTGTTGTAGTCTTTGATGCGGAGTACATAAGCATGACCGGTTTCATTGCTATTGCGGAAACTCTGGTTGATCTGGTTTCTCAGGGTGAGAATCCTGGATGTGTTCTTGGACTCGTAGAGAGCTGCGAACATATCCCATGCTTCTTTTGATGTCTTGACTGTGTTGAGCTGTCCTAGCATGACATCTTGCACATTCTGCTTGATCAGGTGATAGGCATACTTGTCTTTCTTATCCCATTCTGCTTGAGCTCGGGCAATGGCAGGATCTGCTACTGGTGCGGAAACTGTTTGTGTAGATGTAGATCCCGATGTAGATCCCGTTGCTGGTGCTGTGACAACAGATGGAGTAGAGCTACTGGTGGCTGGATCGGCCAATGGTCTAGGTATGGATCCATCAACATACTCCCATTTGTCCTGAAGCACAAGAATGGTCTCCATTCGGTATTTCCATGTACCGTAATTGGAGTTGTCTAACTTAGCAGATGCCTCCAGATTGAGGTTGCTAGTCGACATGGTGCAAACAATGTACTCAAAAAGTGTCCTGGAAAACTCTGTATGAATCAATTGCAAATACACTGAAGATGCCAAGTGAAATCTCTGTACCGTCGGTGAAGATAGAACTGCAGTAAATAAGATCTGACCTGTGTTACAAGGCTTGTGGCAATGATGCCGGGAATAGCCAAGAGGCTTTACAAGGCTGAAAAATGATGTGCACGATGCCGTGAGATAGCCAAATAGGCTTTACAATGGTGGCATGTGTGTGTGAAATCAAGTGCTATCTGCCCACTGAATCAATCTGCAATGCCTCTGAACTCTGAAGTCTGCTCACTGAACTGATTAACGTAAGGTTTCAGGTAATGTAATGATGTGAAATCGGATGTGAGCGTATGGACTGACTCCGAGTAGGTACTAGTCGGGAATTTCGGGCATGGCTTAGATTGGCAACTTGGGGAATTCAAAGCGTCCCCTCTATGGCGATCTAGTCTACTCTGATCTAGATCTAAACCAACCGTCGATCGATGAAAGAGCAGCAAATAATTCCTTTTCCTTTGTTCTTTTTAAGTGCTGGGTCAGATGCGTCGATGTAGAGGCAAATGTGCGTGAAGGAAGTGGTTTTGTCGGCGAGGCTCAAATGTGAGTGTAACTTGCGCCGAAATGTGCGCGTGATGTAACGAGCGCGTAGAGCACGAAAAATCGAGCGACTTTCCTTTTTGGAGCTCCCTCAAATTCTTCCTGGATCAAGAGATATGACTTGATCTAGGTGGAGGGGCAAAAGGAGTGCAAATGGTGCTCAATGATGATGTGTCACTGTGAGTCACATGCAGTGATGATGTGGCACTGTGCTTAGCAAGAGGTGTGCCAGTGAAGCTCTGTGCTGAGGTGGCAGTGCTGAGGTGTCACTGATGACGTGGCACTGATGACGTGGCAATGATGACGTGGCACAGATGACGTGGCACAAGTGATGTGGCAGATGACGTGGCACAGATGATGTGGCACAAGTGACGTGGCACAAGTGACGTGGCAGATGACGTGGCACAGATGACGTGGCACAAGTGACGTGGCACAGATGACGTGGCCTGATGATGTGGCAGTGATGACGTGTCACTGATGATGTGGTAGGTGACGTGGCAGTGATGACATGGCAGTCAGTGCTGACGTGGCAGTCGGTGCTGACGTGGCAGTCGGTGCTGACGTGGCAGTCGGTGATGATGTGGCACGCTGAGTGAGGTCAATGACGTGGCAGATAAGGTCTGCCACGTGTCACAATGTAAACCAAGCTCTCTGACCTATGATCAATCTAACTGGGATTAAGTTACCCTGACCCAGGTTGGAGCTTATCTGCCACGTGTCAGATGGATGTGGTTGCCTGCCGGAATCTTTTAAGATACTCCGGAATCTTTGAAGATTCCGTCGATGGAGTCGTGAGGCTTCGTTGGAGGCAGTCGTTGAAGGTGGCGTTTGGCTCGCAGTTTCTAGCACCTTGGCGGAGACAACAGGCTAGTGGCCAGGTCCTCCGAACCCCTCGCAAGCCATGCGCAACCTTCTCCAGTTGCGCCAAGCTTCTGGCACGAGGTTTGGAGTATTCTGCAAATGAGACGGGCAAAGACCGTTCGTCGTTAATGGAGCTTAGGAGCCGCTGGTGCCGCGTTGAGAGAGCTGCCGTATGTAGAGGGGAGGACTTTCCTAGCCTGCTGGCCGCGATCCCGTCGATGGCAGAGCGTCGTTCGTTGGAGGTCACCTTGGCCTTGTTTTTGCAACTACTGGGTGCTGGTGGAGTAGCCCGTGGGTTGTGCACCGACGAGCATTCTCGTGTTGGAGGCCACGCCACTTGCGTTTACCAAGTTGCGCAACCAGTCTATGCGCGTCGACCTTAAGGCGTGCAAAGTTTTAAAGGCGGCTGGAGCAGCAACGAGATCCTCAGGACTGAGAACTGCTCAAACCATGCGGCCTCAAGGGAATCTCTACAAGCATGAAGTAGTAGATAGGCTGGCGGACGGCTGCTTTGAGGTAGAGCTGTGCTATTTGCTAGAGTGTCGTTGCAGCTGGATGGCATTTGGAGGTACTGGAGCGGCCGTTGTAGCATGAAGACGAACTCGCTCTCTCTCTCTCCAAAAACAGATCTCGCAAGATCTCACTCATAGCAGAAATCTCTCAGCATAGTTCTCTCATGAAACTTTTCAAGAGCTCTCTCAATGAATCCTCTCACAAACTAGATCTCTCTCTCTCACTCTATGAAGGAAATTCTTCTCAATGAGAAGGAAATTTCTCTCTTTCAATGAACGGAAATCCTTCACTCAACGGAAGTGAATAGAATGAAAGACTACCTCTCAATCTCTCAATCTCTCTCACACTCTCACAAGAAGGATGGCGCCTCAACGGAAGGCAGAACCAAGCTCTGATACCATGACAAAATATGAAGAGGGGAGAGGAGAAGAGTGGAGATGAGGAGAGAGGGCACAGCTAGAGAGCACACCACAAATGACTAACTGTACACTAGAATTAGTTGAAAAAATAGAATATATACAAACCCTTTTAGGGTTAGGGTTAGGGGATCTAACCCTTTCCTTTATAGCACTCTATAAGGTTAGTGCTATGCACATATGATCACGTGATGGTGCTATGCACACATGATCACATGATGTTGAGCATGAACTCTCAACAGTCCGACCTTAAAGAAAAGAAAGCTCATATCACCTTTGGTCAATTACTTGCTTTGTCTCCAAAACTACAGAAGGAATGGGGAAAACTAGCAAGCACAAGAGTGTCAAAGAAGAAAAAGAAGAAAAGTGCCATTCCTATTGTTCAAAAGGTAGATATAGATGTTGGTGATGATGTACCTATGGTTGATGTGATCATTGATGGTCAAGTGATTTCTAATGTGTACATTGATGGAGGTGCATCAATTAATGTCATGAGTGAGAAGACCATGATAGATGCTGATTTACAATACTCTAGTACTACCTCTCCTTATCGCATCAAATTGGCTGACAACACTAGAGTTAAGACCTTGGGAGTTGTGAAGAATCTAGAGGTGGATGTATGTGGAATTTTTGTGCCGACTACTTTTCAGGTGATCCCTACCAAGCCAGATGCACGTGCCTATCCATTGATTTTGGGAAGGCCTTGGCTACGCAAGGTGAAGGCTGTTCAAAAGTGGGATACTGGAGAATTGATTTTGCAGGGAAATGATAAGAAGGTGCGCTACAACATCAGAGGCCGCAAAAAGGAAGTTGTCAAGGAGGAGTCTTCAACATCAGAGAGTTCAAGCTCTGACTTAACCGATGAAGAAGAAGAGACAGGGTGTAGCTTCGAGGAGTCCAACTCAGAGGGTGAGGTGGAAGGAGTGGCCTTTGGTCTTTGTCTTGGTGCTGATCGGGATGAGTCAAAAAGGAACAAGGTGGTGGTGCAAGAAGATCCTATAGAGACACTTCATGTGGAGAATGTGGAGCACACTAAACGACACCAACGCAATGAAGAGCTTCTTGGTGATTCTCTATCAGGTAGTGAGAAGCTCCAGTACTTAGATATGCTAGATGATTTTCCATGTCTCTTTGCAACAAGCTATTCACAGGTTCGGCCAGTCTCTCTTGTGGAGCACAAGATTGAGTTGAAGCCAGAAAGCAAGCCAGTTGTGCAACGCTTAAGGCGATTGGGGGTGATCCAAGCTGAGGCACTAAAGAAAGAGGTAACACAACTACTTGAGGCAGGATTCATCTTTCATGTTGATGATTCAGAATGGATATCTCTTGTAGTTGTCACACCAAAGAAAGGAAATAAGTGGCGAGTTTGTGTGGACTTTCGTCCTTTGAATGCATGCACTAAGAGGGATCATTTTCCTTTGCCATTCCAAGATGAAATACTAGGCCAAGTAGCAGGGCATGAGATGTATTCTGTATGTGATGGGTATTCTAGGTACTTTCAAATTCGTATTCGGGAGGAAGATCAAAAGAAAACATCATTTGTCACACCTTGGGGAGTTTTTGCTGACAGAGTGATGCCTTTTGGGTTGACCAATGCACCAGCTACATTTCAAAGGTTCATGAGTCAAGTCCTGGAGCCTTACTTGGGAAAGTTCATACGGGTGTTTTTGGATGATTTTTGCATTTATTCTCGGTGCATAGATCACATGGAGAAGTTAAAGATGGCCTTAGCTAGGATTGATGAAGCAAAAGGGTGTCTAAATCCTAGCAAGTGTCATTTGGCTCAAACAAAAGTAGTCTTGTTGGGGCATATTGTGTCTCAAGAAGGCCTGCAAATGGATCCTAACAAGGTTCAAGCAATCATGGCATTGCCAAGTCCTGAGAGTGTCACTGGTGCTCATAGAATTCTAGGAAAGAGCAAGTATTATCAATGCCTTTGTGATGATTTCACAGAGATAGTGCATCCCATGAACTTGTTGACAAGAAAAGGAGTTTCTTTCCAATGGGGTGTGGAGCAACAAGAGTCTTTCCAGCTACTTAAGGAGGCCATGAGTAAGGGCCCAATATTGAAGCCCCCTGATTGGTCTCAAGACTTTTATGTAAATCCAAGTGTATATTTGCATTCAGTTGGTGCTGTATTGCTACAAAAAGGAGAGGCAGGTAGAATGCAACCCATCTATTATGCCAGCCGACAGCTTACAGATGTGGAAACAAGGTATGAAGAAATGGAGCAGCAAGCTCTCTCTTTGGTGTTTTCCGTCAGAAAGTTTCGCTCCTATTTATTACCTCAACCATTTTTCTTCCTTACCTCTCAGTCTGTATTAGCATATCTAGTTTGCAAGCCTAATCCTGGGGGGAGATTTGCAAAATGGTTGTCAGAGCTTCAAGAGTTCTCTTTCTTTTTTGTCACTGAAAATACCACTAGGTCCACTATGGCAGATTTGCTCACAGGACGGGAGGATCTAGGAGAAGAAAAGAAATGTAAGGAGAACATTAAAGATGAAAGGGATACACCACCAACAGCTTTTGTTTTGTATTTTGATGGGGCTTTTAGTCCTTCATGCCAACAAGGAGCCGGGGGGATAGTCTTGATGAATCCTAAAGGTCAAGAGGTATGGGCAAGAGGACAAGAGCTTCCAGGTATCACAACTAACAATGCAGCTGAGTATAATGCTTTGATTCTTGGTTTGGAGGGTTGTCTTCAAAGTCAAGTTAAAGAATTGGAAGTAAGAGGAGATTCTCAGCTTATTATAAAGCAAATGCAAGGGCATTACAAGACAAGAAGTCCTCATTTGAAGGAGCTTAATCAAAAGGCTATGGCACAATGTAGTCGCTTTGACTTTTGCAAGTTTGTTCATATAAACAGAAAAGAAAATCAAAGGGCATAGGAGTAAGCTAAAGCCATTGTAGTGCCAAACCGGGGGGTGGTTTCTTGGGTAGACACTGGATGGCCAAAACTACAAGATGTTCAGCAATATGTGGAAGAAGGCATGTTTCCTCGAGGGTTAACTCCACAACAGAAGCAGAGATTGGTTACTTTTGGCCACGCCTCCATAAGGATGTATATGAATGTCACGAATGGAACCTATCAGCTTGAGGATGTTGATGGCATGGTGATACTCAGACGCACCAATGAGTATCGCCTTAAATTCTTCTATGCTCGACCACCTTGAGGGCCAGCAGACCCTCTCTGTACTAGAGAGGATCTGCTGGGGGGGGGAAAGATGTGACGCCAAAATTTGATATTTTTAACTTGGCATTGCTATTGTTTTTCTCTATGTTTGATAAGAGTTTGAGTATCAAGTGATAGCCTAGCGGCTCTCACTTATTTCTATTTTCTATGATATTGTATGGGATTGAGAGGATGAGTGGAATGGCTCATTGTAAATACCATAGGTATGAATTATAAATACCTTGGTATGGGGTGAGAGTTATTTGTGTATGGGATATTATGAGTTTTTTAGAAAATAGGAAGAGTGAGTCATATAAAGAGGTGGGCTCATGTCCATGTGTTCCAATAATATAAGAGAGGCCACATGCCAAGCGTGTGGAAGGCATGTGGAGGAGTGTGAAGTCAAGAGGAATCCTTCTAGAACTCCTATGTGGAATAAGGAGGATGTGGACATGTGGAAAAGAGAGGGTCCCTATGGGCTCCATGTGAGGAGACTCTTGACTTTCTCAATATTTTAAGAGTCTTGAGCATCTTTTGATGGGACACATGGCAAGAGTAGCCAAAAAGGACATGGATGGTGACATACGTGCTTATGTGATTGATGGGGAAAGGAATCTATAGGCAGCAATTGTAAATGGGTGAAGGAGGGTAACAAAATCTCTATAAAAGGAGCCCTCCTCTCCCTTGTTCATCAATCTCTTCCACCATTAGGCCTCATGTTGCTATAGCTCTAGTCTCCCCAAGCCTCTTCCATGAGCCTTCTCTCCCTCTTGTAGATATTCTCTTATGTAGACTCTTGAGTCCATCTCTCTCTAGTTTATTCTCTCTCTATGAGTATTCTTGGAGCTTTCGCTCCCTCTTATATGTATGAAACCTCTTCTTCTCCCTTGTATTTGTAGTGTTGAAGTGGATTCTCTTTCTATTTGTAATGAAGGTCACTTCAGGTTCTCTCTCTCTTGAGTGTCTCATCCCTTTTCTCTTTTAAAGCCTTGAAAGTTCTTTCTATTCGGCCGCTCACTGTGCATACATGGTCCATTTGTTTCCCGAGCCACTATGCAAACTTCTTCCCCTCTTCTAGGCTAAATCTATGAGGGGTGGATCGTTGATGAAGGTGGAGTCTTGAGGGAGCATCCTGCTCTAGCCTGGGTGGAGGGTAGTTTTTCATGATAGTTTGACCCCCTGTTAGTGTTTTGCTCATAACTTTCTACTCGGTAGTCCGATTGTAATGAAATTTATATCAGCGCAAAGCTCTCTTTAAGACGCATGTTTCTACGTAATCAAATCTTAAATTAGATACTGCTGTAGAAAGTTATGAGTCTCTGTGTTTGACAGTCTGTTTTCATGATAGTTTTTACCCCCTTCCAGTAAACTGTCCATATCTCTTCAGCCGTCTGTCTGTTTTCAATAAAATTTATATCAGCGCGAAGCTCTCTTCAAGGCACATGTTTGTATGTAATCATATCTTGAATCAGATAATGCTGCAAAAAGTTATGAGTCTCTGTGTCTAACAGTCTGTTTTCATGACAGTTTTTATCCCCTTCTAGTAAACTGTCCATATCTCTTCAGTCGTCTGTCTGTTTTCAATGAAACTTATATTAGCGCAAAGCCCATCTCAAGGCGCATACCTTTGTGTGCTTGAATCTCTGATATCATGTCTCTACTAAAAGTTATAGGCCTCTGTGTCTAATGACAGTTTTGTAGTGTTTTGAGCTGTGTAAAGGTGTCTATGAAGGAGGTGCAATGTTTCCTCGGAATCTACCCATCCGACCTAATCAGCCCCTTCAAACTCCTCGATATATATCAGTTCATGTCATGTTGAGCTGCAAGATCTTCTTTCAACAATGTATCACTCTTCTCTTTGGTGCAAACCAGCTCGCTGAGATTATGGCCTCTGCTGATCCTTTCCTTCTCCCTATGCTTGATTATAACATCACTTGGGATGTTACCATCTTCATTCTCATGTGAGGGAGGAAAGTATGGTGTGGTATCTTGGCATAAAAGCTTCTTTCTAATGTCCCACTCTCAATTATAAATATCTTTGGCAGTCCGTTCGAAAGCAGTAGGAAGTGAAGAGGTGCGTGAAGTTTATTACCCCCAACTTCATGTCACAGTATCCTATGGCATAATCTCTTTTGGAAGATTCTGGAGAGAGAGAGAGAGAGAGAGAGATCTATTAATGTCTGCAGAAGACCTCATAGGTTTATGAGACAGAGTACCACAACACCAAATAATGGCTTACTATATCTCGATAGCTAAACAATTGAGGGAGTGCACAAGGCTAGCTCTTCTTGAGGTATTATGGGGCATAGCTACATTCGAACACTATCATAAAGTGGCCTTTATAACATCAGTTTAAGACTAAGAGTCCTTGGGTTTGGATTTGAAGTCCCTAATCAATGCTTTCCCATCTCGATAAACTGCCCATTTGCCTAGCTTGCATGCTTCCTTTACCTTGGTGAGTTCACTGTTTCTTTGTTTGAGGTGGATCGGAGTGAGCTCCTCAGATATCTAATTCTTTATATCCTTCAACTTATGTTTTGTCTAAGAATCTAGACTCTTGCTATGTTCCCTCTACAAAAGATTTGTGCTTGTGTGCCAGTTTTGAAAGATATTGCTGTAGATATCATTTCCATCCCATTCAACTTGTGGTCATGGATGATTTTTTCAAGTTAGTTTCGTGAAGAAGCTAAACTTTTATAATGGTGTCAAAAGTTTGTATGCCCTAATAAAAATAAATGTTTGAAACATTCGCCAAGATGTGAAACTTTATACAAAAAAATTTAAAGTTTCTGTTAGATATCAATGCTCCACTCTCGTGTAACTACGCAAGAACCAACCAACTCTACTTGTAAGCCCCCATATGAGGAGAAGGCATTTGAGTAGCTAGGTTATCCGATAGGTCCTGGTTTGGACACCAGATGGGGGCCATGTGTGGCCTCATGGCTGGACGGCTTCAAATAGAGTTGGCACACCACCAACTAGGCTACATGCAAGTGCGAGAAGGCATCCCATGATTGACCGCACTGAGGGAAGACAGAGCATTTCTCAGGGCAACCCGCTCTCGGGTTGCGGGGCCCGTTTGGAGCCCCAAATGATCCCAGATGGCTCTGGGCTGAACGAAAACCATGGGTCAGTTGCTCTATTCTATGCCACAGTTCTAACGTGTGGTCAGTGGCCTATTTCGGGACCGACCTCCAGTCGGCTGTTTTGGGCCAACTGGGTCGGTCTCCCAATTGGGTCTAACCGACTATGACTGGTGGCTATATAAGAGCAAGCCCGTGAAGCCCATCATTATCATTGGCTACAGCAACCCTGATTCCTTATCATTATCATTGGCTACAGCAACCCTAGTAGCAGTCGGCAATGATGCAAAATGTCTAGCAAAAGGAAAAGGTACGATTGCTCTCAAGTCAGATGGAGTTGTAAAACAGTTGTTAAATGTTCTTTATGTGCTAGATATCAAGAGGAACTTGTTGTCCGTTTCTGGGATCATGGATTAGGACCTCAAAGTTCACTTCGATAAGAATGGTGCACAGATTTTGGATCTTCAAGGGAAGGTCGTTGTAAAGGTACATGGTGCAACAACTTCTATGAACTCTCAGCTTTCAGTGCTCGAGCCGATGTGAGCAACACTAAGCTATGGCATGAGAGGTTTGGTCATCTAAACCTTAGGAGATGCATAAAAGTGGAATGATTGCAGACCTACCAGAAATTACAGATCTGCCCGATGTATGTGAAGCTTGCATGATGCACAAGTAGCATCGACAACCCTTTCCTAAAGAGGCCAGCAGGGCAAAGGCTCCTCTAGAGCTCATTCACACGGACCTCTGCGGAAAGATGGAGACGGAAGCTTTGGGTGGTTCCTACTACTTCATGATGCTGATCGATGACTACAGTAGCAGGATATGGATATACTAAAGATGAGGCTTTTAGTAAGTTCAAAGAATGGCATGTAATGGTTGAGAAAGAAATGGGGAGGAAGGTGAAGAAGTTGAGATCAGACAAAGGTGGTGAGTTCACATCAAGTGAATTCGAAAGTTACTGCAAAATGTAAGAAAACAATACAATGTCTGTGCTCAACAGATAACAAGATCTCGTATGCAAGAGAGAAAAGCAGATAGTATGGAGAATCAAAAATTTGATTACTGTAAAACTGATACAATAGATGGCGCTGCCTCCCAGTCATGCACTCCTGTGTGAGAAGCTTCGATGGCATGCTGGAAACATTAGAGGACGGAGCCTGGATGCTAAGGAATCACGGTTGCTGTAGCCAGTTATAATAATGGGCTTCATGGGCTTGCTCTTATATAGCCACCAGTCGTAGTCGATTAGACCCAACTGGGTGATCGACCGAGTCCAAAAACGGCAGACTGGGGGCCAAAATAGGCCACCGACCACACGATAGAACCATGGCGCAGAATAGAGCAATTGACCTACGGATTTTGTTCGCCATCTGGGATCATCTGGGGCTCCAAACGGGCCCCGCAACCCGAGAGTGGGCTGCCCTGACAAATGCTCCATCTACCCTCAGTGCGGTCAATCATGGGATGCCTTCCCGCAATTGCATATAGCCTTGTTGGCACTGTGCCAACTCTATCTGAAGCCATCCAGCCATCAGGCCACACATGGCCCCCATCTGGTGTCCAAACCAGGACCTACCGGATAACCGAGCTACTCAAATGCCTTCTCCTCATATGGGGGGCTTCCAAGTAGAGTTAGCTGGTTCCCGCATAGTTACATGAGAGTGGAGCATTGATATCTAACACCACCCCTCAATGTCCACCTGTAAGTGAACTTACTTTTTCGGCCCAATGCCAAGTCGATGAAGATGCCTCTCCAACAAGTCTCTTCCAAGAGCCTTCGTGAAGATGTCCGTAGCATTCTCTGTAGTCAGACAATACACCAAGTTGACCTCTCCATCCATGATGAGCTCGCGTACAAAGTGATATTGAATCTCAATGTGTTTTGTGCGAGCGTGGAGCACAGGGTTCTTTGCAATTGCCATGCAACTCTGATTGTCACATGATAACTATGTAGGCTTGTTCTGCACTGCACCCATGTCCCCTAAAATCCTCCTCAACCACACTTCCTCACAAGAAGCAAAACATACTGATTTGTACTCAACCTCGGTAGAAGAAAGAGCAATTGTGGGCTACTTCTGGCTGACCCATGACATAGCTCAAGATCCAAGTGAGAAACAGTCGCCTGTCATTGATCTCAGCTATCCACGTCTCTTGCCCAATCCGAGTCACGAAATCTGGTCAAGATGTTGCCCTTGGTATAGGTGATGCCATAATCAAGTGTGCCTTTGATGTATTTCAGCACTCGCATCCCTACCCTTCAATGGTTCTCTCGGGGCTTATTGGAAAACCTGCTTAGTACACTAGTCGCAAAACTAATGTTCGGCCGCGTGTTGCAGAAGTAAATCAAACTGCCCACAAGCCTTCTGTACTTCACTTTGTCCACCGGTGGTGATGAATCCTCATTTGAGAGCTTCATGTCAACGTCCATAGGGGTGCCAACTGTCTTGCACTCAACCATGCCAAATGCCTTCAGTATCTCTGCAACATACTTCAGCTATGAAATGAAGATCTGTTTTGGCTCTTGCCAAACTTCAATCCCCAAACAGAAATGCATCAGTTTGAGGTCTGTCATTTCAAACTCTCCTCCTAGCAAATGCTTTGTCTGTGAGATCTTTTCTTCATGGTTCCCTGTTATGACAAGGTCATCCACATAAAGGACCACGATCATACGCCTACCTCCTTCTCTGTAGATATACAAATTTACATCAGATGGGCTCCTCTTGAACTCGTTTTGTAGAAAGTAGGCATCAATTCACTGGTACCACGCTTGTGGGACCTATTTCAGCCCGTAAAGTGCCTTCTTTAGTTTATAGACTTTACCTTCTGAACCGGGGATCACAAAACCTGGTGGTTGTTCCACGTATACCTCTTCCTTGAGATCTCCATTTAGAAAGGTGGATTTTCCATCCATCTGAAACACGGGCCAACTTCCCTATGCTTCTAATGCCAAAACACTGCAAATTGTGGTTAGTCGAGCTGTGGGAGCAAAAGTTTCCTGATACTCAAAACCATGTACTTGTGCGAATCCTTTTGCCATGAGCCAAGCCTTGTACTTATCCAATGTGCCGTCGGACTTGTACTTGGTCTTGTACACCCACTTGGTGCCGATTACCTTGTGTTTTGGTGGTGGATCCACAAGGTCCCAAGTTTTGTTCTTCATTATGGAGCCATACACAAACTACATAGCCTCCATCCACCTATCATCACCCTGTGCATCTTCAAGACATTTGGGTTCTTCAACACGGATCACCTCTGTCATCAAAACATAGTTGACCAAGTGTTCCTGCACCCTTCTTTTCTCCTCTAATCTCTTGGACTGGCGGTGTTTGATGGTTCCTCATCAATGGATGGAGGTTCTCTGTCGTCCAAAAGTTGCCTTACCCACTTCGGGAATGGTCGTTGCCGTTGTGGTTCTGCAGGCTCTTCTTCCTCTTCTTTATCTTGAATCCTCCCAAGCACCATTGGGGGAGTTTGGTCTACTATTGGTGGTTGTACTAGATGGATATCTTGGTCTTGGTTGTCTGGGAAGGAAGCATCCTCCTCCAATTGATGTGGATGTTCTGAGAAGACCACATCACAACTTACTATTACCTTCTTGGTAATAGGATTATAGAGACGGTAACCCTTCGCCTCTTCACTGTAGCCCAAGAAAATACACTTCTGGCTCTTCGGTTCCCATTTGGTCCTGTTAGCATCAGGGACATGCACAAAACAGTCACATCCAAAAAAATCTAAAATGTGCAGCTAAATATTTCTTACCAGAAAAGGCCTGTAGTGGAGTCATCCCGTTCACAGCCTTCGTGTAGCTACGATTCAAAATGTAAACTACCGTGTTACATGCTTCAGCACAGAAAGCCTTTGGCAAATCTTTCCCTTTCATCATACTCCTGCCCATTTTGCAGATGACGCGCATCTTGTGCTCTGCTACTCCATTTTGTTGTGATGTATGTGGCGGGGGTTTTGGCCTCTTGATCCCGTGACTTTTGCAGTAACTTTCAAATTCACTTGATGTGAACTCTCCACCTCTATCTGATCTCAACTTCTTCACCTTCCTCCCCGTTTCTTTCTCGACCATTACATGCCATTCTTTGAACTTACTAAAAGCCTCATCTTTACTCTTCAGGAAGTATATCCATATCCTTCTACTGTAGTCATCGATCAGCGTCATGAAGTAGTAGGAACCACCCAAACCTTCTGTCTCCATCTTTCCGCAGAGGTCCATGTGAACGAGCTCTAGAGGAGCCTTTGCCCTACTGGCCTCTTTAGGAAAGGGTGCCGATGCTGCTTGCCCATCATGCAAGCTTCACATACATCGGGCAAATCTGTAATTTCTAGTAGGTCTGCAATCATTCCACTTTTATGCATCTCCTTTCAAGAACTAAGGTTTAGATGACCAAACCTCTCATGCCACAGCTTAGTGTTGCTCACATTGGCTCGAGCACTAAAAGTTGAGAGTTCGTAAATGTTGTTGCACCATGTACCTTTACCAACGACCTTCCCTTGAAGATCCAAAATCTGTGCGCCATTCTTATCGAAGTGAACTTTGAGGTCCCGATCCGTGATCACAAAAATGGACAACAAGTTCCTCTTAATATCTAGCACATAAAGAACATCAGACAATTGTTTTACAACTCCATCTGACTTGAGAGCAATCGTACCTTTTCCTTCTGCTGGACATTTTGCATCATTGCCGATTGCTACCAGGATGTCATTCCCTACCGGATGTAGAGAGGTATACCAATCCTTACAACTGGTCATGTGGCACGATGCACCACTGTCAATAATCCAAGGTTCTTCTGCAGGTACATGAACTACCTCCATGCAAATCTCCTCAATTGCTACGAACAACTCTACTAGTACTGCCTGCGCGTTGTTGCTGGACTCTTTCTTTACTCCATTCTTCTCATCTACAATCTTATTCCGACACTCATTCTGCTTGTGCCCTGCCTTGTTGCAATAGAAGCACTTGATCTTCTTCTTTCTCTTTTTATCATCAGAAGAAAATGGGTTACCAGAGTCCTTACCCTTACCTTTCTTTGATCCAGCCAAGAAAGCTGAATCTTCTCCAGTCCTCGTCTTTTGACGCCTCTCCTCCTCTAGAAGCATTGCACTGAAATCCTTAAGTTGAGGGGCAGATTTCTGTTCTGCGTATTCAGCGTCGTAACAAGACCGTTGTACTTTGGTGGGAGAATCCGTATGCACCTTAGTGCTAGATTCTCGCTGGTGATGGTGATGCCAATCGCAGTCATCTGATCGCGCAAATTCTTCACCCTGGTGATAAACTTCTCTGCCATTTCAGACTCAGACAGTTTATTGTTCGCAAGTTGAGTCTCCAGATTCTGAATCCGTGTCTGGTTCATGGTCTCGTACTAATTTTTCAAGACCGTCCATGCCTCCTCCGCTGTGGTGACATGTTGAATTATCGCCATGACAGAGTCACTTACACTGCAAACAATAGAACACAGCACATCTACATTTCTTCTTGTCCACGTGAGAATCTCATCCGCAGTTGGTATTATATGTTGTCCTGTATTGGCTGGATCCGGTCTTGCGACCGGCTTCACGTCCACCCCAATAGTAGTATCCCAAAGCTCATATGCGCTAGGATGGTCTTCATCTTAAACTTCCAGAGTGGATAGTTAGTGCCGTCCGACTTTCCACTTTTACCGAACGGTGGGATTCGTAGTCTTGTGGGCTGGGCCATCTCTCACAATCTACTCGCAAACAGAAACACACTACCAAATCTTCTTACTAGAGTCCAAGCTTTGATACCATGTAAGAAAACAATACAACGTCTTTGCTCAACAGATAACAAGATCTCGTATGCAAGAGAGAAAAGCAGATAGTATGGAGAATCAAAATTTTGATTAATGTAAAACTGATACAATAGATGGCGTTGCCTCCCAACCGTGCGCTCCTGTGTGAGAAGCTTCGATGGTGTGCTGGAAACAGTAGAGGACGCGGAGCCTAGATGCTAAGGAATCAGGGTTGTTGTAGCCAGTTATAATAATGGGCTTCACAGGCTTGCTCTTATATAGCCACAGTCGTAGTCGGTTAGACCCAACTGGGTGACCGACCCAGTCCACCCAAAACGGCCGACTGGGGGTCCCGGTCCCAAAATAGGCCACTGAACACACGATAAAACTGTGGTGCAAAATAGAGCAACAAACCTACGATTACTGTTCGGCCATCTGAGATCATCTGGGGCTCCAAACAGGCCCCGCAACCCGAGAGTGGGCTGCCTCGGGAAATGCACCGTCTACCCTCAGTGCGGTCAGTCATGGGATGCCTTCCCGCACTTGCATGTATCCTAGTTGGCAGTGTGCCAACTCTGTCGAAAGCTGTCCAGCCATCAAGTTACATATGGCTGCCATCTGGTGTCCAAACTAGGACCTACCAGATAACCAAGCTACTCAAATGCCTTCTCCTCATATGGGGGGCTTACAAGTAGACTTAGCTGGTTCCCACGTAGTTACATGAGAGTGGAGCATTGATATCTAACACAAAAGTCACGGGATCAAGAGGCAGAAACCCCCGCCACATACACCACAGCAAAATGAAGTAGCAAAGTGCAAGATGCGCGTCATCTGCGAAATGGGCAGGAGTATGATGAAAGGGAAAGATTTGCCAAAGACTTTCTAGGCTGAAGCATGTAACACGGCAGTTTACATTCTGAATCATAGCTACATGAAGGCTGTGAATGGGATGACTCCACTGCAGGCCTTTTCTAGTAAGAAACCTTCAGTTGCACATTTCAGAGTTTTTGGATGTGATTGTTTTGTGCATGTCCCTGATGCTAACAAGACCAAATGGGAACCGAAGAGCCGGAAGTGTATTTTCTTGGGCTATAGTGAAGAGGCGAAGGGTTACCGTCTCTATAATCCTATTACCAAGAAGGTAATAGCAAGTCGCAATTTGGTCTTCTCATAACAGCCACATCAATTGGAGGAGGATGCTTCCTTCCCAGATAACCAGGACCAGGATATCCATCTAGTACAACCACCAACAGCAGACCGAACTCCCCCAATGGTGCTTGGGAGGATTCAAGATAAAGAAGAGGAAGAAGAGCCTACAGAACCACAATGGCAATGGCCATTCCCAAAGTGGGTAAAGCAGCTTTTGGATGGCAGAGAACCTCCAGCCATTGAGGAGGAACCATCCGAACACCACCGGTCCAAGAGATTAGAGGAGCAAAGAAGGGCACAGGAACACTTGGTCAACTACGCTTTGATGACAGAGCTGATCCGTGCTGAAGAACCCAAGTGTCTTGAAGAGGCACAAGGTGATGATAGGTGGATGGAGGCTATGCAGTCGGAGTATGGCTCCATAATGAAGAACAACACTTGGGACCTTCTGGATCGACCACCAAAACGCAAGGTAATTGGCACCAAGTGGGTGTACAAGACCAAGTATAAGTCTGACGGCACGTTGGATAAGTACAAGGCTCGGCTCGTGGCAAAAGGATTTGCTTAGGTACATGGTTTTGATTATCAGGATACTTTTGCTCCCACAGCTCGACTAACCACAATTCATAGTGTTTTGGCTTTAGCAGTACAGGGAAGTTGGTCTGTGTTTCAAATGGATGTAAAATCCACCTTTCTGAATGGAGATCTCAAGGGGGAGGTATACGTGGAACAACCACCAAGTTTTGTGATCCCCGGTTCAGAAGGTAAAGCCTGTAAACTAAAGAAGGCACTTTATGGGCTGAAACAGGCCCCACGAGCATGGTACCACTGGATTGATGCTTACTTTCTGCAAAACGGGTTTACGAGGAGCCCATCTGATGCAAATTTGTACATCTACAGAGAAGGAGGTAGGTGTATGATCGTGATCCTTTATGTGGATGACCTTGTCATAATAGGGAACCATGAAGAGAAGATCTCGCAGACAAAGCAGTTGCTAGGAAGAGAGTTTGAAATCACAGCAGACCTCGGACTGATGCATTTCTATTTTGGGATTGAAGTTTGGCAAGAGCCAAAACAGATCTTCATCTCATAGCTGAAGTATGCTGGAGGCATGGCTGAGTGCAAGATAGTTGGCACCCCTATGGAGGTTGACATGAAGCTCTCAAATGAGGATTCATCACCACTAGTGGATGAAGCAAAGTACAGAAGGCTTGTGGGCAGTTTGATTTACTTGTGCAACACACGGTCGAACATCAGCTTTGCGACTGGTGTACTAAGTAGGTTTTCCAATAAGCCCTGAGAGAACCATTGGAGGGCAGGGATGCGGGTGCTGAAATACATTAAAGGCACACTTGATTATGGCATCACCTATACCAAGGGCAACATCTTGACCGGATTCTGTGACTCGGATTGGGCAGGAGACGTGGACAGTAGGAGATCAGTGACAGGTTACTATTTCTCACTTGGATCTGGAGCTATGTCATGGGCCAGCAAGAAGCAACCCATAATTGCTCTTTCTTCTACCGATGTTGAGTACAAATCAGCATGTTTGTGTGTAAGATTGTCTTATTGAATGCTCTAGCTTCCTGCTCTTTTACTTCCACCTAAAGGTCCGCTATATTGACTTTGTTACTATAAGCATAGCTTCGATAAAAACATCCCTTCTTGTGGTACTTACTTCTTGAGGCATATGATTATATCCTCAATTCTTTTCTCCTCATCATCATGAAGGCAGCCTTCTTTCAATCCCCCAATGCATAAGATCGACTTATTGCATGCTCTAGCTTCCTACTCTTTTACTTCCACCTAAAGGTCCACTCTATTGACTTTGTTACTGGCATCATCAGCTATTTCTTGGTTAATTAAGCTCATGTGAGTGGTGATCATATGCTTACCTATGGAGGTAGATATCGGTGCCCGTGGAGATGTGTTACATTTGTGTATGACCTCTGTAATAATTTCCTCCTTTCCACTTCTCTCCATATCTTGCACTTTTCTCCCAACGGCTGCAAGCTAAAGCTTTTGAGCTCTCTAATCTCTTGCTGTAGGTAATAGATTTTCTACTACGGTTCAATATTAGCCATCCATCTTTGATGTGCTTTTGCATAGGAGGAAGGTATCTTTGCAATGGTCGAATACGAAGTCTTGAAAGAGGGGGCTAGGGTTTCAAATACCTTGACCCAGGGGAATTCCATGGTGACTTGCACTTGTGTGTATCCCCCCTACTCTAGCTAACCCCCAAGTTGGACTCGAGGCTCAACCCAACTTGGAGTGGGAGGAAGGAAAGGTGGAAATACCTAAAAAGACCTAAAAAAGAGTCAAGTGAAATTGAGCTAAACTAGAGTGAAGAGACGGACTCAAAGCAGCTGGACTGAGACAACTAAAGTTTTGAGCTTTTGAAGCTTGGAGCTATGGCGACCGCTGCTCGAACTAGCTAAACCATGACCTTGAGGTGGCATAATGAAGTAACGAGCTTTGGCGATGGGTTGAGAGTTACTCTATGAGTAGGGACAACGAGCAAGCAGATGCGCTGACAGATGAGTTGACGAGTTGACGAGCACAAAGAATAGCAAATGAGTTGACGAGCTAAGAGAACAATAGACGAGTTGAGAGACGAGACAAGCTGACAGGAGGGAGAGCTATGAGAGAGAGAGAGAGAGAGAGAGAGAGATGGCTAATGACTATGTCATACTGAACATGATGATGGATATATATATGCACACCTTGGGGTTAAGGCTAGGGTTTGTGACCCATGCCCTTAATATACTATGGTGCAATTTACACCATTCTTTAACACCTCCTCTTAGATTTTGTTGGATAAGTAGAGGATGCGTGCACAAGATACTTTTGAATTCCAAAGTGGCCAAACAAAAACACTTTCAATGTAAATACAACTATGTTTCATGTTTTCATCCTGTTTTCATATTCTTATTTCATGTGCTCTTCTTCAATTACATGAGATGTATCATGATGTTGTTTTCTAATTATATTAATGTCTAAATGCATGAGGAGCATGGGCATGTTTTTTTTTAATTATATGAATTCCTCATGATGTTTAAAAAACATTATATCAAATGGTCTAATGCATATAATTAGTAGACATTTATAATATTTTTAAGTATATTAAGTGCCTCATAATCTCTTTTTAAAATTTCATTATAGTAAATTTCTCATGATGCTCTTTTAAGATTTAAATAAGTGAGTGTCTAATGCCTAATGGTTATAATATGCTTGGATGAAGAGGATATGAAAGTCTTTAGAAAATGTTACACTAAATTTCATAATTTCAATTTTATTTGCTTTAAAAAACTTACAAAATCAGCTTACTTCTCTTTTTGGAGAGAGGTTTTCTTTTTTAATTTGTATCCAAAAGTACTTATAAATGAATCTAGAGAGTGCACCACTCCAAAATTAATGAAATACCTATTATATTGAATTTTATGCTACCAAAACAAGAGAAAGTAGGAAAACCAAAGTCAAAGTACATAAAAATGAATCTAGAGAGTGCAACACTCCAAAATTAATGAAATACATGTTATATTGAATTTTATGCTACAAGAAATTAGGAAAACCAAAGTCAAAGTGCATAATGCTTGGAGTTATATGCATATTAACACATCCCTTTATAGACTAACAAACAAGGAGATTTTGATTTTTTGGACTTTTGCTTGAGGAGCATGAAGTTCCATGATTTATACATAAGAAGCAACCATTATATGGCTCCACATTCCAAAATAGCACTTTCTTATTGAGCATGATTGAGTATTTGCCAATGCCTCTTAAAACTTTGGGTGGTGGGATTTGGGTTTGTGTATATTTAAAGACTTGATAGCATGCACATTTTAAGGGGGGATTTGAATGCCCTTCTTTCACTTAGGATTTTTACCCTAAAATTTCATGCACTTTTAAGCTTCTTTCTAAATTAGATATTAAAATCATGTCATACATATGCTTTTGTTGAAATATTGGATATTTTATAATAAAGAAACCTTTTGCACACATGCTAATTCAAAGATCCTTTGGGATCCCAAGAATTACTTAGTGCCTTCGAAGCATTGAAAAAAATGTGGGATGCATTTCCAAGTGGTGGTGGTGTACCTTCAGCAGCAGTAAGTACGCCATCTATAACATGTAGCCCTCAAGTTGTACCGCCAATATCTATGGCGATAACTACGGTATCTCTAGCAATCTAGTAACTACAATATCTGTGGCAGTAACTATAGTATCTCCAACTGTACCTACACCATCGACTGCTGCAACTACAGGAACAAGGAGTGATCATGGAGCAGATTCAAGTTCCATAGCTATTCCTAGAAAGAGAGACAAAATAACTCCTACTCCATGTGCAGATCATTCAAGTGCACGTTATTTAAAACCAAGTGAAAATTTGGATAGTGATGATCAGGAGCAAGAAGAAGATACAAGTCTCGTAGACTTTTCTATAAGTGTGGCAGACTTACATCCTCCAGAGGATGAGGGGTACATTTGGGGATTTTCACAATTCAGCGTGGCCACAATGCTTATTGATCCAGCTTTGTTGTTCACAAATCAAAGAAAGCTAGATAAGACATTTGCACTCAAATTGTATGAAGATATGAGGAAAACAAGAACTCCAGTTGCCACTAATATCACTCTTCATCCTATGGCATTTAAGAGACTTCAAGAAGATGATCCTACATTGCCTGATGTCACATTTCAAAGGCGCATGGACTTTCTTAATGCTTTTGAGAACTTTAGAAGGAAAGCTACTATGCTTGGCAGGTGCATTGAGCTAATACACCCAGCAAAGTTCAAATCCCTTGGGATGATGATAATTTGCCAAAAGTGGCTTAGATAAACCTTAATGGTCCCACACATGTCCAAGGATTCTTTAGTTAAAAGCTTAATGTTGTGCAAGGAATATCCATGTTGGCTATAATTGTCATGTGATTACCCACCTAAGGTTGATACAAGTATTTGATGTAGGAAAAGAGCAAATGACCTCCTCTAGTTATGGTAGAGGAGATAGGGTTGTCGCCACCCCCAAGGCTTCCCTGTCTGAAGGCACCAAAGACAGCGACTCCCCAACAGATATCTAGGTCCCCCCGGGACAAGACCCAATCATGAGACAGACACTACCAGGGAGCGCGATGTAGACATGCAAAAGATGACACGAGACAAGATGGCAGATCTATTCAACGTACCGGGTTTCACCTTACACTTGGAGGAAAAGGACATGCAAATCCTACAGAAAAGCACAACTGACGAGGGCCTCAAGAGACTGCTGTTGCACTTCAGATCCTCACCAGATGTTTTTTTACTCTTCCAACAGGATAAAATAGATTACAAAACACGAAAGCGGTTCAAGCTCAGAACATCATGTTAGATATCAATGCTCCACTCTCATGTAACTACGCGGGAACCAACTAACTCTACTTGTAAGCCCCCCATATGATGAGAAGGCATTTGAGTAGCTCGGTTATCTGGTAGGTCCTGGTTTGGAAACGAGATGGGGGCCATGTGTGGCCTGATGGCTAGACAGAGTTGGCACATTGCCAACTAGGCTACATGCAAGTGCGAGAAGGCATCCCATGACTGACCGCATTGAGGGTAGATGGAGCATTTCTCGAGGCAGCCCACTCTCGAGTTGCGGGGCCCGTTTGGATTCCCAGATGATCCCGGATGGCTGTGGGCCGAACGGTGACCATAGGTCAGTTGCTCTATTTTGCACACCAGTTCTATCGTGTGGTCAGTGGCCTATTTCGAGATCGACCCCCAGTCGACCGTTTTGGGCGGACTGGGTCGGTCACCCAATTGAGCCCAACCGACTACGACTGGTGGCTATATAAGAGCAAGCCCGTGAAGCCCATTTCATCACTGGCTACAGCAACCCTGATTCCTTAGCATCCAGCCTCCGTCCTCTACTGTTTTTAGCTTGCCATCGAAGCTTCTTTCACAAGAGCGCACAGTTGGGAGGCAGTGCCATCTATTGTATCAGTTCTACAGTAATCAAATTTTTGATTCTCCATACTATCTGTCTTCTCTCTTGCGTACGAGATCCTGTCATCTGTTGAGCACAGACGTTGTATTGTTTTCTTACATGGTATCAGAGCCTGAACTGTAGCAAGAAGATTTAGTAGTGTGTTTCTGTTTGCGAGCAGATTGTGAGAGATGGCCCAGCCCGCAAGACTGCAAATCCCACTATTTGGCGAAAGCGAAAAGTTGGACGGCTCTAACTATCCACTCTGGAAGTTCAAGATGAAGACCATCCTAAGCGCATATGAGCTTTGGGACACTGCTACTAGGGTGGACGTGAGGCCGGTTTCGAGACGGCTGAGACCAGATCCAGCCAATGTAGGACAATAGATAGTACCAATTGCGGATGAGACTCTCGTGTGGATAAGAAGAAATGCAGATGCGCTATGTTCTATTGTCTGTAGTGTAAGTGATTCCATCATGGTCTTAATTCAACATGTCACCACAGCAGAGGAGGCATGGACGGTCTTGAAAAATCAATACGAGACCATGAATCAGATGCGGATTCAGAACTTAGAGACTCAACTCGCAAATGAGAAATTGTTTGAGTCTGAAGCGACAGAGAAGTTCATCACCAGGGTGAAGAATCTGCACGATCAGATGACTGCAATTGGCATCATCATCACCAGCGAGAATCTAGCACAAAGGTGTATACAGATTCTCTCACCAAAGTACAATGGTCTTGTTACAGTGCTGAATACGTAGAACAGAAATCCCCCCCTCAACTTTGAGGATTTCAGTGCGATACTTTTGGAGGAGGAGATGCGTTAAAAGACGAGGACTGGAGAAGATTTGGCTTTCTACGCTGGATCAAAGAAAGGTAAGGGTAAGAACTCTAGTAACCCATCTTCTTCTGATGATAAAAAGAGAAAGAAGAAGATCAAGTGCTTCTATTGCAACAAGGCAGGGCACAAGCAGAATGAGTGCCGAAAGAAGATTGCAGATGAGAAGAACGGAGTAAAGAAAGAGTCCAGCAATAGCACGCAGGTAGCACCAGTAGAGCTATTCGTAGCAATTGAGGAGATTTGCATGGAGGCAATTCATGTACCTGCAGATGAACCTTGGATCATTGACAATGGTGCATCGTGCCACATGACCAGTCGGAAGGATTGGTATACCTCTCTACAGCCGGTAGGGAATGACATCCTGGTAGCAGTCGGCAATGATGCAAAATGTCCAGCAAAAGGAAAAGGTACAATTGCTCTAAAGTTAGATAGAGTTGTAAAACAGTTGTCCGATGTTCTTTATGTGCCAGATATCGAGGAACTTGTTGTCCATTTCTACGATCAGGGATCGAGACCTCAAAGTTCAATTCGATAAGAATGGTGCACAGATCCTGGATCTTTAAGGAAAGGTCGTTGGTAAAGGTACACAGCGCAATAACATCTACGAACTCTCAGCTTTCAGTGCTCGAGCTGATGTGAAGAACACTAAGCTGTGCCATGAGAGGTTTGGTCATCTAAACCTTAGTTCTTTGAAGGAAATGCATAAAAGTGGAATGATTGCAGACCTACCAGAAATTTCAGATCTGCCCGATGTATGTGAAGCTTGGATGATGGGCAAGCAGCATCGGCAGCCCTTTCATAAAGAGGCCAATAGGGCAAAGGCTCCTCTAGAGCTCGTTCACATGAACCTCTGTGAAAAGATGGAGACGGAAGCTTTGGGTGGTTCCTACTACTTCATGACGCTGATCGATGACTACAGTAGAAGGATATGGATATACTTCCTGAAGACTAAAGACGAGGCTTTTAGTAAGTTCAAGGAATGGCATGTAATGGTCGAGAAAGAAACACGGAAGAAGGTGAAGAAATTGAGATCAGATAGAGGTGGAGAGTTCACATCAACTGAATTCGAGAGTTACTACAAAAGTCACGGGATCAAGAGGCAGAAACCCCCGCCACATAGATCACAGCAAAATGGAGTAGCAGAATGCAAGATGCATGTCATCTATGAAATGGGCAGGAGTATGATGAAAGGGAAAGATTTGCCAAAGACTTTCTGGGCTGAAGCATGTAACACTGCAGTTTACATTTTGAATCGTAGCTACACGAAAGCTGTGAATAGGATGACTCCATTGTAGGCCTTTTCTGGTAAGAAACCTTCAGCTACACACTTCAGAGTTTTTGAATGTGACTATTTTGTGCATGTCCCTGATGCTAACAGGACCAAATGGGAACCGAAGAGCTGGAAGTGTATTTTCTTGGGCTACAGTGAAGAGGTGAAGGGTTACCATCTCTATAACCATGTTACCAAGAAGGTAATAGTAAGTCGCAATGTGGTCTTCTCAGAATATCCGCATCAATTGGAGGAGGATGCTTCCTTCCTAGACAACCAGGACCAGGATATCCATCCAGCAACACCACCAACACCAGACCGAACTCCCCCAATGGTGCTTGGGAGGATTCAAGATAAAGAAGATGAAGAAGAGCTTGCAGAACCACAATGGCAACAGCCATTCCCGAAGTGGGTAAAGCAGCTTTTGGACAGCAGAGAACCTCCAGCCATTGAGGAACCATCCGAACACCGCCGGTCCAAGAGATTAGAGGAGCAAAGAAGGGCGCAGGAACACTTGGTCAACTATGCTTTGATGACAGAGGTGATCCATGCTGATGAACCCAAGTGTCTTGAAGAGGCACAGGGAGATGATAGGTGGATGGAGGCTATGCAGTCGGAGTATGGCTCCATAATGAAGAACAATACTTGGGACCTTGTGGAGCGACCACCCAAACACGAGGTAATCGGAACCAAGTGGGTGTACAAGACCAAGTACAAGTCCAACAGCATGTTGGATAAGTACAAGGCTCAGCTCGTGGCAAGAGGATTCGCACAGGTATATGGTTTTGATTATCAGGATACTTTTGCTCCCACAGCTCGACTAACCACAATTCGTAGTGTTTTGGCTTTAGCTACCCAAGGAAGTTGGCCCATGTTTCAGATGGATTTAAAATCCACCTTTCTGAATGGAGATCTCAAGGAGGAGGTATACGTGGAACAACCACCAGGTTTTGTGATCCCTGGTTTAGAAGGTGAAGTCTGTAAACTGAAGAAGGAACTTTCCGAGCTGAAACAGGCCCCAAGAGCATGGTACCAGTGAATTGATGCCTACTTTCTGCAAAATGGGTTCAAGAGGAGCCCATCAGATGCAAATTTGTATATCTTTAGAGAAGGAGGCAGGTGTATGATCGTGGTCCTTTATGTGGACGACCTTGTCATAACAGGGAACCATGAAGAGAAGATCTCGCAGACAAAGTATTTGCTAGGAAGAGAGTTTGAAATGACAGACCTCGGACTGATGCATTTCTGTTTGGGGATTGAAGTTTGGCAAGAGCCGAAACAAATCTTCATTTCACAGCTGAAGTATGCTAGAGAGATATTGAAGGTATTTGACATGGCTGAGTGCACAACAGTTGGTACCCCTATGGAGGTTGACGTGAAGCTCTCAAACGAGGATTCATCACCACTAGTGGACGAAGCGAAGTACAGAAGGCTTGCGGGTAGCTTGATTTACTTGTGCAACACACGGCCGGCGGACATCAGCTTTGCGACTGGTGTACTAAGTAGGTTTTCCAATAAGCCTCGAGAGAACCATTGGAGGCAGGGATGCAGGTGCTGAAATACATCAAAGGCACACTTGATTATGGCATCACCTATACCAGGGCAACATCTTGACCGGATTCTGTGACTCGGATTGGGTAGGAGACGTGGACGGTGGGAGATTAGTGACAGGTTACTGTTTCTCACTTGGATTTGGAGCTGTCTCATGGGTCAGCAAGAAGCAACCCACAGTTGCTCTTTCTTCTATCGAGGCTGAGTACAAATCAGCATGCTTTGCTTCTTGCGAGGCAGTGTGGTTGAGGAGGATTTTGGGGGACATGGGTGCAGTGCAGAACAAGCCTACGCAGTTATCATGTGACAATTAGAGTTGCATGGCGATTGCAAAGAACCCTGTGTTCCACACTCGCACAAAACACATTGAGATTCAATATCACTTTGTACGCGAGCTCATCATGGATGGAGAGGTCGACTTGGTGTATTGTCCAACTACAGAGGATTGTGCGGACATCTTCACAAAGGCGCTTGGAAGAGACTTGCTGGAGAGGCATCTTCATCGACTTGGCATTGGACTGAAAAAGTAAGTTCACTTGCGGGTGGACATTGAGGCGGGGTGTTAGATATCAATGCTCCACTCTCATGTAACTACGCGGGAACCAGCTAACTCTACTTGTAAGCCCCCCATATGAGGAGAAGGCATTTGAGTAGCTCGGTTATCCGCGGTAGGTCTTGGTTTGGACACCAGATGGGGGCCATGTGTGGCCTGATGGCTGAACGGAGTTGGCACATTGCCAACTAGGCTACATGCAAGTGTGGGAAGGCATCCCCTGACTGATTGCATTGAGGGTAGACGGAGCATTTCGCGAGGCATCCCACTCTCGGGTTGCGGGGCCCGTTTGGAGTCCCAGATGATCCCGGATGGCTATGGGCCGAACAGTGACCATAGGTTCGTTGCTCTATTTTGCGCACCGGTTCTATCGTGTGGTAGGTGGCCTATTTCGGGACTGACCCCTAGTCGACCGTTTTGGGTGGACTGGGTCGATCACCCAATTGAGCCCAACCGACTACGACTGGTGGCTATATAAGAGCAAGCCCGTGAAGTCCATTTCATCACTGGCTACAGCAACCTTGATTCCTTAGCGTCCAGCCTCCGTCCTCTACTGTTTCCATCTCACCATCGAAGCTCCTTTCATAGGAGCGCACGGTTGGGAGGCAGCGCCATCTATTGTATCAGTTCTATAGTAATCAAATTTTTGATTCTCCATACTATCTATGTTCTCTCTTGCATACGAGATCTTGTTATGTGTTGAGCACAGACGTATTATTTTCTTACACATCCTACTCATGGAGCCCACCCCCAACATGCGGTGCAACAGACCGAGAAAGGGCAAGCCTTGCTGGAGATGCAGAGAGGAACCTATGTGGGTGCTGTCCAAGGAGGCAGATGAAGGTTGTTTAAAGCCCCTACAACCCTGAAACAATCAGCACGGGAAGAACTCTCACTGAGAGCAAGAAAGATCTTCCACAATCCTCCCTCCAAGACCTCCTCAGAAGGAGTCAAAGATCCTGAAAATGATTGAGTAGATAATAGCTCTTTCAAAGGTAAACTTCCTTCGGTAAAGGTATATAATGGTATTCTAAATGAATCCACGAAGTGGGTCCATTCTTGCATAGTGGTAGGATACATTCACAGACCCCGACCACCTGCACTATTCCTCGAAGGGTGGGTTAGACATTTTTGGTCTTGTAAAGGTCTAAATGTTACTAGCGTTCTCTTCCTCAAGAACAGATATATTGTTTTGCTGTTTGAAAAGCCTGAAATGGCTTCAAAGGTAGTTTAGAAGGGTTCATGGATGATTAGAAGCCCACCTCTATCTCTTCATATGTGGGATCCTTCCTTTAATCCTGATTCGCCACCACCCTCTAAAGCCCCAATCTAATAGGGTTCCATGATTTGCCTCTTTCCCTCTTCCCGCAAGTAGAGGCCCTCTACGCCCTACTAGGACAGTTCCTGGCTCTCGAAACAAAGAGATTCATAAGCCCATAAGGTAACCCTCAAGCTTGTGTCTTGATGGATCTAGTGATCATGACCCACCTAATGCCATTCAAGTGCTAGATGGTGATGGAGTGAAAATGATTCAAAAGTTATTTTACAAGAACATTCCCAAGTCCTACTTTCTGTGTGGCTTGGGCGGACACTACATCAAGGATTGTCTGGATGGGAATAACTGTAGAAAAGAAAATATAGAGGTACCAAGTCCCCCCCCAAAATGTGCAAGCTATAGAAGAAGAAGCTCCTTCAGTAGAACCCAAAAACCAAGACACAGAAAGTCCAGTGGAGAGAAGTTAATAAAGAAAACCAAGTAGCTACACATGAGTGCGTCCCCTGAAGAAAAGGTAATAAAAAGCTTAGAGGAAGAAGAGATTGTCGAGAACACTCAGGATTTTGAAGCTCAATTATAACGATCCAAACATGAAACCTTGGTGAAGGATGACCCTCCATTCACGTTAGTGAAAGGGAGAAAAACTAAACAGGCGGAAAAACGAAGTATGCAGTCAGGACCCTCAAGTGAGAGGTCCAAAGATCCAAGCTCTAGAGAGAGAGAAAAGAGAAGGCTATCAAGAGGCTTTTCTCTCTTGCCACAGGTTAATTTCAAGAAGGAGAGAAACAAAAGCGATACCCTATGAAGAAAAAACAAGAAAAGTTCTTTTTCCTAAGTTTAAATGTATAAGGAATGTCAAATGACCTCAGACAAGTGATCCTCAAAAGATGGATCTGTGCTAGAGGGCTCAACCCTAACTTCTTATCTCTCTAGGAAGTTAAAATCGGGGACCTAAGTTAAGATGGCAGCTGAGCTAGATTGATGATAAAAGATTGTGGTTCTGTACTGATCACAAAGAGGGCAGAGGAGGGGCAGTTTTGTGCATTGCGAAGCACTTGTCTCAAGTTGTAGGAAGGGTCTTGTCAACCTTTGGCTGAAATGGAATAGGGTTTGATTTCACTCACCCCAACCTAGCTTGCTAGATATTCTCAATCTACACCCCTAATTCTATTGGAGAGAGAGTACTCCTGTGGGATGGCAAAATTTTACAAGACAACACTATCCTCTTCGGGAACTGCAGAAGAGATACATGGAATGGGTTAGGTAATGTACTAAGAGGGAGCGAGACGACAGCTTGGAATAATCTAAAGGACCAAGCCTTTTTTATAGACGCCTCAAAAGATACTTCTTTCACCTGGTCAAATAGCCAGCTACTAGTACAGAACCATAGAAAAGCTCGGCAGGACAGAGCTTACTTATCTAGAAGAATCTTGGATGATGCCCTTTGCCATAAGGCCAACGCTCTTATGTCCCTCCCCTTCTCTGGCCATAAACCAATTCTAATCTCCCTAGAAAAGGGTGAAGGGAGGAGGTTCTAGATCTTGGTTTAGATCCTGGTTCAAGGCTAACCCTTTTTTCTTCCAACTTCCATATGTGCAAAATAAAATTATAAGAATTTGGCAAAAGGCTTTAGGTGGGACAGCCAATACAACAGATAAATGGGTGAGAGCCACAGAGCGCACTTGTTGCTTCTTAAAGGCGATAAAGCGAAGATCATATAAAGCTAGACTCAGGCGGAGGCAGGTACTAGAAGATTAGATAAAGGAGCTCGACGATGACAACTCACCTCAGGGTTAGACACAACTAAGAAACACAAGAGACAACTTGAAAGCCGAGGCAGAGATTGAAGCAAGGCAAGCCACAATCTACACAAGAGAGTGATGGGCAGGAAAAAGTGACAGAGCCAATGATGACATGTTCCTAAGCCTCCGAAAGAAACACGCTAAGGGATCTTTAGATGCCCTATAGAAAGACGGAAGGAGTGTGCAAGATCCAAACGAGATCATGGATTTAGTTTTGTCCCACTTCCATAATATTCTTGGAGAGGCTGAGCCACTCTCGACTGAAAATCTTAGAGCTAGAGAACGCTACTGACAGACTACAATCAAACATGTATCCCCCTTTGATTGCCAATACCTAGAGCTAGAGAACACTATTGATAGACTAGAATCAAACATGTATCCCCCTTTGATTGCCAATACCTAGACAAAGACCTCACACTTGAAGAATTAAGAGGAGCAGTTGATGCTATGGGAAAAGGTAAGAAACTTGGTGAGAATGGGCTCCAACTGGTGGGCCCCTGCTTAATGAAGCTTTGGCAAGAATCAAAAGAAAAAGGATTTGGGATCCAAGAACTAACATAGGAATGATCAAGTTAATCCCAAAAGGAGGCTCTAAAGAGGAGATTAAAAATTGGAGACCTCTGACCATGTTGAACACCAGCTATAAGATTTTTGCCAAAGCACTGGCCCTCAGACTAAGGGTGGATAAAAGAAGAGCAGAAAGGCTTTATCCAAGGGCGGCACATCCTTGAGGCAATCCTCACACTTTGGGAGGGTCTCGAACTAGTGAAGGAAACTCAACAAGATATCTGCTTCCTCAAAGTTGACTTTGATAAAGCTCATGACATGATGGAATGGGGTTTTATCCTATCCTCTTTACAGGACTGGGGGTAGCTCCCAACTTCCTCTCTCATGTGGATGTCCTCCTCTCTCAGGCTAGAGGAAAGATAGAGATTAACAATAAGGCTTCACCTTGCTTTGCTTTAAAGAGATCCATCAAACAAGGATGCCCTCTAGCACCCCTACTTTTCGCGATAGCAGTGGATGCACTTGGTTGGCTTATTCAGGACAAGGCTGACAGCGGAACTTTGAAAGGTATTCAAGTTGAAGAAGGAAGACATATCATCTGTCAACAATTTGCCAACGATACCTCTGACCTTGCACAACGATGAGAATTTAGTGGTGGCTAACATTTTGGATTGCTTAAATGTATTTTGTCTAGCCTTAGGCTCCAGAATCAATCACGAAAAAATAGGCATATATGGTACCAGGAGTCCACCTCCCCAACTGCTATTAGACAAAGCATGCAAAGTCATAGGAGAAAGAGAGGTTTTCAGATTACTAGGTATCCCTATGGGCTTCAGATGCTCATTAAATGATCGTTGGAATTTCAGATAAAATCAATAAGTGGCAAGGCCTCCAACCAACTCTAGCAAGAAGAAAGTTTTTACTAAATCACTACATCTATCCTTAGATTCTGTACTTCATTTCTTTTTCGGCGCCAACCAAAAAGAGTCTGGGAAACTTATTAACATCATTTTTCGATCTTTCCTGTAGGGGGGGAACACAGACCACCACAAAATGGTCAAAGTAAAATGGCAAATCTGCACGATGCCCAAATATTCACGGGGACTAGGGATTGTGGATATTGAAAAGTCTGTGGCAAGATTCATGGACCAGTGGATATCCAAAGCCGTTCTAAATCCTGACTCACAACTTGGGCTACTTTAATTCTTCGCAACTTAAAAAAGGTCAGACTCAAGAGATGTAGACAATGGAAATAGATTCTGCTTGAGGTGGCACTTATGGGCAAAGAACCTTGTATCGCGAAAGGGTCAGAACTATGGAAGGGAACATGGCAACTATGGGAATCAACGCGCCCATACATAATTTGGAAGGGCTTTTTAAGAAAGACAGGCACCTTTTGTAGCCAAGACTCAATATGGTTCCCCCTAATCTGGCCGAACGCACAGGTGAGCGATGAAGACCTAAAAGGAGCTCTCAAACTTAACAAGAAGGGAGTAAGAGTTTGGGGTGACCTCTGGAGCTGAGAGCAGAGAAAGTGGATGGACGACGAAAGAAAGGAGGCCAGTCAGTCACGGTCATGAAATATGCAAGAGATATAGATGTTCCACAACTCTTCCTCAACTGTAGACTTTCCAAATCTCTATGGTCTTCCGCATAGCTACAACACACTAGGCTCCCGTTCAATTTTTCCTACCTACTATTGGGCGACACTCCTAGCAGAGCTCCCCCCAACTAGAATGCTATCTGTGCTTCTACGCTTCATTCAATTTGGTTTACTCGATGCGCAAAAGTTTTTAACAATAACATTGTGGATGCTACTGATTTTTTTCTAAATCTATGTATGCAACCAGGAGCGAAGTGATAATCTGCAGAGAGTTCTTCAAACCAAGACGTAGCTACAAGTGTTCATCCAAAAAGAGGACATCTTGACAAAAGAAGAGAGCACACTCTGGTGCAACTACGTAACCTTGCAGAGAGAGAGGCAAAAGAGTGAGAGCAGAGTCGACGCCAAGAGTAGAGAAATGTAAAATCCCAGGAAATGCAACCTATCGTCCGCACTCCGGATGCTGCCCCTTCCCTTTTCTATTCCACTACTGCAACTAGACCTGTTACTAAATCCCGTGCTCCTCCTGATTAGAGTGATGCGATGCAATGTGTGCCACCCACACATGCCCAAAAGTTTGCTACCCCCCAAAACCGCAGAGATCCTGTCCATGCCCACCCCTCTTCAAGAGATTAGTCTCACGTGTTGACACTGCGAACGCCTCTGCTAAAGTGCGCAACGAGATTATGTCAAGAAAACAGTTCCTCCAACCCCTACAGCGACCACCCAGAGAACTCTCGGGGAAAGCTCAGAAGCGCAAATGCTCATGCCCCTACATGCATATCTCGAGCACTATCATTATCAGAGTTGTTAGCCATGCCATCCCAAAGGAAGAGAACTAACGTACCTATAAACTACTCGGTGCTTTCTATCAATTCAGACAACGGATTTTGCAAAGGCGTTTGAATGAAATGATTGCGAGTTGCCAAACACATATACTTGAACTTAAGAGATTGCAATTAAGCTGGAATTAAGACTTATACAGCTTAAACACAAAGTGACATCATTGGAAATTGCAATATCATTGAGGGGCCAAGACGGGCCCCCCCCCTTATCCAGGCTCACTTTATTCTTGAAAATGGAAATACAAGACCAAGGTGCAATGCACCTTCCAAACTGATGAACTCAATGAAAACCTAGGACCTAGATACAAGACTGAAGAGCATATGTACAAGGTAGACAACAAAAAGGAGGACTCCAAGCTCAGGTTTCAACTCTTGGCTTGCCCAATCCATAAGGAAGAAGCCTGCAACAATCACCGCTTACATCCAACATTAGAGGCAAGCACTAGTTTCTAGAAAGATAGTAGAAACAACATGAAATAGTACTATAAATGAGATAAACTTGACAATACAGGCTCCCTTCATGACTTGACCCTTTTGTAGATGAAGTCCTTGATGCCTCTAAAGCTACCTTGGGTGAGGAGAGTGTGGAAATGGGGCTGGAATGAGAACAGCTTAGAAAAACAGCCTGTAGGCTAGAGAGAGAAAGCCTTTATGGAGTTATAGCTATAAAGAGCGCCAATGCTGATCCCAAGGGAGGGGATGTAAGAGAGGAGCTACTATTGTTCTAGATGTGCACAGAAAGGCAGATTTTTGCAAGGGGAATGGGCTGGAATAGTAGAGAGAGAAATTTTGCAGTAGAGAGAGAAAGAATGTAGCAGGAGAGAGAAAGGGGCTGCGGCTGCTCCAGACTAGGAGAAGGAGAGAGGATGCTGCTGTTGTTCCAGAAGAGTTGAGAGGGGGCAGATTTTTGGAGAGGAGGGGCTAGAACTATAGAGAGAGAATGTACTGTTGTAGAGAGAGAAAGTGCTACTGAGGTGAGAGAATGGCCTGGGGAGAAGCTGGCTGCACCCAAGGAGCTGGAGAGGTTCTGTTGCATCATCCAAAAGAAGGGAGAAGAAAAGTGACGAATTTTCATGTGTGGAATGAAGGGGAGAGGCCTTCTTTTATAGGCTCAGCCCCCCCCAGGCTTAGAGTGGAAGGTGGACACTTGTCCCAGATTTTTGGTGGGCTGCAGTCCCAAAGAGGACAACCCACAACCTGCCCCAAATCTACCAGATTTGGGGCCAAACACTTGGCCTGCATGCCCTGCCACTTGCCATGCATGCTGCCACATGTGTGGGACAGGTGGACTGACCTACCAGCTCAGATTCCATGTGGCAGTCTACCACGTGTCACTCCAAAAACCCTAAAATTTCAAAGTTGTCGGAATTCAATTCTGATCGCACCCACGGGTTCCTAACAGCTTGGACTATTTATTGACATACTCTAAGGTCATAATTGAGCCATACTGAGCTCATTTGTTTGTCGTCTTATCTTGTATCTCCATTACTCTTGGCATGCTGCCAAGCCCACACCCAAAGCTCAGGGAACATTCTCTTGAATGGTTCCTAGGTCAGTATGCAATCTGTGCATTTGATTGGTCCCATGTTTGGGTACTCAGGTGGGGTGTGGTTTTCAGATGTCCCTCTCAAAGAGAGGCCATCACTCTTGTGGGTCACTAATGCCCATAACCCCAAGCAAGGGGGTCCACCCTCAAATGCTAGACCTAGTCCCCATTGTCCGTAACTAAACAGTAGGAAAACATTTCATTTCTTAATGAGCATACTATTGAAAAACAAAAAGAAATAGTACCAAGCAAGTGGATACATGTTGAAGCAGGATGACATTCCCTCCGTCTTTCATTCGGTTGTCCTCAACTAAAATGCTTCCTCATAAGCATCCAAGATTTCAGGACACTCCTGAAATGTAGCTCTGTCCACCCATTGGGCATCGATGGATGGGAGCCCTCTAAACTTCAAAAGGTACATCTTGCGAGTCGTGCCTCGTTCGATGTCCCGTAGTGAAGTTATGCAAAATAATTTGCTCTGGGATCAACAAGATCTCAGTGTCCTCTAGTTCACGTACATCATCCTGTGTGGGCTCTTGAGGTGGTTCCCCAATGAAGGGTTTCACCAAGCTTATGTGGAAGACATCGTGGATCTTCCAATGCTCTGGAAGTCTGAATCGGACTGAGACATCATTTATTACCTACAACACCTGAAAAGGACCATAATATCGAAACGATAGACACCCTCCGTCTTTTATTTGCAGCTGCTCTTTGTTTCTCTTGTGCCTTTTGAATGGCTGCTCGAACCGTGGCATAAGCAGAGTCATAATCCTCCATGAATTGATCAGCAGCAAAGATTTTGTTTGCATGAGTGGAGTTGGTAAAGATCTACCATATACAATTTCGAAAGGAGCTTTTCCAGTGGAGGAATGAATTGTGTTGTTATAAGCTAACTCCACAAGAGGAAGGAATTTCTCCCAAAAGGTTTGCTGGTCATGCACATAAAATTTCAGCAAATCCAAGAGTGTACTATTCGTAACTTCAGTTTGGCCATCCGTTTGAGGATGAAAAGCTAAGGAGAAACTTAGAAGAGTTCCAAGGTTCTCAAAAAAAACCTGCCAGAAGTTACTAGTGAACTTTGAGTCTTTATCTGATAGTATAGACTTGGGCATGCCGTGGTGTATAAAGATGTGTCTAATAAATAAATGGGCAGCTTCAGGTGCCTTGAGATTCTTTCTGCAAGGAATGAAGTGGGCTTGCTTGCTGAATCGATCTACTATCACCCAAATCATGTCATGATTTTGATTGGTCCTGGGAATTCCTGTAATGAAGTCCATGGTGATGTGTTCCCATGGTCTCTCAGGAATGGGTAGGGGCTGAAGTAAACCCTTAGGTTTTCCTCTCTCATACTTAGCTTTTTGACATGCGAGACAAGCTGAAATGTAGGCAGTAGTGTCCTTTTTCATGTTAGGCTAGTAGAAAAATTTATCCATGGCTGAAAAAGTGGCCACAATACCCCTATGACCAGCATAGGGTGGGTTATGGCTTTCCTCCATCACTTTAGATCTAAGCTACTTTGTGATACATAGTTTGTTCTCCATGAATAAATAGCCATCCCTGATGTGGTAGGCATGATGGGTGCCTCCATCTTTCAAATGTGCCCATGGCTGAGCAAAATCAGCATCTCCCTCATAGAATTCTTTGAGGGCTATTAGCTCATCATGATAGGGAACTGAAATATGGTGAAGCCGTGGTCTACGAGAAAGGGCATCAGCCACTACATTCTCTTTTCCATGAGTATATTGTATCTGAAAATGAAATGATTGCAGAAAGGTAGACCATTTCATATGTCTCTCTCTGATCAGAGGTTGAGTTAGAAAATATGTAAGACTTTCATGATCAGTTTTTACAAGAAAATCTATCCCTAAAAGATAATGTTTCCAAAGTTTGAGAGCATGAATTACAGCTAAGAGTTCTTTTTCATTGATATCATATTGAAGTTCAGCATCTCTTAGTTGTCGGCTTTCAAAGGCCACAGCATGACCATCCTGGGTAAGAGAAGCCCCAAGGCAATCGCCACTGGCATCAGCTGCTACTAGGAATGGTTTCCTTAAGTTAGGAATGATAAGTACAGGAGCTGTAGTCAGGGCATGCTTTAGAGCATTAAAAGAGTCCTTTTCTTTTTGGGTCCATCTGAATTTCAGATTTTTCTTAGTGAGATCATGTAGAGGGGCTGCAAGTTCAGCAAAATGCCAAATAAACCTTCAGTCATATGAGCATAGGCCTAGAAAAGGCCTTACCTCATGGGCATTCTTCAAGTCAGGCCACTCTACAATTGCCTGTATCTTGGCTGGGTCCATACGGACACCTTCTCGTGAGATAATGTGACCAAGATAGTGAATCTCAAGAAGAAAGAACTCACTTTTCTTCTCATTGATGTGAAGAGCATTTTCAGCTAGGATTTGAGATACAATCTTTAGATGCTCCTTATGCTCTTCCTCATTCTTGCTGAAAATGAGGATGTCATCAAAGAAGACGGCAGTGAACTGTTTATAGTTCCTGAACAACCGTTCCATCAGTCGATTGAACGTGGCTGGGGCATTGGTAAGGCCAAATGGCATTACCATATATTCATATAGTCCAAATGTGGTTCGGAAGGCTGTTTTATGAATGTCCTCAGGTACAACTCGTACCTGATGGTAGCCACTCTTAGGATCTATGTGGCTGAAAATTTCAAGTCCTCCTAAACGATCAAAGATATCGTCTATACGAGGAATCGGGAAACGATTCTTAACCGTCTGTTTGTTTAAGGCTCTATAGTCTATGCACATCTTGAAGGTTTTATCCTTCTTTTGGACTAGTAAGACAGGAGAGCAAAAAGAAGAACTACTGGGTTAGATCAATCCCTTGTCCAAGAGTTCTTGGACTTGCTTGAAGATTTCATCTTGTTGAGATTGACTAACTCTATATGGGGGTCTATTTGGAGGTGAAGACCCTGGAGCTAAGTCAATTTTGTGATCCTCTCGTCTCTCAGGAGGGAGGTGACTAGGAAGTTCCTGAGAGAAGCAACTAGAGAATTCCTGAAGGAAATCTAATCTTTCTTTTGTGAGAGGATCTGACTTTTCTTCACTTGGTTGCTTATCGCGTACAAACACTAGAAAAGAACATACTCCTTTCTTAAGCAAATTGGGAGATCGTGCATGACTTACCATAGGAATGGTGTTTCCTGAAACTCCCGCTGTAATGCTCACATCTCTACCCTTATGTTGGAGGGTTAGAATATTCTTCACATAATCGATTCGGGGGTTGACTTGCTTATGCCAGGGCATGCCGAGAATTACATCTGATCCTTGAAGTGGTGCCACCATGAAGGGTAGATGATCCAAGTACCCTTGGATGTGTACCCGAAGCTTGCCGATGATGGGGTACACCTTCTCTTCTTGGTTCTTGAAAGCTGCAGTTGCCTCCAAGGCTTCTCCTTTATCCTCTGGGGCTATCCCCAAGTTCTGTGCCATCTTATGAGAAATAAATTGTGAGTAGCTCCACTATCGAACAAAAACAAAGCGGATTGATTCTTTACCTGACCCCATGTTTTCAACAAACTATGGGTGTCGTTTACAGCTCCCTTTTCTAAAGGTGCTTCCACCTTGTTAACTACCAAAACTGGCTTTTTGGGGGCTGTTTCTTTATTGCTGCTGTTTTTAGCAGCTTGAGGGCATTCGTAGAAGTTGTGGCCACACTTGAAACACCGCCCTTTGGAGTAATACTTTTGCTTCTATTGTGGAGACAATGAGATAAAAGTGTGGGCTCCTTTCTTCGAAGGAGGCTCGCCGGCTGACTTTTGCTCTTTTGGTGCATCCTTTGCTGTCTCCTTACCCTTTTGTTCCTTGGAAGAGGTTCCTTGGGACTTCCGCTTGTTGTTGCTGCCGTTCCGCTTGTTGGAGAAAGACTGTTTCTTCTCCACCTTCAAGGCGATGTTGATGGTGTCTTCGAGAGAAGTAGGAGTGGCAATGTCCACCTCATGCTGAATGACATACCATAGGCCAGCAAAGAACTTCCTTTGCTGCTCTTTTTTATCCTTCCTACTGAATGCTTGAACTTTTAACAAAGTATCCCAAAAACGATCAACATACTCACTGACTTTCTCTTCTTGGCGTTGGTGGAGGATGTCCCACTGCACCAATGTATCTCTCTTAAACTCTTTAGGCAGGAAGTGCCTCATCAAGTTCTTCTTGAAGCGCTTCCAGGTGTGGGCTTGCTGTCCAGTGTTGAAAAACAGCCTGTAAGCTAGAGAGAGAATGTCTTTATGGAGTGATAGCTGTAGAGAGAGAGTGCCAATGCTGATCCCAAGGAAGGGGATGTAATAGAGGAGCTGCTGCTGTTCCAGAGGTGCACAGAAAGGCGGATTTTTGCAAGGGGAATGGGCTAGAACAGTAGAGAGAGAAATTTTGCAGTAGAGAGAGAAAGACTATAGCAGGAGAGAGAAAGGGGCTGTGGCTGCTCTAGGCTAGGAGAAGGAGAGAGGATGATGCTGCTGTTCCAGAAGAGCTAAGAGGTTAAGTATAAATTAGGATGTGCCCATTGTACTTAAGTCATTTTTCAAAGATGCTACTTTGTTAACTAAAATAGGTATATTAGATCCCATTTGTAATTGGAATTAGGAATGTTGTGGATTGGCTAATCAAGGAAATAAGAGGCCAACAACAACTAGGACTTTTGATCTTTCCCTAAAGGATTTCCTTTATTGGAGTGAGGAAGAGGCCATTTATCGGCCTCTTCCTCACTAATTAAATGGCCTCTTCCACACTAATAGGTGGCTTTTGGCCATGGTCCACAAGCCTCACCATTAGTTATAGTCCCTCCTCATTATGACAAAGTCATCATGCCACATGGCATGGGAGTTCTTCAAAATTTAATGGCTTTCTACTCTCCACCCTTCAATCCTTGGCCCTCGTAACTTCTAGGAGCAGCCTCCCACATATGGATGAGGCCACTTAAGTAAATAGGCTTGAAAAGTGCTTAACTTTACGGAAGCTATGTTCTCACTTGTCCAATGGAACTTGCTTGACAAATTGAACGACCAACCAAGATGAGCCATCATGGAGATAGACAAATACTGGCTCAAGTGGGCTACAAGTGCCCTTATTTCAAGCTTGCCTATAATCACAGCTAACGAGGCCTCAATTCATAATTTTTGGGGAACCATATTCCATACTTCATGGTCATACATTTTTGCAACATGGGAATGTGCTCTAAGGGACCTTGGGAGTGTTGATTTTTTTGTGTCAAAGTTGCATGAGGTTATACTGGAGGTTAAATGTTCCCAGTTAGTGTTGATATAGACTTTAGGCATTTATTAGCTAGTGATTTAGGCTGTATTTTGGGCTTTTACAGTTTGGTTACCTCTACTTGGTTATGACTATGAAGGGGCCCCTGTCCCCCTTAGTTTAATTGCCCTTTTGACCTCTATCTCTTGTCCTCTTCCCCATATGAATTCATCATACCCCTTTTGTCTCTCCTTCTTCCCATACGGATTCATCATACCTAGGTCTACATACACAATCACTCAACATCCTCTGTTGAGGACAAATGACCTAGGTCTACATATACAATCACTCAACATCCTCTGTTGAGGACAAATGACCATTAGTAGTGCTTTTATGATTTTGGACCCCTTTTTCTATCATACCTAACATCCCTCAATTTGGATATGCAACACCTCACCTTGTGTATATAGCATGTGTGCTCTTAGAGACTACACTACTTCCATGTAAGCTCTAGAGCATCCATAACTGCTATAGCTTCATATGGTCAAATTTTCATCTCCATGTGCTTCAAGTTTCTCTTTTAGTACATCTATTTTAGCTATACTAGCTAGTTGCAATAGGAGTATAGTTCAAATACTTTTTAAAAATAAAATGCAAGTTTATATTATCAAGTCAAAAATATAGACAGTCGTTTTTACATCAAAAGTTCTTTGCCCCATAACGGGGGGAGTAGTATTTCAATAGTATGCTTATTAAGAAATGAAATGTTTTCCTACTGTTCAGTTACGGACAATGGGGACTAGGTCTAGCATTTGAGGGTGGACCCCCTTGCTTGGGGTTATGGGCATTAGTGACCCACAAGAGTGATGGCCTCTCTTTGAGAGGGACATCTGGAAACCACACCCCACCTGAGTACCCAAACATGGGACCAATCAAATGCACAGATTGCATACTGACCTAGGAACCATTCAAGAGAATGTTCCTTGAGCTTTGGGTGTGGGCCTGGTAGCATGCCAACAGTAATGGAGATACAAGATAAGACGACAAACAAATGAGCTTAGTATGGCTCAATTATGACCTTAGAGTACGTCAATAGATAGTCCAAGCTGTTAGGAACCCGTGGGTGCGATCAGAATTGAATTCTGACAACTTTGAAATTTTAGGGTTTTTGGGAGTGACAAGTGGTAGACTGCCACATGGAATCTGAGCTAGCAAGTCAGTCCACCTGTCCCACACGTGGCAGCATGCATGGCAAGTGGTAGGGCATGCAGGCCAAGTGTCTGGCCCCAAATCTGGTAGATATGTGGCAGGTTATGGGCTGTCCTCTTTGGGACTGCAGCCCACTAAAAATTTGGGACAAGTGTCCACCTTCCACTCTAAGCCTGGGGGGGGGCTGAGCCTATAAAAGAAGGCCTCTCCCCTTTATTCCACACATGCAAATTCGTCACTTTTCTTCTCCCTTCTTTTGATTGATGTAGCAGAACCTCTCCAGCTCCTTGGGTGCAGCCAGCTTCTCCCCAGGCCATTCTCTCACCTCAACAGCACTTTCTCTCTCTACAACAGCACAATCTCTCTCTATAGTTCCCTTCTCTCACCTCGACAACACTTTCTCTCTCTACAACAGCACATTCTCTCTCTACAGTTCCAGCCCCTCCTCTTAAGCGTGCATATGCAATCAGTGCTAGTGGAAAACTTTTTCTCTAACCAATGAAAACAAGGTGAATGATATATCTATCATTCATTAGGCCTGCTTGTGCGTGAGTGAAATGCCTAGAGTCTTGAGAGAGCATAAAATTGGAGGCCCCAGGTCAAAAGGAAGAAGGAGATTAAGAGGAGTAAATGCGAATGGCCCAAAAGTCATAAGAGAGAACCCCAAATCATCAATACTGTGTGCCAACTTTCGAAGCAAGCAATTCGAATTTCGAGCACCGAAAATAACAACAGTGAATCCACCCACTAAGTGCACCAACCACAAATTAACAAGTAACAGAGTACAAATAATAACAATACTTTTACTTTTCCCATCTCAAACTCACAACCTTCACTAAGGCCTTCCCATGGCAGACCAAAAAGAATGACCTTGACGAACAGATGCTAGTGGAAAGCTTTTCCCCACTCCCCCGCCCCCCACACACGCACGACCGTCTTATAGGCAATCAGTTTTCTCCTAAGGAAGTCGAGCACAGGCAGTCAGCTCAGTGGGGCGAAAGCCCAAATCGCCTGAGCTACCCCGCTTCTCTCCAAGAGGTCAATCATCACAAGAGAATTGGCTCCTTAGAGCTTGTTCCGCTTGCGGCTGTGGAAGGCTAGCGTGGCATTCGTTAGCATTTTCTGGCATTAGAGAAAAAACGTTCCCATGAACGGCAATGCTCCATGGTCCTCCACCTAGTTCGAAAATCCTGCAACGTAAACTGCAACCGAATCTGCAACAATTGACAAAACCTGCAAGGAAAAACCTGGGTTGGCTGCAAGACATTAGCTAATGGAAGCTTGGCCCCGAAATGCCCGGGTGTAGAGGTCTTTTCTCCGTCACCCCCAAGGCGTAGAGATGCCAAGGTTTGGCCCCTACACCTACGGGGCGGCGAGTGGGAACAAGGCCAACAGTGGCCTTTCATGGCATTTTCTGGCGTTCCCACTAGCGCAGGAATGCGCTCTTAATAATCTCGATTCTCTTGCCTGGGTTGACTCACGGGAGAGTCCTGGTGAGTGGTCACTAGTCACTGTTATCTCTTTGGATTAGATTCTAGAATCTAGTAACACGTGCATATTCAGCTAGAGATTCGTAATCAATATTTTACGTGGCTCTTGAGAATCCAAGAAATAACAATCAAATCGTCGAGTTTATACAAAGAGCGACGTGGTAGCATCGTTTTATCCGTTGATAATAAGCAATCTCTAAATAGGGACATAGTGTAATCCTTTACTTGCCGCCTTCATTATCATTATCATCCGCGTAATCAGAGAGTTTCAGTGGTTGTCAGTATTGTCATTACTCGTTTTCTGCAACACGTTAATATCCGTACTGAAAATGTCTCCTCCCTTCACGATATAAAACCTTTCAGCATCTGCGCAAGGCAGCAGCATCCAACTGAATCATTGATCACGTCTCTCCCTGCCTTTTAAAAACTTCTGCCAAAGCTCGAGCTGCCATATACGTCTGATTGAGACGAAGAAGAAGAAGGAGAAGGGAAGAAGACGGAGGAGGAAAGCTAAGCTCTTCTCTGCACAATTTTATTCGCAGCCAATCGACTTCTCTTGACTATAATCAAGAAGAAGAAGAAGCAGCAGCAGAAGAAGAAGAAGACGTGCAGCTGCTCTTTATCCTCAATGGTACATCAACAGTCGCCCATTCTCTGGGCAGCACGCTTCCCTCTCCTCATAGCTGTTTCTCTTTCCTCGATCAGCTCCCTCCTGCTTCCTCACCTCGCATATGGAGTACCTATCACTCCACCTGACCTCAATGCCTGTCAGCCTGCCGTTGCTTCCCCCGTTGGCGACCCCTCCGACGTTGTCACCTTCCACTGCTGCCTCTCCTTGCCTACCAAAGATACTGTTGATTTCTCCTTCGACAAGTACCCTCCCGTGAAGCGTGTCCGACGGCCCGCTCACAAGGTCAGCGAGGAATACATCCAAAAATACAACAAGGCTTACCAGCTCATGAAACATCTTCCCTCCGACGATCCCAGGAGCTTCGCCAAACAAGCTGATACTCATTGTGCTTTCTGCAATGGAGCTTACAAACAGCCGGGGAACAACGTCACACTCCAAGTACATTTCTCCTGGCTTTTCCTGCCTTGGCATCGTTGGTACCTGTACTTTCACGAACGAATTCTCGCGAGCCTGCTCGGTGATCCCGATTTTGCTCTCGTGTTCTGGAATTGGGACAACCAGAAAGGAGGAAATGTTTTGCCTGCCTTCTTCAACAGGGAAGGAACAGCAGTGTACGACGCCAACCGTAACCCAGATCATCTCCCTCCTTATCTAGTTCGACTTATTATTCCCGATCCTACTAACGATACATCGGAGATCGTCAATCACAATTTGAATGCGATGTATAAGACGGTTGTCACTGCTTCAACAGCTGAAATTTTCATGGGAGGGCCTTACAGGTAAAGCATCTTCCGCAGCCACCAAATGCTTTCGCATGAATCAGTGCAACACCGTTTCACGACTTTTGTCTTCCTTAACGCTGTCAATTTGTCTGGCTGGCGGCCGAGGCCATGCTGACAAGTGTTCAATTTGATCCTGTTCAATGTATTCTAAATCTGATAATGTTCGTGCAGGCTTGGTACAAACACCTTCAACTCTACAGTACTAGACGCACCTATCGCTGGGCAAATGGAGAGCCAGCACAATGCTATCCATTTCTGGACAGGCGATCCCCGCCAAAATCTTTCCGCAGATATGGGCGTGTTCACTACTGCAGCTCGGGATCCCATATTTTATGCCCACCATAGCAACATCGACAGGCTTTGGAATGTTTGGAAAACGCTCCCCGGAGGAAGACGGCAAGATCACACTGATCCCGATTTTCTCAACGCAGAGTTCGTGTTCTACGACGAGAATGCTAATCTGGTCAAAGTGAAAGCACGAGATGCTCTGGATTCTGAGAAGCTTGGCATAGGGTATGAGGGAGTGAAAGGAGATAAGTTGTGGATAAATTATTCACCGCAGGCAGCCTCGAGCGGCAGTGCTGCAGCCACTTATACTTCGACTAACGTGACGGAAATAGGACCTGCATCGGAGAACCAGAAGACCATAAAGATAAGCAAGAGGCTCAGTGGGCTGGTGGACAGACCTGCAGCGCCATCATCGGAGCTTCTGAGAGAAAAGGGGGTGAAGAGTGCAGAACAGCTCGAAGAAGTGTTAGTACTACAAGGGGTGAATGTACCCAGAGAAACCTATGTTCAGCTGAGGGTGTTCATCAACATGCCTGATGCAGACAAGCATACCAAGACCAGCGGTGCCGAGTATGTGGGTACGTTCAACGTCATTCCATACGCAGGAGAATCCAAGCACTTGTTCAGTAACATCAAGTTCGAGGTTGGAGATAACATCCAACGGATTGGGATTGAGAACGCTGAGAAGGTGATCATCACCATAGTGGTTGTAGGACATGCACATGATGTTGATGTTAGCATCGAAGGGATGAAGATCGAATTCGAATAAGGCTCTGATCAACCTTCCCGGACTCTTTTCCCTTGTTTTTTGAGAGACCGCATCGTAATCTGTTGAGCAGGAACGCAATTCCTTCTGTAATTCCTTCTGTACTGTACATTGACCTGATTAGGAATAAATCCTCCTGAATTGTATGTGGAACATCGATTTGATTTTTCTATGGTGTAACTTTTGCGCCATCTGATTGAAGAGACGGTTTTTTCTACATTGTTTTCAATGAATCTGTGGCCAAAAGTACTCAAAAAGACCTGTTCTTGAATGCTTCTATAACAGTGCTCAGTGAATACAGATCTCAGAAATTGACGTGTTCAAAACATACAACGGGAAAATATAAAATCCCTTTAAAGACTGAAGCCAATTCTTATTCCCAACTTCAATGGTCATGCGCTCTGATATTCTAGGAAGATCATCGACAAGACCTGTATGCAAGGTGACAGTTGATAAGGTTTACGGCCAAGTATGCAGATGTCTGCAGTATATTTAAAGTCCTCAGGCTGTAGATTACCAAAACCTCTGGTCTGAAAATTTGATGGGTAGCTGTAAACTGAAAGGATGTTTGAAAAAGTTGCGTTCATCTCATGTTAATGATAGACACTATCCACAACTGTGTTTTGAAAGTATTACTCCGAGAGAATTGTTTCCTTCCATTCTTTGTATTAATAATCTGAAAGAAACAATGGGCAGAAGAGGGATTATATCTCCTATTAAGGGTGAACAATTTTTAATATGGTTGGTTCACAGCTCTGTAGCTTTTGAAAGTACAGAGTTCATATTCCGAGGAAATCAAGACAATGAATAATTGAGGTCAGCTTATACCGTACCTAAACTATGACATGATGCTTCCTATAATATGTCTTGCTAAACCAAATTACCACAAGGACAGTAGAGAGAACACAGCAGCCTGCTCAAACATAAAGAGGCAGACTTGCTACAAGTTGGAAGAGTTATTCCAGTGACTATCAACACATCTCATATTGAGTGTCTTAATGTACTCACTCCCAGTGACTCCACACATCTCATTTCGAGTCTCTTGGTATATTACCGGATACTCACTTCCCTTCTTTCCCTATTTAACTTTCATTAATCATTTTAATTTAAATAATAGCTTTGTAACGATGCTCTGACGTTGATCAGCTGAGTTTCCATTGGTGTCACTTTGTATCGTAAGGCTTTAGCACCCTAATCTGTAGTAACAATGCTCTGACAGTGAGCAACTGAGTTTCATGCTTCTCATTATTTTGGCATATGCTTCATACCTTATCTGAGACACATTGGTCTACTCCCGTAATAGCTAAGTCCAATTTATCTATATCAATTAATCTGTATTCTGGCCGTAATCCAAGCCCTATGCGAGGAAAACAGGCCATGAAAATAAAAGTTTCCAATGTGGGTATTAATCTTAAAGGAACTCGAGGAGATTCCTTTACAGGTCACGATAAAACATGTCTGCTTGGCTTCAACTACATAATATATATTTTTAATTTGCCCTGCCCTGAACACTAACATGTTCACACCTGTGGGACGACAAGAAATCCTTATGTTCCTTCCATATCTTCAAAGATTCAGTAAAACTCCTCCAAATTGAGATCTTGTACTACGTGTGGCCCATTCTTTAACTATCTAAATTCATGCAAGTTCCCTTTGATATTCTATTCCCTCCCTTCTACAGCTGTATCCGAATTATCCCAGAATCTACCTAGCTTTGGAGTGTCATTTACAAAACACCTTGCTGCTGCTCCACCTGCACCAAACTGAGGGCTTCACCTGGTGATAGTCAGTACGGTTGGCAATACAGGTGCAGCAAAGTACACAGACGTGGGGCTCCCCAGCCCATTAAATAGGCCCCCAATGGGGGGTCTTGGCAATTCACCAGAGCCCCAGTTGTGGCTGCAGGTCTTCACGAAGGAAGAAGAGCAGCAGGAGGTCTATGGCCGATCGGAGAGCAGCATCAAAGCTAGCCGACTGAAGCTCCATTGGAGCCACTGGCTGACAGATCTCAGAGGTGGCAGATGGAGGTAGAAGGAAGCCTATGGAGTCCACATCTAGGCAGCACACAAGTTGCTAGATGGTAGAGGGTTGAGCGCTACATTTTGTATGAGGGATGGACCTACTTTGGAGAACCTTCTATATAAATCGTTGGCTATCCTACATGCTGTGTACTCTCTAGTTTATGTCTGTGATTTACTTTAGTAATACTTGTATGAATGAGTGCCAGAGTAAGGTCTGTTTATGTGTTGTGTGAACCCTTGGACAAGTCTTCCGTTGCTGCGGGGAGTTGGCTTACAGTAAACGACTCTCTAATTTTGTGACAGGGTATCACAGCCCCAAGGGGGACTCACAAGTGTGTTACTACCCAGAGAGAACCTTTTTTCTCGGAAGGAAGATGACCTTAACTCAGGTGCACACAATTCGAGATCAAGACAACGTCTGCAGAACAGGTACCTTTGTGAGAAGGTACCCTAGATTCAGAGGAGTGCCTTTGTTGAGTATGGGTTGCAAATTTTGTATGAGTTGCAAGGTGTTATATCTACTTCAGGATCTTCAAATCCAATGGATTATTGGATGCTGTTTCCATTCAATGCAGAAGGAGGAAAACTAGATGGAGATAATTACCCAATCTGGAAGGTGAAGCTGTGGAGCCACCTAGTGGCAAGCAAGGTGAGAACAGGAAGGCAGTTAAAACCCCACCAGGACACACTGGATGTGTGTTGAGGAATTGGCTATGATTATAGGAATGACAGCAGATGGTGATCTCACACTTTCCATTGGCAGGTAAAATGAGTATGGGAAATCTTGAAGGACCTTTCTGAGACTAACAAATTCTATGAGGATCAACAACCTCCAGAATCGGCTATTCACCAAAGGATGGGGAACGGAGATGTTGTACGTTACTACCTCACGAGGTTGAAGGTTGCCAGCTATCAGCTGGCAGACGTTAATCAAAGGTAGACCTGGTCCAGTTGCCAATGCTCGTGTTGAAGAGCCAATGCTCATGTTGAAGAGGGACCAACACTAAGACTTCCAATAGGTCAAGGCTGCTCAATTTTGAGGAGTTGGAGGCACAATGAGGCTAGGACAAAGATCGACGACAGAAAAGGCGGCAAGGATAAGGATTCGGAAAAGGGCATGCCTGATAAAGGGGGAAGTCTTGGTGTGCAGGCTATCAATGCCTGCTAAAATACCTTCTCAGGTATTGAGGGATTGAATGGTGGAAGCCTTCTTGGAAGACAGAGGGAGAAGTCTTGTTGTGGAGACTATCAGTGCCTGCTAAGTAAAGTCTTTCAGAGTTGGTGATGATGTCTTAGAGGAGCTTACATGGACTGGTGTCCTGGAGGCTTCTTCAAAGCTCAGTTGGAAGCTAGAAGTAGACACGTGTGACCGTATTGAAGCGATTATGGTCGAGACGTGAACATCATCACATCAGGATTTACCGTTACCAAAGGGTTACTCAGGTGGGGGCTCACTTGGAGCTTGTGTTCGGAGATTGCTGGAGAGTGTTTCAGAATTTATGGAAGTGCACTTGGTGATGAAGATCCACGTGGAACAGCCACCTGGATCTCATAATTGAGGCGTGCTGCTTGGTTGCAGGTGGTGCCAGAATGACCATGGGTTGAAACGGACCCTGGGAGCATGGTGAGCCAGGCTGTCCTTGGTTTATGAGAGGGACAAGTGGATGAACGTGATGGAGATACCTATATTGCTCAAATTTGCTGGCATGTTTGTGATTGAGGAGAGTGGTGCCATGGATGCTTGGTGCTACTCGGATGGTACCTGTGTTGGTTTAGAGGCCATCCCCATAGGGACGCCAGATTTTCTTGTTCTCATGCTTTTGCCGATTTTGCTGTGGCTAAGCTCCACCGTTCAGCCAAGCAATGTGAGAATGTCCTCTAATACTTGTGTGCAGGAGCGTTGGAGTGAGATCTTTTTTAGTCGGCTGCAGCAGCAAGCAGCTCTCTCTTTTCATTATATCAGAATTCGAGATTAACTCAGACATCTGAAGGACGGGTACCTTTGTGAGAAGGAAGGTGACCTAGATTCAGATAAGTGTGCCTTTTTCACATAGGGATTGCAAAGCTTGTATTACTAAGGGGCTTAGCACATGGGAAGAAATAGGATGGAAATGGGAAAAGGTGGTCCCATGCATATTTCTATCCTATTCCCATCCCACCATGTGCTAACAAAAAAAGAACTAAGGATGGGTTTAGCTGGAAGAGGACACATGGCATCATTTCAATTGTTTAGGAGGTGGGTACTATGTGGGGACAAGGACACATGTCATCCTTCCATGTTTTTGAATCCCTAAAAAAGGGGAACCCATTCTGGTTGCTAGGGTCTAGAGGCCATGGTCCAAGATGGGAGAAAAAGTGGTTACTCCCATTCTAAATCCATCCTAGACCACTTGGTCTAGGATGGGAGTAATGATGACAAAAATATTCCCATCCTAAACCCATGCTAGCCCCATCCATGTGCTAAGGCCCTTAGTTGCATCTTCAGTGTTAGGATCTTGTAATCGCATCTGCATGGCCTAGTTTGGGTAGTCTAGAGGTGGCTGACAGGGTCAACCGTACAATCAGTATAGGCACAGCATTGGTCGGCTAGTTTATGGATTTGTTCAGCCAAATTTGGGGCTCCCGAGCCCTATAACCCCCTTGGGGGATTCTGCAGGTCTTCACCAAGGAAGAAGAGTAACGGGAGCAGCATCAAAGCCAGCCCGTTGAAGCTTCACTGGAGCATCCAGATAGATAGAGTTGGGAGATGCCAGATGCCAGAAAGAGGTAGCAGGAAGCCTTTGTGTCATGGACATCTGCAAGCCCATAGCATGACTGCCTTGCTGGCAGGAGCACCAACTGCAGATGCAGCAGATGTCCAGGTACAGGTGCAGAAGCAACAGGTCAAAAAACGCAGAGTTGATTTTTTTTCTCAAAAAGTCAACGGGCTATCTCAGTTGATCAACTTGGTCAATGGTCAGTGTTGATCAGGCCCGACCAGTTCGGCCTACCTATAAAAGGCCCCAAACTCCTCGGTTCAGGAGGAACCCAAGAGTAGTCTTTGGCCATGTATCCATAGCAGATCCTCAGCTTTGGACATCAGTAGGGAGAAGGAACAATCTCTCTTCATTCAGTTTGTTCTCCGCATATGGGCCACAGTTGTATAAAGCCTTTTGGCTCAGTAATACAGTAAATACTCTTTTCAGAGGGGGGGCAATTGCAACCCAATCTTGCCTCATTTCTCACATCACTCACAGCAAAGCACATGAATTCTTGTGTGTCTTACTAGATGATAGGATAGAGAGAGAGCAAGGTAGACATGTCGCCTATTACATTGGCATTGGGGCTTAAGACGTTTTCATGAGATTGTGAGGCACAGATCAGGGAAGGCAGTTCACTTTATGGTAGAAACACACTCTGGCACATCCACCATGAATACACGAGCACCTTCCAATTTAGACATGGAGGACGAGGATGCTTCCACTTTCAAGGCAACCTTACCAACAGAACCTCTAGCATAGATAACCCCATCGCCATGGTCACTATGATGCTATGAGAAGCACAAGCCGGTACAGAAGAGCACCTTTGGCTCGATCAAGGTAAAAGGAAAGCACGCCTAGCTGAAAAAGAAGTTTGCCTTTGAATCGAGGAATCCAAAAGAGAAGACCATCTTCGAATCAAGCAAGCCAGAAAGGAATAGTACCTGATCCAACTACGACAAGAGAGCCAGCTTGTCGTCCATACCCATTGGTCTTGATTTTGTGGCTCAATCAATTTGAAAGTTACTTCTCCATGGCTCCCGAGGGGACAATGCAAGAAGAATGAGAAGTGCATCTTGGCTTCTATGCATCTTCTATACACAACCCCCTATTCACCTCTCCTACCAAATTCAATTAATTAATTTGGGAGCCATAATGAGTATGTGGGCTTTGGGAGCAGGATTGCTTGCATTAGAAGTATAGCTCATCTGAGTTTTTCTTGTATTTTTGGCCTGCCTTTAGGTAGCCTTAGTGAAGCTTCAACTTTCAGATGCCAAAAATAATTTCTAGCATTTTCCATACGTGTTTTTTTTGCAAATTCTTCGATTGGTTGGTGTGTTGACTTGAGAGCATGTCTTTCAAATTTGGGTGTGCTTTTTGGCCGTGCAAGGGTCCGAAGGGATTACGTGGTTAGTGAGTTGCTAATCAGGCCATAGTTTTGAAGTTAGTTTATTTGGTCAATTTGACCTTGCAAATGATGGTTAGTATGAGGCTTAAGTGTGGGTTAGTAGAAGTTTAAGGGCTTCTAATGTGTAGGTTTTTGTTTGCTTGTGGAGGTCCTACATGTTTTTGTCTTTTATCCTAAAGCTTTTGTCTTTTGTTAGGTATTTGTCTCTAAAGATGGAGGCTCTCTTTGTCTTTTGTATGACCCCACATTTATATTACTCTTGCCAAAATAGGCAAGTCCCCACTTTTATTTAATGGCCCATCCACCACAAACTCACACATACACCTTTTCACCTCTTTTCTCTCCTCTCTTTCACTCATCTACCTTTCCCGATATTCCTTCATCTTCACTTGCTTTTTCTCTTTTCATTTCCTTCCAATTCACACCTATCCTTTCCTTTCACTTGGACTTATTATGACACTCCAAAAGACAGGGCCATAGTGGGATCCCCACCTTGTTTGGAAGTGCATTCATTCCCTCTCTCTCCTCTTCTATTTCTCTCGATCTCTCACTTTGGGCAAGCCTCTCTCTCTCTCTCTCTCTCTCTCTCTCTCTCTCTCTCTCCTTCTCTCTTTCTTCTTCTTCTTCTCTCTCTTGGCAGGCCACATGAATGAAATTCATCTTGTTTTTTCATTTAATATAATTCAAGTTACTTTCGCAATAAAAACCAATTAATTAATTACTTTTGGTGCATGGAGGCTTAATTAAGCTATGTTTATCTCTGGCTTAATATATATACTTTACTTAACCTATGTTTTTATATGTTTTAATTTATACTTTACTTAACCTATGTTTATCTATGCCTTAATTTAATTAACCTATGTCTCTCCATAGCTTATTTTATTTTATGCATAGACTATGTCCTTCCCCAAAGGTTTAAAAACTCAAACCAAGATTCATTTTCCCAAGCGTGAGCCCTGCCACTGGGCTATTAAGTAATATTATATGTCTCTTTCCTTATCATAGTATTATAAATCCTCCCTCATCCCCCTCCCCTTTGGGATGTCCTTTCCTCATTAATGCCTTTTATAAGTGGTTCCCCCCTCCCCAATCTCACACGTCCCTCCCTCTTCAATGCCCCTCCCCCTCGCCCCCATTTATTTAATTCAAGCTCTCTCCCTTGAACCTTCCCCATGTGAGACTAATTATTGCCCCTCCTCTCCCCTTTATGCTTAAATATTTTGCCATCATATACCACTCCCCTTTCCCCCCTCCCCCAACTAACTAATTAATATGGTTAGGGGCACCTATTGGTGGCACAAATCATGATGCTTTGTGGGAGATAAGGCACCTATCCATCTCACACCCCGTGCCTCGGATCTCAAAGTTCAGTTTTTCTTACGCATCTTGTGAATCGAGTTTCGGCAATGCTCTCGTGAATCCACCCAGGGGCACATCAAGCACTTTTGGCAAGGTTCAAGCAAAGAAGGCAAAAGGATGTATGATAGATGCAAACGGACTACAAGGGTTTTTGTCATGTGCCTCTAATTCCAATAACATCCCGCTTGATTGATCGCAATTGGAACCAGAATTCCTCCTGACATGCCAAGCCATGGGGCTTTCTGGCCATCCTGAAAATCTCGTGTCCCCATCTGCAAAAGCATCCTACGCATAGGAATTTCCACCTTAGAGTGCATTCCCACATCTAAAGCTACATAAGAGGAGGCTTTTATGAATGGGGGAACACTAGCACGAAATATTGCAACAGTTCCCATGCTGATCTTTATCTCATGTCAAATGTTGCACTAGATTTTCATTCATTGAAAAGCGTTGAAGGTTCCACTTTGCTATTTCTCTGCATAACATGAAGAAAATTCCCAATGTTGGCAAGGACCTTCTCTAGCCTAGTGAGCAAGGCAATTTTCTTCGCTAGCAATCTATTTTTTGGGTATCCACAAATTCCGGTGGTAGAAAACTCTTGTATGGGAAATCTTTCTTGATACTTCTCTAAGTGAACAAATTATAATAAGACAATATCATTATTATTAAAAAGAAATAACGATTTACGCAATATGCAAACCATAAACTAATTGAAGAATTAGTAAATTATGCAAACATTTGATACTCTTCTTTCACTTTTGGTAAATTATTTAATAATATCATTAAATTTGTAATATAAATAAGAATAAATGAAAATTTTAAATTGAAACAAAGACTTGCAATAAAATAATGGTTGATATTATTTTAGCAAAATAAGTAATATCTACAAAATCATAAACTAGTTGGTAAAAATAAATACTGTTCTCTTACTTTCGATTAACTATATATTATTGATAAAAGTACAAAAATAAATAAATACATGCTTTAATAAGAATGGGATCCATATTTATGGTTCAAAATCACTAATAGGATTAACACAATAAAATGACAACTTCCACTTCACCCATGGATATTGCTTAAATGTGGATGATTGGCATTCTCCAAGACTATATTTTTGGCACAAGATCATCGCTCATCGCTAGAGTACAACTACTAGAGAATTCCTATCTCATGGTATGGAACCGTCTTAGAAGAAAGGAGTATCTTGAATATTCTTATGATCCTTCATATACCACTACCTTGAGGACTTGCCAATCTCATGTTCCTCAGGTTGTCTTGGGTGAAGCTCAAGAATAGGTTCACATACACTCTAAGCACAAGGCCAAGGTCCCTCCATCCTTAGACTCTGCACAGCTAGCGCTCCTTCTCTACATACACTCGTTTCCATCAACTTTCCATTCTTGGTTCCGATTCAATGCTAACGTTTCTTATTGGATTTTGCCAATCTCTTCCACCTTGGCTCAAGTACCTTTGACGACTTCTCCAAGCATGTATCAAAAATTTGTTAGGGCCTAAATTAACCTGTTAACTGCTTAAATACACCCTTGTTTCCAGAGATTGGTTGCTAGATAAGCCTTCAAACACCTTAACTCATCCTTTCGCACTTAATGGATTTTTTACAATAATACGCTAATGAGAGTGGTTGATGTCTAAGCGCATTACCTACCAGCATTAACTGCTACTCTCAATGTTTGTGCACTCATTCTAAGGACTAGTAAGCTCAATCAAACTTAATTCCCCACTCAAGCCAGTAATCTCAATCCACTGAATCCCCTACTCAAAATGTTAGTATGTCATTCCCGAATAGGATCACCAAATGTTGATGGTCTATTCCTCACCTCTTGTTGACTAGTGACCCAATGCTTGGGTTGATGTGTGTGCACAACACTCGTGCGAAGGTGTGCACGTCATGTACAACCTTATGGAGATAGGTGATTAAGCGCATGTCATGAGTACAAGTATGCAAGAGTGAAAAAGGCAATAAAAAAACGAAAGACAATTCTTATATTAAGTGTAGAATCACTCAGTGCCATAGTTGCAATGCTTAGACACCCCATTGATGGTCGCCTTGGATAAGAGTAGTTGTACTCAACTTGTTCTAGCCTATATAGATCCTAACAGGACTGAATTAGGGGACCTAAGTAGTTGAGTAACTGAGTCCTCTCTCGAACTCACCCTCCATAGACTCATGTGGTTGAGATGTACTGTCTTCCTATTCTAGACCTCGGAACTTGTCGGACCACTGCTATTGATTGGCTTTTGGGCTAATATTTGTTACTTCACATTGTAGAAATATTTTATCATTATTGTCTCTTTTTAATCCAATGGCAGGTTCCGAGGGTGTTGGTCACCTACAATCATGTCATTGCTTGTTGTAGCATAGGTGTTCACAAGTGTAGCATAGGTCCTCGGGTCATATTCCGTTGAGAGGTATAAGCTGAAGCGTGGAAAGCAGATCGCATGTGTACGTGAATGAGAAAGAGGGCTTGGTTATAACGATTGATGGAGGCTTTCGCCTCCACGAGAGTTCAAGGGTTTAGAAGGGGATTTCACGGTTATAAGTGGGGGTAGGGTTGAGAGAGTTAACTAGGAGTTCCAGGGTTTAGAAGGGGTTGCAGGGTTTAGGAGGAGGGGATTTCAGGGTTAGAAATGGGGGTAGGGTTGAGAGAGTTAACTAGGAGTTCCAGGGTTTAGAGGGGGTTGTAGGGTTTAGGAGGAGTCCAAGGTTGAGGAGTGGATACCACCTTATGAAAGTCATGCATAACAATTGGGATCTCTTTGGGCTTCATATTCCACCACTCAGGGTCTAAAAGGTACCCAATACTATGCAATGGATTATGAGCTTGCTCCCATCATGGCCTAAATAATTGCCACAGTTCCTTGCATTTTGTATCATTAAATGGTCTTCTCTCATTCTCTTGGCTCGGGCAAGCACGGGGATTCCTCACAATAAGAGCTTGCTCAATACTCCAAAAATGCATCCATGCTTTTCCGATTGTTGGAGAATTTGAGTCCAATGCCCTAAGTGCATATAAAATAGATTTCATAGCATTTGTGGCATCCTCAAACCGTTTCCATAATGCAAGTGATCCCAATGTTTCTTTCAAGTCATGCATTTTCTCCTTTGTTGTCGTATCGGTCAACTCTGACATCCATCATTCAAATGCATCACAATGAAATGTCTCTATAAGAAAACTCCTATTTTTCACCAGAGATTGCAAAGTGTAGAAATACATGGCAAATCTCATGGTTTTTGGCAATTGCAACATGGTAGAACCATCATAAGACATAAAGATTGCTTCGAGATGTTGCTTCAATCGTACTAACTTGACAATGTCTTGAGCCTCACAAACAATCTCTTTGAACCATGGCACTTGTTTATACCAATCTTTCAATGCAAGATTTGAAGTTTGTGTACAACATGTAGATGCATATAAATTGGTATACTCCCTTTGCAATATTTTTCCCACCTTTCTACAACTCTTGGCATTATCCATGACAACCTGAACAACCTTTTTAGGGCCTACCTCTCTTATAACCTTGGATAACACACCAACCATATATGTCCCCGACTTCTTTACATGCTAGTCTCCTTCGTGGATTCGAGGGGTAAGGGTTGAGGAGAAGGGAGGAGGAGGAGGAGGAGGAGGAGGAGGAGGGAGCAGGAGATGGAGGAGGAGGGAGTTCAAGGGTGGGGGGGGGGGGGTGGAGGTGGAGATGGAGATGGGGGGGGGGGGAGGTGGAGATAGAGATGGAGATGGGGGAGAAAGAGGGAAGGGGGGATGGAGGTGGAGGTGAGGTTGAAAGAGGGAAGAAGGGGGGATGGAGGGATGGAGTCGGAGATGGGGGGAAAGAGGGAAGGGGGGGAGGGCTTTTGATCAGTTTGCCCCTTTCCGGTTGCAATTTCGGGCCTATTTTGGGGCTTTTGTGTTGGGAGAGCAATTTTAGAGATTTCAATTCATACTGCCTTTCTTGAAGTGTTTTGCAACACTTTTGGCGGGTTCTGGAGAGTTTTTGATGCGTGGATAGATTTTTGACAGTGTAAGTGTAGAAATCTGAGTTGCATTTACAGCCAGTGCCTGGCTGTGTTTTTTGGGAGTTGTGCATTTCATTCCCAGTAAGGGAAAAGGAGGGGGGGGGGTGGAGGTGGAGATGGAGATGGGGGGGAAAGAGGGAAGGGGGGTGGTGGAGATGGGGATGGGGAGGGGGATAAAAAAAGAGGGGGGGGGGAGGGGGTGGAGGTGGAAATGGAGATGGAGATGGAGATGGGGGGGAAAGAGGGAAGAAGGGGGGAAGGAGGTGGGGGTGGAGGGGGTTGGTGGAGGAGATGGAGGTGGAGAGGGTTGGTGGTGGAGGGGGATAGAGAGAGGTAGAGAGATAATGGAGTGTAGGGAGTGATGGATAGAGAGAGGTAGAGAGATGGTGGAGTAGAGGGAGTTGGAGATGGGGGATGGAGGAGGAGATGGGAGATGGAGGGGGAGGGGAAAAAGGGGAGATGGGATGTAGAGAGAGGTAGAGAGATAATGGAGTGAAGGGAGTGAGGGATGGAGAGAGGTAGAGAGATGGTGGACTGGAGGGAGTTGGAGATGGGGGGTGGAGGGGGAGATGGGAGATGGAGGGGGAGGGGAAAAAGGGGAGATGGGATGTAGAGAGAGGTAGAGAGATGGTGGGGGGAAAAAGGATGGTTACCTTGAGTGAGGGGGATGGATGGAAAAAGTGGAGGTGGTGGGGAGGAAGATGATGGGAGGTGGAGATGGAGATGGAAGGAGGAGTGACGGAAAAAGTGGTGGTGGAGGGGGGGTTGACGGAAAAAGTGGTGGTGGTGGTGGTGGACTGAAAATAGAGAAAGACGGAAATTATGGCAGCTTACTAGAATTTGGAGAAGGAAGTGGCTAGCAAAAGAGTGGGGAAAGAAATGAGGGGGGTTGGTGTTGCTTTTATAGGATGTGGGGGGGATTAAGGGTTAATTTTGGTTGTTTAGTGTATTAATGTGATTAAGTCAACATTATCCTTTTGCATTATTTGGAAGCATTTTTTTCACTCCTTTGCCTTGTGGGATGTATCTTGTATGGTTTTTCGTAGGGGGTTCTTTTTTCACACATGCAAGCACGTGCTCCGCTTTCACTTTAGGCATTAACCTCCTTGATAACGGCACCAAATGTTGTCTCTTTTTTATCCAATTGCAGGTTTCGATGGTGTCAGTCACCTACAGTCGTGTCGTTGCTCATTGTAGCATAGGTGTTCACAAGTGTAGCATAGGTCCTCGGGTCGTGTTCCATTGAGAGGTGTAAGCTGAAGTGTGGAAAGCAGATCTCATGCATACGTGAATGAGAAAGAGGGCTTGGTTATAACAATTGATGGAGGCTCTCGCCTCCAAGGGAGTTCAAGGGTTTAGAAGGGGATTTCAGGGTTAGAAGTGGGGGTAGGGTTGAGAGAGTTAACTAGGAGTTCCAGGGTTTAGAAGGGGTTGTAGGGTTTAGGAGGAGGGGATTTCAGGGTTAGAAATGGGGGTAGGGTTGAGAGAGTTAACTAGAAGTTCCAGGGTTTAGAGGGGGTTGTAGGGTTTAGGAGGAGTCCAAGGTTGAGGAGTGGAGAGCTAGTCTCCTTCGCGGATTCGAGGGGTAAGGGTTGAGGAGAAGGGAGGGAGGAGGAGAAGGGAGGAGGAGGATGAAGGAGAGGGAGGAGGAGGAGGAGGAGGAGGGAGGAGGAGATGGAGGAGGGAATTCAAGGGAGGGAGGAAGGAGGAGCAGGAGGGAGGAGGAGATCGAGGAGGAGGGAGGAGGGGGAGATGGAGGAGAAGGGAGGAGGAGGAGGAGGAGGAGGGAGGAGGAGATGGAGGAGAAGGGAGGAGAAGGAGGAGAGAGTTCAAGGGAGGGAGGAAGGAGGAGGAGGACGGAGGAGGAGATGGAAGAGGAGGGAGTTCAAGGGAGGGAGGAAGGAGGAGGAGGAGGGAGGAGGGGATGGAGGAGAAGAGAGGAGGAGGAGGAGAGAGTCCAAGGGAGGGAGGAAGGAGGAGGAGGAGGGAGTTCAAGGGTAGAGAGTGCAAGGGTAAGGGCATTCTTAGAACATGATAGTGTAAAAGAGCATGGACGCAATGGAAATCAATCGCATGAACACAATAGTGAGCTTGAACACTGAATTCCAAAGAGTGGGAGCTTCATTCCATTTGAGAGATATTTATACATGTTGGTCTCTCCACTTTTGGGGGGGGGACCTTTTGGGTCTCTACACAAAGTGGGGGGACCTTTTGGGTCTCTACACAAAGTGGAGGGACCTTCGAAAGTGTAGGCTTTTAGTCTTTCTCTCTCTAGATTTAGTCATTCTCTCTCTAGATCCTGATTTTGCAAGTATGATTGGATCTTTTCTAGAGAGAAATTTGGCTATCCTCATCCTTTAAGATTTATCATACTATCTTCCAGGATCAAGATATTATAAGCGAAGCCTCGCTGCTACTCTACACACACAATGCTCCCCGGGGGATTCACTCTTCATTAAAGGGGGACGTCACCTGCGTGCATGAACTTCAAGAAAACCCCCTATTTAAGATCCACGTAGGATGATAAAACACCCCTATTTAAGCTTATAAGATACCACCAAAATTCCATTATGTCCCCCCCTTTCCTTAAATCTACATTCTCTCTCAAGCATTTAGATTACACAATAAGCAAATTTAGGTTACTTTCCCTATGACTATTTAAAACCATACACAAAATAAAACTTCTTTGGACAAGTTACCCAAGGTAACCTATATTATGTCCCCCCTTCTTAAATATGACATGGTCCCCCTAACTTAAATTCAATATTGGGGAAAAAAAAAGGGCCCCCACCCCTAATGTATAAGCTTATGCCTCATTTCAAAAAAACCCCCTATTGTACACTCACGTGATATCATAAGTTTCCCCCTGTGAATCCCCCGGGCAATGCTCTCATAGTTGTTGTCCTAGACTACACTTCTAGCCCTTGTTGCCACAGGGTTAACAATCATTGACCTACACTTCCATAATCATGTACCCCTCTTAGTTTTTACCTTGGTTGCAATCAAACTGACTTTTGACATTGACTAGATATTACTAATTCACTTGAATTTGGAGGTCACTATGCCAATATTGAGTAAAGGTGACCGTTTTAGAAACATTCCAAACAAAGTTAGAACAATCAAAAGCATTCAATAGTATGTTCATTGCTCAAGATAGTAGGCTAACTAAAGTAAGTTTGTCTTCTCATAAGCATGGGTTCCTTCTCCTGATTTAACAAAGAAACATAGAACGTCATGTTGGCGTTTCAACAAGGAAGAAAGCTTAACAATAGATTTTCTTGTTTGAAAAGTACCTATACGTATTGCATTATATTCTTGGTCAATATGTCTCCAAATTGGACGACATTTGAACAAGGTTTTATAGATAAAAGGTTATTCTTTTGGAATCATATCTATTGAGCATTTTTTGATACCAATATTGTGGCATGCTCTGATGTTCATATTGGATACTATTCTCATTGTTTTTTACAATATCTTACACCATACAAGGGGGTGACCACCCCCACTAAATAGGAATCATGTCTCCATTATCCACATTCAACCCCTATCCAATATTTACATCCACCAAACATGTGGATGTAGATTGAAATCCCCTCTAAACATCACATGGGGGTTAATGTTTTGGTTGTAAGCCTGGATTGCCCCCATATTATTTCTCTCCCTGCTCCTTCATGCCCTTTCCCACACACATTCTCTCATGCCTCCCATACTCGCTCTCCCCTCTGCTTTCTCTCTCTTTCCTCTCCTAAATTAACCATTACTTTATTGATCAAATAATTTTTAAATTAACTCATATAATTTATTAATCAATTATTGATCTACTACTAATAAATTTTTAAATGATTACTAAATGGGTAATAAATATATTTAATGAGGCAAATATGATAATTCAAGAATTGTTGATATCAACATAGAAGTGGCGTAAGTATAAACAGGGTATAAACTATTAGTTGAAAATGATGCATAGGCTATCTTCTCTTATGCTTTTGAATCTCTTTCAGATTCATCAAACTTTGGTAATTGCATTCAACATGGATCAATTCTAATTAAATAATATTTAATATATGCACGGTTGCTATTAGGTGCAATACAATTTTCCACATCATATCCATGCTTCTTTTTTAGACTTCGAGTCCTCAATTTCTAACAGTGAATGAATAATGCTAGTGACTTCCACTTTAGTCAATTCCTCTTCAATGTTTGGAACCCATTCATGTTTCTTTTGCAAAAAAAACCCTCATAAGTTGTTTCATTGTATATTTTTGGAAATACTTTTCAAAGTTTTTCGTCATACTTGTCAACATGCTAGGGATTCCCATTTCATTCCTTGCTATGTCAAAAACCTTTTCCATGCAAATTGGGCCACCTTGGTCATACAAATAAGGTCTAAACTAGATGCCAAAATGATAATAAAAATGACCTCTTGGGTTTTGTTAGATGGTTCAAACTTTAGTAATGGATTATCACCCTTCCTACTCCTAAATCTATGAGGTAAAATGCATTTCTTAGCTTCTTCCATATCTATAGTTATAGTATCTCTAACAAATTTATATCCTCATGACTCATCTTGCTGTGGCCAAAATAAATGGGAGTATTCTATGCTCAATACGTTTTCTTATCCTTTGAGATATTTGATAAGAGATTCATTTGAATTTTTATCTCCATGTTTTTATTTTATTGCTCTTATTATTTTTACATCATATTTCTAACATGAGAAATGAAGTCTTGCAAGCCTTACATCATTTCATCTATGTCAAGTTCGTTGATTTTTACAAAACAAATCTAATTTCTTCCAATAGTGTTATTTTTCAATTAAACATATGGCTAACTCCGTAAATCATCTCCATCTAGTAGTGCTTCCATTTCATCACTAGAGTGTTGTCACACATGTTAAACCTAAAGTAATGTGGATTTGTGTGGCTTATTAGTGCAATATCTCCTTGTTTGAAATGCAACTCTATGAAGTCCTCCAGTCTACCCCTCTTTAAGAGATCCACCTAATTCTTTTTTTTTGAGAGAGACATTTATCCTCCATAGTCAAAACATCCCTTGACTTCAACTATAAAGATATAACCCTAAATATTTGATCTATGTCTTCATTGGTGTGGAGGACAAGAAGAAAACCCATTTCCACTGATTCAAATATTTTCAAGGCAACCAACCTAGAGCACAAACCAATTATGTATCTATTATTGTCTTCTCTCCAACAATTATCAGCTTGTATTTGCAAGACGCATGGTAAACATCCACGAGCATATTTTGATTTTTTTATTTCCTTAATGATGGATGTTGCCACTTGGTTACTATCACATTCATGAAAACTATCAATCCATACATCGCAAAAGATTCATAATCGATATACCAATACTCCATACATATTAACAGCCATTGAGCATGTTAACGGATTTAGCCTATCCAAACCCTACGAGTTTTGATCCACAAATGGCTCCATTTTCAAGTATCCATCGGGATTGACCAAATAGGCAATGATAACATGAGCCACTTGGATCCCATATATGGATAACACAAGAGCCATTTGGAGACAAAGGAGGATTGAGAGAATTAGCACATGCCTTGACGACTACTAGGCCCAAGTGGTTGTTATAAGAGAGAGAGAGAGTGACAAGGAATAGGGTTGGCCCTCCCTTCAAAAGGTGACTTGTATAAAAGGCCAAATGTTTGACTTTGGCCTTCATTATGTAGTTTCAAGGAATGGAATAGAATCTCTCTTTTCTCTCATTCTCTTGCATTTAGTTTCCTTGTTCTTCCTTGTAAGTTGTCTTGTGATTGCCACTCTCCCTTGCTCCCATCCCTCTCCGTCATGCTCTCTTCTCCCTTCTCTCCCCCTCCCCACTCTCTTCCCCTTTCCTTGTGGAACTACTTGCATATGATCCGGTAGATGCTTGGGTGGCACAAGTAGGCTGTTTGTGTATATGGAGCTCCCACAAGGAGTTGTTTGAGAGTAGAGGATTCAACGGAGTTTCTCAAGATCCCCACGAAATGTGAGTCACCACCAAAGACCACATTTTTGGTGCCGCTGTCGAGGCGTTCGAGGTATGCTTCCATAATGCACAATATTTCTATCAACATCTACCCATTGCATAATGCTTCTAGCTTACCTAGAGATTTTGTTAGTGGAGTATAGGATGTTTGGATGGAGAAAAGTGTTGTTTTGGTGTAGAAACAATAGCAACTACCATTTCTATCCAAAGTGTTTATTGCTCATTTGAGCTTGTTTTTTGTTGTTTTTGTTGCCACAATGTAGGAGTATCTAGTCGGGATGATTACTAAGGTGTGTATGAAGTCACATTTCACTTGAAAACATCAAAAAATAAGTTTGAATCAGTTCAAGTTGGCACATGAGTGTGTTCTCAGCCACCACCTTCAAAAATCCTCATTTGGATGCTTTGAAGTGGTTGTTTTTTGTGCTTTTTTGTTTGAAGTAGGTAGAATAGGTAGTGTAGTATCCATTTGTGCTCTCAAACCTTGAGCAAAAAATTCAAAATCTCTAGAGAGCATCAAAAACTAGTCTTGCCAACTCCACCAAACTAGGAGTTGCTACTACCTCATCCATGTTTGTGGCCTTAGTCACTTGGGCAGCTTCCTTGTCCTCAATAGAGCTAATGGTCTTACCGAAATGAGATATACTAAGGGAGAAACTGGTGACTTCTCGAGCTGGGACTTATTCTTCATGTTATCATCCAAGAGCACAGTAGTCTTGCTACATAGGTCAAAGGATGTGGGATTCAGGGTGAATAAATGATCATGCAACTTAGCATCCCTTAATTCGATGAGGAAGCAAGGTAGTAGACACTCGGGCTCATCCTCTTGTGTAGTTCGGAGCGGGAGTTTAGATGTTTGATTCTCGCAATATATTCCCAAAGATTTCGTGCTCCTTTTGCTTAACTTTGTATACTGGTTGATCGGGCTCCACTTTGGGACTGTGGGAGTGAATCCCACTATGAAGGCCTTCCATAGAGTCTCCAAGTTGATCTTTTCTTCAAGCCCTAGGGCTCTATACCGTTGGCCTACCTTGCATCAAGTTTAAGCCAAAACGCATTCACTTTGTTTAGGTCAACAATGTCTCCAAAGGATTCACAGATCTTCTCAAACCTTTCAACGTGCGAGACCAGATCTCCTTCATGTAAAAACTTAGTGATGAGCTTAAAGATCATAATTGGGCGGCTACGTGAGGCATTAGTATCCCTCCCCATGACTACTGGTGGTGGCGACCCTCTTCCTAGTACTTGCACTAGGATGCTCATCGCCTTATCAGTGAGTACCATCTATGGCATGGGCGGAGGTGCTTGTGGTACTAGTGCAGTGCTGAAATTGGGTGGTCCTTGGGGTTGATTATAAAAGTTTTCTGGCCTCATAGGGATCAAAATGGATTGTCCTAGCCTTGTGGGACCTGGAGCCGACATGCGCGGTGGGCTCAGGTCTATTGGTCTTACCGGTATGGGCTGTGGTACAGGTATTCACGTTTGGAACTAGTCTATAGGATACTTGGGGAACGATGTGCTCTCTGGAGCTCCTCTCCAAGTTGAAAAAATATTAGGATGAGGGGCCCTTGATATTGGGAAGGTGTTATCCCCAAAGTCCATCTGACCAGCCCTAAGTCCTTTAGGATCAGGAGGCCAATATCCGAGTACCCAGGGATTAGAAGTCCTTATGAAGGAGGGTACCCCCTCATAGAATTGTACGTGCGGCCCTCAGGGTCCCTTAGCTACTACTAATATGGTTATAGGGTCGCTAGGTGCTTCACTAGATACTGTGGTTGGTGGTGGGTTTTGCTGCTCCTCAGCCACCCTATTTTGGCTAGCAAACAGATTGATTTGGTCAGGGTCAAGCAAGCCAAACTATCCCATGAGATTGGAGAATGACTCCCTTACTCCTCCCTTATTCGTGAGGCTATGGTGGAGGGGTTGGGGGATTAAGGCCTTATCGAGCTAGAGTTGGGAGCTATAGAGCCCCTTGATTTAGGTTCATGTTTTCCCCCATTGAATCACATAAAATCCTCTAAACTTGAGGATTCGGTGTGCGCGGGACCTTGCACCAAGTATGAGCTTAAGGTCGAGATCCCAGAAGGTACTAATAGTGTGGCACTGGTTTGACCGATTAGGACGTTATAGGAAGTGCTATTCTCCATTTTGGTTTCAACTCCTATCACCCTCCCAGACCTTAGGTCCATGTTCGCCTACTCCACCTAGCTTCCCAGTCAGAATCAGTCATCACTATGCCTCTTGAATTGAGTAGGCCAATAGCTCAAGCGTGGGCTAGGTAGGGAAGGCCCGAGTAATCCGCACTTGTTTCCATAGCAAGATAATGTGTAGTGTGGGATATGCATAGGCAACCACCCAATGAATGAGTGCCCTTGCCTAAGGGCAAGGCCATCACTCCACTGTCCTCACTATGCTAGGTAGGAAAATCATGAAACTTCACAATGTCGTTACCCTAAGCCAATGCCCCCACCCATATACCAACCGTGGCAGCCATTGTCCTTACTAATGCTACCTCATCTTTAAAATTAGGGCCAGTTAGCCTTACAAGGAGCCCCCTAGGCCAACCAAGGGACAATGCGAGCTCAAAATTTGCCATTGCTGCCATTGCCATTGCTGCCATCAGTTCTAGGACCTCAACCCCTACCACCCCAGTTCACTCCCATAAACCGAGTTATCATCAAGGATCCACCAAGCGAGTGGGAGGACCCTAACTACACTTTACTAGCACCCGATTCATCTCCCTATGAGAGTCCTATGTATCGAGCCAATCAAATCAGCCATTATGTGATGCAAGATGACCAATAGATTTTGGTGTATCAAATGGCTTCTACAATGCAGAAAGCCAGCGACATGAATGTAATAAATCACAGGTCGTTACCAAGGTCCACACCATGCTAGTAAGTGTTCGTACAAAAACACTACTAACCAGGCCATAGCTTGTTATAAATGTCAAGGGCCTCACTTTCTTAGGGAGTGTGATCCACCCACATCATGGCTGACTGCAACCAATTCGAATATCGCATTGTGCTCGCATTATGGGGTGGATCATCTCTATAAATATTGCCCTATGATAAGGACTCCTAGGCCAGCTCCCAACCCAAAATCTAGTATTTACTTAGTATTGAAAGGGGTATCTAAGAGTGCTCTCAACGAAAGCAAGAACAGAAGAGGGAGAGAGAGAAACAGAGTGCCACACAAGTTTTGGTGGGTGCAGAGCCCCCTAATCTTATTTTTCATTCATTTTTATATGTGTTTGAGTATTGTACATAACCAGGGTAAAGGCATAGTGACCTTTAACCCCCACAACCTCCCACTTAAAGGACAATGTGCCTTTAAGGGAGAACAACCAGTGAGTATACTATCCAATGCCCATCAATACACGACAATACTCAAACCACTGACTAGGTAGACTCTTCATCAACATATCTATAGGGTTATCATCTGTATGAAGCTTGACAAGCTCTATGCACTTGTCCTCAAGTACCTCCATGATGAAATGGTACCTGACCTCAATGTGTTTGGTCTTTGCATGAAAGACCAGATTCTGTGCTAGCTGAATAGCACTCATGGAATCACTATGTAATGTCGGTACACCTGTATGAATCCCCAAATCTCCCACTAGCCGATCAAGCCATATAGCCTCCTTGCAACCCTCTGTGGCTGCAACATACTCAGCCTCTGTGGTAGACAAAGCAATGCACTTCTGTGTGCGAGACATCCACGACACTACACCACCTGCAAAGGTGAACACATAACTAGAAGTGGATCTCCTACTATCCACATGCCTTGCATAGTCTGAATCTGTGTACCCAAGTACATGCATGTCTCCCTTACCAAAGCAGATGCACATCTCCTTGGTACCCTTCATGTACCTCATGATGCACTTAATTGCCTCCCAATGTTTCTTTCCTGGATTAGCCATATACTGGCTAGCAACTCCCACTGCAAATGCAATGTCTGGTCTAGTAGCTATCATAGCATACATAAGACTCCCAACCGTTGATGCATAAGGAGCCTTGGCCATCATGGCCTCGCCTCATCTGATTTGGGACTATCTATATGACACAGTTTCACATATGGAGGCAATGGAGTACTCACTGCCTTCCCCCCCTCCATATTGAAATGCTGCAATACTTTTGTAACATACTCCTTCTGTGAAAGCCAAAGGATTTTCCTACTCCGATCATGCATGATGCGTATACCAAGAATATGACCTGCAAGTCCCAAATCCTTCATATCAAAGGCCTCATGCAACTTGGCCTTTAATGCATCTAGCTCATAAGTATTCTTGCTAGCCAATAGCATATCATCCACATATAGTGCCAAGATTATCAGGCTATTATCCTTAGCCCTTTTAGTGTAGAGGCAGTGATCAATTTCACTCCTCCTAAAACCCTAGGACCAAATGAAAGCATCAAACTTTTGATACCATTCTCTAGGTGCTTGCTTAAGACCATAGAGACTCTTCTTCAGCTTGCAAACTAAATGCTCTTTGCCCTTTTCTTCAAAGCCTTCCAGCTGCACCATGTAAATTTCCTCATGCAAATCCCCATGCAAGAAAGCTGTCTTGACATCCATCTGAATAAGCTCCATATCCTCTGATGCCACTAGTCCAAGCATGCATCTAAGTGTGGTCATCTTCACAACCAGAGAGAATATCTCATCAAAGTCCACACGCTTCTCTTGCTTGAACCCTTTAGCAACCAAATGGGCCTTGTACCTAGGCACATCATCACCTGTGAGCTTCATCTTGGAGACCCATTTACATGGTAATGCTTTCTTTCCATGTGGCAAAGAAACAAGGTTCCAAGTCTTATTCTTCATTACTGATTTTGCTCTAGAGTACGAGGGGATGTGAGCTCCCTCTTAATCCCATGTGTATCAAAGGAATGCTGAAAGTCATGACAGAGATACTCTCCACCATTGTCACAGTCCGTAGGCATTTAAGCGTTCTACCTGACTGATTCTCAACCAAGGCCAGCCATTTCTGAAATACCTGGAACACATCACTCTTCTGAGTTATAGCATAAGCCCACACTTTCCTAGTTGCATCATCAATGAATATCACATAGTATTCAGCCCCGCCTAATGACTGTGTAGGCATGGGACCACATACGTCTGAATGCACCAAATCAAGCTTGTCAAACTCTTTCTTTCCCCTTCTTTTATGGGCTGATTTAGTCTGCTTCCCATAGAGACAGTGCTCACAAAATTCAAAATCAGAGAAACTCAAATGCGGTACATAACCCAAATGGCATAAGAGTTTCATTCCATTCTTGCGTATGTGCCCCAACCTACAATGCCATAAATAAGTGCTTGGCTGCTCGGTTATTGCAACAACATGATCAAATACCCCTGATACATGTAAGGGATACAAAGTCCCACACTTGGCACCCCTGGGCAGAAGCATAGAGCCCTTCTGAATTTTCCAACTCTGAAAGCCAAAAGTGGTGTGAAAACCAGCATCATCTAGCTGACCCACTGAAATAAGATTCTTGGTCAACTTAGGCACATGTCTCATATGTTTCAAAATAAATGTAGACCCATTTGCAAAAGAAAACTTTATGTCACCTACTCCCACTATGTCACATGCATAGTCATTTCCAAGATGCACACAACCTGTCTTTCCACTATCATAAGTGGAGAACCATTCCGTATGGGGAGTAACATGGAATGAAGCACTAGAATCCAAAATCCAATCTTGGGAATATGCATCATCTGAAGTGGTAAGCAACTCTGCAGATAAACTAGACATGAAGAGAACGTCATTTCACTATCATGTGTGACTGCATTGATCTCCTCGATCTTCACTTTTCCTTTGTCCTCGCTTGGACTCTCTTCCTTCTGATTTGCACCTCAATTTGCATTCTTTTTCTTATCCTTTTGCTCTCTTTTCAGCTTCTAGCAATCCTTTTTCATATGGCCCTTCTTGCCACAGTGGTAACACTCAATGTTCCGTGCCCTGGATTTGCTACAAGACTTCCCTCTTTCTTGGGACTTCCCCCTGAACTGTGATCTACCCCTTTGCACATTTAAGGCTGCATCCTACTTGTTGTCGTCCATAAACTTCCGTCTAATCTCCTCAGCCAACAAGCTTAGGAAAAAGTACGAAAGTGGGATGGAATCAGAATACGTAGAACAAAGGGACAGAGAAAATTCAAATGGGAAAAGAAGGGATACCTTTCTAAAATTCGCTAGAGCTGGTGTCCATGGAGTCATCAGATGTAGGCTCCTCAGTGTCAAAGCTACCCATGGCAATGAGAATAGGATTTTGCAAGAGGGCGAACTTCCAAAAACGATGCGTCAATTCCAAAGATGAGGTGTCCTCTGCTACAATTCGGGGAACTTCACAGGCACGGACGAGCTTAGCATAAACATTGGCAAAGATGAAAGTGGAAGGTACCAAATGTCTTGTCGATGCTCATACTACATACGCCACGGCGAGTCTTGACCATTACAAGCTTAGGTGGAAGACGTATGGAGCAACGGTGAGAAACTCGAACGACAATATTTAAACTCCATCATGTACATTAACTTGTTATCATGAATCCTTAAGAAATAATATGGAGTTTGCATAAGGCATTCTTTCACCTAGATTTGCATAGACTGATTTTGAATGGTCTACAATCTATGTAGTGCCTTATGTGAGATAAATAAAACCCCCCCCCCATAGGTGTTTTATTAAAATAGAACAAAAAATAAGTGCTAGTCTCAAGAAGGATAGACTTTTTTTCTTTGTACGCAAGAAATCTACATGCTATGAATTTTTCATTGCTTTGGACTTGATCTATAATTTTTATCTCTTCTCTTAAGCCCCATACATAATAAATATGAAGAGAAGGGTTCTTCCTACTCATCTTGGGAAAGTACCCAGAGCAAAGAATAAAAGGAATTTATCTTAAAAGGTTGCAAATCTTTATTGGATTCTTATATTCAAAGACTTATATAGATTTATTCTTATTTATCATTGTTGCAGGTTTGAAAGTTGAATGCTCTACAAGTTGTGCAATGCCATCTAAGAGTACATGTCTTTCAAGATTTTGAAAAAAGGTATTTTTGAAACTTTGAAATGTTTCAAAAATATAAATAAAAAATTATTATGTAACTTTTTAATACTCAAAATATAGAAAATACTTCTTCTCCAAACTCCAATATATTTTAGGAATATTTGAGAGAATCTTTCATAAGGTCCTAGATATGTTATTGTTCGCATATCATAGTTTCCATTTCAAATGTAGAATCACTCAAGTACATTATGGATAAGATTCTATCCACCACCATTAAAAAACTAGGTTATTGTAATGTTGGAATCTTTGTTGATAGTAAAGAGAAGGATAGCATGTTCAATGTCTTGCCAAAGTCGTTAATGCGTGTAGTTCTCCTTGGTTGGGACCACCATCAAAGAAAAATGTGCTGAAGGAGGAATTGAAAGGTTCGATGGACACTTGGACGTGGACACATGGGAGGTTCCACCATCGGAGAAAAATGTGCTGAAGCAGGAATTGAAAGAATGTAGAATGTAAAGAAATGTCCTCCTTGGATTGATGGTATTAGCTTCATATTAACATTATATAATGGATAGATCATAAAAGAAAAATGGGGAGGAGAAAATATGAGAGCGCCCCTTGTGGATGAGTTTAAAAGGGAAATAACTAGGTTGCGGTAGGCAACCTTTCAGTCATGCCTCTAACTGTAAATTGGACGAGTCCTCACTATTGGGTAAGGTAGTGAGCTTGTTCAACAAGTACTCAATCAAGTGATGGCAAGAAAGAAAACATGCAATTATCTCCCTCCTTATATAATAGATTTGGGGAAAGAATGACTAAGGAGTGTTTTAGTCCTTCACATCAATCTAAAATCAAGGGCCTAAATTTGTAGAGCTCACAAAAGATCAACGCCTATAATCATGACACATGGCTTAACGAGGGCTTCGAAAATGAAAACTTCCTTCCAGGCTGCCTACCGTAAACAGGAGATAAGATGAAAGGCCTCTGTGTGGATGGTGTTGAAAGGGAATTAAAAGAGGAAAGCCGTCAGGTGTGGGTGCTTTGAAAAGGGCCATACGAACAACATTTCTTAGGAGTTGTGCAGGAGAAATGGGAGTGGTGATGGAGGGACTACTTGGTAATAGATATGCCACAAGTGTGGTTGCCGTGGGGGTTGCTATTCTCTTTCTCTTGAGAGTGGTGTTGGTGTCTAGGCAGCTTCACAAGAAGAAACAAGCCCCGCTTCCCCCTGGCACCTCTGGCCTCCCTTTGGTGGGTGAAACTCTAGCATTCCTTCGTGCTCAAAAACTCAATCAAGGAAACCAATTTGTTGCAGCTCGCGCCTCCAAATATGGCCACATCTTCCGAACTTCCCTCTTCCTCTCCCCCACTGTCTTCCTCAATGGACCTCTCGCCAATCGCTTCCTTTACTCCAACGTTGGCACCCTCGTCGGCCAAACCTGGCCCAAATCCGCCCTCTCCCTCCTTGGCGACACCTCCCTCGTTGCTGTCTCCGGCGCTCCCCATAAACGCCTCCGCCGCCTGGCTATGGTTTGCCTCTACCCCGAGGCCTTGCGCAAGTTCGTGGCCACCGTCGACACGCTCACGCAGCAACACTTCGATCGAGAGTGGCACGGCCGTGATCGGATCGCGTCTCTCTACAAGTTGGCGAAGTCGCACACCTTCGAGATCGCATCCGTTCTGTTTCTGGGCGTAATTCGAGATGAGGAGAAGAGGAAACAGCTTCGTAGACTTTTCGATGAATTCATCCCGGGCGTAATCTCATTACATATCTATCTTCCATGGACTCCCTATTTCCGAGCACATGTGGCACGGGCTCGCTTAAACAAGCTGCTACGAGAATTGATCTTTCACACGCCGAAGGAGGCGGAGGCGGGGAATTCTGAGGAGCTCAAGGGTCTGGTCTCTACTTTGCTCACAGCCAAGGATGAAAATGGGAAGCCGTTAACTGAAAAAGAAATCGTGGATCTCATCGTGAATCTTTTATATGCTGGCCATGATACCAATACTTCTTCCATCTATCTCGCCTGCAAATTTTTATCAGAGAATCCGAGCTGCCATGAAGAGGTTCTCAAAGGTACAGCATACTAGCATCATTTCTTCCAGTACACACAGATACTATGCTCGTATGTGTGTAACGTGTGATCTGGTACGCCTGCTTATATGCTCAACCTTGCTTCCTTGTATAACTACGGATCTTTTGCAGAACAAACAGCAATAGCGGAGTGTAAAAAGCAAGGGGAGATGCTCAACTGGGAAGATTTACAAAAAATGAAGTACACATGGAGCGTGATCCAGGAGATCTTCAGGATGCAATCTCCAGTTTATGGCGTGTTCAAGGTGGCTTTAAAGGATTTTGAATACGAGGGTTTCAGAATTCCTCGTGGGTGGCACGTAAGAAGTTCGACCAAGGCTTTCTTCTCTGAATTTCCCCAGTGTTTCGACATTTCTTCTATCAATTGCCTGTTCGAATTCGTCACTACTTACCTTATCTTGCATTCTGTTTCAGATCTTTCAGAGTTTTTGCTACTCCCACTTGGACGAAAAACACTTTCCCAACCCAAAGACTTTTGATCCGTCTCGTTTTTCTGGAAGTGGTCCCGGACCATACACGTTTCTACCATTCGGTGGAGGCCCTCACATGTGTCCGGGAAGTGATTTTGCGAGGATGGTGATACTTGTCTTCGTCCACCACCTTGTGCGAAGATTCAAGTGGACTCCGGTAGATCCCTCGGAGCAGCTATCGTATGACTCCATGCCTGCCCCTGTGAACGGTTTTCCTCTCATAATCGAGGAGAGGAAGTAGGGAGCAATTGGATGCTGTTAGTGACCGGGTCAAGTTACATAACGAGATGGTGATAGACTATGTGGATGTTGGGCGGTTTTAAAGTACTGAGAACTAGATAGTGATAGAGTATGTGGAAGTTGGGCAAGTGCTGATAACTTAGGCCTAACACTTATGATTTTATTGGAGTTAGTGAGCGGGGCACTAAGTACACACTTTCTCCGTTAGGTGGATCTTGAAATGCCTTTAATATCAAGAAATAAAATCCCCGCTTGGCTGACTCGTTCAATCTTGGTCATGGGACACTTTTTGGGCCTGCCGTAGGATGCTCAAGAAGTGAAAAATAATTTTTGTCTTTTTAATTACAATTTCTTTCGTTTTGTTCAATGGCTCGCCGCCACTGCACAGGTCGTCAAACCTTGGTGTCTCGCACACGTGCTTGCAACCCATTGGCCATCATCGTTGTCGCTCGGCTTTGTTGCATGCACCACCATTTGTGTTCCTGATGTGTCACCCATGCTCGTTTGCGCTCCCATTGCTTCGGAAATCGATCACGTTGCACTGTTTTTCCCGATTCTGGCACAGTCGTTCGCTCATCTGCGAATTCAGAGGTCCAACGGGGACCCAAAAATGAACTTTTTATGATTGCACGATCGAAACTCCTAAGCAAGATGACGATGGCATTTTGGAGGATGTCCACAATTCAAGGTTGCGGGAAAGGTCCAACAAAGAGCTGAGTGGTATGTCATTGCTATAGGGTGTCTTCTCCAATAGCTCGATGTCTAGATCTCAAAGCAAAAGAAGGCATCAGTGAATGCACGAGGTTCAGCCTCAATCTCGTGCGACACTGCGAGAGGAGATGGATGAAACAACCGAGCGCGGATTGGACAACTCCTCCAAGTTCAAAAATTGAATGACAGGGCTGTATCTTTGTTATGGATTGCACATACTAGACGAGAGTAATGTAGTGGTGAGGTAGTGGCTATCTCAGCCATGCCTCGAAAGGCTCTAGCAGGTAGCTCTTGTAATCTAGGCTTGACAACGGATGCTCCTTCGCCTTCGACTGGAAAGAAGCGGCCCATTGGAAATCGAGAGGCTATGAAAAAGTACAGAGAGAAGAAAAAAGCCCACACAGCCTATTTGGAGGAGCAGGTAAATCAACTAAGGATTTTAAATTAGCAACTAGTCCGAAGATTACAAGGTCAAGCTACTCTAGAAGCTGAGGTTATCCGACTTAGAATGCTTCTTTCTGAGTTTAGGAAGAATAGAGCAGAGCTTGGTGTATCTATCATGCCCTACTTGACATGGTGGTTGCAAAAGGGGATGGTAGTTTGCAACCTCTTTTAGGAGGATGCTTGCTTAACACTGTCAATGCACCCTGTGATGGTGATATAGCCTGTTTGCATGCATCCTTGGGGAGACATAAAGAACCTAAGGAGCAACATGATAACTCTGACATCTTGTGGAGCCTGCTAAGTGGTGGACATGTCAAATTGTAAGCGTGCAAGGTCAGATAATTATGGTGGTGTGAAAACAAATAAGTGAAGATGCAAATGTTGTTTGTGCTTAGGTATTGTTGCCCATATATAGGGTGTGTCTATTGAGGAATATGCAAAGTTAGAAGAAGAGATTGTCTAGCTCAAAGTTAGAGGAAGAGTGTGTCTGGCTGAAGCAAGCCCCGTTTGAAGAAACGGGAGAGCATTGTTCATTTGCCTACATCTCACCTACATTGAGCTTGCTGGGTCTTCTCAAGTAATTTCTATTCTAAATATCAAGTCCTATTTAGAGTGCTTGTTAATGAAGGCTCCTAAAGTCTCTCATGGGCCATCTTGTCTGGATTGCAAACTAAAGTTTTTTGTTGCAATACAAGAAGGCTACATCCGTTGGTCATACTTTTAGCTCCTGATAAGATGTCACTTCTATACTTGAGTTCATTGAAATCATCCACGTCTGAAGGGACAAAGCTTGGCTTGTAGGCATATTCTTTAAGTCCTTTGAAATTTTAGTATACTCTATCTTTGTCATTGAAAATCACATGTCCCTTTTTAATCTTCAAAAATTGCATGCTCCATCTCAAATCGTTTCCTTTCTCATAATAGGGACCATCCAATGATGTTGTGTTATCATCCATACCATAACTAGTAACTTTCACAATCCTCATCTTCACAAATGACCACTGATCCTGGTGTTCAAACCCCAAAACTTGATCTTCCACTATGTTCTTATTTGCAAACTGTATCATTTGCAAAATATCTCCCACATTGAAATCCAAAGAATTACACTTTGTATTCCCGACGATATGTGTTGGACAAGTCTCATCTCTATCCCATGCAATAAATGATTTATTGAAAACATTATAAGGCATTACATCTCTAAGTACTTCCATATCTCCACACTCATGCTTTAGCTCAACATGTGCACTAAGAATCTTTGATACAAAAACTGCAACCTTATCTTCACCAAGTTTGTTGGAAAATTAAATATTATTCACTAGATTTAGAACTTCTGAAGTGAAGGTATGTACTTCTTGCTAGACCTACTTTGATATCACACTCAATATAAACGAAATAACCACCAATAGATATGTACATATTTGAAGTGTGTCTGCCTCTCTATTTAGAGCAAATGCTTCCATAACAACTACCTGCCAACCAAACCTTTATCTAAGCAACTAATCGTTCTCTCGTATCTCCAAATTGACTGTAAACAATTGACTCCACAGCACCTAGCTCATAAAACATTGAAATTGCAAAGACAAGATTTGAAAGTCTGGCGCCCTTGCTGCTTGTTTTCGTTGGCTTTTCCAGCCTATGATGCTTATTTGATTTCATCCAGTCAACCACATTGCCACTAGCTCCCATTCTAGACCACTGCATTATGGCCTTCCTAGAGAGTCTTATAGCTTTAAAATGTAGTATGCAGGTCTTTAGTTGTAACAAGAAGACTCCAACTTGCTATGGGGCTCCTAGCATTGTTGCCCTCACCATGTGACATACTATACCAAGGTTGAAGACAGAGGGCAGTAGATCTGGCATGTAGCATGTCTAGCTAGGCATCGTTTACACCTATGGGACCTATGGGAATACAAGAGAAGCCCAGAGTTTCATGCACATGTTTGCAAGGCACAGCTTGCAGGCACCTTCTACATGCTCATGGCACCAATCTCCTATTGCATGTGATGCGCCATCGAACACGAGATTTTCAACTCCTTCACCACTTATGACTTCTTTAGAGCTTCTCCGCTTACAACTTCTGTTTGATCTTCCTCTCTTTTATAATGTTCAAAAGTTCTGTTATCTCGTACTTGATCCACGACATGTTTGAGGTTGAATCCTCAGCTTGATTCGATAATGGGATAAATCCTTCAACAATGGGATCTTTAACAAATGTTGTGCCTGTGGGAGAGGAGAGCACACACAAAGGGATAAGGAGACACCAAAAGTGGTGGAGCAAAAGCTACTCTAGCTTATTCCTCTATCATATATATATGAGTATACATGGGCACTGTACAAGTGGGTGGGCGCACTGCCCTTTACCCAACAACCTCCCACTTAAAGAGAGTGTGCCTTTAAGGGAGTACAGTACACATATAATACAATCAGCCATAGGCTGAAAAACAAGATGACCAGATCGTCATCCTATGCCCATTGGCACTTTACAATGTGCAAAGTGCATAGAGGATAAGCTGCTAGCAGACATCAAGTCTGTAGGATAGAAAATGACAAGCTGTATATGCCTATCAACCAAGATCTCATGCCAGATCTCACTGGGAGAGTGAACTCTCACCACCACGTGCTCCTATGCTAAGTCCATATCACTACACAAAGAAAATGTCTTTGTACCACCTGTGACCATAAGCACATAACCTACAATAGACCTCTACTGGTCTACCCAACCTGCATCACCTGCATGTTGCTCCTGGAAGCATAAGGAACTGATGTCCACAACCACTTCCCTACTGCCATAATCATGCTACTAACTCCCACTACAACGGAAGTAAGAACTGGAAGTGTAGCCCCAATGGCAAACATGTGAGAGCCGTCTCAACCCAGTCATGGATGCATGAAGTACTATGGCTACCATATCAACCATAACCTACTGCTCAACTGATCTGTGATTGTCAAACCTGCTGTGTTTCAAGTATGGAGCCAATACAGGCAATGGAGTACTCAGTAACTTCCCCCTCTCCATACTGAAACAACCAAGTATCTGAAGACAAGCATCATCAAGACCATGGAGCTCCCACTACAAAGCATGCCTGTCCATAAAGGACCATATGGCAAGTAACCTCAGATTAACCCAAGGTCGATACCCACTTCAAAGATGACAATATGCTAATGAGAACATGCTTTGATCTATAAAATTTACCCAAGGTAATGTGTGGTGCTAATGAGAACATGTTTTGATCCTTAAAATCAACCCAAGGTTGATTTGCATTTCAAAGATGTGATGTGTAGGACGGTGCATGAAGCCACGGTGCTAATGAGAACATATTTTGATTCTTCAAGTCAACCCCAAGTCAATTTGCATTTCAAAGATGTGATGTGTAGGAGTATGCATGAAGCCATTGTGCTAAGGAAAACGTGGTTTAATTCTTGAAATCAACCCAAGGTTGATTTACATATTAGTAGCCCAAGGTACTAAATAAGAATACATTTTGATTCTTGAAGTTGACCCAACGTCAACTTGCATTTCAAGGATGCAATGTGTAGGAGTGTGCATGAAGACATGGTGATAAAGGAAACATATTTGATCCTTGAAATCGTCGACCCAAGGTTGATTTATATTTCAAAGAAGAGATGTTTGCATTTCAAACATGTTTTGATTCTTGAAATTGACCCAAGGTCAATTTGAAAGACGCAATGTGTAAGGTTGTGCATGAAGCTGTGGTGCTGATGAGAACATGTTTTGACTCTTGAAATCAACCCAAGGGTTAATTTGTATTCAAAAGATGCAATGTATACGAGTGTGTATGAAGCCATTGTACTAAGGAACACATGTTTGATTCTTAAAATCGACCCAAGGTTGATTTGCATTTCAAAGATGCGATGTGTATGAGAATAGTTTTGATTCTTGAAATCAACCCAAGATGCTAATGAGAACATGTTTTGATTCTTGAAATTGACCAAGGTCAGTTTGCATTTCAAAGATGTTATGAATACGAGTGTGCATGAAGCCATGGTGCTAATGAAAACATGTTTTGATCCATGAAATCAACCCAAGGTCAATTTTCATTTCAAAGACGAGATGTTTAGGACTGTGGATGAAGTCATACTGCTAACGAGAACATGTTTCTATTCTTGAACCCAACCAAAGGTCAATTTACATTTCAAAGATGTGATGTGTAGGAGTGTATGTGAAGCATAGTACTAATGAGAACATGAAATGATTCTAGAAATTGACACAAGGTCGATTAATTTATAAAGAGCCATGGTGCTAATGAAAACATATTTTAAATTTGAAAATTCACCTATAGTAGATTTGCATTTAAATTCAAAGATGTAATGCGGAGGTGTAAAATTATGACGTGATGTCCCAGCCTAGTGGTTGATTGGATGCATCTCTACGGGTGTGCATGAGTTTCATCTCCACCTCCCCAATAGGACCATGAGTGGGTGAGTTACTATGACAACAAGGATGATAAAAATAATAAAATTTGAAAAATAGAATATAATTTTTTAAAACTATGAAATTAAAATAGCTAAATTAAAAATAAACATTGATTTTTAAGATTAATAAATACAAATATAATATCGTAGATTTAAAAAAATTTCAAGTCCAATTTCAAAATTTGAATCTTAAGTCTGTGTACACATAACCATATCTCAACGAATATGTTTTCTTTCTCCAAGACCGTATTTCTCGGTACTGTCTCCTTAAACAGGCTTGCCAGTGAAGCGATGACCATTATCGTCAGCCAAGAATAAATATGCTTTAGAGAATCTCGTTGCATCGAGCATGCAAAGAGAGCAAGGAATCAAGGCCGCAAAGCTTGCACTTTCTTTGATTTGTGTAAATGCACTAGTGGTGTAGATCACCACAGGGAGTGAAAGTTAGTTGAGAAAAATTACCTTGGAAATAAATGCATTCCTTGAGATTCCACATGCTTTCCTTGCGAGGCCTAGTAACTGACTAGTTCATTTGTATTTACTTGAACAAGGAGATTCTGAAGGAAAAACATGGGGGATTTACACAATGTAAAGCCATTGGTTTCTTTTCATATTTTTATTATATTGACAACATTACCCCAACTCAGGCAATCCTACAGGATCATGCCCATATTCAGTGAAAATTCTTCGTTCACCTCCTTTCAGAGCCAAGAAATGAGTCATTGCATGGAGTAATGTTGCATTTCACCCAGGATACATACTACTCTAACAAAGATGATGTGTTCCATCAAGTTGTCATCGGCCTAACAAAATACAAAGAGGGGAGAGGAGAAGAGTGGAGATGAGGAGAGAGGGAATAGCTAGAGAGCACACCACAAATGACTAACTCTACACTAGATTTAGTTGAAAATGTAGAATATATACAAACCCTTTTAGGGTTAGGGCTAGGGCATCTAACCCTTTCCTTTATAGCACTCCATTGGGTTAGTGCGATGCACATATGATCACATGATGTTGATCATGTTTTCTCAACACCTTCCCTCAAGATCAACATCATGAAGTAGGCCTTCCCTCAAGACGATGAATATGGGGAATTGAAGAAGGACTGAGCATTACATTCCAGCACACCCCTTTAATGGGCATGTCTTTCCTCTACGTCAAACCAAGAGCTTGTCGGTGCTTCTCGAAAAGCTCTTTACCAAGTGGTTTGGTAAAGATGTTTGCAACATTTTCTTTGCTATCACAATGTTGTAGTGTGGTGTTACTAAGTAACACTCTTTCTCTGATAAAGTGCCCTCTGACATCAATGTGCTTTGTCTTGGAGTGATATATTAGATTCTTGGCCAATGCTTGAGCCAATTGATTATCATAGTATATTGTTGTTGGCTTTGATTCATGAAAGTAATCTATTTTTGACAATAGTATACATCATAGAGTTTCTTGGATCCATGGATCCCAATATACCACATGCTTGGAACATCAAATAGAATAGACCTAGAGAAGGTAGCTGATGAGGCAAGCAAATAATAGAAGACAACTTACCCAAAATAAGATGATGCCAAAACCAAAGTCTGTGTAAGGTCACGTTGAAGTGTGTGTGGATTACATGGCATTTGTAGGCAGGGGCAGGTTGCAAGTACTTAATCTTCCAAGATTTGATGGACAGGAGGTGTGAGAATTATTGCTTTAATACTCAAGTTATATAGAAAAGCCAAATCTATAGTCAGCCCCTAAAGTTATATACCCAGGTAGTATACAACCCATTACAATGGATGGAATCAAACTTTGATTACACTTTCATGCATGCATTCAAATAATCATGTGTTGCCTTTAATTACTCTTTTTTAGCTGAGCCATTCTGTCAAATTCATGCCGAATTAATAACTTTCTAGACCATTCACATGTCTAATTAATCATGAGCATCCTTCAATCAATCAATCAAGCATCCAATGTTGATGAGGTGGCTTCATTCACAATAGACAAACCACCAAATTAAGTCTTCATTTCTGGTAAAATTATTCATATGAATACTAGTCTATTCGTATGAATAAAATAGCATAAAACGTCTAGTTCATTTTAAATATAGAAAAATGTGATTTTATCTGATTTTTTGAATCAAAATTGGACGAATTAATGCAACTTAGGTTGAAAGAATGAGCATTGGATGAGTGAGTGACGATATCTTTAAAAGCAGCAGGTTGCTTAGTTGTAAGGGTTCACATCTCACAATATGTACTTTGTATTTCTTGCTTAATTGAAAATCTGCCATATCAAAGTAATATAGCAATTGGGTCATATTGCATCCAAGATATAATAGAATGTGCATAGAAATTGTTCACTAGTATAGGTTGAGTACCTTTGCTTTTAATTCTCCTTTTCGTCTTTTTTGTGAGATTTTGTGTCACAGTCATCAGTTGCTTCATCACACTTTTAAAAGTTTCAAAACAATTCGATGCTTAGATAGGCTTGAAACTTTGTTAATAGAGTAAGAACCCATTAATAATTCCAAGAGAGAGGCATGTAATGGTATCTGAACAAAATATATAAGAAACTATGATGAAAGTTTACATTACAAGAGTTAAAAAGATGAATGTGAGGCTATACATGTGGGTATTTGGAGCAAGACACGGCCAAATAGACTTAATCATCTTCTTCAATGATTTTCTTACTTCCTTCAACAATCTCAATCCAAAGTAAAAATAACCCTACAAAACCTTGTTTTACACCAATGGTTAAGGGGATATGCATTTGCAATCAAGGATACTAGTGGTTAACTTGATTGTTAATGATTTATAAAGTTCATGCAAATGTATGCAAGTGACAGTTAAAGAAGAATCATGACCCATCCATGGCTTTGAAGAAAAGATTTAAAGAAATGCATTGCCACAACCTCATCTTCAACAAAAGATGTGAGATGGAATTATAGTGTGCCAATGTCATGTTAATCTAGGAATGACAAAGAAGGTTGTGCTAGAGACTGTTAATGAAACTTTACAACACAAAGAAAAAACATAGATTTTATGTCCTACTTTATAAACAATCTAGCAAGAACAATTTTGCAATGTGAAAACACCATCAGAGCAATGGATGTCAAAATGCAAGGTTTGAGATGAATTTCAAAAATACTATTGAGCATAGCAAATGAGAGAAACTTTAAGGAAGGTATACAAAATGGCAAGCAATCGATTTGTATCATGTGCACTATGCTAGAAATTATTAGAAGAAAAAAGATATATTAAACATGAGTAAGTTCATGTATATTAAATGGATTATTGCACAACAACTTTGCCAAGGTATAGGGACACCCCACCTCCATTGGATGGTAAACGTGGACTTAAAACTCACTTGTATTGTGTAGTCTCTGGCGGTGGTGACTCATGTGTGGGGATATTTGAGGAATGTTGTCAAAGCCTCTACTCTTGAATAAATCCTTGTGGGAGATCCATGTGTCTCCCAAGCATCTACAGGATCATGTGCAAGTGATTCCATGAGGAAGGAAGAGAGGACAATGGGGGAGAGAAGGGAGAAGGGAGCATGAGAGAGAGGGATGGTAGCAAGGGAGAGTGGCAATCACAAGACAACTCACAAGGAAGAACAAATAAACTCAATGAAAGAGAATGAGAGAAAAGATAGCTTCTATTCCATTCCTTGAAAGTACAGAATGAGACCAAAATCAAATATTTGGCCTTTTATACAAGTCACATTTTGAAGGGAGGGCCAACTCGATTCCTTGTACCACTTTCTTTCTCTCTTGTTACAACCACTTGGGCCTATCTAGCACCAAGGCATATGCTAATTTTCTCAACCATCCTTTCCCTCCAAATGGCTCTTTTGTTATCCCTATACAAAATCCAAATGGATCTTGTACTATTCTTGCCTATTTGGGCGAACCTGACGGTTAGTTTGAAATGGAGCCATTTGTGACTCAAAACCCATATGGTTTGGATAGGCCAGATCCATTAACATGCTCAATGGATATTAACATGCCTCCCTTCCTATTCATAATCCATCCATGGATTGTGTCTTGCGCATAATGTTGGGGACTTGAGGGCGTTATTCATGATGCAGAAGCAATAGAACATCCTATTGGAGATGTAGCAAAAGGGATGGAGAGGTTTCCAAAAATGTGTCTTGAACATATCTTCAAATGTTTGTGTGATGCCCATGAAGATTTTGGACACGTACGTAGAGCCACATGACTTGAGGGAATGAAGGGACCTTCTTCAAATTGAAGATGATCTCCACTTGCTGTTGGTGGTGCTCTTCTGCTGGTAAATCTTATGCAGCTAGATCCCTTAGCAACATTATCAATAGCAAAAAAAAATGCATGGTGGCTACAACGGTTGGATCAGGGGCAGATGCAAATGTTGTGTTGAACTCTTCCATCTAGGTGGCCAGAGTGAGGGAAGAGCAAATTGCTGGAAAATCAAAGTGCAAAATTTTATATGCAATGTTTGGATCTCCTTCTCACATCTTTTCAAAATTGTGCCAACTCTAGTGCTGGTGTAGGGGCACAAATGCTAGGTTGATTCTCCATTTGAGACCCATGTAATATGTGGTCCAAAATGTTGCATGCTACAAAAATTGAATTCTCCAATGAGGTTGGAATCCCACATCAGTGTCCATCATAGGTACTATCTTATAATCTACTCGAGTGTAGCCTCCCCGATTATTCCACTCATATTCTCCTTGTCACTTTTGAAAGCTACATTGAATGAGTTATGGGGCTCTCACCTCCATGGTATCTTTCCTGGAGAGAGGAAACCTCTACAGCTTCCCTTTCCACCTACTGCCACATCCTCAACTGATCTAAATGATGTGATGGCCTCATACCATGTGTTGTGGTTGGGTTTGGAGTCTTGCAACTAGTCATGTTCTTTTGGTGGCTATTGTGCCACTTCTTCCTCTAGTTCTTCTTCGTAAAGAAGTTTGATATCTGAGAAGTGCATGGGTTTGAGAATATTATCCCAGTGTTATGTTCCAATGTCTTCTCGTTCTTGTCCATCAGCAGACTGCCTTTGCATGGTCTCGGCTCCATGCTGTGAAGTGGATGGTTGTGTGGTGTGCCCCTGCTTGAGTGAGTGCCTGTAACAGTGGAGCTTAGGCCTATGCCTGGTGCTATGTCAGGGTGCCCATGCTTGGGTGAGTATAATGGTGGAGCTTGGGCCTATGCTTGGTGTTGTGTCAAGTTGTGAGGGTGACGATTGGGGTGGTGGTGGAGGTGGTGCAAAGGAAAAAATATCCCAGGCTAAGTCTATGTCATGGTCATGGACTTTGGGTGGGGTAAGCTACAATGGGAGTCATCAATATGGCTAATGCTAGTCTAAAGCATAATTTGTAGTGCCTGCAGATATTATTATATAGAACACTAATGCCGGTGGGTTGGTATCTTTTGCTTACCACATGAAACAAGTAGTGCAAATTTTATTTGGCTTCAGTGTGAATGCACACCTACATCCACATAGATTGCTTTGGATTATGTTGGGATTGTAGGGTTGGTCTTCTAGGGCTTTAGGCTTTACTAGCTCTAATAATGTCATTGCCATAAGATAGTTGGCTGAGTCTTTGAGCACTCTGCACCATGCCATAAAATTGTAGATGATGTGGTATTATCAAAGGGTGAGGATATCCATATCGGCATCCAAAACTAAATCCTCATGGAATTAGGCCATAATCAATATCGAATGTGCTTGTACAGTGGATTGATGGAAGGCCTCATTGAGGCCGTGCAGTGTGTGTGTTATCAAAATTGATGTTGTGGGGGAGGAATGCGGTGATGAGTGTGTGCAAGAAGTAAGTGTATGTGTCGAGGACTTTGCATAGTGAGAAGCAAATGGTAGACGCACGGGATGATGCTTCTTGCAACTTGCCATGGACCTGATTGGAATCTCCTGCCGGAGGGAAAGAAGTCATTGTTGTCAAAAGGCCCACCTGCTATGGTTGTAGTGTTTGAACTTGTTGCCTTTGCTAGGAGGCTGCATAGAGTTGCTCTATTAGGGTGGCCTGTAGCTCCAGCCTTTGCTTTTCCTCCATGACCTGGGCATGTTGTTGTTGGTCGAGAATTGCTTGTTGTTGCAATGCCTCAAAGTCGTCTTGGAGGTTGTCCCTTCATGACCATTCTATTGCGAGTGACTCCTGAGTCTGTAATAGATCCTTCTCGAGCCTCTTGCTAATTTCCACTACCTAAGGTTTTGATGCCTCTCTGATGCTTCCACTACCAGGAATTCTACATGCTCTTTTTGAAGTGCGGCTGTTGTCTCATTCAGCCTAGCAGGAGGTTTGGAGTATCTCCTAGTACTGAAGTTTGAAAGCGTTTTAATGCCAATGCAGGATATTTTATGCTACCACCTTGAAAGCATTGATTGACTACAGGAATGCCATCTCCTTTATATCAAGATTGTGAGCATGATGGATTAAATCCCTATACCCTTCAATGGAGTTGTATGAAGTTGAAGTACAATACTCCATGGCCTATTGGTAGAAATTTGGGATGAAGGAAGCCTAAAGAGGGATCTACCCTTGAGCTGCATGTGGCTACTGAGTAGACGGTGTGGGGTGAGGCTCCTAAGCATCTTGGTCAAGTTTAATATCTACTTATCTGGACCAATCAGTCGCTTGAGCTAGTGTTCTTGCTCGCATCTTGCCTATACTTTTGCTGCCTTTTTTTGCTCCTCCTCTACCTAGAGCATTTCTTGTTCCTCTTGTTGTCTTAGGAGATCTTTCTCCTATTTCTCAGTCTCTTCTCTTTGTCTCTTGGCCTCTTCCTCGACACGGATTTGTCTGGCTATTTCTTCTTCTTGGAGCTTTTTGGCCTTTCACTTCTTGGGCCATTTTGGCCACGTCTTCCTCCTTTCTTTTCTTGGTTGGCCCATCAATCGAGTGGATGGTACTACGTATAACCCATCGCCTCTATCCACATCACCATAGCCTTTTGGAATGGGGTCATCGGAAAGGTGATGGATGATGGGCATCAAAATCATGGGATTATCGATCTTTTCACCAAGGTGACCGATGCTAATGATCACCCAACAAAAAACATATGCCCGATGCTCTGCCTTATATAATCATAGTAGGAGGTTAGGGGGGACTACATAATGATGCTCTGTCATCTAAATTTGTGTGAGTAGTGTGATGACTCCAACTACTTTTGCCAATTTCAGATCCTTGATTAGATTGAGTGGTACCCATTACTGAATCCCGATGGATGTTGCTATTGTAGGGGGCTCTTAGTATCTCCATGGTGTCTAGTAGGGTTGAGAGATTATCGATAGATCGAACACTTAGTAGTGGAGTTGGCCATCTGCATGCACCCAGCTCTGGGTGCTTGTGGCTTTGTTGTAGTTGGCTATGAACTCCATAGCTTGTCGGATATTGAGGTGGCAAAGAAACTTTGTTGCTACTGTTTGTAGCCCAATTGCTCTGATGCATGGCTCCACTTTGGGCTCTTGCAAGGCCATGTATGTTGCTATGTTGTGGTAATACAATCTATAATCTTTAACGTTATACCTGAACTGCAAGTGATGATCTTGTAACTACTCCATCCAGTCTTGTCCTAGTGGTCAGAACCTTCTAATCTAGACTCCATGTTTCAAGAAATTTTGCACTTCCCTAGTGTCTTGTATCTATCTCTTTTAGAGGGTATGCATAGTAGATTGTTGGTCGGAGGATTTTGGCTCCTGATGCTTCTCTTGGTGCATTTTTCTAGGCAAGGGAATAGAGGTTGTGCGGGAGGAGGATAGGCTAACTGAGTGCTAGAGAGTGGAAGTGACTTTTGTGAGCTCTTCGATGGAGAAGAGATTGTGAGCAGATATGGAGTGGGAGGAGATGGTGGACATGTATGAAAATGCCGAGCAGGGGTGGTTTCAAGGCTTTTGGGAGCTTTGGCAAATCTTTTGTACAATAGAAAGTGAGCTCTTGAAAATGAGGTAGGTTTGTTGATATAGGTATCCTAGTAAAGCAGCGAGTCACTTTAGCAAATAGTGCAGCCATGACTAGCTTTATTAAAGCAGCAGACCAATGTTAATCTAGAATTATAGATACGACTCAGCATCATTAAAGTAGTGGGTAGGCATCATTAAGGTAGTGACTGGCTTTATTGGGATGACATGTCACTATGTTAGAGGTGGGCACTTTACTCGTGCTTTATCCATATAGCAGTAGGTAGCATTAGTTATGGTAGCAACAGGCATTATCTTTTAGTGCAGCAGCCCAAGAGTCATCGCATTATCCATATAGTAGCAAGTGTTTTGTTATCAACAGTTGTTTGCTGCATTAAGATGATAGTAGTGACTAAAGTTTTCAAGACCCATGTGATGATCTTGGCTGTGGGACTAACCCTGCTGGACTTCACCTTGATGCGTGTAGTGTGGCATGGTGCGGACAACATGGTGGAAGAAAAGTGAGTAGTATGATCCTAGCCATGTGTTGGCATTTGATTGACTTAATGATTGAAGTGCGAGTGGACAAATGAAGCCTAGTCATGCCTAGTCACCTAGCCCCAATGGACTGACTGATATGGAGTGGTGGATTAAACTATGGACATCGAAGACTAACTTGACCTTGCTCTATTCTCACCTAAGACTTAGACTTGCTATTTTCACCTAGACCCTGTGCATGGACGGTCAACCAAAAGAGTCAAGTCTGGAAGTACCTAGCATGGTGTATTTTCTTACTTCACCAATGAAGAGTGTATGTGAAGCTTGTAGAAGTCGTGTTGTACATTTGCTGGTATTGGATTCCACATACTGGAGCACCACCTAGAATTCGACATAGACTTGAGGAATCCAAGGAATTTTAGGTGTTTTAGCCAGAGCATTGTCATGTGCCTCAAATGTTAGTGCCATAGAATGAGCGGTGGGTTCTTGTGCATCCACCACATATGTTTCCTTTGTAGACATTGATGCTGAAGCTTATGGTGGTGCAGGGTACCTTGGAACCCATCGAGCCTCGATCTTTGTCTTGAGTGTAGCAGGGTCTTGTGTTACTACCCCCTTTTTTAGGGATAGGTTCTTGTGTATCTATCACTGTTCAATCTACCAATTCCTATAGCATAATGACTCAGGGGTACAAGGGTGTGTTCCATGGTGTCACCTTTCCTATATTAACTATTGTGTCCCCAACAGTAGGTTCTTGTGTTACTACCTCTCTTTGAGAGGCAAGTTCTTGTGTAACTACTAGGGTCTAGGCCAGAGATGATGTAGGGCGTTGCATGTTATTGCCTGAAAAGGCACGTGGTTTGGGCACCCATATTAAGGTGTTTCCTTGATAGAATCCCTAAGCTTCCAATAATTGCTTCGATATCCATCTGGAGTGGCACTTTTACTAACCCTTCATTTGTTGGCTTCTTCTTGTCTTGTTTCCTTTTAGGCATGCAGCTTTACCCTTCATGGATGTAACGGGAGAGTGGGCAGCCTGATTTGTACCGTGGCTCTTTTTGGGCAAAACCTAGGAAAAGGAACTAGTGTTTGAGTCCTTTGAGAGCTAGAACGAGAACTTTCCTATATGTGCCCATGTTGCTGCCACTGGGTTTGGGTATCCTCCTTGGGTGTGGCTGCGATGGGAACAACTTGTGGAACCATGAGGTCCATTGGCAGGGCTGATTGCGAGCCTTTCTCTCTTCAAAGGATGACAAAATTGAATTCTTGGCATCAATCGATACCATCGAGGTGCGATCATTATAAATTAGGGTAGACATTCATTCTCTCCAATCTATCTGGCAGTTAATGATGGCATGACATAAAATTGGCTTGCCATGCAATGGTCGTTAACTGAAAAGGAATTTCGATATAATTGATAGTAGCGGGGGACCATTTATAGCATGAACCATAATGGGTGTGGGTTCAAGGGTTACCTTGAAGGTCAGGAGTTGAAGATCGGATTATGGCTGGCACCTGGATCAATGAATGCATCAGCTGAACAGATGGTTTTCCTGCACAATTTGAAAATTGGATTACACCCTTGTGGGAGCAACTGTCAGGTCTTCCATGGGGTGCAACACTCCCAAGTATGCTTTATAAATAGATATAAGTCCTAAATTCTTTGCCTTAGCCTGACATGTTCTGGCTTCTTGATGGCCTGTCGCTTCATACGAGTGACCTCTAGTTTTAGCTCCTTTTCCTAATGGATGGCATGTAAGGTCTGCAATGTTAAAGGATCATAGTAGCGTTTACGCTTACTACCATTAATGTAGCCCTCCATTTCCATGTCATCAAGAGTGCAATTCAGTAGGACCCTTGTGGTGTGATTTTTACTACCAATAGGGACCCATGCCATGATACTTAAGCTTGTGTTTGGTGTTTCCAATTTTGTACAGAAGAGCATGATCACCTTCGTGTAAGTTTTTATTGCACAAGTTGTGATAAACCATTTTATTTGGTGCATCTTCTCCACTTTCATGCCATAGGTGGCCCTTGGCCTTGTCTCATCAAGCTCTTGAAGATCCATTAACCAACACTGAGGAATGGCTTCATCGGATATGCGATCCCTAACCTTGCCACTCTAAGGCGGGCATGAAAAATTCCATGGGCATTACCACCTCCACCCCAAATGTGAGTCTAAAGGGTGTGTTGTTTGTCACCACCTGGTCCTCACCTTGTAGGCCATTTGATAGGCCCATAGTGTGGTGGTGAGTTTATGCTCCCAATCGCTATGCAACTGGTGTCAACTGTACATGTCATGATTTAGCATAAGGACTTATTTGAGCTCTCAGCCTATCCCTTTGCTCAAGGGTAGTAGGGAGTAGATTTTTGGTGCACTATAAGGAACTCGCTCATTAGTATTTTAATTGTATCATTCACAAAGTGTGTTCCTCTATTACTCACAATCTCGAGTGGGAGGCCACGTGGTATCATGTTTATGTACAAGAACTTCACAGTGTCCCTCACATCCGCTTTCTTGGTGGCCTTGGCCTCTGCCCATTTAGTGAAATAATCCATGGCCATGATAATATAACCAGCATGGGTTCCTTTCATGGCAGCGGGAGTGATAGGACCAACAAAATTGATTCCCCTCAAAGGGATGATTAGTGAGGACCCAAGTCAATGGCATGTAGTCCTAGTTATGAGGTATGGAGATGCGTTGGCAAGGATCATAGTGCTTGATGAACTCAGCAGCATCTGCAAAGAGTGTTGGCCCCATCATAACCCGGCTTGTAATACCTTGTAGGTTGTAAGTTCTCCTATGAAGTGGCCACTAGCAATGCTAGAATGAGCTTCCTGTAGGAGTTCCACAAATTCATATTCTCGGATGCATTGGCACATAATACCATCTTTCCCCATCTGGTAGAGATTTTCAGCTATGAGTTGTTATGGGGATGCATCCTTAATTATTTTTTAATCCCTATCCTTATTGAGTTCCTTGTCTTGGGGGAAACCATTTGTTAATAAGTGTCTGATTTTCTGTGCCCATCTAGGATGCCCATCTAGGATCTAGATCAACTGACCAATGGTGGGGCATATGGGAGATCATCTTCTACTCCTGTAGCAAGCTCACCAATAGGGATCTCGGACATGTGATTCACCATGAAGTGCATACATCTCTTTCTGACCGCCGCTACTTTAAATCAAATTCCAAAAGGATAAGCATCCATCGGGTGATACGACCTATCATGCATGGTTTATTGCGACTAAGTAAAGGAAGGCCTCTTGATCCACAAAGAAGACAAACACATGTTTGCTAACTAGTAATGCCTAAACTTTTTAATTGCATATACCATGGCTAAGACTTAACGTTCAGCAGTGGTGTAATTCATTTCGGCATCGTTCAACTAGCAGCTAGCAAAGTATATGGGATAATCCAAATTAAACTCAATTGGTTGTGCTAGTATGCACCCTATCGTGAATTTTGAGGCATCGATGTGAACATGGAACTCCAAGTCCCAATTGGGCGCTCGCAAAACAAGGGATGATGCCTAGACCAACTTAAGGGTCTCATAGGACAATTGAAATTGTTCTTTCCAATGGAATATATTCAACAATTTGTAGACAGGATGGGCAATCTTTGCATAAAATTTATAAATAAATCGGCATTAGTAGCCCATATGTCAAGCGAATCATTGTACACCCTTTGCATTTGTGGGTGGGGGTAATTCGAGAATTAGTTTGATCGTTGAGATCCCATTCTTGGACACTATGTGTCTGAGTATTACCCATGTTGTTTCAACCAGAACTAACACTTCAGGGGATTGAGGGAAATTATATAGAGATGACATCTTTTGAACACCAATCTCAAATACTTAATATGATCATCCCAGTTAGAGTAAGCACACAGATCATCAAGGAAAACTTCAAAAAAATCTCTCAAGTATTCCTTGAATGTAGTTATCATTAGCCACTAGAATGTTACAGGTAACACTTATTTCATTAATTTTGGACTCATATGTCTACTTTTGGACTATTCCTTAAAATCCTTCCCAAATGAAAAGTTTACTTTATGAAAATGTCATTCGAGAATCAAAAGTTTACTTTCTGGCACTGTCATTTCCACATAATACATTTCAAAATATCTCTCTATAATGTTGCACTAATAATGTAAAAATTGCTATTAAATCCTAAATTTGTATTTCTTGTTTATAAGAATCGTATTCTAAATTTTAAAAATCCAAGTTATTAGTTTAAATCCATTAAAAACCATGCTATTGAGGATTCACAAAATTTAAAAAATGTATACACAAGAGACCTGCAAGACTCTTTTTACTTTCAATGCAAAAAACTATAACACTCTTGAATATTCAAAAAATTAAAAGGTATACATAGATATGAGACATGATGGATGCCTCTTTTGTACTCCAAAAAATAGCAATAGCTATGCTTGCAATTTTACATGATCATAAGTTTTACAAGAAATATTACTCTAGATGAGTCTTTGTACAAAGGATCTCCTTTGGCTTTTTCAATAATTTATTTTTTCCTTTAAAGTGAGTTTAGTACAAATGGGCAATCCAAACATTTGCTTGTTTGAATGTCCTTTTCTATCATCACAAAAATGAGTGATCCAAACATTTGCTTGTTCAGAATGTCCTTTATGTCATCACTTGTCGCTTGGGTGCCATCTTCATTCACTCTCATCTGACCACCACCACCACCTTCACTCTTTCTCAATATTTGAATGGTGTTATCTCATGGGCATTCTTCATTTGTGCTATCTCCTTCTACTTCCTCCTGGGTGAGCATCTTTATGAACTCTGTAATGTGCAAAATAATTGGTTGCAATAATTTTATTTTGTCTTCTACATCATACCCCATGTGCTTCTTTGTTTTCTTTGACCTTTATTTCCAAGATACCATGACTGTCTCTATGGAAAGTCTTGAAATTGCATCATGGTTTGGGACCCATTCCTTTTTCAGACAACTACTATATAATGTATTGTTATCTTGGCTCTCCTTCCTACCCCTTGGTTCATACCATACTGCTGTAAATGTTGTAGCTCTCCCTCAGTCATCCATGCTCACGTCAACTACTTTCGCAACCCAAAACTTCACGTTCTCATGTTCATCATCTGATGGTCGAACTACAACAAAACAATGGACGTCTATGTCTATTTGTGGCATAAACTCTCTCTTCTTGGGTCCACAATATGGACATAGGAGTAGTGATTCAAACTCATTTTCAAACAGACCATATGTTGGGCACAAGTCGTTACCAACATTTGGCTAAAATAAAGGCCGTTCTGCCTTAATATCATCTTCTCACCTTTTTGCAAGGTCCTTTATCAATTGGTAGGTCTTGCTTATTACAACAGTAATGTGCTCCTTCCAAGAGGGCTTCCAATCAGAAAATCTCTGGAGCATTTCCTCTTTGTATGTAATAAAAGCTTTTAAGCCTTCTATTTCACCTTTGGATTTCTCGCTAAATTCTTTTATAAGAGCCCATGTTGGATGCATTTCTTTGCTCGGGATTAAAGTTAAGAGAGATTAAGGTTCTTCAGGTTCCAATTTTGTATCAAGAGAATAGTGTTGCCATTGCATCACTGGTTTTTCATCCTTTAAAAAAAAGAAAAAATAGTGCGGGGCGCTATGACCTATCAAGGCATCACCACCTTTTTGTATGAAAGGTAGAGTAAAGCTCTTCCAATCATACATCCTCTCAACCATTGACCATACTGTTCCTTTCTTATGGCCACTAACTTGCCTCCCACATTTTCTTATCAAGTCATCCATCGTCTCCATGTCCTTGTGTTTCAGTTCTCTTGAAACCGTGCTAAATACCTGATCGATATCCTCATGTGTGTGCCCAACCAACAAAAACCCAACTTCAATCTCATTGAAGATTCTATGAGCGATTAGAATTGAGCACAGTGCAAAGAAGAGTACATTCTTATTCTCTCGTTTGCAATTGTCTACTTGTACTCTCAAAGTTGCTGGTAGGTGACCTTTTTCTACATGTACATTGTGAATTGCCTTCATAATGACGGATGTTACAACTTGATTGCTATCATCTAGATGCAAGGAATCAATCCATATGTCTGCAAAAAACTTAAATCCATGCACTAACACTCCACATAGATGTGTCTTTAAAAAGTATTTTCCTTTTAGCTTAGGTGGAGTGTTAACGAATCAAGGTAATGTTGTTGTATTTTGATCCATACCATCTACAATAATGCATATGTACTCATTTGGGTGAGAAATAGCTTGCTCCTTCCAAAATTCATATTTTATTCTAAAATGTCGAACAATCCATGATGAAATTCTCTCTTTTTTTTGTAAGCTTCTTTTTGTTCTAGATATGTTGCACTCTCAAGTGCTCGCTTTGGATCATCACAGTCATTGCACTTTGACATTTTTTGCCTCTTTGGGATTTTAACATGTCCAAAGCTTTTTTTCCAAAGAGTATACAAAGTATGAAAAGATGCCGGTGCATGCCCTCTTTGCCTTTGTGTTTCTCCAATAGAGTTAAATACTCTTTTTTAGTCAAACCTATCAAAAGATGCATTTCTAATAGATGGGGTTGCGGTAAAGCATTTTCATAAATGTAAACTTTCAAAATTGATGTTGCCACAATTGTTGAGGCTCTTGTTTTGGGCCTTCCTGTGTTTCCATGAATGTTAAATTTAACTCCATACTTTGCTTTATTAGCCAAATTCCAATATGTGCCATGCGATAATCTTGTAGTAATGCGATATGCATTATTGCAAACACTTTTTCCATTTATAAAAGGCCTTATCTATTGTCCTGAACTTCGCCGTCTCTTATCATTTATAAGAAAGCAAGACAGTCTCATGAGTAGGTATTCATTTCTTCTACTCCCTTTCCTTTGCCAGCCATGTTCTCTATAGCCCTTGATGTCATGTAAGTTAATGGATCGCATACATCTACGCTTACAGCATTGCTTTTAGCATAACATCTTCATTCATTACTCTTATTCTCTTTGGTTGCTTTTCTGGATCAGCCTGGACTCGTTGCCATTTCATGCATCTATATGTCCGTTTTTGGACCTTCTATACATTCTTATTTGGATTTGTACAGTTCTCCTTGTAAGATGTATTTGTCACTTTGTTTTCATGGGATGTTGCATCCTTGATCTTATCACTCTGACAGTCAAGTACTGAATAGTCCTTTGTTGATGTCATCCTTGCTTTTGATACATTCATCAAACCATTTGTAACATTAACTATTTTACAATCAAAGTCAAATACCAAATAGTCCTTTGTTAATCTCATCCCCACTTTTGATACAATCATAGAACCACTTGTCACAGTGGCATTAGAGTGTCTAGAATGATCTTCAAACTCATCTATTCCTAAGAGAACATCACTCATTGATGCACATTCTATGGATTTCATGACTCCATAGTCTTGAAACTCCTCTACTCCAAAGAGAACATCACTCATTATATCATCGTGCATGATTTCCATAATTCCATAGTTACTTGGTTTGACTCCAAGAACTTTATCAATATCCATGAAGCCATCCATGCTTGAAAAGATATCACTTTTGACATCTTTGCCCAAGTTCTCAATGTGCATGAACTCATCCACCCCGGGTGGCCCTTTGTATTGATGGGCCTAGTTGGTGACCCTTTGTATGGATGGGCCCAATTTGTGCACGTGTGGTGCATAGGTGCAAAAAAATCACAACCATGGAATATTTGGTTGTCATACGGGTATGAAACTTTTCATAGCTATAAAATTTAATGTTTTTTTTTTGTCACATAGTTTCATGTCGATCAGAGACGATTTGGGTGGATGGGCATGCGAAGTTCCCATTTGTGCACATGCATGAGTATGTGCAAAAAAATCCCATTTGTCAACTGTCATGGAACGATCAAGTGTCGATGGGCATCAAACTTTTCATGGTTATTGATTTGACTAATTTACATGTCCTTGCAAAGTGTCATGTCCTTCAGAGACCGTTTGGGTGGATGGGGATGCAAAATTCTCAATTTCTACACACATGCATGGTGCATAGGTGTAAAAAAATCCCATTCATGGATAGTCGTGGAATGGTTACATGTTAGATGGACATGCAACTATGCTTGGGTCCTAATTTGACTATATTTTGTATCTACACAAGGTTTCATGTCTATCAAAGACCATTTGGGTTGATGCCCATGTGAAATTCCGAATTTGCGCACGTGTGGTGCAAAAAAACCACAACTGTGGTTTGTCATGGAATCGTCAAGTATCAAATGGGAATGCAACTCTGCATGGGTATTAATTTGAGTTTTTTAAATGTCCTTGTAGAGTTTCATGTACATCCGAGATGGTTTGGATGGATGGGCATCCAAAATTCCCAACTTCTACACATCCATGTTACCATAGGTGCAAAGAGGTCCCATATGTGGACCGTCATGGGATGGTCAAGTGTCAGATGGGAATACAACTTTGCATGGGTATTTATTTGACTAATTTTTGTCTCCTCACAAACTTTCATGTGCATCAGAGACCATTTGGGTGGATGGGCATGTGAAATTCCCAATTTGTGCACATGCACGATGTATAGGTGCAAAAAATCCAAACCGTAGATTGAAAAAAATGGGCAAAGCCAACATTTTTTCCTTTTTGGTTGCCAAAAAAAAAGGGTGGGTGTATTTGGCTGCCTCTTTTTTGTGCCCTTTTCGTTGAGATATCGAGCTCCACTCATGATATGCCAAGGTGACCATTGTGCATTTATGTCACCAACTTGTTAGCTGTAGATGCGGTTGGTACACTGCCCATGAATAACAGCTGGGTGACAGCTATCTTTATGTACTCTAGTTAGTGGCTCAGTTAGTATGCCACTTAGGTTAGCTGAGTTTGGTTTGAGACCCACATATAGGGTTCACCTATTCCTTTTGTACCAAGAAAGAGTTCTTTTGGCTTTCACAACTAAGAAGAGGAAAACTGTTTTCAGCCTCCACCTTTGCGTGTATTTCCCCATTGTGTATGTGAGAAAGCTGCAAGTGAGACTCCTTACTTCTCTCCCACTCTCTTCACATGGTATCAGAGCTCGAACCAAGTTCACAGTGCCTTGGTAAGAGGATTAGTGTTGCTTTCTTTTTTTGAGTTTGGGAGCAAATCTCTACAGGTAGCACAGCCAAAAAGTGCAAGAGTGCACTGTCTCAGATTGGGATGCCCTTCGCGGTGCAGCACGTTTCACGGCCATTTCGGGGCCCGTTTTAGTGGCAGAATTTTTTCGTATGCACTCGAAAAAGTGCCCTATTTTTGCTATGTGACCACTATTCTATAGGTCAATGAAAAGTTGCTACAAAACTTGCATCGTATGCCTATGCGCAGAGATATTAGGAGTGACAGAATCATTCTTATTATGTGTTAATGCAAAATCGTCACTAGAAAGTAACTGTGTGGTCAAATACCACTTTCATCAGTTTTGCAGATTTGCCCTTGTGAGGCAGAAGTTGTGTTTTTTGCAGTGATAGAATATTTTTGCAGTGTTCTATAATGGCATCTAATGCTCTTTCACAGATAGTCACTGAAAAGCTTGACAAGAACAACTTCCAAGCATGGAAGTTTAGAATGAATAATTTCCTTAAGGGAAAAGGCTATTGGGAATTCATTACTGGAGCTGAACAAGAACCAGTTATTCCTAATGTTCCCAATCAACAGGAGTTGTAGGCATTTAAAGGCTGGCATGAGAGAGCCAGAAAAGTTATGTACTGGACGTCTATCAATATTTCAGATTCTATGATTGTGCATATTTAGGATGCAAGCACGCCAAAGGAGGCATGGGATACTTTGACAAAAATGTATAGCACAAATACACAAGCCAGGAAAATGCAGCTCAAGCAGGAGTTGCATAATATGCAGAGAGAAAATATGAGCATCAATGACTACCACATGAAGGTGAAGAAGATTGCAGATGCACTTGCTTCCATTGGGTCACCAGTGGAAGATGATGATTTAGTTTCTATGATGTTGAATGGTCTAGGAAAGGATTATGCACAATTCCGAACATCCATTGCCATCTGTGAGAATTTTTCCTGATTTTGGGGAGTTGATTCCTCTTCTAATTTCTGAAGAGCAGAGAAATGGTGGTGCATCTTCTTCAAAAGGAACTTCAAAAGAAACTGTCTTCAGAGGAGAGGTATACTGGTAGGAAACCAGATATTTCTCATTTGAAAGTTTTTGGTTGCATTGCCTATGTTCATGTGCCAGATGAATTGAGATCCAAGTTGGATCCAAAAGCTGAGAAGTGCATCTTTATTAGTTATTCTTTGCAGCAAAAAGGGTATAGATGCTATAAGCCTTCTACTCGTAAGTTTACAGTGAACAGAGATGTTGTTTTTGATGAGATGAGCAGCTGGTATAAACTAGTAAATGTGATTGATGATGTAGATGCACAAAATGGTAATGCTACACAGAATTTACAGCAGCAATCACAAAATATTAGTGGACCTGTAGTGCCCTCTAGCAGTGGTTCACATACTTTGCCATGGATAGGCAGATTGAAATCAGGAGGATCTCCTCAAAGCAATGCAGATAGTGGTATGCAAGTATCACGAAAGGGAAAAGAGAAAGTAGATTAGCCCATGGTTGATGTGAATGCATGTCACTCTTATGTGGATGGTGAATCCATTGGCTTAGAACAGAGCCTTGATGATGAGTTGGGTATTCCTTTTGTTGTTACACCTAGAGTAAGGAAGTCATTGCTATGGCTGCATCAAAGGGATGGTCTTTACATCAAATGGATGTAAAGAATGCCTTCTTGCATGGTGATTTGCAAGAAGAGGTCTATATGGAGCAGCCACCAGGTTATGTTCATGTTGTTCATCCTGAGTTTGTTTGCAGGTTGAAGAAAGCCTTGTATGGCTTGAAGCAAGCACCCAAAGCATGGTCTGACAAGATAGGACAGTATTTTGTCACTATTGGCTTTTAGATTTCCAAGGCAGATTTCTCACTTTATGTGAGAAAAATAGAGAAAGGCATTATGCTGCTTGTCATTTATGTTGATGATTTGATCATGACAGGTGATAGTGATGAAGATATCCTTCATGTGAAAATGCTATTGAAGCAAAAGTTTGACATGAAGGATTTGGGAGAGCTGCGTTACTTCTTGGGCATTGAGGTGATTAGATCCACAAGTGGGATATGGCTCTTGCAGAGGCAGTATAGATTGGACATGCTGTCCAAATATGGGATGACAGGCTGTAAGCCTATTTCAGTTCCTTTGGAGCAAAATGTGAAGTTGGGCGCAGATGCAGGTGAGCTTCTGGAAGACCCTACTATGTACAGACGCATAGTAGGAAGTTTGCTTTATATGACTATTACCAGGCCAGATTTGCTGTTGGGTTGGTAAGTCAGTTTATGCAGACTCCAAGAAAACTACCTTTGGATGCGGCTAGATGCATACTAAGGTATGTGAAGCCCACATTGTAGTATGGACTATCTTATGAGACTAGGGTTCAAATACAGTTGCATGGATACACTGATGTTGATTGGGCTGGTAGTATTTCTGATAGACAATCTACCAGTGGATATGTGTTCTCTTTTGGGAGTGTTGCAGTCACTGGGAGCAGCAAGAAACAACCTATAGTTGCCTTGTCGAGCACAGAGGCTGAGTACAGGGGTGCAGCAATGGCTGCATGTGAGGTAGCTTGGTTGCGTAAGCTACTTTATGATATGCATGAGTCTACAGATGGGCCAGTTGTCATTTATTGTGACAACATGAGCAGTATACACTTGGCAAATAACCCAGTCTATCATGCTAGAACAAAGCACATTGAGGTGCATTATCACTATGTGTGTGAGAATGTTCTAGTAGGTTTTTTATGTTAGCACAGAGGATCAGGTAGCTGGTATATTCACGAAGGCATTGGGTGTAGAGAAGTTGCACAAGTTCAGAGACCTACTTGCTGTGTAGGAATTGGGATTGAGGTCGAGGGGGAGTGCTGAGATATTGAGCTCCACTCGTGATATGCCAGGGTGACCGTTGTGCATTTATGTCACCGACTTGTTAGCTGTAGATGCGGTTGGTACACTGCCCATGAATAATAGCTGGATGACAGCTATCTTTATGTACTCTAGTTAGTGGCTTAGTTAGTATGCCACTTAGGTTAGGTGAGTTTGGTTTGAGACCCACATATAGGGTTCACCTATTCCTTTTGTACTAAGAGATAGTTCTTTTGGCTTTCACAACTAAGAAGAGGGAAACTGTTTTCAGCCTCCACCTTTGTGTGTATTCCCCCATTGTGTATGTGAGAAAGCTGCAAGTGAGACTCCTTACTTCTCTCCCACTCTCTTCACACTTTTTTGGCTACAAAAAGTGCAACCTTGATTGGCTGCCGTTTTTTTGGCATTTTTTGAAGTAAAAAGAGGGTGGCCAACATTTTTCGCCCCTTTTTGGTTGAAAAGAAAAGGGTGGACTTGTTTGCTTGCCCTTCTTCGTGCCCTTTTTTAAGGAAAAAGGAGTTAATAAAATGTTGGTTGCCCTTTTGTCCTATCAAAATCATTTTGGCCGCCTTTTAAGCCTCATAAAAGGGTGGTCAATACATTGGTCACCCTTTCTAGGCCTTTTTCTTGTAGTGGAGCTGGGGAGGGATAATTGATGGAAAAGAAAGGGAGTAGTAGAGGGCCCTTAGTAGTGGGGATGGATGACTGATGGTAGAGAAAGAAAGTAGCAGAGGGCCCAGAGTAGTAGCGAATAGCACAAGGATTGAGAAGACTTGGCTATGCACTCGAAGTGATTACGATAGACTATACCAGTGAGCATGAGTTGCCATAAGTCTGCTTGTAGACGTGGTGGTGAGTGGCCGAAATACCAAGACAAGCAACCAGACTTGTCAACATTGATGATGACTATCACCATGGAGCAAGGCAACATCTAGAGTATGCACTAGATGGTCACTCGATGCAAGAGACCAAGTGCAAGAGACCAGACTTGTCAACATTGATGATGACTATCACCATGGAGCAAGGCAACATCTAGAGTATGGACTAGATGGTCACTCAATGCAAGAGACCAAGTGCGGAGTCCTACTAAGTCGTGAGGCATGACCATGACCAAGGAGCTTTGAGTCAACAATTGGCAACCATAATCCACATAACTCATTAAGATGAAGTTCCATGACTTCAGGATGAGGATCCCTATAATCACTTGTAGATCTTCTTGCCAGTTTTCCATGTTAATGGGGCAATGATCAAGGAAGAGCATATGAACTCCCTTCCACTTATCTTGGCCAATATAGCTCAAAGATGATTCAATTTATTTCCAATTGGTTATTTTATACATTGTTAGCATATGTTTGAGGCATTTCTCAGACAATTTAGACGAGATGTCTGCACCAAGTTGAGTGACCAAAAAAACAAAAACAAAAATGAGTCCATCCAGGATTTTGTTTTGAGGATGCAAGTTCTCATCAATCAATTGAGCACAACACTAGATGACAAATCCTTGCGTGCTTGGTTGATCATGGCTACAAAATTTATTTGGGGATGGAGGTGATTCTATGTTGCAAAAGAGAAGTAGTTGCATTTGCTACAATCCATGAAAGTGATCCAAATTCCATTTGTCACTTTAGAAGACTTGGCGAAGATAAGGTGGTGGTTATCGTATCAAGGATTCTTAGTGCACATGTTGAGCTAAAGCATAAGTGTGGGGATATGGAAATCCTTGGAGATGTTGTGCCCTATAATATTTCCAACAAAGCATTTATTGCATGGGACAGAAATGAGACTTATCCAACACATGTCATTAGGAATACAAAGTGCATATCTTTGGATTTTAGAGTGGGAGATATTTTACAAATGTTATCATTTGCAAATAAGAATGTAGCAGAAGGTCAAGTCTTGGGATTTAGACAAGTTGAACACTGGACATTTGCATAGATGAGAATTCAAAAAGTTATTGATGATGGTATGGATGATAACTCAATCTCATTGGATGGTCCCTACTATGAGGTAAGTAAGGATTTGAGATGGAGCATGCAATTTTTAAAGATTGAAAAGACTCAGCATGTGGTTTTTAATGATAAGCATAAGGTATATTACAACATCAAAGAATTGAAAGAATATGCCAATGTACCAAGCTCTATTCCTTCAGAGATGGATGATTCCAATGCACTCAAGTATAGCACTGACGTCTTATCAGGAGTCGATGAGTTCATTGGTACAAAGAAAGAAAAAAATTTCACAAGTGATGTCTTAACATGAACCTTGTGAGAATACAAAACTTAGTCATATTAGGACCTGTGCAAAGTTCCATGTCCATCTGCTACTTAACCATTCCATGACGCTCCATCAAGAGTATTTTTTTGCACCTATGCACCACGCAAGTGAACAGATTGGGAATTTTGCACAAACAATCTCTTATGTACATGAAACTTTGAAAGGACCATCTTGACCATTCCATGACGGTCCACTGTTGCAATTTTATTGCACCTGTACTCACACAATTGGCCAAATTGGAAATTTTGCATGCCCATCCACCCCAATGCTCTCTGATCATGGAGCCTTGCGAGGATACAAAAGCTAGTCAAATTAGGACACATGAAAAGTTTCACGGTCATATGACAACCATTCCATGACAGTCCACGAATGGGTTTTTTTTGCACCTATGCACCATGCATGTGCGCAAATTGGCAAACTTGCACACCCATCCAACCACACAGTCTCCTATGGACATGAAACTTTGCAAGAAAACCAAAAGAACTAGAATTAAAACCAATGAAAAGTTGCATGTCCATCTGACACTTAACCATTCCATGATGGTCCGCAAATGGGATTTTTTCGCACCTATGCACCCCGAATATGCTCAAATTGGGAATTTTGCATGCCCATCCACCCAAACGATCTCCAATTGACATGAAACTTTGAGACAATAGAAAATAGAGTTGCGGGTCCATCCATTTGACACCTGATCATTCTATGTCAGAACATGATTGTGATTTTTTGTACCTATACACCATGCATGTGCACAAATTGGGAATTTCACATGCCCATCCCCCAAACAGCGGTCTCTGATGGAAATAAAACCTTATGACTAGACAAAATTAGTCAGTTTGAGACTCATTCAAAGTTGCATTTCCATCTAACCCTTGAACGTCCCATGATGGTCTACGAATCCAAAAATTTGATCAAGTTAATACCCAAGTCAAGTTAATACCCATGCAAAGTTGCATGCCCATCTAGCACTTGACCATTCCGACAGTCCATAGTTGTGATTTTTTTGCACCTATGCACTACGCATGTGAAGAAATTGGGAATTTGGCATGCCCATCCACCTAAATTAGTTGAAGCATGTCCATCCACCTAATTTGTTAAAGTAGTACCCATGCAAAGTTGCATGCTTATTTGACACTTGACCATTTCATGATGGTCCACTAATGGGATTTTTTTGCACCTATACACTAGGTATGTGCAATTGCGCATGCCCATCCACCCACAAGGTCTCCAACCAACATGAAACTTTGTGATGATAAAAAACATAGTCAAATTACATAGCTGATGACCTAACGTCCGTGCAAGAATAGGCCTTGCGTACCTTGTTGCAAGAATTTCAAGATTGTTTTTCTTGCAAGTACATAGACATGAAGGGCGTGCCAGTGAAAGTAGTGCAACACACCATCCTTATAATGGATGACATTAGGCTAGTATGTCAGTGACCCTACCCCATGAAACCAAAATATGTGATGATCGTCCAAGAGGAAATACAAAAGTAGATTGACGCAGGGCTCACATACGATATCAAGCATACAGATTGGGTTTCTCCCATCATTATAGTGCTAAAGAAGAATGGCAAGGTTAGAGTATGAATTGATCTCAAGAAGGTAAATGCCGTAACCCATAAGGATGATTAGCCAGAAACTGCGAGCCGGATTGACGGAACATTCCAGGCGGAATGGGCCTCCCCGCGGTCGTTCCCCATTGCAGAGGGGTTGATTTTCTGTGTAGGAAGCCAAAGGAAAGAGCAAATCATCGCTTGCAGGCTAACGATCTGCCGCTCACAACCACCATGGATTTCTCGCCACAACCAACGGAACTTTTGCCGACATCCCCGTTGTCCGCAGTTGAAGTTGAGGGCGAGCCGTCCCTGCAAAACTCACCCTCTCCAGCAGATAACGCCCAACGCCAACCCAAGGCCAGAAGGATCAATTGCACCGCAGAACGAGCTTGTTCTCGCCAGCACCGGATGAATGCACGCCCATCCATTCGTTCGTGGCGTAGAGAGACCTTGTGCTTCGAAAGAACAATGATGGGCGACAGGGCATCCAGCGTGGGAGTTTGGGTGGAGAACCTTTCCATCATCTGTCGCTTGCGCGACATTTCGATCACATTTTGATCACAAAAAGAGGTAGGCTTCCAGATGGCCCTTTCTCTTTGGTCTGTGGAGGATGCGCATGCGTTGATGAAATGGAAATGCGACCCTGAATTTGGAGTGCCTCCGCTGTCCCTCTACAAAAGGCAGAGACTGAAGTCCACATGTGTTTATGCTCCGGCCAAGGACATAAAAACGAATGGGCATTTGTTGAACTTATGCTCCGACGCTTACTCACGTTGGATGGCCAAGACGCTGCATGTGTCCAATGCAGACGAACTGCTAGGAGAAGGTGCTCGTTACAGAATGAAAACGGCTCAAGGCGTTCCAGGAAAATGCTCATCGGAACAAGGGCTCCCAGAACGGACACGTGTGTCTGTCGAGGAACACACGGTTGCAACCCAAGAAGATAAATTTGCTGTGCAGAATCCTGGAGAAGTCCGATCAGCCGTTGCAAGTTTTACCTCTCTCTTGATTGGTTACGATCGAGTTAAGGCTCTTTCTAATGTTAGACGCGTGCATGCTCACATCAGCAGGTGGGGCCTCGATCGCACTGTCTTTCTTGGCAGTTGTCTTGTCCGAGTATATGGAAATTTTGGCAATGTAGAGGACGCTCATGCAGTCTTTGAGACAATTCTTAATCCCAACTTATACTCGTGGAATATACTGATCCAAGCGTGTGCCCAGAATAAAAGACTGGATGATGCAAGAACTGTCTTTTACAGAATGCCAGAGCGAGATGTAGTTTCCTGGAATGCTATGATTACAGCGTGTGTCCAGAATGGACACAGTGAGGAGGCTTTAGAATTCTATCTTCAGATGGAACCTGAGGGTGTCATGCCTGATAAGATCACTTTCATCGGTGTTCTGGGTGCATGCACTAGCCTGGTAGCCCTAAAAGAGGGACAGGAGATTCACACTGCCATTGTCGAGTGTGGCTATGCAGCAATCATCATTGTGGCAAACGCTCTTATCAATATGTATGGCAAGTGTTCAAATTTGGATGACGCCAAGAATGTGTTCATTAGAATGCCCCAGCGTGCTGTGGCATCTTGGAATGTCATGATCATGCTTTCTGCCAAGAATGGGCATGTCAAGGAGGCCCTGGAACTCTTTTACCAAATGCAGCTCGAAGGTTTCAAGCCAAACAGAGTGACTTTCATTTGTGTTCTTGAGGCCTTCACAAAATTGGCAACGTTAGAGGAGGGGAAAAAGGTTTATGCTGCTATTATTGATCATGGATGTGATCAAGATGTTGTTGTGGGGACTGCCTTGGTCAACATGTATGGCAACTGTGGAATACTGGATGTTGCAACGAACATCTTTGGCAGAATGTATAAGCGGAATGTTATATCCTGGAATGCCATGATCAGAGCGTGTGTTCAGAATGGCCAGGGCAAGCAGGCCTTAGAATTCTTTCATCAGATGCCACACGAAGGGATCAAGCCAGATAAGATCACCTTTACATCTGTTCTTGATGCTTGTGCGAGCCTCACAGCTCTGAAAGAGGGCAAGAAAGTTCATGCTGCACTTGTGGCGAGGGGATATGAGCGAGATGTTTTTGTAGGTACTGCACTCGTCGACATGTATGGCCAGTGTGGAAGTCTGGATAGTGCAATGGGTGCGTTTGATGGACTGCCTCAGAAGGATGTGGTCTCTTGGACTGCTGCAATCTCAGTATTAGTCCAGAATGGGCATAGCAAGGTGGCACTGCAATCCTTTCATCAAATGCAACTTCAAGGCATAAAGCCAGGCGATGTCACATTTCTGTGTGCTCTTGATGCATGTGCTAACGTGGCAGCCCAAGAAGAGGGGCAGAAAATTCATGCTGCAATTGTTAACAATGGTTTGGAGCAGCATGTCTACTTGGGGAGTGCTCTCATTGACCTGTATGGTAATTGTGGGAGGTTGGAGGCGGCATGGAACATGTTCAGCAAAATGCTCCAAAGGGATGTGGTTTCATGGAATGCCATAATGGCAGCATGTGCTCAAAATGGACATGGAAAGGAAGCTCTGGAACTCTTTCATGATATGCAGCTTGGTGGTGTCAAGCCAAACAAGGTAACCTTTATTTGTGTTCTCAATGCATGTAGTCATACAGGACAAATTGACGAGGGCAAGAGCTACTTCATTTCTATGAGTAGAGACCATGGCATATCCTACACGGCGGAGCATTATGCATGCATGATTGATCTACTTGGGCGTGCAGGCTGCTTGGATGAAGCTGAGGGTTTGGTCAGCAACTTGTCTTTAGAAAATGATGCTGTCCCATGGTCAAGCTTGCTCAGCTCTTGCAAAATCCATGGTGATGTGAAACGAGGGATCCGTGCTGCGAAGCACTGTTTTGAGTTGGAGCCAAAGAATGTTGTACCATACACAACCTTGTCAAATATTTTTGTGACAACTGGCAGCTAGGATAATGCAGGGAACTGAGAGGAGCTAAAGATAACTGTGTGAAAAAGGTACAATGGTGTTGAGGAGAGTAGGAGGGGGCATGAAGTCCGGTTGCCAGATATATATTGCTTGGGCTGTGCAGTTACAGAAATTTAAGACATTTGGCAGATAATTGCCTTATTAAAGGGAGTGCTGCTTGATGTGTAGAAAGGGAAAACGATGCAGTAGAATTGTTGATGGATAAAATGAGATCGCAACAGAAAATTGATATGGTGTTTTGAAAACTCAGCTGATGATGGCAAAGAAATAGCTTTTGCTAAAGAGGTAAGTGCATGCCTGAGGCAAAGGTGATGCTGCATGATGTAACATGTACATGAACTAGGGCTAGTATTTTGGGACTTGCCAAACCATGTCTGGGCAGCAGAAAGCTTGCTTAAATTGAAGTGAACAGAGAAAAAGAGAGAGAGAATTGTGATGGTGATAATCATGTTAACGAATTATTGAGGCCGGATACGGTCTATTGTACCAGACTACAGCATTAGAAAGATAGCAAAATGTAGCTGGTGGAATCTGTCTTACATGGAAGTATGCTGGGCAATCCAAAAGGGCATGTCACCCAGTTGCATAGAAGACATAGCCGTTCCTCCCAAGTAACACATCCATGTCCCTCCATGTGTTTTTGCTGTCTTTGATTCCACCAGGCTGAACAAATATGGCTTCACTGTTAGAGATTGCCAACCCACTTGATCTAGGGGTTGGTAGAGGTATCTATACTGCAACACACCTCATTCTGAGGATGTTACACTGCAGCTCTAATATTGGACATTTTGATGCAGGGTTAGGTCAGGTGCATGTGCATCTGACAGGCAAGTCAACTGGCTGCCTTGCTACAGAAAACAGGTTGGCAGATCAGGCCCGTCAACTGGCTGGCTTGCTGCACAAAACAGGTCGGCAGACCTGTCAGATCAACCAACCTGCCAGTCGTGTCAACCCGATAAATTGAGTCAGCCCTAGTGTGGTCGGGTCTTTGCAGATCCTAGTCGGCTGCTGCAAGGTCATGTCATTTTTCACCCTTGTTCGCTTCCCTTATTAGGGTTCAGGTCAGCCTAATCCAGCCCTGTAGAAGGGTCCAATGCAAGGGTATTGGGAATCTCATTGTATGTCCCTCTTTGAGACATGCAGGGGCCCATACCTCAGCATCAGTCTGCCCTTAAATACTCAGTCATCAGACAGCCATCCTTGGCTTGTGTTGCCCAGCATCTGCTGGAAGTCTTGTGCTTATCCTGAGTTGCTTTTGTGCCCACATCTGTGGATGAATAGATGGACGGAGGTGATTTTGGTGTGCCTTGTACTGTTTTACCTTCTGCATATCTACTGTTTTGTGGATACTGTTTGGGTGAAGTTTGGAGAGAGTCACTGTTCCTTTCCGCTGCATACTACAGGTGTTGCAGCAAGCACTTCTATCTCTGACATCCATATGAAGCCCTCGTTCACCCCAAAGAGGTGGTTTCGTGCTTTTGCATCGCAAATTTGATTGTTTCATATTGTTTGTGTTCTGTGTGTAGTCTGTTGCTTACTCTTCCTTGATTTGTTTGTTGAGGTATCTCAGCGGTATTGTGTGGTTGGTTTCAATGGTGCATGGCATATCCAACAGCCTTATGCTTTGACTTTTTGTGGCTAAAAAATAAAGATCATGACATAGGTTCTATACACAAAGGTAGTAAGTGTAGAAAATGTTTGCTCTTGGATAGATTTTCTTTTAGATAATCTTTACATCGCAATAGATGATTCTTTGTTTCAACAAGTTAAAGGAATCCCCATGGGCACTAATTGTGCCGTCTTTTTAGGAAACTTTTTTTATCTTTTCACTTATGAATTTGAGTTTATGCAATGTCTTATTTCTATCAATACCTGCTCTATCATTTTACATACGCTTAGTCAAGTTAGGCGTTTTATAGATGATTTGTTTGTACCAGATGTTCCTAACTTTTCAAGACTTTATGTACAAAGATGCTAGAGCTTTTGGAGAAGGAATCTATCCTCGTGACTCTTGTGAACTGAACCACACTTTAAGAGGGGATTCTTGTGTTTTCTTAGATCTTAGACTTTCTCAATCTACCATAGGATTGGAGGTTGATATATACGATAAACGTGAAAAACCGGAATATAGTGGTTTACACACTATAAAAATGCCTCACATTGACTCAAAACATTTGTGATTTGACAAAATATGGAGTCATTTCTTCCCAATTCCATAGATTTTCCTGCTTTTGTACAACTAAGGAGTCTTTTATCACTCAATGTAGTAATTTGATCACTTTACTATTACACAAGAGGTATAATCCAAGGAAAATAATGAAAAAAGTTCGCACATTCTTAGGTATGAAGTCTTTTATCTATGGTGTATCGGCCTTAGGTATGTTTAGAATGATTGAACATAACAAAAAGCGGGAAGCTGAATAGCTCGTTTTTCTTTTAGTTTCAAAAGAGAGTTTGTTTGAGTATGCTTGTGCTTTCTAAGTTATAAATGTATTTTTGCCTCTTTGTAGAAACGATACATAAGTGTAAAGGGCCATTTAGCTTTTTATTTTTTAAAAGAGAGACAGAGAGAGAGAGAGAGAGAGAGAGTTTCTAGTTTTTTGGAAGATTTTGTTTCTTGACTTGCTTGTTTATTTTTGCTTAGTCACCTGCTTCGTTTCTTCTTTATTTCTTGTTTTCATTCTCTTTTGTTTATTTGACGTATTTTAGTACGCACTGGGTTTGCCCAAGAGACTCCGCGGATCTTTAGAAACCCAGTATAGCTGCTTATGCTTGGGCACTGATGACGACATAAGTGTTGCTTTGCTTGCTAAGTATGTCTTCCTTTTGTTTTTCATAAAAGTTTTTGTTTACCTGTTTTTTCTTCTCTTTATTTTCTTTGTAGATTTTTGATCTTTAGAACAACAAAAATTCTAAATTTGTATGATTAGACTTATTCTAGTCTTACAAAGTTATATTTTTTTTAATTTCTTATAAAAAGGATTCTTCCTTGATTTGTTCTTTGTTGAGGTATCTCCATGGTATTGTGTGGTTGGTTTTTAGTAGTAAATGGCATATCCGACATTATTGCATCCTTTTGAATATTTGCATGTCATTTTTTCTCATTTTTTTTCATTAACTACTTTTTTGTGACCTTGTGACCATATTGGCATCCAATTCTATTAGAATTGACCTTGCAAAGGCTGCCTTTGTATTATTGTCAATTGCAATTTGCAGCATGTTTTATTGTTTCTTTATCCATAATGTAGAAAAGGGGTAGGGGGCAGATTAGAGAAAGGGGCTCGAAGAGCAGAAGGGAGAGAGAATGAGGGGGAGGAGGGAGGAGAAGGGGAAGAAGAGAGAGAGAGAGAGAGAGAGAGAGAGAGAGAGAGAGAGGCTACAAGTAGGAGGGAGGAGAAGGGAGAGTAGATATGATTAGATGTCACATCAAGTGTTGCTTCCCTTCTGAGTTCACTAAATTGTCTATTAGACTAAGTGAAAGTCCCAACAATACCTACATCAACTAGATGTAGTGCATCCTTACGTGATTCCCAATCATGCAACTCAAAGCCTCTGAGAATTGTTCCTTTGCCCATCAATCTATCCTCTCTTTACTCTACCATTGAAATCTCCTAACAACATAGCATTTCCATCCAATTACAATGGAGGAGAATATCGGTAAATTGATCTTGATAGCACCTTTCAATAGATCTTGAGTGATGTAAGCTCTATCAAGCCTTGCTTCCCTTCTTGCACCAAATTGTCTATTAGACCAAGTGAAAGTCCCAATAGTACTACCTGGATTAAAAACCTGGTGTGGTGCATCCTTAAGTGATTCCCAATCATGCAACTCAGAGCCTTTAGAGCTGTTCCTTTTCCCATCCATCAATCCTCTCTTTACTCTACCATATTGAAATCTCCTAACATGATTCCCAATCATGCAATTCAGAGCCTTTGAGAGCTGTTCCTTTTCCCATCCATCTATCCTCTCTTTACTCTACCATATTCCAATTACAAGGGAGGAGAAAAGCTATGGATTGATCTTAATAGCACTTTTCATTAGATCTTGAGTGATGTAAGCTCTATCAAGCCTTTCTTACCTTACGAGTTCACGAAATTGTCTATTAGGCCAAGTGAAAATCCCAATAGTACCTTGATCAACCAAGTGTAGTGCATCCTTATGTGATTCCCAATCATGCAACTCGGAGCCTCTAAGAATTGTTCCTTTGCCCATCCATCTATCCTCTCTTTGCTCCACCATATTGAAATCTCCTAATAACATGGTATTTCCATCCAGTTCTTTTAGAGAATTCCAGATTCTTTTCCTTTCTTGGCAACGTGTTGGAGCATACACAGAGATCAGCATGAAGTGCTTGCCTTTAACAATACATTGCAGAGTCACCCATCTTCAGGAAACATTTGCTACATGTCTAAGGACTCCTTGCTTGTAATGGGAAAGGATACCAATGGCAGTGCCTCCCCTGCCTTCCTCATTAGGAAAAAGGGGGCTCATTTTGTGACCTTGAGAGAAATCCACAGTTTCTTCTTTTTTTGTGAGTTCGAAAATATGAGGAAATAATAAAATACTCAATAAAATATTTATAAGTAGAGTAAACATGTCAGAGGATGAAAGAATAAAGATATTCTTCTATATTCACTCCCATATCTCACGAGCTTTTACATTCAATGGCCACGTCTTTCTCTCAAACATTTTCTAGCCATCTCCACAATCATGAAGCTTCTCTATCAAAACACCATAGCTAATCTCACCAGAGCCAAGTGTTTTTCAAAGTTTACCGCCATCAAGTGTCTTTGCCTTATGAAAGCGTAATGAAATTGCAAAGCAATGGAAAAACACTACACTCAAAATGGCAGCACCGAGCTACAACTCTACAGAACAAGCCAACAAGAGATGGCAACACCATCTTCCTATTGATATGCATGGATACATCACAGCTTAGTCTCAAGATGTGCACATATATAAGTCTTTATACGAGCAAGAAGTGAACACAAAAACACAACAAATAGCTGAAAGCTCTAGATTGAAAGAGCAAGCACAGAATGAAATTGAAGAACATACAAAGACGAGGGAGAAGTTACCTAAAGCAAGATTGAAAGCAATCCCATTAGGAGGCTTATAAGAAGAAAACTTTGCAACCTTGCAGAATTGAAAGCGGGAAGTGGAGGGTGCAAGCATCAAGTTCAAGAAGCACAGTAATATTTTTTTAAAGGGTTTTCTATTTGCAATGTGGCTATGATAAATCTTCCTATGTTAAGTCTTATTTACACATCCGGTTTATAGGAAAGGTTTGGAGCCCCAAAAGGAAAATGTTAATCCGAATGCTTTTCCCGTAAAACAAATGAAAGGTCTCTTTTCAACTACTATTACGAAAGGGATGATTGAGGAAAAGAAGTTTAAAACCATCAAAAGCAATGTTGTGCAACAATTTGTGGAAAGCAACAAAGTTGATGCAAACTTAATTCAGGAGGTTCTCTATGAGAGTGGAGTTAGCATAAAAGGTTATTCTTCTTTTTTTTAAAGTAAAAAAAGGGTTTTATATTACTTCCAACATATACAACTTGCTCAACTAAAAAAGATGAACAAGAGGAAACTGAGATAGAACGAAAAGCAAATCATACATCAGTTATAAACTGAGGGTCTTTGTTCTTGGCTTTGAAGTCTCTGATCAAAGCCTTGCCATCTCAAAAGACAGTCCATTTTTCTTCTTTTTTGGCCATCTTTACCTTTGCAAGGTCTGAGGTCTTAGTCTTTAGCTGAGCTTTTGGAAGTTCCTCTACCATCCACACGCTTAATCATTTTAGCTTATTCGATTGTCTGACAACCTGATTTCTTTCATCTTTTGACTTGAAGGTAAGGATTGCATGCTCTCCTAATTTTTCAATATTAAATTCGAGGTCTTCCCATTTAACTCCTGGTAAAGCTTTGCTGATTTTCTGACGGGTCTCTTCATAAGAGTCTTCAGCTAGCAACTAGTTGTTTGGTAAACCTCTAATCTTGAGCACTCTTGAGTTGCACGGTCTATCGGCTTGTTCTTTAACTTCCTTCTATAGTCGAGTAGACATTTGTGTATCTAAGGAGCTCTTTACTTCTCCTTTAAGCTTCTCTTGGATCTCTCCCTTGAGCTTCTCATGCATCTCTTCCATTTGACTAAAGATAGCTTCATTTGAGCTACAATGGGGCTTGCCTTTTCTAGTTTGCTCTCAGCCACTTTTACTCTCCCTTCTAGGCTCCTGGAACTTTTGCTTCAGCTCATAGTTCTCCTTTTTGAGAAGAAGAACTTGTTGTTGTAGAAGAATAATGACCTCATTTTGCCTAGTGTTAGGCAAGGGTGAAGCTAGTGTTGTAGCATATGAAGGCTCATTCTCTTGTTTCCTGTCTCCAATTAAAGAAAAAACAATCTGTTGTTGGCAGTAAGGCTCATAGGTGATGCCAAAGGTTAGGGTTAGTTTGGCACGTGGTATGGGCACATGTGATTGGCTGATGTGGTACATCGTGGAGCAATGGATGAGGCTTTCTATGTGGCTTCAATGCATGCGGTGCATGGTGGTGTGTCGATTGACCAATCAACAAAAGATCTCGACGTGCTCGAGGATGGCAGTTTACTTCTCGTTGTCTGGAAGGATCATTGAGGCCGTTTTGATATTTGTTTATATATGGCACAATAGTTTATGCTCTCGCTCTCTTTGTCTAACCGACTCCATGAGAGTCGTATGTCTCTTCAAAGTTTAGTTGTATCTTCTCATAGTAGTGACAGGTAGATTGAGTCTTTGTAAATGGCAAAAATCTCCCGTAGGAGTGAGCCGTGTCAGTCCGTGTATCAGTTAGGAATTTGTCCATCCTATGCTTTAAGAGATGATGTGTTTTTGAGTCACTCTCTGTCACACCTATTTAGTGATTGCCTCGAGGGGGTCACTCATCATATGTAACCCTATCACGTGAGTTCAACAAAAGGATATTTTTTATTTCTAAAATTTACAGAAATAAATATACATTAGGGACTATTTTAAATAGTTTTGGAAAAAATTTATAGATTTGTATAGAAAAGGGGTACATTTTATTAATGAAAAAATTTACAGATAAGGGATTTTAAATATAGGCCTTGAACGCACGTGATATAGAGGGTTTATACATAGTGACCCCCCTGAGGTGATTGCTATACAAAGTGCCATCATGTTTTGAACCTAAAGGAGAGAGCAGGTCAAAAGAAATCTTCATGATTGACAACCACAATTGAGTTATTGCATATGCATGTATGGGTTAGCCTTGAGTCGATGCTATGCAGGAGAGTGGGCTGTAGAGGTTGTTTGGCCAGTGAAGCTAGGGCTGGCTTTGCTGTTGAGCATTGCAGGCGCATTTTGTTGGAGGCGGTTGGCGGCTGAAGCTTTGGAGCCTAGGTTGAGTGCTGATCTCGTTGGCATCATTCGAGAGTCATTGATGTAGTTTGCCTCTGGTTGTTGCTATGAGCTGCCTCACTGGATCTTCATTGAAGCCGTTTGATTGAAGCAGTTTACCTTGCATGCAGTGGGTCGATAGGTTGCCACCTCCAATTGGTGCTTCAGTGTCGAAGTTGTAGGAGTCAAGGCGCTTTGAAGAGTTGGCTGTGTGTGTCGAGCTCCCTAATCATTGAAGCTTGTGTTGGAGCCGCCATTTTGGTTGTTCGTTCTTGTCCATTTAGCTTTAGTTGGAGATGCTATGGTCATGTCCGCTATGGCGCTAGATGTTGATGCTAGAGAGGCGTTGTTGGAGTTGGTAGGGCTGGACTATGGATAGTCTAACTTTTGAGGAGTTGGTGTTGTCGTGCGTTGGTGGGTGGAGCTCCTTTCCTTGCATGAGAGTCGCCGTGTAGAGCCCACGTTGGTTGCTGTGGCTATTCTGAAAGGAGTTGTAGAAGTCCTCATTGTGACTAAAGGCTGGAGTGGGTAGCGACCCGTCATGAATTTTGAGGTCGTTGTAGTAGACAAAGGAGGTTGAGCCGGGTCTTGTAGAGGAGCTAGCTTCTCTTTGAAGTGGCTCTCAGATTCAGTCGAGACACTATACAAGGGACTGGAGATGCCTTGAGGAACATCACCAAAAAGCAAAGGCTGAGTACAAAGCTCAAAACCTTTGAGAACACCTTACAACAGAACCTTAGAGTCTCGCAAACCCAGAAAAGAACCTTTCTCTCTCACAAAACCTAGAAGATCTCTCAAAGAAATCTACGGAGCTTCAAAATAGCATAACTTGACCTCCATGAAGTAGAATGGAGAGATTTTTTATCCAAAATAAAGAGAAGAAGGGGCTCTACGATGAGAGCTAGCAAAGGAATGGAGATGCCTCAAGGAGAGGTTGCGTTCCTTGTAAGGGCTTGCATGCCTTGATGATGATCGACCAGTCTTCAGTCTTTGATCTAAGTGAAATTTACTTTCTCCATATTTCCTTCCTTTTCCCTTTAGTCTATCTTTTGGGTTTTATTCCCAAAGTTGAAGGATGATCCACAACTTAAGAGGTGGAAATGCACATTATGTACAGGATCTAGGAAGTTGTACTCATTGTACATGCTTGTGCTACATAGTCACTATGCTCCAACATGCACATGCTACTCTAATTTTTTCCTGTTTACTTTTTTAGTTTTGGATGCTATCATATGCACCCCAAAAAATCCAAAAGATCTTGTACATGCACCCTCTACTTACCTAGTTGTCAATGAGAACTAGATAGGATTCATAGGGGCAAACCCTAACCCTAACCTTAAGGGATTCTCATGTATATATTCATGCTCATGTTCAATACAACATAGTGTGAAGGTAGCTATATCATGTGCACTCCTCTCTCTCTCTCTCTCTCTCTCTCTCTCTCTCTCTCTCTCTCTCTCACTTCCCACTTTATCATTTTGATGGTTTTGAATTTTTTTTCTCAAGCACACTTTTTGCAACACTAGTTGACAATAAACCTTTTATTTGTTTCACTAGAAGGGCATTGGGACTAACATTCTCCTTTTGAGGCTCCGAAATATTTCTACAAGCACACACACAGAAGAGTTTTTCTCAATTGCCATTAAAACAACAATATTGAACATTTTCTTTATTCTGCATTCAAAATAACAAAAGCAAAAAAGACCTTGCCGTACTTCCTGAACTCGCCGCTTGCACCCTTTACTGCCTGCTTTTAATTTTGCAATATTGATTATTTTTTTATTTCTAAGTCTATCCACCAATGGATTTGCTTTTGTTCTTGCTTTTGCAACTTCTCCTTTGTCTTTATATGTTCTTCAATATTGATCTATAGTTGCTCTTTCAATCTGGAGCTTTCAATTATCTGTTGCATTTTTGTGGTGACCTCTTGCTTGTGTAAACACTTATACATTTGTGCAACGTCATATTGAGTTGTGATATACCTATGCATACGGATTAAAAAATGGAGAAGTAGAGTTTCTAAGTAGACATTTTGGATAAATGCCTCCATCACACAATAAGTCGATATGCTATAAGACTTCTCTCCTCATGCTCTCTCTTTGCATGGCACCTATGTACTGTTGTTTTGGCAGAGGTGCATATTGTTCCTCTAAATCAATATGAAGATGGCGGTGTTGGACTGCTCTATAGTCTTATGGTTGCACACTGCCATTTCCTGAGCAATGTTGTTCCATTGCTTTGCAATCTCATTACCTTTTGATAAAATGAAGTGCTTATGATGGTGGTGAGCTTTGCAAGTTTGAAAAACACGGGTATGGCAAGATGTTCCAAGCATGATCAACAAAAGAAGTGTCTTTATTCCACCATCCTCTGACATGTTTACAGTTTTTTTTTTTTAGTATTTTATTATTTTTGCATATTTTGGATGAAAGGAAAAAAAAAAAGAAATCGTGAATTTCTTATGAGGCCCTAAAATGAGTTGCTTTTTTTCTAATGTACACCCATATTCCAACAGACAAAGGGGTGGTTTTGATGCCATTGTTAGACATGATGCATGAGATATAGTGTACAAATTTTGAAATGTGCTTTTCACATCACCACGTTTGCATTAAGAAAGAAAGAATGCAGGGCCATTGATTGAAAACAGGACTAGGATTGCAATTATGAAGTAGGCATACAAAACATGTTGAATTCCAAAAGGACTTTAAAGTAGCAAGCAAAATAGAAGAGGTCTCAGAAATGATTCTATTTATGCTCAAGCACATGAAGATTCTGACACTGTAAACTTTTCCTTTCATCCCTCTTCTTGAAGAGACCACCTCTGTTCACATGTATAGGCTCACACTTACATGCTTGTCCATGTGGAATTCCAAATGACTTTGAAATAGCAAGCAAAATAGAGGAGCTCTCTCAAATGATTATGTTGATGCTCAAGCACATGAAGATTATCACCTTTCATCCCTAAAATTTAGCTTTGATCCCTCTTCTTGAAGAGACCACCTGTGTGCGCGTGTGCAGGTTCACACTTACATGCATGTCCATGTGTGTGTACACACATGCCCACGCATGTGTGCTCACACTTACATGCACATCTATGTGTGTGCACACACATTCCCACGTGTAAGTGTGAGTGTGAGTGTGAGTGTGAGTGTGTATGCATGTGCAAACACACATGCATGTGTGCACATGTGCACATGCACGTACATGTGTGTGCAAGCCTTGGCACCTCAAATGTGTGTGCATGAGTGCATGATGCCTTCACAATGTGTGTGTTTGATTGCACCCACATGCACGTGTTCGTGTCTTTTTGCACGAACGTGCATGTGTGCAAACGTGCATGCATGCGTGCATGCGTGCATGCATGCGTGTGCATGTGCATGTGCGTGTGCGTGTGCATGTGTGTGTGTGTGTGCGCGTGCATGCCTCTATGTGTGTGTGTGTGTGTGTGTGTGTGTGTGTGTGTGTGTGTGTGTGTGTGTGTGTGTGTGTGTGTGTGTAGTGTGTGTGAGAGAGAGAGAGAGAGAGAGAGAGAGCATGTGTATGTGCATGCACACAAATGCACCTATGTGTAACGTGTGCACGTGTGCTCCCAAACCACACCAGGACAGTATTACTCAATAATCTAAATGGATAGATTAAAATAGGCACGGTAAAAGCCTTTAAAAATGGATTGAAATGCTTAAGGACCCATAAGCTTGCATGGACGATACTCGCCTCCCAAGGGACCCATGTGACCGCACTATGTTGGAAAATGATCATAGCTTTAGCCACAACCATTGCCTACCCAATCTCTTTTCATGATGCCTATCATGTCAACCATGTTGGATTTTGTAGCACTAACTACAAAGAAGCATGTCTAGTATCCAAGTATGTTGTTTTTTGAAGTGCTATTTAGATGATGAAGATGTAGGGAACACCGCCAACATATTGAGCAATATATATGTTCTCATAGAATCCCTTGGTAAAGGCCAACCATGATAAGGACGAAGCATCAAAGACAATTCTAGATGAGCAACCCAAAACAATATGTCAAAAGGTGAGATATCTGAATGATCTTAAGAATGACATCATACCCATGGAGCATCTGAACTTTCCAAAAGCAGGAGCCATGATAGATATTGAATTAAGGAGAATATAATTTTTATGAATTCTATAAACTTTAGGATCTCATTCTCAAGGTACAAGCGCCTCTTCATAGAAACAAGGGTAAGACCTCTAAACCTAATAAATGAGTTTGGGGTGAGACTCCTAGAGGTTTAAGATCTCATTTTTAATTTATAGCTTTCAAAGTTGAATGCCTTCCAAGATTTAGTAGGGATTGGCCAGCATATTGCATAAATGGGATGGAAGCAAGCTCATCCTAGTAGACTGAGGGGCCAATAAAACTACATGTAGACACTTTAGAAACCCAAGACAATAATGATGAGGGGAAAATATAACAAATATCTGAGACAAATGATTAACTCAAATCTCACCCCTTTCAAATGCATTTTGTGAAGCTTGTGAAGGCTGACACAAAAAGTAAAGTACAAAGATGACCACAAATACTAGCCTTTGTGGATCGCCTTACTGACAATAATGCAAGAATGAGGCCAGTACTTAACAAAATGTGCCCAATGAAACCTCCAGAGAAACCAACAAATGGGATGAAATATATTGCAAGCCACACTTTGTTCTACAACTACATGATAGAGATTGCATGACACTTAAAAATTAAAGCCTCAAATGAGGAGCTAGGATATGCCAATGCAACTACTTGTAGCAAGAATAATCAATGAAATATTGAATCCACACCAATTTATCATGAACATGTATACAATTAAAAATTGTTAAGACATAATTGACCCCAACGTGAAAGAGTTTAGTGGACCTTAGCAACAGTATATGAATGGAATGGAAAGCCTTATTGATAATGATTCCCACCATCATATAGATAAACCTTATGGTGGGTGATGTTCAAACAACATTGTACCTAACTATGTTAAGCTTGTCACAACATAAATGGTATTGTAAGCAAAAAATATCTATGAAATCTTCGATATGACAAAAATTCTAGAAGTCAAATCTAATGAGATAACACTTATCGTGCTACTATTCATAAGGAATATGTTTGGTTTCAAAGTGGAACCTTGAAAGTGCAACCATGGATGTGCATGCAACCGTGAGAGTCCCAAACATACACAAAAGATTAGGTTAGCCCTAAAAAGGAAAGAGAAGCATGTGTCTATTGCCAACAATTAATGTATGAAGCCACCTAGAGCTCTTCTCATTTTCCTTGAATGCATTCAATTGATCTTGCTTTTATTCTATGCTTTTATTCTAACATGGATTTCCATCAACCCCATCTCAACCTTCAAGTCACCCAAGATGGCAAGCCAAGGCTCATCTTCTTTGAAAGTGCTACTATAACCACCATCAAGGATAGCATTGTATTATTTCATTTTAATATTGCTCTTAAAAGTCACTCACATGATCAACTAACTTTTCCCACCACTACCAACAATTAAAATCCTACAACTTGTTTTTGTCTTCATTCCATTGTAGATTTCTTGTTGACTTAAGAGCTTCTCCAACCTCAGTGTCCAAACATTACAAGTCGAATTTGCTAGGACTCTTCAAAACTAGGTGCTTCATCACCTCTCCCTTGAAGGCCCCTCTTTCTTTTTGTTGGTCCTTAGATTATGTTGCTCCTTGTTCCATCCCAAATCACTCCCTTTTACCTAAAGTTTTCACAAAGTATGTAACACTACCTAGTATGTGTGTCTCTTTGTGTCAAGATGCACAATCACTTTTCCTCACAAATAGTGCTTCATGACATCATGAATTGGGAATTTATATAAGAGGATCCCCACATATAGACTACATGAAGCCTATCCTTAGTCTTAAGAGGACCACTTTTCTTATTGCTTACCAACCTTTTGATGGGCTTGAATAAGGTCCAAGTAATCTCAATATATACCATGCACTAAGATATACACCAAACAATCATTAAATTATCCATGCCAAGAATAGAGATTTAAGGACAATGTCCATCTATGCCAAAGCATATCAGAAGCTAGTAACATTTACAACAAGAATAGAGATTTAAGGACAATGTCCATCAATGCCAAATCCTTTTAGAAGCTAGAAACATTTCCAACATATAGCATGAACTCACAAACATTTACCATCATGATGGCTTTGATACAACCTCCATAAACCTAGACTTGCATGGAAAGAACACCTACAATTGCTTAGAATATATCCATTTTTGTTACCATCGATGTGTAAGGGATGCACTGCCGAATTCTCCTTTCCAAACAACCGACAAAGGATGGATTCATCAAAGCGACCTTACCCTGTTATATCCGATACACTAGAAATAGCATAAACAAAACTCGGTTTATGGTATTCAAGCTTTTTACCAAATTTTTGAAATTCCTTAATGTTATACATGCTGTTGAGATATGGTGCCATGAGCACATAGATTAAAGGCTAAGGTGTGGTATAGGAAAGAATTAAAGTAGCCACCCTAGGATGTGGACTACATGATGTGGAAATGTGGATAGAGGATATCCACAAGGAGAGATGTGGATCAGAGGATCCCACAAGTGTTGACTATTCTAAGGGCACTCTCTATATAAGAGGCCTATCATGTGTTGTTGAATAGAAGATGAAATGCACATTCTGTTTATGAGTCCAAGATAATCTATCTTGGAACCCAATTGACTTGAGGTTCATGTCATGAGCACTCTCTTCATCATGTTTCCACATAGGTTTCGTCCACCTTAGAGCCATGCAACAGGGTCCAAAATGCATGGTCTGCCATACCCCCATCATAGATGATTGCTGTATTTGATGGCCTGCATGCACCTATCATGAGAGCATGCTTGGCAAATCAGCATGCATGCTTCTCTTTTGATAGTGATGCTTTCATTGTGAGTACTATTGTGGAGCCACTTGTGCAGACCGCCAATGCAAAGAGAGCTCGATTGGAACTTCTTGATCAAGACATTGAGGGTAATGAGAATGCTATTGAGCCTCTCAAAAACCCTTATGACTCATAGTGAGCTACTTTTAGCGTGACTTCTTTTGTGCTTGTTTTGGTGATATTTAGTGACATTTTAGAGTTGTGTGATTAACATGGTCAAGGGTAATGACAAATTATGGTGATTGGTGTTTTTAATACTTTTCATTGGAGGAAGACAAATGAATTCTAGCACTCATCTAACTATTCTCTTATGCCACACTTAATTTCCTGAGGCATGCATGTTTTCTCATCCTATCAGAGCATGGTTCTGCCTTCTGCTGAGGCGCCATCCTTGTGAGAGAGATTGAGAGCGATAGAGAGATCGAGAGATTGAGAGTTCTTGAGTGTTCCCTTCCGTTGAGAGAACTTTTGCTTTATTGAGAGAAAATTTTCATCACTTGAGAGAGAAATTTTTCATCCATCCATTTCATGAAAGATTCATGAGTGATTTCTATTGAGTGTTCATTCAGATTTGAGAGCATCCTTTGAGAGATTTTTGCTGAGAGGAAGAAGAGATTTCCATTCATTGACAACTTTCCGTCATTTGCTTTCTTGAAGATTCTCGAAGAGATTTCTATACTGTGACAAAGGAGAGAGAGTCTTTAGAGAAAGAGTCTCCAAAGAGACCTTCTATTCGTGAGAGAACATCTCTTCTTTAGCTAGTAAGCTGGATCAAAGCAGCCGAGTGCACTACAAATGGCTTCTCGGCTAGACCATAGGGCCAAAGCAGCTAAAAGTTCTTCTTCAAACTATATTTATGCAGCTACCTAATCCTCACGGCAGGCAGCCCCGCCAGCATACGACTCGGCCTACAAGGCAACAATTCAAAGCAAATATCTACTCCAACCATCTGTGAAGCTGCACCTCCAACGACCAGCCTCAAATGCGGTGCTCCCTCACTCTACGAAGAACGGCTTCTTCACACAGCCAAGCTTCTCGACTCCAGTGAACCGCACAATCTACAGCAACATGCTTCGTCTCCACTATTGTCACGTATCCTCTTGAGGTTGCTCGCAAGCAAATCAGCTTGAGCGCCCTCTTGTAGGGTACTGTGAGTATCGATGGTGCCATAGCCTACAACAACGTCCCTCAGGCTTTTGTAGGCATTATCCAGCGCGAGGGCTTCTTGGGTCTCTACGCCACATTGACAGCAGCTCCTTCGCTGCCCACAACACACGGTCCTTCGCTCCTTCGCTCCTTACACACGGTCCTTCCACTCCATAGTCACGCTCCAAGAGCCGCATCAAACGGCTCTCCATCAAGCGACTTCCTCTACAAGGCGGCTCCACAAGCTTCCCTAGCGAATGCAGCCCCAACAGCCTCGCGCACCTTCACTACATCTCTACACAAACAAAGCCTCCAACAACCTCTTACAAGCAAAGCTCCACACCCAGCAGACTTGAGTCCATCTTAAACGACCTCACAACAGCGCACGCGATCCTGCAGCACAACCCACAGCCCAAAGGTCCGTCCACTCGGCTAGACTCCTCCAACAATGCCAGCAAGCAACGACCTTCAAAGCTCCTCCTCCAATGCAGTAGCCAACAGCGGCTCACGAGAAAGTTTCACCAAGCTACAACGCTCAACGACAATCTCTGCTGCATAGTGACCCGCCTCAGACGACCAACCATCAACAATCAACAATCAGTCTTCATCCGACGAAGATGCGGCGGAAATTCGAAGTAGAGACCTTACCTTAGAAATCCTAAGGCTCTCACTGCGTGACACGTGGCAGATTGGAGGTAACCAAGGGCTTGTTCTGGTAACTAAGAGTTAGACATTGAGGTCTGCAAAGTGACACGTGGCACATAGGACCCCTTTGTAGTCAACTCAACCCACTATGGTTACTGTTAAGGTTAGCTCAATGCCACATAAGCATGCACAATCAGCAATGCCACCCAAGCACATTCCCTTTCTAACCACAATCCTACAAGCAGCATATGAACAACCAAGCCACATCATCAAAGGCCCCTCTTCTTGATCAAAAACTTCGACAAGCCGTAACTTCCAATCAAGCAAGAATTTGTACACTTTCCAAAAAAGAAAAGTGATCGCCTTTTCGAGCTCTACGCGTCTGTCAGATCAGAGTCATTGCATGCAATTAGACACTGCCATTGAAGCAAAACAAAGCTCATGGTAAGACCTTTGCAACAAATGGAAAAGAAACGCATGAACGCAAAAAGCATGCCGGAAGCACAAGTGCATGAGATGACCATAGCACAAAGCATGGCATCCACACATAAAGCATCAAGGCACATGGAAGAACAAAGCATCATGCATCAAGCTACATCAAGCAAAGAAGAGAACGCCATCGGCAACATGTATTGAGAAGCAAAAGCCTTGCCACCTTTAGCCCACACGTTTGTAAATCAAACCTGACCACCTAAGAGTAGCTATGAAAGTACCCAGGGGAGGTATTGACATATAAAAGCCACACTTGACCACCTTATGTAGCAAGATATGCACTACGGGGAGGTGATGAATTTATAACTCACATCTGGCTACCTTGCGGTATCCAATGGATCATGGCACCAAGGGGAGGTGTTGAGATATGGTGCCATGAGCACATAGATTAAACGCTAAGGTATGGTATAGGAATGAATTATAGTAGCCACCCTAGGATGTGGACTACATGATGTGGAGATGTGGATCGAGGATATCCACAAGGAGAGATATGGATCAAAGGATCCCACAAGTGTTGACTATTCTAAGGGTACTCTCTATATAAGAGGCCTATCACGTATTGTTGAATAGAAGATGAAATGCACACTCACTCAAGATTCTGTTTATGAGTACAAGCTAATCTATCTTGGAACCTAATTGACTTGAGATACATGTCATGACCACTCTCTTCATCATGTTTTCCACATAAATTCCATTCACCTTAGAGCACTCCATAGATCCTAAGGCACGCATGTTTTCTCACATTCCACATGGAACTTTGAATATTTCCTAGCTTATTTTTAGAAAGCATTCCTTATGTTGCCTTGAATTCTCAATGCATCCTACTAATTAATCTTTTTAATCAATTATTCATTAATAATACTACAAACTCCAAGACAATTATCAGTAAAGAAAAATCAAAGCACAAAAGGCAATGTAGACTAGGATGCACAAAATACACATTAGGTTGCTCTGAACATATGACCCTTTTTGCTAACACAAAGTCAATAGGTATGCCTTGCCCAAATACTCAACATCTAAATAAGGAAGTCCTTCCTTTGTTTGTGGGACTCTCTCTCTCTCTCTCTCTCTCTCTCTCTCTCTCTCTCTCTCCATGAGATGAGAGCTTACCTCACATGTGAGCAGGCCCCGAGACACCTTATGATGCTTGAGGAAATATCATGATGCTTGACACGCCAATAGACTCACGAGGCCTTCAAAGACGTTAATACAATTCTCTCTCTCTCTCTCTCTCTCTCTCTCTCTCTCTCTCTCTCTCTCTCTCTCTCTCTCTCTCTCTCTCTCTCTCTCTCTGTGCCAACAGTTGTGCAAGGGTTTTCTTATTCATCGCAAATGGTTGTTGTGGCTCCGCGTGCTCGTCGTTGCCAAGTCGCTTCCATAGCTCGTCGTTTCCAACTACCTTATCCTTTGAGCTAAGTTTAAGTCTAAGATTGAGCTAAGTTTCAACCCAAACCCCTAACGTTGAGTTGGGTTGAGCCCCCACGCCAACCCAGGGGTTAGTCCAAGCAAGGGGGCACCTTATCCACACCGGCCACCATGGAACCCAAGGTCAAGACCTTCGCCTCATCATCAGCGAGGTCTCTTACTCGACCATTGCATCCCTTCCATCGCCCTCCCCTTATGCAAAGATCTATGCGAAGGCGGAGGATCATTTCAGACCCGCACGAGCAGATTTATTACTTGCAACAAGAAGCACGAGAGCTCAAGCTCCAACTTGCAACTCTTGGAAGGAAGGTAGACATGGAGAGCAGTGGAAAAGAGGAATTTATGACAGAAGTGCTACACAAATACAGGTATCTCCACTAGCACCACAACTTGTCTCCACGATTAAGGAAATCAAAGGAGAGATGATTGTTGACGTTAATAAAAAAGTAGAAAAGTGATCTCTATATGGAAGTAAAAGAATCCAGAGTACATAATAGAACGATTTTACACATTGGGGGGTTGAAAGCGGAGTGCCTTCATGATGGTGAGGAAAATTCCATAGAAGACACTATCACATGCCTCATGACAGAAATACCACAAGTTGAATGGGATGAGAATGATATCTGCAATATTTGTCAAAATGGCACAGAAGTGCAGGTCTCCTTCAGAGGCAGGGAAGCAAGAGTGAAGATCCTAGACAAACACGTAAGCCGAGGGGTACAAAGACTTGGATGTCTGAGGAGATCACTCTGATTCAACTCAAACAAAGGAATAGTGAACTCGCCAAAGTGACAAAAGCACGCAAAGCAAGCAAATGGGCGGTCTATAGAGATGGGCAAGCTTTAAATAAGGATTTCAAATCCAAACACAGACCCTCAGGGTTAAAATGATGTAATGAAGGCCACTTTATGGTAGGATTGAAACATAGTTGTGTGCTAAAATAACTTCAAGCTGAGATGCCATGTGCACTCTTCGACTATTGATTCCCAGAGATGCAGTAGCTACTCTTTTCTTGGTGTGTACTTTGTCTCATAGGCTCATGAGGGCCCCTGAAGACGTTAATAAACCTCTCTCTCTCTCTCTCTCTCTCTCTCTCTCTCTCTCTCTCTCTCTCTCTCTCTCATATTTCGCCACCGATGTAGAGACACTAGTTGAGCCACCTTTCATTCATTCAAGCAAGTAAGGTTCACCTTAACCTCTAGCTGGGCTAAACCCCAAGCCCAACTCAAGGGTTAGCTCCACCAAGAAGGTGCCCGATCCACGCAAGCCACCATGGATTTTCCTAAAATCAAGGCCTTTGCGTCGACTCCAACCAGTAAGGTCTCTTAACTCATTGCCTTCCGTCGCACCCCCCCCCCCCCCAAATGCATCCAAAGTGAAGGATCATTTCAAACCCGCAAGAGCAAATACAGTACTTGCAGAGCAAGAAATAAGAGAGCTCAAGCTCCAACTTGCAACTCTTGGAAGAAAGGTACAGGACATGAAGAGCAGTGGAAAACAAGAATTTATGGCATAAAAGTATTACACAAATGCAGCGTATCTCCACCAACACCACAATTTTCTCCATGGTTAAGGAGATTATCACTAACCAAGTGCATTCTATCAAAGAAGAGATCATATGCTAGTAGCAAAGTAAATAAAGGTGATCTTTATTTGGAGGTAAAAGAGCAAGAATCTAGAGTAACCAATAGATAAATCTTACAGCATTGAGGGGTTGAAAGCTGGCGGTGTACATGATGATGAGAAGAAAGACATAGATGATCTAATCATATGCCTTTAAGGAAAGAGCATAAGTTGAATGGGATGAAAATGATATATGCAATATCAATCAAAATGACACACAAGCTCAAGTCTATGTCTGAGGCATGGTAGCAAGAGTTAAGATCCTCAGACAAACATGTAAGGGATGGGCACAAAGATTTGGATATCTTTGGAGCCCATTCCAATCTAACTCAAAGAAATTGTGCACTCACCAAAGTAAAGGAAGCACGCAAAGCAAGAAAATGGGTGGTTTATCGTGATGAGCAAGCACTAATTAAGGACCTCAAAACCAAATCCAAAGACTCTCATCCTTAAATTGAATGTTATAAAGGCCACTTTATGATAGTATTAGAAAATGCAATTAATGCCCTATCTGGTTATCCAGATGTAGTAGGCCACTTTTTGGTATTTGTACGCGTCTCATAGACCCGTGAGGTCTCCTGCAGACATTAATAGCTCTCTAGCTTGATCCTTGCTTCAGATACTTCTATATGCAAATGATGTGGTCCAGCAAAGGGACTCCAACGACCCCTGGACACACTACATTGAAGGTCAACCTTGGCAAAACCTAGGTCACGAACTTCAACACATCTCGCGCAAACATGCACAGAGAGGATTTTACCTTAGATGGGTTACCAATGGAGGTAGTTGCATCACACATACTTGGGAATCCTATTCTCCAACCTGATCTTTACGCATCGACCAGCACTACAGGCTCGACTGAGCAAGGGGTACACCGCGCTGGACCGACTCGAGCGACAATGCTTTCACTCACTTCCAAGTTTCCCCTCTTCGCCTCTCTAGTCCGACCCACAAGTATGTATGGCATTCCTTGTTGGGAGCCTGATCTATCAGAGACGGAGTGGGCTCGAGTTGAGAGGCTCCAGGTTCTCATGGTTTCACAGATGATCCGCAATAACCCTTCTATTCCACATCAAATAGTTTTGGCTAAGTTTGGGGCATCCCCACTACAGCTCGATGCAACATTCCATGTCATAACATATCTCTTCCGCATTTGCAGTATGGATCTTGCATCGCAGGGCGATGTAGGCTTCTTTGGATGGCTTTATGCTCCTCCATGACACTGGCAACAAGAGGGGACCATATGCACACATTTGCAATGGTTTGAGAAACTTGGGCTCAATATAGACAAGTTACCCCCCTTCCAGTAGAGCCTTGAATCCCCCTCTATCCCGCTCACATACCATGAGGTGAACAAGGTCATCCCCGAGGATCTCCTACAATTAAATACATTCAAGACTTGATTGGCACCCCGAGAGCTCCCTGTGAAGCTCACTTCTACAAAGACCACTACCTACAAATTTCAAAAAAAGCTTCATCAACCCACTGGAATATATGTGGATCCACCTCCCCCACTCCATGAGGATTTCGATTGGGCAGTTTCGAGTATCATCACACCATGTCATGTAGAGATTGGTCGGGCGAAGAGGATATCCAAAGAGACCCACATCTTTACCTTGTGCAACTCCCGAGAGATTGAGTCAAAGGAGCATTTCACTTTCAAGTGGTCTACTACGAGACCAAAGGCCAATACCACTACCTTTTCGAAGATGGCTCCGTCTCTCTACCCAGTCTCCTATCCTACCCAAACCAGAGATGCTTTTGGCAACCTTCATTTTGAGGCCGTATGACACAAGGAGCGGTTGCTCAAGGCACATAGGGGAGATTCTGACACACATCTAGACTCCACTCAAAGCATGATCACTGAGGTTTTCCAGCAAGACTTACAAAGGTGGCGGCTGTTGCAGGCTCTCGAGCCAAAGTTAAAGACACGCCAAACTCGACAACGCACTGAGACACGGATCACACTGGGGGACCTCACTTCCATGCTCAATAGATCAGATGCACAACTCATAGGAGTGAGCAAAGCACTTGTTCACCACAGGGCTGCAGCCAAGAGACGTCAGCAAGCTGAACATGTCGACAATCGCCAGCGCCCTATCATAGGGTTTCTACAACAACCTCACGCCCCAACGACCCCCTTCTAAGGCTTAACGCTCTCGCTAGCTACTACTCACAGTAGTTTTTCTCCCTTTTGTGTACCAACGCCGTTATGGGTAGGATTATGGATTATGGATTTTATATTTGTCCTGGGTGTTAATGCCAGTTTATTGGTTCCATCCATCAGTTCATTGTATGAGTTTCTTTTAGTCCTATCGACCCATTTTGGTCTTCCAAAGAATTTAATTTCTCTCTCTCTCTCTCTCTCTCTCTCTCTCTCTCTCTCTCTCTCTCTGTCCATTTGACAGATTCAGTATGGTGAGGTGTAGTACATTAAGGACTTAACTTTACATAAATACTGTGGACCACGTATCGTCACCACCTTAGATACAACAATGCTCAAAAAATAGAAGCACACGATAATATGAAGGGTTCACAAACACACTTACAGATCTGTCCCTGAAAGTGCAATAGCAAGAACAAAATCTGATTCACCCATCATCACAAACTAAATGACATAGCATTTACAGTCACATTAAAATACAAGAAGGGAGTAATACTCTTTTGCCATATACCTAGATGAATCCAGGAGCATTCCCAAACTCATCCTCTAAAAACACAACATAGTGGAGTTTCAATCTCACAATAGTCACTCATAAGATTGAAAACCATAAACTCTATCACGCATAGCAAGGACTAGCTACTATGACATCCCCATTGACGTCATCAGCACCCAACAGTGGGTGTAGACCATAGTATAAAAATATAATCTCACACATACAAATCCACACACCCACACATACTTCAGCATCCATTTATACAAAGTCTTCGTACTGAGTTTATGTCGGCACTCCGGAGGTGACCGGCAGACTCAGCCATGACGAAGGCTAGCACTAAAGGAGACTGCTATCTCATAATGCACCCTAACTCCAAGACTACATAAAGCACATAGGTACTTTTAGCCAATGAACAATATTTTAATCTTTACTTTTGGATTGCAGGTTAAATTTTTCGAATCGTTTGAAAGCCAAGATGCATCGTGTAAGAGTACAGGCATATCAAAGAGGCTACAATTTCTTTAATTTTGTAAAAGGGTTCACAGCATAAACAATCATGGATCAAGTCTTGATACATGTGAGAAATTCCAGCATCAGCTGGAACTAGATAAGAGATTCCCATCCCTCACAGTTTCTTTGGAATTCAGTGATACGCAGGTACACCAATTTCTGGCAATCACGCGTAGGCTGCACAATCAGGGAGGTCCTCACAAACTTCGAGCAGGCACGCGTACATATGGATATTACCATAACCATATACAGGTGTCATTGTATTTCAATATTGCAAGTTCCGGCCTGCCTTCGCACAGCCAGTATGTGTGCCCACTCGTGTGTTGTAAATCATCCACACCTACAATTCTTTAACATCCATATCTTTGTAGGAGCAAGCTGCAAAACTACAGTTGCCTAGCGGGAAATATCGTCTTTGACTTTGGAGATCATCTTGTGATATTAAACAATAGAATCAAAATATCACTACAATTCAACTATTGCCACAATATAGAAACCAGTGCCAGAATGTATCATTAACAATTCAACACCACAACTTTCAAGTGCCAGAACATTGAAATTCACTGAAAAGTTTAAATAACAACACAAAGGCATCTTACTTAGAAGTCTGAGCATACAAAGAGCCAACGGTACCGTTCTGTAGAGGGCCTTCCACACCTGCAGTATCGCTTTTACAGACAATTGTGCACCAATTCAAACAGCCCGGGAGCTTCAGTGGCATAGAACCTACCATGCCAGACGTAGCGCTATAAATCTTCAGCAAAATGTGTTCTTAGAAAGCTATGAAAATCTGGGTGAGCTAAAGAGGGGGGATGGTGCATGAGGACTTGCTTCTTCTGCCACCTTTGACCAGACAGTTGCAATTTTTTCTGCATACCCCACCTGAAAACCACACCAGCCTCCATTACAACAAGAAAAACTGCAGAAGCAATACGAAAATCTACAGAGCTATAACCCCCCCACCACACACACTCACACACGGCTTTGTGTAATCTTGCCACATCACCTTCATGACCATTCTACAGTCAAACACTTGGTCGATGGTTGGATAGATACGCGTTTCTAAAGATAAGAAACGTTAGAAACGTTTAGATACTTTAGAAGCTTTAGAAACATTAGAAACCTACCTTAAAATTTAGGGCTTTTGCCCAAAAATTGCATCTTGGGTAAGATCGACAGCCGTACGTCGTATGGCGCCATTTCCAACGCCTCAAGCTGGTACGGGCATGAAACCTGCAATCGCTTGTGTCAATCTTGGAGCCCTGTGTGCTTTCAGCCTGCCCTCAGCAAATTTTTGAATACTTGCCTTGGATTTTGTGGAGCCCTCCTAGAGAGCCCTGCCAGCTACGTCAATTTTAACGCTATTGGGGTAAAGGCACATTGCCACCCCTTTATTAAAGATAAGACATCTATGACTGTCTTAAGACAGTCATACGATAAAACCTAATCCTAATAAAACTAATGAGTTTGTGGTGTGGCTCATCACTTCACACCCGCACACTTGAGTCTTCTCTCTCTCACACTCTCTCCCTCTTACTCTTCTTCCCCCTTCAGGCCTTTCAACTGGTATCAGAGCCTTCTCTCCCTCTACCCTAGCCTACCCACCCCCCTCGACCTCTACCTAGCCTCTTCACGGGCCAACGGGCCAGCAGGCTGACAGCGCCGTACGGACGTACGTCGTCCGTACATCCGGACGTACGTCGTCCGTACAGGGCGTCGCACCGGCGGGTAGCGTGAGCAGGGCGCGGGCAGAGTGAGCAGGGCGGCGCCGCGTCACGCCAGCAGCTGCTAGCTGTTGAGCCCTCGGGCTTCTTCCTCGCTGTCGCACAGGTTCAGGAGGTATACGACCATACGGCCGTCCGTACTGTCGTACGGACTCCGTACGGGCGTCCGTACAGTACGGACGACGCCGCCGTACCTGCAGGGAGCTACATCAGGGGAAAACTTTCAAAATTTTTTGTTTTCCCTCTTCTGGGATTCCGTACACTGCGCAGGTACAGGAAGTACAGCAGGCGCAGATTTTTTCTTTGGGAAGAAAAAGAAGGAGAAAGAGCTCTCTGCTCTTGATTCAGGGTCATTTTTCAGTTCACAAAACTGTGTTATCTTGAAAGTACAGCAAGTACCTTCATTTACCTCGTGCTTGAGGTGAAGAGAACCACAGTGTGTGGTTGATTGCACAGTTATCTGTTTTCGTGAAGGAAATGCCTTGATTTTGCAGAGACTTTTATGCTTTTACTGGGCTTGAATCTCAGTTTCCGGGTGAGCAGATCATAGGGCTTTTGCCTGGCAGTTGATGCTTTGTATGCCTTGAGGTAGTGTGGTGCCAGAGAGCACACATTTGCCTCGATTTCCGCAGTGTCGAGGTGACATTTTCTTGCAGGTCACATTTCTTGTGCAACACTCAGAGAACCTCAGTTGAGCCACGCTTGGCCAGGGCGCATCGAGTTTACTCGGTCCCTAACTGTCCATCGTTGACAGTGCTCAAAAGGTTCATCATTGAGTGTTTGTACGTTGGGATCTGTGTATGTCATTTCTACACAGGACAGTATATGCATTACACTGTTGGTTGATTTTGTCAGAGAGATTTTCACATTGCATGCTACCTCAGTGTTGAGGTGTTCTTCACTTGGTTCAGGTGTCAGATCAAGGGGCTTTTGCCCAGATTTTGTTTGATAGCACTTGGGTTACCGACAAAGATCTTCAGATGCATTTTATCCCCTTGGCAGAAGGGTGATTGCTTGGGATTTATCCCATTTTCTGTTGCAGGTTTTGTGACAGGCTGAAGTGTCTTTTTTTTTTTGGGTGTTTGCCAAGTGGTTTATGCATATTAACTCAGTGCAATACCTCATCTGAGGTGGGAGAAGTGATCAGTACAGCCAGTACAGCAGTGTTTACAGCAGTGTTTGTGCTTTGTCAGCTGATTATGCACTGTTAAGCACTAGTTGAGCAGCTGCAGCAGTCTGAAATTACTGTTTTTTATGCCTATTTGAGCACGGTACAGTGTTTCAAAAGGTACAGTAACTGGGAGAATTCTCTGTTTTGCTGCAGATTTCCTGACAGTAAAAAACAGCACTATTGTGAGTGCTCCTGGCTCTTGATAGAGCAGGTTTTTTCTGAGAAATCAGAATTTTTTATTCAGTCTTTTTTACTTCCAGGGAATCAGATACTTTCCTTATCTGATATGGCATCAGGGGGAAGTGAATCTTCAATTCTGAACATAAAGAAACTGGAAGGAGCACACAATTATGCATTATGGGCAGAACAGTGCTTGAATGTACTTCTGTTAAAGAAGATTTCTAAGCCCATAAGGGTGAAGGGTGTCAAGCCATCTGACATGGCAGCTGATGACTGGGAAGAGCTTGATTTGTCCGCAAGGGCAGCTATCATGCTCACTATTTCTGACACTCTTGTGTTCAATGTTCAGGCTGAAAAGACCTCTTATGGTCTATGGCAAAGGCTAGAAGAATTGTATGCCCAAAAGAGCTCAGCCAGTAAGGTTTATTGGTTAAAGAAGCTGGTTGATCTTCGCATGAAGGAAGGTACAGCTATGACCTCACACTTGAGTGAGTTCAATGCCATCTTTACACAGCTGATTGCACAGGGATTGAATCTTGATGAGGAGTTCAAGGCTACTTTCTTGCTGTGTACCCTCCCTGAGAGTTGGGACACATTCAAGACCACCCTGTCAAATTCGAATGTCACTCTTATTTATGCTGATGTAGAGAGCTCTCTCCTTATGGAGGAGATGAGCAGGAAGAATAATGCGAGCAGCAAGTCTTCAAATGCCTTGCACGTACAGGATAGAGGCAGGACTCAGCAGAAGGGGAGATCTGCTAGTAAGTCCAAATCCCGCAGTCAGTCCCGTGGCAAAAAGGATATTGAATGCTTTTATTGTGGCAAGAAGGGACATGTGAAGTCTAAGTGCTTCAAGTTTATACGGGATCAGAAAGCCAAGAAGGCTGAAACAAAGGATGCGGGCAATGGAAGCAAAGGCAAAGGCAAGGCCAAGGCAGATGACTTGGATGCAGTGAATGTTGCAGCAGAGGACAGTGACAGTGAGATACATGATGTTTTATGCTCTTCTGCTGTAATAGCACATGCTTTGGTTATTGATGGCCATGACATGCACACCTGGCTCTTGGATTCAGGTGCTTCTTTTCATGTTACTCCTCATAGGGAGTGGTTTACTTCCTACACAGGTACTCATGGAGTTGTTCATCTTGGGAACAACTATGCATGTCAGATTGCAGGGATTGGCAGTATACAGATAGTATTTCCTGATGGACGCATATTCATGCTTGATGGTGTCCGCCATGTGCCGCAAATCAAGAAAAATCTGATTAGCACTGGCTTATTGGATGGCTTATTGGATGACAGTGGTTACCACACCACATTTGGGGATTCCAAATGGGTGATTACTGATGGCTAGGCTGTAGTGGCTGAGGGTTTTAAGAGTGATACCTTGTACCCTCTTTATGTTTCCAGTGTGGGTAATCATGTTGTTGCCATAACCGAGCTGCCAAAGGTTTCATTGTGGCATAGCCAGTTGGGACACATGTCTGTTAAAGGAATGCAAGAACTGTCACGTTTGGGTTATCTGCCGTCTCTTTCTTTTTCAGATTTGCCTACTTGTGATCATTGTATATTTGGCAAGCATTCTGTGACTCCTCATAAGAGGAGAACTCCCCAGAATAGAGCACCACTTGATCTAGTGCACACTGATTTGTGTGAGATGCCACAGTTATCACTAGGGGGTGCAAAATACTTTATTACTTTCATTGATGATGCCACACGCAAAGTGTGGGTCTATTTCTTGAAGCATAAGGGCGATGCCTTAGATGCTTTCAAGAAGTTTGTCGCTCAGGTTGAGAATCGGACAGGTCGCAGGCTGAAATGCCTCAGATCCGATAATGGGGGTGAGTATGTGTCACATGCTTTTGTGCAGTTTTGCCAAGCTAAGGGCATCAAACAGGAACTCACAGCCCCTCATAATGCATCTCAAAATGGTGCAAGTGAGCGTATGAATCGAACTATTCAGGAGAAGGTTCGATGTATGTTGTCTTATGCTGCATTACCCCATGGCTTTTGGGCAGAAGCCGTGCAAACAGCAGTTCACATTATTAACAGGTCGCCAAACAAGGCTTTGGAGTTGAAAGTGCCAGAGGAGGTGTGGTCTGGCAAGCCACCTTCATATAAGCACTTACGTGTATTTGGTTGCGAGTGCTTTGCTCATGTACGCAAAAAACTGCGCACCAAACTGGATCCAAAGTCTATCAGATGCATCTTTATGGGTTATGGTGATGAAGGTGAAATGGGGTACAGGTTATGGGATCCCGTTAAACGGAAGATTATACGCAGCAATGATGTCATCTTTAAAGAGGATAGTGTACACAAGGAACCCGTGCAACCTGTGGAATACAGGAGGGTTATTTATGATGATGTTAGACAGCAAAGAATGCCCATTTATATGCAGCAGCAGGCTGCTGCAGATAACCCTGTTCAAGAGGGTATACAGGCTGAAAATCAGCCAGATAATTTTGCCAATGATGCACCACTGGATATGCCAGCAGATGGGGCTGTAGAACAGCCAGATATGGTGGTACAGCCACCCGTCATGCATGACGAACAGGCTGGACAGCAGCCTAATCCGGAACATTTTGTTAGGAGGAGCACCCGTGTACAACGGCCTCCTGCCAGGTTTGTTCCAGGAGCCAATAATGTGGCTGATTTTATCATGCTGACAGATTGTGGTGAGCCTTCCAGCTTCAAGGAAGCTATGGGAAGAACAGAGAAAAAGAAGTGGGAGAAAGCCATGCAGTCAGAAATGGACTCCCTACTTCAAAATGATACATGGGACTTGGTGCAGCTACCTGCAGGCAGAAAGGTTTTGCCATGCAAGTGGGTTTACAAAGTCAAAGTGGATTCAAATGCTTTACCGAGGTATAAGGCCAGATTGGTTGCCAAGGGATTTAAGCAGGAGAAGGGCATTGACTTTGATGAGATCTTTTCCCCTGTAGTCAAGATGACTACTTTGAGAGCAGTGTTAGCTCTTGTTGCTCATGACGACATGGATTTATGTCAGATGGATGTGAAGACAGCTTTTCTTCACGGAGATCTCCATGATGAGATCTATATGAGTCAGCCAGAGGGATATGCTGTTAAAGGGAAAGAGCAGCTTGTGTGTAAGCTCAAGAGGAGCTTGTATGGACTCAAGCAGGCGCCAAGAGAATGGTACAAGAAGTTTGATGCCTTCATGCAGTCCCAAGGGTATCATAGGTGTGAGACCGATCATTGCTTGTACACCAAACGGGCAAAGGATGGCAGTTTGATGCTACTCATTCTATATGTGGATGACATGCTTATTGCCAGTAAATCTCAGCATGAGATTAGTGCTTTGAAGAAACAACTGCATAAGTCTTTTGACATGAAAGACTTGGGTGATGCAAATCATATTCTTGGCATGCGGATTACTCGTGACAGGTCCAAGGGACTTTTGTTTCTGTCACAGAAAGAGTACATTGACAAAGTACTGCAGCGCTTTAAAATGGAGGGGGGGAAGTCTATTAGTACCCCGTTGCCTCCACATTTAAAACTCAACAGTAAGGACAGCCCCAGATCAGATGATGATAAGGCTGAAATGGCCAAGGTTCCGTATGCATCTGCAGTTGGATCTTTGATGTATGCCATGGTTGCCACTCGTCCGGATATTGCCTTTGCGGTGGGAGTCATCAGCAGGTATATGGCAAATCCAGGCAAGCGGCACTGGGAACAGTGAAAGGTGTCTTGAGGTATCTCAAGGGTACCAAAGACTTGTGCATATGCTATGGTAGGCAGGATGCATTGGTGCATGGTTTTACAGATTCAGACTATGCAGGGAATGCAGATAACCGGAAGTCTACTACCGGTTATATTTGATAGAGTGTGAGGGAGATAGAGTAGGGAGTAGAGAGACTCACTGCACACACGTATAGCAACTGCTTTTCCCTATCCCGAAGTATGCGCATACCCAATATATGGTTGGCATCACCAAGATCCTTCATATCAAAGGTCTGGTGCAATCTCTTTTTCAAGGCATTCATTTCCTTATGAGATTTTCCAGCAATTAACATGTCATCCACATACAAAATGAGGATAAGTAAACTGCCATCTGAAGCTTTCTTAGTATATAAGCAGTGATCAATGTCACTTCTCCTGTAACCCTGGGTTCGCATGAATGTATCAAACTTATGATACCATTCCCTGGGTGCCTGCTTTAGACCATAAAGACTTTTCTTCAGTCTGCATACAAGCTTCTCTTTGCCCTTCACTGTAAAACCCTCTGGCTGCTGCATAAAAATTTCTTCATGTAAATCACCATGAAGAAATGCTGTTTTGACATCCATTTGGACCAAATCCATATCTGCATGTGCAACCAATGCTAATACAGTTCTGAGTGTTGTCATCTTGACAACGGGAGAGAATATCTCCTCAAAGTCAACACCATATTCCTGCTTGAACCCTTTGGCAACCAGTCTGGCTTTATGCCTTGGCTTTTCACCAGGTGTGACTTTAAGTCTATAAACCCATTTGCATGGCAGTACCTTCTTACCAGTAGGCAAGGGTACCAATTCCCAAGTGCCATTCTTGTGAAGACTGTCCATTTCAGACTTCATAGCAAGATCCCATTGAACCTTGTCTGCCCTCTGCCTAGCCTCTCTGTAGCATGAAGGCTCTCCACAATCAGTGAGCATCAAATAATCAATGCCTGGAACAAATCTTTCTGGCTGCCGCGTCTGTCTGGTTGACCTTCTAACCCAAAGACCATCATCTTGAGCTGGCTGTCCAGCCTGTTCATCACCCAGATAAGGTGGCTGTTCCATGATTCCTGGCTGCATTTGCATGTCAGGAAGATCACCTAACTGTGCCTCATCCATTGGGATGTTTTCTGCCATAACTGGCTGTCCATTAGGATCTGCTGCAGCATCATTTAATGGCTGATTATGCTGCTGTTGTGGCTGATTTACAGCCTGTCTGTGTTGCCCATGATGCCTGTCATCATCAATAGTTACTTTTAAAGGTTCCTGCTGTACAACAGGTTCCTTGAACATGATGGTTTCATCAAACACGACATCATTGCTGCGTATAAGTTTTCTGTTCTTGGGATCCCAAATCCTGTAGCCCATCTCACCTTTGTCACCATAACCTAGGAATATGCATTTAAGAGACTTTGGATCCAGTTTAGTTCTGTCCTCCCTGCGTACATGCACATACGCGACACAACCAAAGACCCGTAGGTGTTTGTAAGACGGAGGCTTGCCCGTCCATGCCTGTTCAGGCACACCACCACATAGTCTCTTGTTTGGTGACCTGTTAATAAGGTGCACAGCTGTCTTTACAGCTTCAGCCCAAAATGTGTGGGGCAATGCAGCATGTGACAACATGGATCTGACTTTCTCTTGAATGGTCCTGAACATTTTTTCAGCTGTACCATTCTGTGGAGGATCATATGGTGCAGACAACACCCTTTGGATACCCTTTGCCTCACAGAATTCTTGAAATTCTTTGGACAAGTACTCTCCACCATTGTCAGATCGTAAGGCTTTCAGTTTTTTGCCTGTCTCATTTTCAACCAGTGCAACAAACTTAGTGAAAGCCTTGAAAGTATCACTCTTCTTTCTGAGAGTGTAAACCCACACTTTGCGGGTGGCGTCATCTATGAATGACAGTATGTACTTTGAACCTCCTAAAGAGAGTGTAGGCATCTCACACACATCTGTATGTACTAGCTCCAAGAGCTGTAATTTCTGATCTGACCTTCTCTTATGAGGTATTTGTACTTGACGACCGTAGAGACAAAATTCACATTTCTGTAAATCTGAATATTTTAGACTCAGCAAGTAACCAAAATGAGCCAATTGCTCCATTCCCTTAATACTCATATGGCCAAGCCGGCTATGCCACAATGAAATCTTTGGCAGCTCGGTGGCATTTACATCAGAATGCGGACAATGTCCAGCATGAAGTGAGTACAAAGTATCAACCTTAGGACCCCTGGCAATAGCCATTGCCCCTTTGCTGATTTTCCATTTTTGATTACCAAAGGTGGTAAGATAACCATCATCATCCAACAACCCTGTGGAAATCAAGTTCTTCTTCACCTCAGGAACATGCCTGACTCCTTTAAGCATTAACTGCTGGCCATTTTCAAGAACAAGCCTGACATCACCTATACCAATGATAGAACATGCATGGTTATCACCAAGAAAGACAACTCCCTTCTGCCCTCCTGCATATCTGACAAACAGATCTCTGTAGGATGTCACATGAAAGGAAGCACCTGAATCTATAATCCAGGAAAACATATCTGATCCATCACCAGCATGAAGTGTATGAGCCTCCAGTGAAGAGGTGAAACATATCTCATGTCCACTGTCACTGTCACTAACATAAGTAACATTCAGCTCCTCTTTTTCTTTGCCCTTAGACTTGCCTTGAGTCTTGCCTTCTTTGGCTCTCTGGTCATTCTTCTTTTGAAAACACTTTTTCTCAATATGTCCCTTCTTGCCACAATAGTTGCATACAAGATCACTCTTAGAGCGGGACTTGCTCCTCTCTCTTTCTTTGTCTTTTCCACGTGTTTTGGACCTGCTGCGTGCATTCAAAGCATTTGACTTCCCAATAGCATTGTTCTTTCTGTTCATCTCTTCCTGTAGAAGAGCACTCTCCACATCTGCAAATACCAGAATGGTTTTTGAGTTGCTGGTAGAAGTCCTGAATGTGTCCCATGACTCAGGTAGAGAACATAGGATGAGTGTAGCTTTCAGCTCATCATCGAGCTTCAACCCCTGGTTGATCACCTGGCTGAATATGCTGTTAAACTCAATAATATGAGTGGACATAGCTGTCCCCTCCTTCATTTGAAGACCAACAAGCTTTTTTAGCCAGTAAGCTTTTCCCGTGGCACTTTTCTTGGCATAAGTATCCTCAAGACGTTGCCACATCTCCCACGCAGTAGGTTCATCCCTGATGCCTACAACCAGTGAATCAACAACTGTAAGCATAATGGTCGACCTGGCCAAGCCGTCCATCTTCTCCCACTGCTCATCAGTAATGTTGGAGGGCTTAACACCCTTCTCCTTTATAGGTTTGTACTGGTCCTTCTGCATCAACACATTGTAGCATTGTGTCCTCCATATGTCGTAATTTTTAGCTCCTTCGAGCTTCTTTATCTGAAACAAGGACGACACATCGCTGCCGGAACTCATGGTAAAGAAAATAGAGTTTGACTCCCTGTAGTCGTGCAATTAAGCACTAGTTACTCCAAGAAAATTCCCCCGCAGCGGAAGTACGATCAGAAAATGAACTTGGTACTGTTTCAGTGGCATAAAACCAACTGAAAGTCTTTCTCCCACTTGCTGCAGAAACAGTACAGCAAGTTGTTGTTGTCTGGTCTGCTGGCGAAAGTGCGGTACAGCTCCTTCAAAGTGCTCCAGAAAAATCCCAGAACTGTTTTCTGAAAAAGTAGCAGTACTTTTTGACTTTTTTGATAGTCAAATATGGTCAAACCTGCTGTTTGACAGTCCCGGACTGTAAAAAAAAACAGTAAATCTCTGATTTTTTGATGAAAATCCCTGATTTTAGACCTCCAGATGCTCCAGAAACTTCCCCCCCAACTGAATTTGCAGTTTGGAAGTGAGGTGGCTCAAAAGCCCTTTGAATGCATGAAGAAAAGATTGACCTTTGACCAAACACTGTAAGTCAAATTTGCACTTTCAAAGCATAGTAGTGCTCCACGAGATAGTCTGATGCATGTAGAGTGCTCCCACTTGACAGATTGCCGGTCAGGCAACAAAAGCCCCAAATTTGATGAAAGTCAAACTTGGTCAAAATCGACCAAATCTGTACCAAATGTGGATGTACTTGCAGCAACAAATTAAAGCATTTGTCCCACGCATAATAGCATCAAAAGCCCCTTGAATTGACGGCACATTCCGTGCATTAACACAGTAAATGGCATCAACTGCTACTGCTCACAAGGCATGTGACTGCATGTCGTTTGACCTGCATCCAATAGCATACACTGCATGTGTCTAAATAGATCTGACCAATGCATATACCCAGTGCCAACACTGTGTACAATCACTGGCCAAGTGATAAGACCTGTCTCGACACTGTTTGCGGCATAAGCTAAGCCTCAGTGCGAGTGTAAGCCCTGCCCCAAGTAGAACACCTGGCTCATATGCCAATGGCGAAGTACAGTGCTGTCCCGTGGACAACGGATAAACAGTAAAGAATTCCTCCTCAATGTATGAGCCCAGTGAGACTCAAAGATCCTCCTCGATGTGCGTGTTAACGCAGAAATAAAATCTGCTGTCGAAGAGCAGGAAAGTACAGCAATGTGTGCCCTTGCACAGGGTGCACCCGTACCTTGCGTACCTTTGCACGCTTGACGGAGAACTTGTTCCTGCTTCGATTGGAGTGCACGCAGCCCTTGCTGGATAACTTCAGCACGTTCGATTTCGATGCTGGATTCCACGTAGAGGAGGAGCCCTACCGCCCTGGCCACGCCGATGCAGCCACGCCTTGAAGCCCTGGCCACGCCGATACAGCTGCGCTTTGCAGCCCTGGCCACGCAGATGCAGCCGCGTCAGCAGCCGTGGCCTGCGCTGATGCAGCCGCGTCAGCGCTCTTTGCTACTCCTTGCAGCTACGCCGCCCGCGCCCTCGCCGTTGCAGCCTGCGCCCTTGCAGCCTCGCTATCGCGACTCGTCCGTACAAACCCGCGCTTGCAGACGCCCTTCGCGATCCGTCCGTACGGCTGTACGGACGACGTACGGCCGTACGGACTTGTCCGTACGGTAGGGGTAGGCTAGGGAGAGATGGGAGTGGAGGCGGAGGGAGAGAGCCCGTTGGCTCTGATACCAGTTGATAGAGTGTGAGGGAGATAGAGTAGGGAGTAGAGAGACTCACTGCACACACAATAGTGGGGATAATCACAATGAGTGAGTGGTACCTCCCCAAGTACACACATATATATCTATTATGGATAAGGTAGTAACCCTTAAGTACATCTAAGTACAAATGTGTACTTAGTGTACTTAAGTGTCCTACATTAAAGTACAACATAAAGTACTATTTACATAGGGTGGCCAGTGCCTTTACCCCAACAATATTTTCACATTTGCAGGAGGTGCTATATCATGGGTGTCTCGGTTGCAGAAATGCATTGCACTGTCAACTACTGAAGCTGAATATGTTGCAGCCACTGAGGCTTGCAAGGAAGCAATATGGCTTACTCGGCTGGTGGGAGACTTGGGCATTACAGGAGATATGCCAGTTTTGCATTGTGATAGTCAGAGTGCTATCATGTTGGCAAAGAATCCGGTCTCATCAGAAGACCAAGCACATAGATGTGAAATATCATTTCATCAGGGAGGTACTGGAAGACAAGCGACTTGAGCTTGTGAAGGTGCATACTGATGATAATCCTGCAGATTTGCTCACTAAGAGCTTGCCTACTGAGCGGTTTGCACATTGCCGCCACATCATAGGATTAGGATGAGACCATTCTTATTTTATGGTCTTGTATACAGTAACTGTATATTGCTGTAATTTTTATTCTTTTCTCCCCTTTAGGCACATTGGCCTTTAGGTGGGAGGTTGTTGGGGTAAAGGCACATTGCCACCCCTTTATTAAAGATAAGACATCTATGACTGTCTTAAGACAGTCATAGGATAAAACCTAATCCTAATAAAACTAATGAGTTTGTGGTGTGGCTCATCACTTCACACCCGCACACTTGAGTCCTCTCTCTCTCACACTCTCTCCCTCTTACTCTTCTTCCCCCTTCAGGCCTTTCAAACGCAATCTTCTACTAGCTCCGTCTGATTTCAACGCTTCAGCCTTAGCCCTTTTGCGTGGACGTTGGAGGGAAGCTTCAAGTCACAACCTTCACATGTAATTTCGATATAAATTATCACCCCCTGAATACCTTTATCGTCACACGTGGCTGCTGTTGCGTCACTTGTTGTTTTGGATTCGTTTGGGGCTGCTCTAATTCCCTCTTGTTAATATTCTATTGCAGCTCAGCAGCATGCCTAAACCTGTGAATCCCCTATGGAGCGCCCACACCACTATACTAGACCCAAATCCTGTAATAGGGACAGGTGCAAAGGAGTGGAGATGTAATTATTGTGGAGAGCCTGCCACAAGCTCGGTGACACGATTGATTCGCCATCTATCGGGCCTTGGTGGCAGAGGCAATGGCGGATGTCCTAAAGTTCCCCCCAATCTTGCACATAAAATTATTAGACCATCCGCGCTATTTTCGTGAGCCTAATTCCTCGGATAGAGCTGCACAAGAGGAGAGTTTGATGGAGGTTCTAGATGACGAGGCTGCAGATTCCACAGCTTGTGGGAGTCTTCTCCGGTAGAGAGGAGGGCTTGTGGTGAGTCTTCTCAGGTAGAGAAGAGGGCTAGAACAGCTCCTAGTCCTCAGTCTAGCCCTTCTCTTGTTCCATCTTCATCTAGAGGTCACACTAAAACTATACCAGGTGCATTGACTTCAAAGAGTTGGCAGAAAGAGCGACAACACATTGCAGATATTGAGATTGGCAGGACAGTTGTTGAATGTAATTTTGCTTTCAATGTTTTGAACACTCCACAGTGGAAGAGAATGATTAAGGCAGTTGCAGCTATGGGGCCTTCAGACACATGGACAGGGGTTCCCTACAAGGTGATGCGCACAACTATGCTTGACAAGGAGATAGCTAGGATCAACAAAGAAATTGATCCCATTAAGGAGGGATGGAAAAATTTTGGTTGTAGCATTCTCTCTTATGGTTGGAGTGACGTTCGGAGAAGGGGCATTCTCAACATATTAGCCTTGGCACATACTTCTTGAGGGCTGTAGACACAGGGAAGTGCGGTGTTAGCATTACAAGAGGGGTTATCTTTCAGCACATCCACCAGGCTATTATTGATGTGAGTCCTGAGAATGTGGTCCAGGTCATAACCAATAATGCAAGTAACTGTGTGAGGATGGGTGAGCTTGTTGAGCAAGAGTTTCCATCCATTGTATGGACACCTTGTGCTTCACATTGCCTAGATCTCCTCATGGAGGACATAGGCAAGCTTCCATGGATTGCTACTGTCATGCAGGATGCTACTACCATTACCTCCTCCCTAAAGAAAAAGCCGAAGGCATTGGCTATTTTCAGAGAGCATAGTATTCTTGATATCATTCAGCCATCGAAGACACGCTTTGCCTATATGCACATTGTGTTGGAGCGTCTTCTTGCCATACATGCAGCCCTCCGACAGACAGTTGTGTCACAAATGTGGCTGGAGTGGAATGACTCTACTCGGTCAGAGAGCATGGCAATTCAGAGCATGTGCTTGGATCATGCATTTTGGAGTGATATGCAAGCCATAGTGAAAGCCCTTCATCCTCTCCTTGCTGTCTTGCGGATATCTGATATGGAGGGAAGCACTCTTAGCCTTGTTACTCACTTTATGGATCAGTTGCGAGCCTCCCTAGAACGATGTGACACACTCACACCTTCGAAGTAAGCATCTCATGTTTTTTCCCTATATTAATAGTATTATAGTTTATGCTTTGAATTTTATTAGTATTATAGTTTATGCTTTTTGAAAGCTGAATCTTACCAATGCTGGATGGGGTATTGACAATTATTAGCTGCAAGAAATAAAAGAGCTTGTTGAGAGTAGATGGAGGTAGATGTGAAGGCCTATCCATGGCCTTGCAAATATGTTGCATCCACTGTTCAGGTCTCCGGAGCTGTTCAATAAGCCCACATTGCTTGCAGACAAAGATGCATTCTTTTTTCGTGTCTACAATGACGACATGCAGTTGGAGCTTGACTCGCAGTTGACGCAGTACATAAACAGCGTGAGTGTTTCCTTCTCTCGACCCACTTCGAGAAGAAAGGAGATTTGTGTGAAACCCATTGAGTGGTGGGAGACGTACGGGTACTCCACTCCTCAGCTGCGAGCTTGTGCTCTTCGTGTTTTGTCACAGGTTGGGATTAGAATTTAGAAGCTTCAATTGTTTTACAATAGTAACAATACTTTTATAATATTCAATATTTATTGTTTTACGCAACTATAGTATGGTTAATAGTTATTGCTTTAGCCTTTGGCACTTTGCATTGATCAAGATTCAACTCCAATGTCCATGGCAATAGGAGTGCTCAGCAGGGGCATGTGAGAGAAACTGGAGCTCTTACTCCCTCATCCATACAAAGATAAGAAACAAGTTGACCACGAGCTAGCTTGAGCGACCTGTATACTGTCGTGCCAACTTGAAGCTTATCAGAAAGTTAAAGGCATTGGAAGGTCCTATGCAGGTATAGTAAATGTTATTAGTTAAGCAAAAAATGGTTATAGTTTGAACAATGTTTAAGAAAATAGAGTATGTAATCCATCCATTTTTGAATTGGAATCTATTTGCAGGTAGATCCCACTACAATTGACATCAACAAGCAACGTGCTTATGCTCCATTGCAAGATGATGAGGAGCAGATATACGCACAGCTCCATAGGGAGCTTGAGACCATTGACAGGCGTGTCACTCGTTCACGTCATAGAGCTGTAGTTACAACATTGAGAGGCAGAGGCCTAGGTAGAGGTCGTGGACGAGGATGTGGATGTACTATTCGAAGTGGTTCAGAAGGATCTGAAGGAGGAGTAAGGATTTATTCTCGTCAAGGCAACAAGCAGAGAGCCAATACTTCACAGTCCTTCACAAATGGGGAGGTCTCCTTGCCAGATGATGAGGCGTTGTTGCTGGGTGACGATGAGTCGAACTCAGAGCAAGATGACATTCATGTGGCTGTAGTGGAGCCACAATATGAAAGTGAGGGCAATACTATCACAGACGGGGATTTTAGATCCAGTGCCTCATCTGATGAGGATGAGCCTTGAGTCATGAGTAGTTACTAGTAGTGTCTATTACCTGGCACTATTTATTTTTCAGCTTGAGACTTCTCTTTTCATTGTTAGGACCTGAGTCTCTGACACACGTCTTTTGAGTTCTCAGTCATGATTCATATTGATACTTTTAACTTTACTCTTTATTATGAATCATGCTACATGTATGATTCATATTGATACTTTTAACTTTACTCTTTATTATGAATCATGCTACATGTATGATTCATGGTACTACAGTATAATATCTATTTACTTTTCAGTTTTAAGTTTTAACTTTGAATGTTCATAGTTGTAAGTAGTAAGTACTAAGTAGATTTATGATTCATCATTCATTATTTCTATGAGACTCCAGTCATCAGTTGCAATACTTTGAAGTTCTAAATTTAATTTGTAAAGAGGACTGAAATTTAAAATTTTCCATGTAGTATATTGTATGATGTATCGTGAATGTTCTAGTAATAAGTGCAATGTGCATGGGCCATGGCACATGCAGCATGATGCATCTCAGTATCTACTATAAATTACTAATAACTAATAAGATATCTTATTTATTTATTTATTTATTTATACGTTTCTAAGCCAAATTCCATAGTTCTTACAAGGAAAATGAAGACATCAACCTTGAATTCACTACCATGATCAGACCTCAATTCCTGAAATCTCTCAAAAACTTGACTTTTCCTTTTCTTGAAAAATGTATAGCAGAGTGCAATGGAAGGAGAAACCTCAAGTGTACTTACAAAAATAGATAAGAATGAAAGTACAAGTGTGCAAAACTTAGGACTAAATGTCTCGAGCTCATCCCATGAAATATGTGGCAACAAACCCCTCTCCATGGTATGGCTGAAGTATCCTGGAAACATCATAGGATTAACTGGAAACTAAATCATGATTGCCCACGTTCATCCGTGATGGATAATAGCAATCTTTGATAGTACAGGAATAGCAAATTATGGTACCAATGTAAAGCTTGATGAAAAGCTTCAAACTTGGGTTGCCTTAGAGCCTTTGTGAAAAGATTTGCCAAGTTGTCCTCCCTCGGAACATAGGACAATAGTATGTCTCCAACAAACAATCTCTCCCTGACATAATGATAGGGAAGCTCTATGTGCTTGTTTTACGCGCATAAAACACGGGATTGCACGCAATAGCCAAAGCACTCTGTCGGTTAATGTAGATTGTTGGCCAACATCAATATCTGCAAGTAGTGTACCAAGTTAGACACACTCCGCAATAGCTGTAAGGGCTGCCATGTACTCAGCCTCACAACTAGAAGTAGAACCTGTGGGTTGCTTCTTGTTGAAGCAAGATATGAAATCCCAAGCATAGAACAATATTGCCACTATGTGGCAACCTCGTGTCACAACAACCAACCCAGTCACTATCTGTGAAAGCATGGATGATCCGTGAAAATGTGTCATCATAGAGAAGCCCCAAAGCTGTGTGCCTTTCAAATTAAGGAAGACACGTCTCACTGCCTGCCAATGCTATGTACTATGTCTGTGCATGAACCTGCTTACCTGGGAAATAGATTCCCTGCCATCCTCTGAGAACAAAGGAAGCCAAGCTCCAAAGGCATTGAAACAAGCTTAGAATCCTTAAAACGAAAGCAATGCAAGAGCTGTCTAATATACTTAGACTGGCTCAATAATGGCCCCCTCAAAATGAGCAACCTAAATGCCAAGATAATGATGCAACTAATCTGTCATCCACAAAAGATTCATGCAAATCAGCCTTAAAGGCTGCAATTTGCTCTATAAATGGCCCAATGATAAGCATGTCATTCACATAAAGTATAAGAATGAGCAATCTGCTCCACACTTCTGAACATGAAGTGTTGTCTCAATTGGGCTGTTCTGAAAACCAAGGCGTATCAAATGCACATGAATCTTGGCTTGGCATACCACGCCCGTGGGTGCCTACTTCAATCCATATAAGGCCTTATACAGCCGGCATACTTTATTTTCAGATCCCTCAACCTCAAAGCATGAGGTTCGCTAACATAGACTTCTTCAAACAAGACACCATGAAGAAAGGCAGTCTTGATATCTAGCTGATGCACTTCCCAATGCCCGTGAGTTGCAATAGCGATGAGACACCAAATGGTAGTGATGCGTGAAGTGGAGACAAAAGTTTCCTGAAAGTCAATTCCGTGCTGCTAAGCATAGCCCTTGGCAACAAGACGGGCTTTGTAGTCATCTACGTGGCCATTAGCTTTCCACTTCAACGTGTAGCCCCACTTTGTGCCAATGGCACGCTTGCCGGGAGACGTCACACGACTCCCATGTGCCATTTTGGTGAATGGAATCCATTCTACCTTCAAAGCATCCATCCCCTCTTTGTTGTCAAATGCATCCTTATGGCACAAAGGCTCCTCATTGCAAGCTGTGGCAGTCAATGCAACATCCAAAAAATGGTCTTGCATCTTACATTGCGCAACTCTTGTACAGGCAGCCAAAGGTTCAGCCTGCTTGCTGTCCTTAAGAGTATCCAAGAGCCATCTTGGTCCTGCTTTGTGCTGTCTAATCACAGCCCTTTCCTCAGTTATTGCCTGCTCAATAGCATTATCATCACGCTAAACGGCATATTAGGCTGAGCATGGACATAAATCTGAGGCTGAGAACTGCTTGCAGCTGGGTGAGGTAAACTCTCCAATGGCTGATCTCAAATCTGCACCGGACCTGAAGAGAGGCAGCAATGAGTCAAAGACAATAGAGGAATTAACAGAAGGCTGTTTTTGACAGTCCAGCCAAGGCAAAGCTGCTTGCTCAGCAAAAACATCATCTCTACTAACAATGACTTTCACAATGCTAGGCTGGTACTATCTGTAACTTTACTTTGTGAGCTGTAGCCAATAAAAATACACTTTATTGCCTTATCCTCCAACTTGTACCTCAACTGAGAGGGTGCATGTGCATATGCCAAACCACCAAAGACTCTCCTATGTGAAAGCATTGGTTTATGGCATGTCCATGTCTCATAGAAAGTAATGGTCTTCCTGATTAGTACTCTATTCAGCACACAGTTGGCACACATGACCGCATCTAACCAAAATTTGTTAGCAAAGACTTACCCTTTAGCATACACTCGGCAATTCCATTAGAGTCATGTTCTTCCACTCTGCAACCCCATTTTGCTGCAATGTGTATGGCTGATGTATGATGCCCCCGACTACTTAAAATTTAGAGAATTCATGGGACATGTATTTATGCAACTGTCAGTACAGAGTTTCTGGAGCTTTTGTCTGCTCTTATTTTCAGCCATGGTAAGAAAATGCTTAAAATAAGTGAAGACATTGGACTTGGATTTCAAAGGGTAAACCCAAGTGTGCTTGGTGAAAGTAATCCACAAAAATGACAAAGTAAGAGTAGCCTCCAACAATGGGGTTCGCATCAATCCGCATACATCACTATAAACCAAGTGTACTTCCGGGATGCACAGCAGTCCCATCCTTGGGAATGTAGGCCATTCTATGGGCTATCCATAGGTGCCACTCATTCCTTGGTATGTGCCTTGTAGGCCTAGTTACAGTCAGTTAGGTCAGTTGGTATAGTTAGTACATGTACTTGTACGGATGGATTTCAGCTGCATTTATTGCTGTCCCACCCCAGTACAGACCTATCAGAGGTGCAATAATTGCTGTAAGGACCTGTCAGGCCTGCATTTAACGTTGTATGGCCGTCATACAACCCATTAATTGCTGTACGGATCTCCTTTGAAGCATTTGCCACAGTCCGAACATGCCTCGAAGCTCGTGCCAACCATTTGAAGCATTGGTTCGACACATTTCTTCATTTCAAGGCGCGTGTCGGTGTTTGAAGACATTTGGAGCTTGCTGCTGCTACTCGGAGGCCTCTCCTTGAGCCCGTTCTCCCTCATTTGGCTTCCCTTTGCCTCGGGCTGCAAGATTCCCTCCATTGGATCACCCTCCTTTCATTTTGAAGTGCTCTCCTCCTCGTGAGAACACTCTCTCTTTCTGTAACTCTCATTTCCAGGCTTCTCTTGGCATCTCACATTGCCATTTGTTGTCCTTTTCACCTCTCCTTCAAGGGTGAATGTCTCTACTCGCATTTGGAGCCTTATCCCTGCTGTATTTTTGGGCTACATATCCTCTGTTGCAGTAGTTATTTCCAATTTCCGCAAAACAATCCTTTCTTTGCTTCATTTGCATTGTGGCAAGGCCTAATGTTGCCTTGGAAGGCCTCGTGTTGCCTTTGGGGATTTTTTTTGCAGCAGGTACACCTTAAGGCATCCAAGTATTTTGCAATGAAAAGCTTTGAAGCTTGAGCAGTGATTGGCATTTCGATTTTGAAAGGTTGCCCTCCTCTCATTTGGATTGCCATTTGGTGCTTTTGCCTTGAATTTCAGCACTATGGTTAGCAGCAAGGATGATTCGTTTGAGATGCTTGCTTCTATGGCTAGTGATCAAGCCCTTGCTGCCCAACATAAAAACAAAGGCAAAGGCAAGGTTTCAGCTCTCATTCACATGCTAGTCACTCCCATGATGCTTCTTCTTATGCGGATAAGAAGAAGAGCGGATGAAAAGAAGAAAAGCGGATAAGAAGAGGAAAAAGAGATGCAACTATTGCAAGAAACCTGGGCATGACATTTCTGAATGCAGGAAGAGAATTGCATCTAAGAAGAAGAAGAAAGAGTCTAGTCTTGCAGTATCTGGTTATCCTAGTCCAAATGATCGACATGAGAGTCGGCTAAATTTTTCACATGACCAGCATTGGGCTTTTCTTGTTACATGTCAGTATAATCCTGATGTTCATAATGTTCATGATACCTGCATCACAATTTCTGTTCTTACACTCCTCAGCAGAATCCTGTGGCTGAGAGAAAAAATAGATCAGTCATGGAGATGGCCAGGTGTATGTTGAAAGGCAAGCACTTGCCTAACAAGTTGTGGTTGGATGCCATTATGTGTGCAAATTACATTTTGAATAGATGTCCCACCAAGGCATTGAATACAACATCACACCATATGAGGCTTGGACAGATGATAAGCCAAGGATTTCTCACATGAGGACTTTTGGATGCTTGGCATATGCACATGTGCCTTCTCAAACACGCACAAAGTTGGATGATAAAGCTGTCAAATGCATTTTTATTGGGTATAGCTCAGAGAGCAAGGACTACAAGCTCTACCAGCCCCACACGGGCAAGGTTTTTGTCAGTAGTAGGGCTGTTGTGTTTGATGAATCTTCCTCTATCCCTTTGCTGGACTGTCAAAAACAGCCCATAGTTGATGCCCCATCTCTCTTTTACAGCTTGATGCCTTTGTTTACGTAAGATTCTCATGATGATGTCACATCTGTTTTTGCTCCTCGTTCATCTGTTGGTCATTTACAGCCAGATGTGCAGCCTGAAATTCAGCATGACTTACAGCCAGATATGCCTCAGCTTGATCAGGATATTGTGCACAGGGCTCTTGACTAGGAGAGAGCTGAAATACAGGAGCCCAAAAAGGTCCCCCATTGGCTCCTTTTGACACATTGAAAGACATCAAACAAGATACTCTTTTGCCAGCCCGTACTAGAGCAGCTGTCCGGAAAGAGCATGCTAATTTGGTTGCTTGTGCATTGGTTGCTACAGGATGCCATTATGCCATAAAGATGCCTTTCAGAATAAGTGTTCGTTGAGGGCTATGCAAGCTTAATTGGATTCTATCTATCATAATAACGCTTGGGAGTTATGTGACTTGCCTTCTAGTAAGAATGCCATTGGAACTAAGTGGGTTTATAAGATTAAACAGAAAATTGATGGTTCAGTGGACCGTTACAAAGCCCGTCTTGCTGCTAAGGGCTATACTCAGAAGCAAGACATTGACTTTGAGGAGACTTTCTCCCCCACTTCCACGATCACTACTATCATGATTGTTCTTGCCTTTGCTGCTCATTTTCATTGAGAGGTACATCAGCTTGATATTAAGAAAGATTTTCTTCATGGGCATTTGCAAAAAGAGGTCTATGTTACCCAACCTCCTAGCTTTGAGGTTGAAGGTTCTAAAAGTAAGGTATGTCGCTTAAAGACAGCCATCTATGAATTGAAGCAGGCACCCCCCGCTTGGTATTCCAAGACAAATGCTCATTTGCTTACACTTGGTTTTCGGAACAACCCTACTGAGGCTACTCTTTACATCCACAACAGTGGAACAGATTGGCTCATTTTAGTACTCTATGCGGATGACATGCTTGTGACTGGGACACATGCTGAGCAAATTGCAGCTATTAAGCTTGACTTCCAAAAGACGTTTGCTATGTCTGATCTTGGTCTTTTGCATTACTATCTGGGCATTCAATTTGCTAGCAGTGAGGGGGGTATTTTGATGTCACAATCCAAGTACATTGGACAGCTTTTGCAACGTTTTCAGTTTGAGGATTGCAAGCCAGTATCCACACCATTAGAGCCTGGTTTTCACTTCTCATCTGAGGATGGAAGTGGTGCATGTGATGTCACCCTTTACCAGCAGGCAATTGGTTGTTTAATTTATTTATGCCATACCAGACCTGATCTTTAGTATGCTGTCTCACAGTTGAGCAGATATATGCACAGCCCCTCTACACACCATTGGCACGCCGTGAAGCGGGTCTTTAGGTATCTCAAAGACACTCAACATTTGGGCCTCATTTATGAGGCTGATTCTTCACTTGTTATGCATGAATTCACTGATAGTGATTGAGCTGGTTGTTCGGACACCCGTGTGTCACATAGTGGCAATTGTTTCATGCTTGGTACTTCATGCATCTCTTGGTTCAACAAGAAGAAGACTACAGTTGCTACTTCTATCTATGAGGCTGAGTACAGAGCACCTTTTACAGCTACAGTGGAGTGTGTGTGGCTCCGGAAGTTACTTGCAGATCTTCATGCATGTCAAATAGCTCCTCCCGTCATCTTCACTGATAGTCGGAGTTGCTCTGGCTATTACACAGAATCCAGTTTTCCATGCCCGCACAAAGCATATTGAGACTCACTATCACTATGTCAGAGAGATTATCAGCAGAGGTGAGATTCAGTTGTCTTATGTTCCCACTGAAGACAACTTGGCAGATCTTTTTACGAAGGCTCTTCCTCAACCTAAGTTTGAAGCTTTCCGGCAAGCTTTAACTTAGTACCTTTTGTGATTTGATTTGTTGTACTATGTACAGTCATAGGTTGCTATATCCCTACAAGATGAACATGTGCAACCATGACATTAGATATTCAGGTATTCTAACATGTGTCCAGGATACTTCAGCCCATACCATGGAGGAGGGTTTGTAGGCCATTCTATGGGCTATCCAGAGGTGCCACTCATTCCTTGGTATGTGCCTTGTAGGCCTAGTTACAGTCAGTAGGTCAATTGGGATAGTTAGTACATGTACCACTTAGAACACTTAGTCCAGTTAGGGTGCTTTGCCCTAGGGTTTTGTTATATTGGCTCTCTCTTGCGTTTTCGTCTTCATTCCCTCATTTCTTGAGCTTCCATTGCTTGCCCTAGCCTATAGGGTAAGAAGAATGTGCCAACAAGCATCCCTCACAAATGTGCTTTGAAAAGTGCAACCAATCTGACATAAAACCAACCACACATAAAAGTTGCATCATGCTTGGAAGGATCATAATGGCATGTGACAACAAATGCCTAATCCTCAAGAGCAATATTAGCTTCCTCATGGCTATGCTCACCTGCAATAGAAGCATCTAAAACTTCAAGTCCTTGATGTTGCTTCTTCACTGAAGCAATGCGCTTTCCACATTCTAAAATGCAATGTCCAGGCTTCCTATAATAATTGTATCTCTTTTTCTTCTTCCCATCACCCTAGCTAGAAGGAGATGAGGTACAAGGATTAGCCTTGGACGTGCTGAACTTCTTGCGTCCCTTGCCTTTACCTTTGTGGTCAGCAGCAAAGGCCTGATCTGCATGCATGGAGGCAACCCGGTTTGCACGGCTCTGCTCCTCCTACAAAAGTTATGTGACAAGCTGATCAAAGTATAATGGTTGGGGTTACCCTGTTAGAATTATAGATATAATTCAGCAGTGACCAATGTAATTTAATAAGCTAGTTAGGGGCACTTTTCCCTCTTTAAGAGGTTTTTCCCCCTAACCGCAGTTAGTTCACTAACTATGGTCAGTGACTACTGAGGTTTTGTCACTAGGACAAAACCTTATCTCTCACTCTTTCAGTTGTATTCTCACACTCTTCATTGCAACTAAGCTTTCAAGCTTTCAGCTCTCAACTCACTCTCTTGCTATCTCTCTCCCCCAAATCTTACATTTGGTATCAGAGTCAGCTCTTGCTTTCTGCCTCCAACTCCAGCCCAACATCTCCCTGCTCCATCTGTGCTGTCCGTACTGATCGTGATCGTCGACCGTACCGCACGTGTGATCGCCATACGTACCATTTCTTCGTCAGTTCCGTATAGCCAGTCGAAGCTGCTTCGCACGACCGTACAACTGTAGCGCCAATCCTGTCCGTACATCGTCGACCGTACGATCTGCCGTTGTCGTACAGCCTACCGTCGCCGTACATCCTGCATCAGCGCCATACGTACATACCGGTACCTGTCGTACCCTGCATCATTTCGTACCTACCGTACGTGCTGTACTTGCTTGCACCTGCAATCAATTCGTCGTACTAGTCGCACTTGCAATCAATTCACCGTACAGCTGCTCTGTAAGGAACTCCCGTACAACGTACAGTTCCTGCAGCCAGTCCGCACAGTTGCCGTACAAGGTCGTCCATACACAGCAGGGCGCTCATCCGTACAGCTTGATCGTACAATCGTACAGTTGTAAGCGATGTCATCCGTACAACCGTACCAGCAGGCCCGTACATAGATTCTCCTACATCAGTTGTTTTCTTTGCAGGGTCTTTTTCAACAAAGGATTCTTTGCAAGGGTCAATTTGTAGGTGTTGAAGAAATTTGGGGCTGCACTTGAAGCAAACATTGCAGACAAATCTGCAGATTTGGTCTGAAATGTGAGGCTTTTGTTCAAAAATTGCAAATTTGGGGCTTTTAGTAAATTTGCCCCTTTCTGGTTGCAATTTCAAGCTCGAAATTTGGGGCTTTCAGTTTTGCAGTACAATTTCTTAAAGAAATTTGGGGATTTTGTGATTGCACTACAATTTTGCAATGAAATTTGGGGCTTTTGTAGACAGAGCGCAATTCTTGCAACATTTGGGGCTTTTGATCAATTTGCCCCTTTCTGGTTGCAATTTCGGGCCTATTTTGGGGCTTTTGTGTTGGGAGAGCAATTTTGGAGATTTCAGTTCATACTACCTTTCTTTAAGTGTTTTGCAGCACTTTTGGCAGATTCTGGAGAGTTTTTTGATGCTTGGACAGATTTCTAACAGTGCAAGTGCAGAAATCTGAGTTGCATTTACAGCCAGTGCTTGGCTGTGTTTTTTGGGAGTTCTGCATTTCATTCCCAGTAAGGGAATTCAGTCTTGTATCTGCTCAAATCTCTTTCCTAGATATGGCCCAGCAAAATTAGAATGATTTCCAATTCGGTGGTCTTTCACAGGAAGACAAGTTGGATGGTACCAACTACTCCCTCTGGAGTTTTATGGTACGCAATATTCTGATTTCTCGCGATTTATGGGATTATGTGAATGGGGGTGAGATCCGACCAGCAGGTATGGCACCTAATACCCCTCCCCAGCAAGGAGGTGGAAGAGGTCGTGCACAGGGTGCAGCTACAAAACAAGTTGTTGGTGCAGCTATAGCCACTACTCCAGATCAGAAGAGATGGGATTCACAGGATGCCTTAGCTTTGTCATGCATCTCTCTTTCAGTGAAAAGATTTATCATTCCACATATCCGATCGTGTAAGACCTCAAAGGCAGCGTGGGATATCTTAGAAAGCATGTATGCAGCCCGGAATGATGCAAGGGTATCGTTTTTGAAAAGAGAGTTAAGTAATACACATATGGAAGAGGGTGACTCCATGTGAGTCCACCTCACAAAGCTACAGGATCTCAGAGAGCAATTATTGAACATAGAATGAGATTATTCTTGATTCAGAGATGATTATCACCACTCTGAATTCTCTTCCTGAGTCTTATCTCAGCTTTCATACCTCGCTGAACTTATCATTGAGGGGGGGTGCAAATCCTCTCACTTTTCATGAGTTGATAGGACTTCTACTTCAGGAAGAGCAAACCAGGAAAAACTTGCCTTCACGTGCAGGTGAACAAGCTATGCTCTCGAAGTTCAAGTCAAAAACAAAGGGACAGGCAAAGACATCGGTAAATCAGCCTTCCAGTGGGTCAGGACAGCCTTCACAAAAGGCTAAAAATGATGCAAGTAAGCCCAAGAAGAAGTGTTTTTGTCATTACTGCAAAAAGCCAGGTCATCACATTGCAGAATGCAGGAAAAGGCTTGCAAAAGAGAAGAAAAACAGCTCCGGTATGGCTGTTTCAGATTCAGGTCCTCATGCATCTGACAGTGGGGATGCTGCAGCCAACTTTGTTGGACAGGATTATGCCTTTTTATCTTGCATTTCAGATTCTAGGCTGGCTGCTCCAGATGCTCGGGATAGTACAGCCACTTGTAATGATGATACATATGTCTTTTTGACTTGCAGTTATGACCCCTCTACGGATGCATCAGCTTTCAGTGTCAATGAAACACTGAATACTTGGTATTTTGACAGCGGTGCCTCCAAGCATATCACTTCTAGGAAGTGTCTCTTTACTTCCTTGCATCCACCTCCCGTTGGTAAGAAAGTCACTTGTGCCAACAACTCGTCATATTCAATACGTGGCACAGGAGAAGTTGAGCTTACCGCCATTCATGGCTCAGTTTTCAAACTTTCAAATGTCTTGTATGTGCCTGGTATCACCAAAAATCTCCTTTCAGTGTCCACTCTTAACAGGGCTGGATTTCAGGTCATCTTTGAGGATGACAAATGTGCTGTTCGAGACAGGGAAAATGATTATGCCTTGAGATTATCTGGTACTCTGCTGCAGGGGCTTTTTCAGCTTGATCTTTTTGAGAAAAGAGCAGCCCATGCTCTTGTAGTTTCTACTCCTACTGCTGCCATGCAGAATGCAAAATTATGCCATGCCCAATATGGCCACATGCATTACAACAGCTTGATGACACTTCAGAAGCACTCTATGGTTGATGCATTGCCACCTCTTGAGATACCTCCTCCACATGCTTGTGAAGGGTGCATTTTAGGCAAGATGCATAGATTCCCCTTCAATAAGGATGGTTCAATTAAAGCTGTCCGCAAATTACAGCTTATACACAGTGATGTTTGTGGTCCCATGAGGACTCCATCATTGGGTGGTCATCTCTACTTTGTTACTTTTATTGATGATTACTCCAATTTCACTTGGGTCTTTGGGCTAAAGCGCAAATTAGAAGTGTTCATGGTGTTAAAACACTTTTCAGCCATGGTTGAAAATGAAACTGGACTCAAGATACAGACATTGCGCACAGATAGAGGTGGGGAATACTTGTCTGCAGATTTTGATGCTTTTCTGAAAGGCAAGGGTATTGTGCATCAGCTCACGGTGAGGCTGACCCCTCAACAAAATGGCAAAGCTGAGAGGAAAAATAGAACTCTTATGGAGATGGACCGATGTATGCTGACAAGCAAACACATGCCTCACAAATTCTAGCTTGAAGGTCTGATGTGTGCCAACTACATCTTAAATCGGGCTCCCACTAAGGCTTCGAAAACAAAAACTCCCTATGAGGTCTGGAATGGGAGAAAGCCTTCAGTGGATCATTTCCAAGTCTTTGGATGCCTTGCGTATGCTGAATTTCGGCATAAGTTGTCAGATAAGGCAATTAAGTGCATATTTGTTGGGTACAGTGCAGAAAGCAAGGGGCACCGTCTCTACAATCTTGCTACACGCAAGATCATTGTCAATAGAGATGTGATATTTGCAGAAAATTCAGCTCACACTCAGGCTGAATTTCATATGCCTTCTTCTTCAAAGGATGTTTTTGAGGGGTTGCTACCCATTGCCTTGGGTTCCCCTGCTGATATTTCTGATGCAAATCAGAATTTACAGCCACCTCCCAATGCTGCAGTTCAGCCACAAGATGTCTTGCCACCTCCACAGGCAGTGGAACAAGTGGTTCAGCAAGAAATTGCAGACATACATGCAGCAAAAACAGTCCCGAACTGGCTGTTACAAACTCTCAGGGAAAGTAAGATTGATGCTCCATTACCTGGCAGGACTCGCAGTGCAGCAAGGCACATGGAAGGTGCTAATTCAGTGGAATCAGCATATGCACGTACTCTTCTCGATGAGGAGGAGCCTGCAACATTCGAAGAAGCAAAGGACAATGTGCATTGGATGAATGCCATGCACGATGAGTTGCAGTCCATTAAGAAAAATCAGACTTGGGATGTTGTAGACTTGCCACCACGTAAACATGCCATCGGCACACGATGGGTTTTCAAGGTGAAACGGAAGCTAGATGGCTCCATTGACAGATACAAGGCAAGGCTGGTTGCTAAAGGCTATGCTCAGAAAAAGGGCATAGATTATGAGGAGACTTTTGCTCCTACATCCCAGATGACCACCATCCGATCTGTTATTGCAATGGCTGCACATTTTGAGTGGAATGTTCCTCAGTTGGACATAAAAACAGCCTTCTTAAATGGAGACTTGTTGGAAGAGGTTTATGTCAAACAACCTCCAGGCTTTGAAATTACAGCAAATGCACTTCAGGTATGCAAGCTAAACAAAGCTTTGTATGGGCTGAAACAGGCCCCTCATGCATGGTATGCCAAGATTCATGCCTTTTTGACCAGCAAGGGGCTGCACAATAGTCCTATTGAGAGCACCCTCTACATCAAGATGGATGGGGGGGGAAATTTTAGTCATCCTTCTTTATGTCGATGACTTACAGCTCACAGGGTCCAATGAAGATAATATTGCAGATTTCAAAGCTGATTTGCAGAAGACCTGACTGCTTCACTTTTATTTGGGGATCCAGTTCTCTCAAGAGAGACATGGCACTGTTATGTCTCAGTCCAAATATGTGCAGAAACTCTTGGACAAATTTAACATGCATGATTGTAAGCCCATCCATGGAGCCGGGGCTGAAACTCACAATGCATGATGCAGGAGAATTAGTTGATGCCACACTTTACAGTCAGGCTGTTGGATGCCTCATATATCTCTACAACACTAGACCTGATATTGAGTTTGCAGTATCTCAGGTGAGCATGTGTATGCACAGCCCAAAAACTATGCATTGGCAGGCAGTTAAGCGCATCTTCCGTTATTTGCAGGGCACGAAGTCTTTTGGCTTGTTATTTCACAGCAACAGTTGAATGTGTCTGGCTGCGACGTCTATTTGCTGATCTTCATCTGTCATTGGAGGGTCCTTCTCCAATTCTCACTAATAGTCAGAGTGCCATTGCAGTGACAAAGAATCAAGTGTTTCATGCTCGCACGAAGCACATTGAGGTTCACTATCACTACGTCAGAGAGAAGTTGCATGCAGGAGAGATCAGTATGATCTTTGTGTCCACACATGACAACGTTGCAGATATTTTCACCAAAGCATTACCACGTGAAAAGTTTGAGGCATTTCGCAGTGCCCTCAACTTATGTCCATTTGGTGATTGATCAGCCTTGTACATGGCATTGGCACTGCAGGGGGGTGTTAGAATTATAGATATAATTCAGCAGTGACCAATGTAATTTAATAAGCTAGTTAGGGGTACTTTTCCCTCTTTAAGAGGTTTTTCCCCCTAACCGCAGTTAGTTCACTAACTATGGTTAGTGACTACTAAGGTTTTGTCACTAGCACAAAACCTTATCTCTCACTCTTTCAATTGTACTCTCACACTCTTCATTGCAACTAAGCTTTCAAGCTTTCAGCTCTCAGCTCACTCTCTTGCTCTCTCTCCCCCCCAAATCTTACATACCCATGGCCACCAACCTCAATATCATAGATGCCGTATGGGCAAGTTCCTGGTGGGTATGGATGTATGACGACTTAGCCAGCAACCAATCCCCAGAAAAAGCAACGCTCAGTTCCTGAGCTATGCGCTGAAGGTCAGCGCTAAAGGGGTAAACAGATCTGCTTGTCACAAGTGACTAGAAGAAACTAACTCTAAAGCTATGAGTCAACTAGAGCTGATTGAAAAAGGACTGCAGCTATTGCGACTGCAAATGAGCTGAAAGGCGTTGTAATGCAACAGGAAGTGGCAACGTAAAGTGCGAGCTGAAGCTAGAGCTAGTCACAACCGTCTGACGGGAATGGCAGTGCCTACTGTATGGACTGCTCCCAAGCCAAGTTGATGCTCTAGAGCTTTAGGTGGACTTGCTGAAGGGAGATTAGGGCAGCTGAAGCAAGGGGGTAGTAAATGTTCTCACAAGGGAACCACAAGGATCAAGCAAACTAGGCTCTGATACCATTGTAGAGTGGCCTGCAATGGAAGGAGAAAGCTCAAGTGTACTTGCAAGAATGGATAAGAATGAAAGTACACGTGTGGCCACGTGTGGCCAACCTAGGACTAAATATCCTAAGTATAGATAGGACTAGTACTAACAGCACTAGCTTTCCTAATCTAGCCTACACGGCATATACCAGGGAATATGTGGTAACAGTGAAGCAAGGGGGTAGTAAATGTTCTCACAAGGGAACCACAAGGATCAAGCAAACTAGGCTCTGATACCATTGTAGAGTGGCCTGCAATGGAAGGAGAAAGCTCAAGTGTACTTGCAAGAATGGATAAGAATGAAAGTACACGTGTGGCCACGTGTGGCCAACCTAGGACTAAATATCCTAAGTATACTAACCCTAGATAGGACTAGTACTAACAGCACTAGCTTTCCTAATCTAGCCTACACGGCATATACCAGGGAATATGTGGTAACAAAAAACCATCAATCAAAGTTCCAGAATACATTGATTGAGACTTCATCGATCCACATACCTTTGCATGAACCAGCTATTCCTTTGCTCAATATTCGCTCTCCGAGAAGGTGCTTTTCCATCAAACAATTTTCATAAAACTCCTTAGAAAAGTTTAAATCAAGCAAACATAAACCATGTTCTTCCTTCTCAATATGGATAAAGATGGCTTTCAAATTTCAGAAAATGCACTTCAGGTATGCAAGCTGAATAAAGCTTTATATGGGCTGAAACAAGCCCCACGTGCATGGTATGCCAAAATTGATGCCTTTCTAACCAGCAAGGGGCTGCACAATAGTCCAACTGAGAGCACTCTCTACATCAAGAACCATGGGGGGGGGAATTCTGGTCATCATTCTTTATGTAGATGACATGCTGCTCATCGGCTCAAATGAGGAAGTAATTGCAGATTTCAAGGCCCAATTGAAAGCTACATTTAATATGTCAGACTTGGGCTTGTTACATTTCTTTTTGGGGATCCAATTTATTCAAGAAAAACGTGGCATTGTTATGCCTCAGTCCAAGTATGTTCAAAAGCTCTTGGACAGATTCAACATGCATGATTGCAAGCCTATGTCCACTCCCATGGAGCCGGGGCTGAAGCTTACAATGCATGATGCGGGTGAATCAATTGATGTCACACTCTATAGTCAGGTTGTTGGATGCCTCATTTATCTCTGCAATACACGACTTGATATTCAGATTTCAGTTTCTCAGGTGAGCAGGTATATGCACAGCCCAAAGATTATGCATTGGCAAGCTGTAAAACGCATCTTCCGTTACTTGCTAGGTACAAAGTCTTTTGGCTTGATGTTTCCCAAGGGGGGTGACTTGCAGATGCATGCTTATAGTGACTCAGATTAGGCTGGAGACTATGATACTAGGCAGTCCACCAGTGGGAATTGTTTCTTTCTAGGACATGCTTGCATTTCTTGGTTGAGCAAGAAACAATCTATAGTGGCTACCTCCTCATGTGAAGCTGAGTACAGGGCAGCTTTCACAGCGACAATTGAATGTGTTTGGCTGCATCGTTTATTTGCTGATCTTCGTCTTTCATTGGAGGGTCCTTCTCCGATTCTCACTAATAGTCAAAGTGCTATAGCAGTGGCAAAGAATCCTGTGTTTCATGCTCGCACGAAGCACATTGAGGTTCACTATCACTATGTCAGAGAGAAGTTGCATGCAAGAGAGATCAGTATGATCTATGTGTCAACACATAACAATGTTGCAGACATCTTCACCAAACCACTTCCACGTGAAAAGTTTGAGGCATTTCGCAGTGCCCTGAACTTATATCCTTTTGGTGATTGATCATTTCCTTGTACATGACATTGGCACTGCAAGGGGGTGTTAGAATTATTACTATAATTCAGCAGTGACCAATGTAATGTAATAAGTAGGTTAGGGGCACTTTTCCCTCATTTAGAGGTTTTCCTCCCTTAGTGAAGGATAAGGTTTTGTCACTTAGACAAAACCCATCCCACTTCTTGTAACAGTCACTTCTTCTATTGCAAACACTACGTTCAGCTCTCTAGCTTCCTGCTCTCTCACTCTCTTGATTTCTAACAATATGTGCTCGCTGTCGGAGCAATAGGTGCATAAACCCCACGTTAGGTCTCTCTGCCAAATGCATCTCTCCGAAATGATGGCATACCAAAGGGCTGAGAAGAGGACTGACCTCTCTCCCAGGGGTGTGGGCTGCCATATAAACCAAAGCCAGCTCCATGCACACTGTTGGACGTCAACATCTCCTGATGTCACCTAGACAAAGAGAGAGGGCCTTGCTTGTGGGTGTGCCCACCCAGTAAGTGAGGTTAGGGTAGAGAGTGAGGGCATGTGTTGTGGGTGTGCCTGCCCCCATGAGAGTAGGTTGGTGTGGCTTTCCAATGCCTCGTGCTGGTCCATGTGATGCCACGTAGGGCATGGAGGTTCCTAGGTGGGGTACAGAGGTGTGTGGGCAGGTATGCCCTGTGGTGCTGCCCTTATAGGCGCCCTAGCAAAGGGCTGGAGAGCACAGGGTGGGCCGACCTGTAGGTCGGCCACCTTGGCTTGTGTGCGCCCTTACATAGGCTGGAGTTCAGCCCTGCCTATAGGGCAAGAGGGGTCGGCCATAGGCCCCATCCTGGTTGGCTGGACAGCAAAGGGTACAGCCCTCTCTTTAGGTCCTGGACAGCCCCTTTTGCAGGGCTGTAGAGGTCGGCCCCTAGGGCTGTGGGTCCACCAACATCAGCAGGTTGGTCGGCCCTGCCCTATGCTAGCCGACTAGAAGGATGGGGCCTATATATAGGCCCCCCCCCCACTTGTGTTTTGTGCAGTTTAGTGCGGTGCGTGGTGGAGCAGCAGAGCCAGCCCAGTGCACACCTCAGGAGCAGTTCTAGGGCAGAGGTGTGGAGTTGTTCTTCCACTCTTGGTGCCTTGTTTTCTCGTGCTTGTTGAGCTGTTTGTCTGAGCTCAACAGCAGCCTGTTGGTTCCCAGGTTTCCCCCCAGTTGTAGTGGGGTTTTCCCACGGATCACTTGCAGTTCTCTTGTGCCTTTCTCTCTCCTTTCTCTCCTTCTCAGTGTGTGTGTGTGAGGCATGCTATCTCTGTCTCTCTTCCATTCATTTCCGCTGCACTTCTCACATGGTATCAGAGCCACGGTTGGCTTGAGACCCGAGGAGCCAACACACACAGAGGAGGATTAGGATGTTGTTCGGAGGTGTCTTTGAGAAGGAGCGTGTGCGAGGAGTGGACTGTTCAGGTGACCAGCGAAGGGTGCCTTTGAAGGGTGTTTTCAGATCAAAAAGGAGGTGTTTCCAAGGGACGGAAAGCGAGGTGTGAAGGTACATTGGGCTGTCAGCCCCTTCATCCTTTCTCCTTTCTTCAACCCTCAGTTCCCTTCTATCCCATCCACCTTCTCTTTCAGTTCATCATCCTCTTCACTCTGACATGGCGACTTTGCCCGAGATGGCAAAGAACAAGACTAGAATTCCAGTGTTGCCCACGTTCCTGGTTGAATGGCAGTTGGATGGGCTCAATTACAACATCTGGGGGGTGATGATGGAATCTAAGTTACAATCTTACAGCATGGCAGATTTCATCTTGATGGGTGTTGCCCGACCAGATCCCCTGGTAGAGGACCTTGGCATCTTGGCTCAGAAGGAAGCCGAGACTTTGTCCCAACTATGGGACCGTGTTAATGCCAGGTAAGATCATTTATCTTTCTTAACTGTAACCGGCCTTTGACCGACAAAGGGCAGCGTAACTGACTCTATGATCTCACAAATCTGAAATACAGCCAACTTGAAACATTGCCATTGCTCACAAACAAAACTTAGAGCATAAATCTTCACCGCATAGCATCACTAAACCATTTAAGACAAGGGAGGCTAAAATGCCCCTACTCAAAAGCATGAAAAGTGACACCTGTTGGCCCCAACACTTGGTGCCCCTTGCGGTATTTATTTAATTACTGGTTAGCTCAAATACAAGGGACTCCCTTCAAGAGCTCACCCGCAGGTACAACGCAGTACAATGCCAACCCGTGGCTGTGCCAGTGATCAACTCCCAGTGCTATTCTCTTGGTTCCTTTCAATAGCATGCATAACACAAGTAGAACAACCTGACAGCATGCCAAGCAATGCATCCACGTAGATCAAAGACATTACTGAGCCCAAGGCTTGCCACTACACCCCCAGGAAGAGAGTATCACAACCAGTGCCCCAATCCTCTTCCGGGCCAATGGCAGGGCATCCAACCTTGCAAAATCTCAGTAAGAATGACAGTAGCTTAGAGTAGAAAGAGAAGATAAGAATCCAGCCAACAGAAAGGGCTTGTTTCAGCTAAGAACAGCCCCAGAAGTTGGTTGAACAACAGACAGCAGACTTTGGTAGGAGGAAGCTGCCTATGAGTGACTTCCAGCACCAGAAGAGATCAAGAAAGAGAGGGTTCAGCAAGCTGAAACAGATCCGCCATGATTGCGGCCACCAGAAAGGTGATTCCAGCCCACCAGCACCTCCGTTTTCAGTGCGCCTTGCACCAGGCAAGAGCAGGAAGAGAGGTGTCCAAGAATATGGCCTCAGAATCAAGAAAGGAAGACTTTTGTCGCAAGAAAGTCAAGAAAAGCTCCAAAAATGGCCCAGAATGGAGGCGTCCAGGTCCAGGAAGCATGCCAGCAGCAGAGAGCACCAAGGGGAGGAGAACTGTCGCGAAGAAAGCTCGAAAAATGACTTCATCCAGCAAGAGGGAGGCTGCAAAAATCCGCCATCTTCAGAATGAGGCTCCTCTGGTAGGGGAGAAGACTCAAAACAGCAAGGAAGGGAAAGGAAGGGCTCCAGGGGCTTCCAGGGGTGACACCTAGGTGCCACAAGTTGAGCAAAGAGGCCACACAGAGACACATGGGAAAATGAGGTGTGGAATTTTAATGCCCCTAGGAGACTCAGATGGCACACCATGGCCCTAATGCTTGGGAACCAATGACCCTAGTTTGTAGGATCTCTAGGGGGTCAATTTTTAAAGGATGACCCCACTGAACCAAACCAATGACCTTAGAAATTGAAATCACTCTAATGCACTAGGAGTAGCACTTATTGCACATGAAATCATAGGTACCTTTTGGGCATTAACTAAGGCCCCTGGCCTAATACCCTAGGCTAAATTGTTCTGCAAGGTGGCTCATAGTTAATGGTTCAATACTTGGTGCAAGGCCCCGAAGATGCGGGCTGCTCCTTTTTGTTTTCTATCACCGTCTAATGCATACTAAAGGTCAAGTGGGCACATGAGGTGATTGTGCAGGGAGTAAGGCTTTGGCAAGCACTTATGTGAATTAAGATCAAGGGAAAAGGCCTTGATAAGCACTCTTGGAGAGGAATGCAGGAGATAAGGCTTAGGCCAAAAGGGGCTTTGATGCAGGTAAACGCAGGAGGCAACTTCACAAGGCTTTCAACATTTTGGGCACGTTTCTTGTTTCGTGTAGAAACAAATTTTTGGTTTCTCCAAGAAATAGGTCACATGCAAGCAGTGGATTTTTGGCAGATGGCACATGCTTGGTACAACCTCACTGCTGATTACGTAAGGGTCGGGAGTCCATGCTTGAGATGGAAAATGCCCTTGGAATCTTGGACAGTGGAGAAGCTCCTATATGCTTTCTTTTTTTGCTTTGAGCAAATGGCCGTGGATTGGAACATGGTTATGAGTTCTAGCAATCGTCTCATGATTCGTACGACATGTCGTGGCTCTGCAACGGCTTTTCTATGTAGGTCCGTGATGACGAAAATCTACATCTCTGAAATGACCACGGCTCACTATCTGGACTCTGCAGTTAAAGATTGCATCATTGCGTTGTCTCCTTGTTTGTTTTTCGTGCCATCACCACGTTTCTGCTGCGCATGTAAACTTCATTGGCTGTAACTCTGTGAAGGTTCCGAGTCTCCGACTACGTGAACTTTGTGAAGGACCAAGAGTGTGCCACCAATAAGGCTGTCACGACTCAAGCGCCGTGCGAAGACGAGATTTGGAAAGCCCTTAAAACAACTATGATGTTATATCTTCGTCGATTCATGGGCTACGATAGCGCCAATTCTAATGCGCAGAAGCGACAGATCTTGTTTGAGCAAGCCTCTGGATTGTCTGTCGTATAGAGCAGTTAGTTTGGACACTTCACCATCAACACCACATCCCCATGACATTAGCAACTCCTCAAGCGATTAATCACGTGAAGCACATGACAATGGCCAAAAGTATATGGGAACATTTGGCGTCCAATGTATAACCGAACCCTCCCATGAAGAGATTTTCACTGAGCGTCCAGATCAGGTTGTTGGATCCCAAGAAATCTATATCGATGCGGGAACACATCAACAAGTTATAGGAACTTCACCAGGAGATTCTCCAGGCAGGGAAGCAGATTTCATCAGCGCCATAAACACATGGCAATATGATCTTGATTATCAAGAGATCAAAGAATAAACGTGTGCCATATTTTAACCATATTTTAAACTTTTTTGCCAATAAATAACTCTTGATCCATTGAATCCCAAAGAGTAGAATAAAATTAGCCAAAACAAAGGCACAAAACAACCCCATTTGGAATAGCCAAACAAGACCAAAAGAGGTTGTAATAACACCTCCCTACTCAATTCCTGGAAGAGCTTTGCTACCTTGACTTTAAGGAGACTTTTGCCCCCACTTCCTGTAGGATCGATTGAAAGAGAGAGTGAGTGCAGGTAGCAAAGCGTCGCACACGTCTTAGCCGTCACGTCAAACTTGGATAATGAAAAAAAGGAGTACAAGGTACAAGTACCTAGACCTAGGACTAAGTGTCCTAGGTGTCACATAGGACTAAGTGTCCTATGTGGCCTAAAAGACACTAACACTACAAGTGCCTATATTTATGCCTACAAGGCACATACCATGGCCTATAGGGCATCACTAGAACCACCAGGAGATGGCCTACAAACCCGCCTCCATGGGATGGGCTGAAGTACTCTGGTATTTTCTGGTCATGGTGGCACATGTTCATCCAAAAGGATATAGCCACCTATGAATGTACAAGGGATGTCAGATCATGTAACAAAGAGAACCAAGTGTAAAGCCTGTCGAAAGACTTCCAACTTGGGATGAGGAAGTGCCTTTATAAACATATCTGCTATGTTGTCCTCTGTGGGAAGATAGGACAACTCTATGTCTCCTACTGACAACCGCTCCCAAACATAATGATAATGAACTTCAATATGCTTGGTACGCGCATGAAACACTGGGTTACGCGCAATGGCCAAAGCACTCTGGCTGTCAGTGTAGACAATAGTGGAGGATGTCTGGCGAATACCAAGATTTGGAAGTAACTGTCGAAGCCAAACACACTCTACTGTAGCGGTGAAAGCTGCCCTGTACTCAGCCTCCCAGCTAGATGTGGCAACTGTTGGTTGCTTCTTGCTTAGCCAAGAGATACATGAATTGCCAAGCAAAAAACAATTGCCAGTATGTGACACTCTAAGTCGGAGCATCCTGCCCAAGTCACTATCCGTGTAAGCATGCATGGTAAGTGAACCCTGATCACCATAGAAGAGGGCTAAATCCTGAGTGCCTCTGAGATATCTGAAGACTCTCTTCACTGCCTGCCAATGCTGTGAACTGGGCATGTGCATGAATTTGCTGAGCTGAGATACTGCATACTGTAAGTCAGCTCTGGTGTGACATAAATAAATAAGGCAACCAACAGCCCGCTAATAAAGAGTGATATCACATGGTGGGCTCCCATAATTTGAAGCCAGGGTCCACTGGAGTAGACATTGGCTTGCAATCCTCAAACTGAAAACGATCAAGGAGCTGATGTCATTACAATGTAAATATCCTAAGTCAAAGTACAGTTGACCATTTATTTGATCATAATTAATGAGTTTTATATGTGTTAATTATGGTCAAAGAGTTCTTTTAATGGTCAAAGAATTGACTATGGTCAAAGATACTTGACTCTATTCAAGTAAACCTGACCTCAATCGGGGAGACTTGGTTTATTACCAAGAGGGTTAACTACGGTTAACCAAAGAACTAAAAAGCTGACTACGGTCAGAGAGTGTTGACTTCGGTCAACGAGACATGGCATGTGCCAAGAGAGTTAACCACAGTTAACCAAGATGCGCCAACTTCGGTTGGAGAGTTGCGCCAACTTCGGTTGGAGAGACTTGGCTATAATTAAGGCGCCTCGACCCTTGGTCAAAGCCCCTTAATTATGATTAAGAGCGTTGACTTCAGTCAACGAGAAAATAAATATAAGTATATATTTATTATATTTGTTATGTGTGCACATGTGTTCAATGGGGACGCCCACCGTGACTAGAATTAGTCCACAATGTGTTATTTGCATGCAAAGAGCTAACAATTAATGGGTGCCATGCTGGTGCGCCTTAATTAATTGTTGCAGGTACTAGGAAAAGTTATTTTTCTAAGCGCTACGGGAACCTAATCAGAGTTTGGGAGGCAGTTCGCGTGACCAAGTGCTTCGAAGACTCTAGAGTTGGCCCTTCATGGTATGTAATTAGGAAAGTAGTGTAGAAATTGACAAGTGGCTTGTTGCCAAGAAGGGGAGCTTGAGAGCTCATGTAATGATTCATTCATTCACGTTTTGGATTGGTATGTATGAACAGCTCTACGCTGAACTATGTACTTCATCTTCTCTCACGTAATAAAATCCTTCGGGGGGGTCCAGCCCGACTGTTGTCCTGGGCCCTAGTGTCTCTGTTGAGAGAGGGAGACAGGGAAAGAAAATGAGAGTGTTGTTGGTTGTTTTTCTGCGGGCAGTATTACATTGGTATCAGAGCTGAATTTTCATAGCTCTTCTTAGAGCGTGACGATCCAAGAGTAGGAGGGGTAGCGTTATCACGTGTGAATACATTGTTGGCAACACTCTTGTTTCCCGCATGGGGATATCTGTGTAACCCAAATCAAAGACAAGGTGACCCCGCACCGAATGAACCATCAACTACTCCATGAATAGTTTGGCCAACCATTAATGGTTTGGCATCACAAGACGGAGAAGCATGCATGTGATTTTCGGTTTCTTGCACTTCTATTGCACAGGCTGTGTGCAAGACACCCAAAGTAGACATCTCGGCCGAGAGAAGGATCGTATTGGCTTTACGCGGACGATCTCTTCCCTTCTTGGGTGTTCGTCGTTATTTGGACCATAGATTTTTGAAGGTGAATGATAAATTTGCAACTTCAAAAGCCATCCAAAGAGCGCTTTGCCTTTTCTCCAGCCTGCAACAAGTTTATGCGCTCCAGTGAGGCAAAGGACAAGCGTTTGGGAGACGTCGCCAGACGGGGAAGGCTGACAGACTTTCACACAGATTCACAGAAGGCGCAGGCGCGACGCACGACACTGACCTACCAGCCAAGGTCTAGAAACCCTAGGCTGATGTGGTTTTTGTGATGTGGCAGATACGTGGATGCTGACTCAACAGATGACGTGGCCGTGCATGCTTGTGTGACACGTGACAGGAAACTGATATGGCACTGACACGTAGCAGACAGGTCAGCTGCTGATGTGGCAGCCAGCTGGACTGTTGATGTGGCAAACCAGTGGTTTAGTTAACCTTGGTTAGTTCACCTTGGTTAGAAGTTCAGTTGGTCTAACCAAACCAGATTGGTTAGACAAACCAAGTTTGACCAACTAACCTTGGTTGTAGTTAACGAAACCATAATTGTGGTTAACTAGACTACAGTGGGTTGAGTTCAGTTGGGAGGCAACTAAACCAGACCAGAACTAGTCTGGTTAGTGTAACCAACTGGTTACCCATCCAGTTATTGTCCCAAAAACAAATGACCAAAAATAAAAAAGTTGCAAAGACTGCTTCTACTAGTAGTTTTCCACCATCTGAGAGAGTATTTGTCACGGGGCGTGAAATTCTAAGTACTTTAATATACTACAAGACCGTGACAACTTTAGTTTTAAAAGTCCAAGCGTGGGCTTAATAATGTGTAATTAGACGCGGCATGGTGCCTAGCACATAAGCGTAATTAATCCCTAGGCCCAAAGACCTTCCAAGGAATTAAAAGAGTGGTTGTTGGAAAATGATGATGTGGCATTATTAATGGGCCTCCTAGAGGGCCATGTACCTTCAGTGGCTCACCCTAGAGTTCCAGGTGGCTCCAGTGCCTTCTACATGCTCCTTTGCCATTCCTGGACCTTCTTGGGCCTTCTAAACTTCACGTGTAGTCTTCTCTCTCATCTTCTCCCTTTGGACTGGTTTTTCAGCCTCATTCAGCTGAATTCCGTTTTTCTTCATAAATCCTCACCCGTTTGGATTCCTCGACTTCCGTTTAGCCCGATGGCTTCCCCTCTGCCTCCACTTCGTAGTGATATGCTTTTGTTCGTGCGTTTGGTAGAACAGGTAGAGCTGAGCACTTCTTTTGCTGGTCAAATTTGCATAAGTGGCTTTTTTTGGACCTTTTTGCTTCTACCGCCTCCTGGGTCTCTCCTCTTGCAAAGCTATGGCTTTCTGTTGAATTTCGAGTGGTCCCACGTGCTGGTTGACTGGTTTTTCTCGGTTTTGGAGGACTTTCCGGCGATGAAACTTCTCCAAAACCTTCTCAATGCATTCCTCTCTGAAGCACGCTTCTTTTGAGCCCAAGAACTCCCATTTCTTCGGGACAGAAGTGCTTCTTTTCGCATTTTTCAGTGGAATTCTTGTTGGTCGGCTCTTGTAAATGCTCTTTCTTCATGCCTTTGCACTCCTCTTTGGCTGAGAATGCAATTGGGCATTGGCTACTATGTCCTCTTGGCGATTGAGGACTTGGTTCGAGTTTTCATGGCTTGGTGAGTTGTGATTTTGCTGCTGCAATTTCTTTTTGCCATAAGCTATTGGTTAGCCTCGTGTGCCGCCTCTTTCTTGGCTCACAGGTGCCCAGGCAGTGCTACATGAGTCATTCTTTGGTTGGGTACTTTGCTGATTTTATTTTGGAGCTTTGAAAAGCTTTGTGAATGCCATCTGGAAACCACTCAAAGAGAGTGCAGTTGGGGTGCAGTGTGATTAGCCAATGGAATTGCACTCGGAAAAGAGAATGCCTTTGGGTTGAGCCTATGGGTTAAGTGCACTTATGTGATGGTGTTCTATGCTTGAAAGCCTTGCCAAGGCTTAGTGAATTGGGGCTGCGTGCTCAGCTGCAAGGAAGGTTCTCCCAGAAGCAACTTGTGATCATTTCACTGTGAAATATAAAGAAATACCGAAAGGGGCGCCACGGTGTTTGGGGCCAATCGAGTGCACTTGTCTATGTTTGTTAAGCAGGGGCATTCTAGCCTCCATCCCTTTTTCAATGGTTTTGTTTGTGAACAAATGGGTAAATGCCAAATGGTGATCATGCAATGGTTAATGGTTGTGATATATGCTTTGTGAGCTGTAAATAAGTGCTGAAGTGATTAAAGGTTTAGTTCCACTGCCCTCTGAGTGATTAGAGGCCAGCTTCATTGGTTCCATTGCCAGGATACCGCACTCTTTCTCAAGAGGTGGGCCTCGGTAGTTTGGTGGAAGGATATCTTTGATGCACTTTTTGACAGCTGAATATTACAACCATAAACATGGTGAGTACCCATGAGCAAGAGAGCTCCACAACTCCTCAAAGGAGAAGGCAGGAAAGCCTTAATGATCCAGCTAGTGTACAGCTGCAGGGAGCACAACAAATGCCTTTTGAGCAGGCCACACATGAAGCTACAACATAGCTCAACGGTGATACTAGTTCTAGCAGTGAGTCAGATGATGCTACTATGTTGAATGCACAGCTTGCAAGTGCAGTGACTGCTTTGACTCAGTTGGCTCAAATTATGCAAACAAATGCCAAGAAGAAGAAGAAATCAACAAAGCACAAGCACGGAAAGAGTGAGTACACACATGCATCAGCTTCTCATGGCGGACCGCACACTCCATCAAAAATGACTCAGAAAGTGACTTCCAAGAGAGAGGGATCACCCAAAAGAGCACTTGAGAAAGAGGTACCAAAAGTACAGCCAGTGCAATAGTATGAGCAGCCAGCACAAGTCCTTGGTTTGGGTACTTCTACTCCTCAAAATAATAATGTGCAGTCCATAAATGTGGCTCAACCACCTCAGCCATATTTGAGGCAGCAACCTGGATATTTTGGTACAGATTCTATCTTTGATGCTATGTTGATTTCACTGGCAATTGGGCATAGAAAGCAAGCCATGTATGACAATGTGGGAATGCAGCCAGGCATGTAAGCCACAGCATATGCTCCCATGACTAATGTTCAGCCAAGCATGGCTCTCCCTAGTGAAGGGAATGCTGCACCATCTTTGGGACAGCCAATATCAAATGTATATAAAGAATTTAAGGATGGTGGTTCTCGTGTCAAGTTTGATACATATAATGGTGTACAGGACAGGTACAAAGCCCTCACATTCCTTCAACAATTTGATGCTGCATTTCTTGGGGGTTTGTTTACAGAAGCATCCAAGATAAGGAAGGTCACCACATTTTTGAAAGGCAATGCACTTAAGTGGTACACCAACCTTATGCTTCATGGAGATGCACCTGCTACTTGGTTGGAATTTAAGCAAGTGTTCTCTTCTACTTGGTGATGGGATATCTCAAGGTGTATGCCTCAGGCACACCTTGGTTTCTATGTGTGAGTGCTAGAGGCACAGTTAGGTGCCCACAAGCACAGTTAGGTGGTGGAGAGCCACATAGGATGATTGAGAGAATCTAGGAGCAGATTGAGGAGATGATTGTGGAGCTCTGAAGTCATCAGTGATGTCAGTGAGCATGTATGAGGTGCCTACTTAAGGACCTCACTCTTCTTCATTCCAAAATGCAAGTAATGCAAGTATTCTGAGTTTGTGTTCACTCTTTGCTTTCCTTTCAGCTTACCAACATGGTATCAGAGCCCTTTGATCCCCCTTGAGCCCATTTCTGCCACATCATCTTCTTCTTCTTCATCTTCTTCTTCCCCATTTTCCTCCTTCTTCCCAAAATCTTTGAGAGCTTGGTTCTCCGCCTACAAACGACCATTGCCCAAACCCTCTGAGCTGTAAACTCCTCTACTATGGGCGAACTTCCACCTGCAAGCAATTGAGAAAAAAACGTCTCTGTTGGCTGCCATTCTCCAAACAACGCATTTCTTCTATTGCTCAATACTCCCTGCCTACTCCGCCATTGCTTAAGCCCTCTTAGGAGTAAATGGGCGACCTCAAGACGAAGATTTTGAGCCATTTTTCAGCTCATTTGGTTCAGTAACGAAGGAGAAATCGTCAAAACTCAGGTTCAGCCTGTAGCAACTCCCCCGGGCAAAAGCGCACACCATTTCGTCCAACCTCTGTGCTGGACCCTCTCTGGTATATGAGCTTTCTTTTGCTTCAGAAAGCCCTCTTTTCCTTGCTTTGAAGAGTGAGTTACAAGCCCTCCAAGTTCAGCCTTTTGGTTTTGACAGTTTTGGACAAGTTTTTGAAGATGATGCTACATAAAATGCTACTCTAGCATTTCTGGTTTTTTGAATCTTTCAATAACTTCAGTACAAGTGTGGCTTCAGTTTTGTTTTGAATTGCTAGACCTGGTTTTGATTGGAAAGTATTCATTTTAGCCACCTCTATGAAGCATGTAAGAAGAAGCATCATTGTTTGAAATTTGGTCACAAGACTTTGCTACATTAAATGCTTATATTTTGAAGCATTTCAGTTGTTATTCTAAGCCCTGTAAGAGAGAAGACACTGCCCAATACCTGGGTTAGATCCTCTCATGGCTTGCTTATGCAAAATATGTGAAAAGCCTAAACATAAAGCAATGTCTTGTTATGCTACAAAGGATGAAAATGCCAACCTGACTTCCTTGTTGAAGATTGCCAAAACAATGGTTGCCAAAAACGAAGCAACTAAGCAACTACAAAGCCAGAGATCTACCCTCTCATGGCACCTTCATTTGACTCCAAGTATAAGAAAAAGATGAAGGTCAGATACCTAAGATATGCTTCTCTACACAACTATGGAGATGACAAGATAATTGTTCTCTTGAAGGATATGATTTTCAGATCCACTTGTTCTATCATAGTACCATCTTATAAGACACTAGACACTGCCCATGTGATAAGACCTTGCCTTGACATGGATATTCTGCCTCCACAAGATGAGGCATCCCATGAAGATTATGCATTTTAAATCATCTCTATGTATGCTCCAGCTCTCTCTTTTTATGTCAAGGTACTCAGCCTGGATAGTCCTCCAAAATGAATGAAATAAACTATTGTGTTTTTGTGTGTTTTGTAAACACCTCTGGTCACCTTATGATGTAGGCCATGTGTATGTTTTGCTCCATGGTACCTCCTGCAGACATTGTGTGCATGTACATGCAGGGGAGATAACCATTGGAAGGTCTTATTGTATCCCTTTTGTTTACCTTACACCCAAGGGAACCCTTGCTAGCATGAGAACCTGAAAAGCTTTGTGCATGAGTGCACTTATGTGATGGTGTTCTATGCTTGAAAGCCTTGCGAAGGCTTAGTGAATTGGGGCTGCATGCTCAGTTGCAGGGAAGGTCTCCCAGATGCAACTTGTAATCATTTCACTGTGAAATATAAAGAAATACAGAAAGGGGCGCCACGGTGTTTGGCGCCAATCGGGTGCACTTGTCTATGTTTGTTGAGCAGGGGCATTCTAGCCTCCATCCCTTTTTCAGTGGTTTTGTTTGTGAACAAATGGGTAAATGCCAAATGGTGATCATGCAATGGTTAATGGTTGTGATATATGCTTTGTGAGCTGTAAATAAGTGCTGAAGTGATTAAAGGTTTAGTTCCACTGCCCTCTGAGTGATTAGAGGCCGGGTACACCCTGGTTCCATCGAAAGGAAGTGACGATAGAATACCCTGAGAGGGTGCTGAGTTTTATCCATAGGGGAAAAAACCAGCATTTAGTTGCCACGAATAAAGGGGAGACTATCCCCATTGTATCTAATGTTACATGTGGTAAAGCAATAAAGTCTGCAATTTTTGTGTACATGCTTTTTGTAAAAGAAAAAGAAAATGATATGGATACTGAAATGAATGATGCAGACAAAGATAAATTTCAATTTCTTGTAAACTTTAAAGATTCCTTTTCCAATGCTTTGCCAGGGGAGTTCCCCCAGAGAGACCAGAAGATCATCAGATAGAGTTAATGCCTGGTAGTGAGCCACCAAACTGTTGGAGATAAGTGCACACTAAGTGTACTATTTCCTAGTCTACATTTGTCTAAGTCTAAGTCTAGTCAGTCTAGCTTGTGTCTTGTCTACACTCTTCTCAAGGTATTTCTTGTCTTTCAGTCTTGTCATTTCATTTCCATTTCCAGTTTCTAGTTCTAGTTCTTTTTCCATATTCCAACACAAATAGACCACCTTATAGAGTCAGTGCGACTCAAAGAGAGGAGATTATGACTCAGGTACAAGACTTGCTGTCCAAAGGGTTGATTCAGCCCAACTCATCTCCTTTTTGTTCACCAGTACTTCTAGTACAGAAGAAAGATGGTTCTTTTCGAATGTGCATTGATTATCATGCATTGAATAAGATGACTATCAAAAATAGATTTCTGATACCACGCATAGATGATGTGCTTGACCAGCTCAAAAGAGCAACAGTTTTCAGCAGGATAGACTTGAAGAGTGACTATCATCAAGTCAGGATACAACCACAAGATGTGCATAAGACAGCTTTTCGCACTACATTCGGGTTGTATGAATACTTAGTGATGCCTTTTAGGTTGACAAATGCTCAAGCCACATTTAATAGAATGATGGATCGCATCTTCCGAAAGTACACGCATTTCAAGGGTACTTTCTTTGATGATATCCTAGTCTTTTCAAAGACAGAAGAATAGCACAGTGAACATCTTGCTTTGGTATTTCAAGAACTTCGAGATCATCAACTTTTTGCCAATAGCAAGAAAAGTGAATTCTTCATGGAAGAGATCCATTATTTGGGGCATATAATATCCAAGAATGGGATACAGATGGATCCTGCAAAGATCCGAGCCATCCAAGAATGGCCTGCATGAAGTCCGTAGTTTTTTTGGGACTTTGCTCCTATTATAGCAGATTTATCAGGCATTTTGCTGATATCGCAGCTCCATTACATGACCTTACTAAGAAAAATGCAGCCTTCACATGGGGAATATCACAGAAGAAAGCATTCAATACACTCAAGGAGAAGTTGACTACAGAGCCTATTCTTGTAGTCTCGGATCTTTATCAACCTTTTGATGTTGATTGTGATGCTTGTGGAGAGTGTGTTGGGGCTGCATTACATCAGAATGGACATGTAGTAGCCTACGAGAGCCGAAGATTGCGTGATGCTGAAAGATATCTGGGAATCTATGAGAAAGAGTTATTGGCTGTAATTCATGCCATCCATGCATGAAAACACTATCTTTTGGGTGCAGATTTTACTGTTAAAACAGATCACCAAAGTCTGAGATACTTTTTGACTCAAACCAAGCTTTCCGAGAAGCATATGAAATGGGCAAACATGCTGTCAATGTATCATTTTCAGATTGTCCATTCCCCAGGACTTCGGAACAAAGTGGCAGATGCCTTGTCCCGAAGACCCCAAGTCAATAATGTGACTATTGCCTATCATCAAGACCTGGAAGGCATGAGGGAACAATATGCTAATGATGCAGATTTTTGCGAGATTTTACAGCAAATGCAAGAGGGGCAGTCCACTAGTCACTATTCCCAAAAAGATGGGTATCTAATGAAAGATGACTGCCTATGCATCACCCAGGAGATGAGGAAAAAGATTTTAGAGGAATGCCATGCACCTCCCTATGCTGGACATAGAGGGATTACGGCAACAACTCTAGCACTAGAGAGGTATTTCCTTTGGCCAGGGATGCGGAAAGATATACATCAGTTTGTTACTAAATGCCTTACGTGTCAGAAAGTGAAGTATGATAGACGGAAGGCAATTGGCCTACTTATGCCTCTTCCTGTGCCTCAGGCACCGTGGGAAAGTATTACAATGGACTTCAGTTTTGATTTGCCAAGATCGAAGTCAGGGAATGAAGGGATTTGGACTATCATTGATAGATTCAGCAAGCAAGCTCATTTCATTCCGGTTCGCAAAACCATAAAGGCAGATCATATGGCTAAGCTTTTCATGGCACAGATCTTTAAGCACTGTTGGGGTTAAGGCCCTGTGCCACCTCATACACAGTGTGAACACGGTTCACTTTGAACCGGTTCCACCCAAATGCCTATCCTATCCTAATATATATTCTTGAGGGTTGTGGTGTGCCCTCGTCTCTGTATTCACACCCACCATTCCTGTTGTTAGATCGACTCCCCTCCACGTGTTTCCGCTTCAACTGGTATCAGAGCGAGATCGCGAGCAGCGCGGGAAGCTCTGGCTACGGACTTGGCCATCTCTGTTCCTGAGGGTACCTCGCGCTCGGACAGCAGGCAAATGCTCCCTCGCAACGCAGCAACAGCACAGAGCTCATCTTCGTATATAGCTCGTAAAGCAGGCTTAACGCACGTTTTGCGCACGCTTCGCCCTGCAACGCACGCTGTGCGCACGCTTCCTGTGATGCCCTGCAACGGCTTAGACAAAAGAAGTCCTCGTTCGTGAGGTTTGCAAAGCGGGTGATTTGAACTTCTCGTTCGTGAGATTTGCACAGCGGGTGATTGGAACTCCTCGTTCGTGAGGCTTGCAAAGAGGGTGAGGCACAACGCTTTGACGATAGCGAAACGTCCGTTCCAGGCGTCAAATAACGGAGCTCCATCAGCATCCGTTCCAGGCATCAAATAACGGAGCTCCATCAGCGTCCGTTCCAGGCGTCAAATAACGGAGCTCCATCAGCGTCCTTCGTTCCAGGCGTCAAATAGCGCAGAGAGCCTGTTTTCTGACTCGAGGTCTTCAAGGGAGTAAAGTGATCGGCCTGTTTTCTGACTCGAGGTCTTCAGGCAAGTGATCGGCTGTCGCAAGTGCTGCTGCGCAGCAGAGCAACACATAGAGCCTTCACTTTCGACGCTACAGGAGTGGATCCCCGTTCGAAAGAAGACGTCTACAGCCTTTCTTGTATGAGAAATTTCATGCAACAAATTTGAGGCTTTTGACGTTAGAGTGCTTGTATGCACTTATGGGTACCTATTTGACATAATTTGCTTCAATAGACGCCAAAACAAAGGACTTTTGCTCAAATTGGTGTTATTGGCAGCTGTAAACAGTTTTGGAAGGGGATTTACATGTCTATGTGTCAAATGCAGTGACAAAAGACGAGATTTTGCAATCAGTTTTGGAGAGTGGACAACATTGCATTTAGTCACAGTACGTGACTTTGAGGCCCTCTGTGCCTTAGGTGTATTTATTTCTTTCTACTTCAGCTTATCACTATGTCTTCAAGCAACGAAGGCAACTACTGGAACATTGAGAAGTTGGAAGGGAATGCAAATTTCTCTTATTGGAAGAACCAAATATATAATGTGTTGGTCCAGAAAGATCAAAATATGCCTATCAAGTATAAAGGGATCAAGCCTGATGAAGTTAGTGACCTTCAGTGGGAAACCTCAATGAGAAGGCCAAAAGTACCATTCTTTTGACCATCTCAAAGAAGATCTACTTCAATGTAGAGAATGAAGCCACTGCTTACAGCATATGGAAAAAACTTGAGTCCCTTTTCGAGAGTCAGAGTGCAGCTAGTAAAGTGTTTTGGTTGAAGAGGCTTATGAAACTAAGCATGAAAGAGGGGACAGCCCTCTCACTTCACCTAAATGAGTTTCACTCTATATTCAGCCAACTCACAAATCAGAAAATGAATTTTGATGATGAGGTGAAGGCCATTTTTCTCTTGAGTACCCTTCCTGACAGTTGGGATACTTTTGCTACAGCCATCAGCAATTCAGCCCCTGCTTTCACAGGATTGTCATGCCAAGATGTGGAAAGCGCTCTTCTGCAGGAAGAGGTGAGGCGTAAGAATAGCAGTGAAATAAGAATGCAAGTGCATTGGCTGTGGGCAGAGGTAGGCAGCAAAATAGAGGGGAAAACCAAAATAAAGGGAAATCTCGCAGTCAGTCCCGTCCTCGGAAGGACCTTGAATGCCACTACTGCCATAAGAAAGGGCATATTAAAAGGGACTGTTTTCAGCTGAAAAACAAAGGCAAGGATAAGGAAAGAAAAGAAGAGGACAAAGATGCGAAAAGAGATGCCAAAGACACCAAGGGCAAGGCTAAACTTGAGGAGCTCAATGCAGTGATTAGCAGTGATGAAGATAATGACGATGTCATACTTGTTGCCTCCTCTGGTGATAGTTCTTTTCTTGTGGCCAATGATGGCTCATATGCACAGGATTGGCTATTAGACTCAGGTGTATCCTATCATGTTACTCCTCATGAGCAGTGGTTTGCTTCGTATGATGCAGGGAAGAAAGGATGCGTGAAACTTGGGAATGATTATGCCTGTGACGTTGTTGGTATTGGGGATGTACATTTAAAATTCCCAAATGGTTCTGAATTTGTTTTGCACAATGTAAGACATGTGCCACAGCTCAGGAAGAGCTTGATATCCACTGGGCAGCTTGATGATGCAGGGTATCTCACCCGATTTGGTCATTCTATGTGGAAGGTGCTTAAGGGAAATATGGTTGTGGCCAAGGGCTGCAAATCAGGCACCTTGTATCCACTGTATGTTGAGGGTGTTGATGCTAATGTAATCCACGTGACCGAGCAGCCACACACTTCATTGTGGCATAGCCGGTTGGGCCATATAAGCCAGAAAGGAATGAAAGTATTGTCTTCTTTGGGTTACTTGCCGAGACTTAATTTTTCTGATTTTTCAGCATGTGATCATTGTATTTATGGCAAACATAAGCAATCAGCCCATAAAAAGGCTGGAAATGTTAAACAAGAAGTCCTAACTTTAGTACATACAGATGTATGTGAAATGCCCAATCTTTCTTTGGGCGGTGCCAAGTATTTTGTCACCTTTATTGATGATGCATCAAGGAAGATATGGGTCTATTAAGCATAAGAGTGATGTGTTCAAAGTCTTCAAGACTTGGTTGGCACTTGTTGAGAATCAGACAGGAAAGAAGCTCAAATGCCTCAGGTCTGATAATGGAGGGGAATACCTCTCAAGGGAATTTACTACATTTTGTGATGAGAAGGGGATAAAGAGGGAGTTACCCGCTCCCTACAATCCTCCACAAAATGGCGTGGCTGAAAGGGCAAATAGGACCATTCAAGAGAGGACTCTTAGCATGCTCTCACAAGCAGGATTGACCCATGGTTTTTGGGCAGAAGCTCTTAAGACAGCAGTACATCTCATCAATAGGTCACCCAACCGTGCCTTGGATTTGAAGGTACCTGAAGAAATGTGGTCCGGAAAGCCACCCTCTTACAAACATCTCAGGGTGTTTGGCTGCCAGGCCTTTATGCATATCAGAAGGGAAATACGCAGCAAGTTAGACCCAAAGTCACGCAAGTGTATTTTTCTTGGGTATGGTGACAATGGAGAGATGGGTTACAGGTTGTGGGACCCTGAATCTCACAAGATTGTGAGGAGCAATGATGTGATTTTTCGAGAAGATAGGATGCAAAAACAGCCTATCAATACCATTGGAGTGAGAAGAGCCATTTTTGAGGAGGAAGGACCTTCAGCACAACCACAAAATGCCAATCAAAATGCTGTCCAAAATGGTCAAAATCAGCAGCCACCTCCGGCTTTTAATGCTCCATATTATCCTCCACAGGAAGAACCACAAATGCAGCCTGAGATTCAGCAAGATGTGCTTCCAGAGCAGGCTGTACAACCCCAAAATATGCAGGAACTGCAAGTAAATCAGCCACCTAATCAAGATGGTTGGGTTAGGCGGAGCACCAGGGTGTCTCGTATGCCTAATAGGTTTGTTCCAGGGGTAAATGCACTTGATGATTACATCATGGTGACAGATTGTGGTGAGCCCTCGTGCTTTAAAGAAGCCATGAAGAGGGAAGACGCAAAGAATTGGCAGAAAGCCATGGCTTCAGAAATGCAATCTCTTGAGAAGAATCAGACATGGAATCTAGTGCAGCTGCCTACAGGCCAGAAAGTCCTACCATGCAAATGGGTCTATAGGTTGAAGATCACTCCAGGGGATGCTAAGCCCAAGTACAAAGCAAGATTAGTTGCTAAGGGGTTCAAGCAGGAAAAGGGAGTTGACTTTGATGAAATTTTTTCTCCTGTAGTGAAGATGACTACATTAAGGACTGTTTTAGCTTTGGGTTGCTTGTCAGGACATGGATCTTTTATATATATATACCTTTGTAAGACTAGAATAAGTCCAATCATACAAATTTAGAATTTTTTGTTGTTCTAAAGATAAATGAGAATAAGATTAGCTGTTGGGGCTTTTGCACCCGCATAAGATAAAACGATGTAGTTGAACAGCTGATCACCACTTGGACGAAAATTCAAAGAATTTGCATGTCCGCTAAGGTGATAGAAAAATATACCTTTGTAAGACTAGAATAAGTCCAATCATACAAATTTAGAATTTTTTGTTGTTCTAAAGATAAATGAGAATAAGATTAGCTGTTGGGGCTTTTGCACCCGCATAAGATAAAACGATGTAGTTGAACAGCTGATCACCACTTGGACGAAAATTCAAAGAATTTGCATGTCCGCTAAGGTGATAGAAAAATATACCTTTGTAAGACTAGAATAAGTCCAATCATACAAATTTGGAATTTTTTGTTGTTCTAAAGATAAATGAGAATAAGATTAGCTGTTGGGGCTTTTGCACCCGCATAAGATAAAACGATGTGAAGACGGCCTTCCTTCATGGAGACCTTCACGAGAATATTTATATGCAGCAACCAGAGGGATATCAAGTCAAGGGAAAAGAAGGGCTTGTATGCAAATTGCAGAAGAGTCTCTATGGCCTCAAGCAGGCACCCAGAGAGTGGTATCACAAGTTTGATGCTTTCATGAAAGCACAAGGATTCAGACGGTCTGATCATGATCATTGCCTCTACACTAAGAAGACAAGAAATGGTAGTCTTCTTATACTCATTCTTTATGTGGATGATATGCTTATTGCTGGGAATTCATCTATTGATATGAATGCCTTGAAGGCAAAACTGCACAAAACCTTCGACATGAAGGATCTTGGTGATGCAAATCACATTCTTGGTATGCGAATTGTGAGAAACAGGTCAAAGGGTTTACTCTATCTTTCTCAAAAAGAGTACATTGGCAAAGTTCTGGAGAGGTTCAATATGGATAAGGCAAAGGCTTTGAGCACACCATTGCCTCCATATTTGAAACTCAGCCAAAAGGACAACCCTCAGTCAAATGATGAAAGGACTAATATGGCCAAAATTCCTTATGCTTCTGCATGTGGCAGTCTAATGTATGCCATGGTTGCCACTAGACCAGATATTGCTTTTGCAGTGGGAGTAGTCAGTAGATATATGGCTAACCCCGGTAAGAGACATTGGGAGGCAATTAAGGGTATATTGAGATACCTTAAGGGGTCTCAAGATGTGTGCATATGTTTTGGCAAGCAAGATGCACAAGTGCATGGATACACAGATTCAGATTATGCAGGGCATGTAGACAATCGTAAGTCCACCACGGGCTACGTGTTTACTTTCACAGGTGGTGCTATTTCATGGATATCCAGGTTGCAGAGATGCACAGCATTGTCTACCACGGAGGCAGAGTATATTGCAGCCACTGAGGCTTGCAAGGAGGCCATATGGCTTTCACGTCTGGTGGGAGACTTGGGTTTTTCAGGGGATATTCCTTCTTTGCATTGTGATAGCCAGAGTGCTATTATGTTGGCAAAGAATCCGGTCTTTCATCAGAATACCAAGCACATTGATGTTAAGTACCACTTTATTCGTGAGGTATTGCATGACAAGTTGTTAGAACTTGTCAAAATCCATATTGATGATAACCCTGCTGATCTTTTCACTAAGCCCTTGCCAACAGAGCGGTTTGCACATTGTAGGACACTGATGGGTGTTGGATAGGCCTTGTACATTTTATATGTACTTGCTGTATTTTTTTTTTTTGAGGCACATTGCCTTCAGGTGGGAGGTTGTTGGGGTTAAGGCCCTGTGCCACCTCATACACAGTGTGAACACGGTTCACTTTGAACCGGTTCCACCCAAATGCCTATCCTATCCTAATATATATTCTTGAGGGTTGTGGTGTGCCCTCGTCTCTGAATTCACACCCACCATTCCTATTGTTAGATCGACTCCCCTCCACGTGTTTCCGCTTCAAGCACCATGGTATGCCTAAGTCCATTGTCAGTGATCGAGATCCCAGAATGATCAGTCTATTCTGGAGAGCTTTATTTGATAACATGGGGACGAATTTGAATTTTTCTTCTTCTTTCCATCCCTAGACAGATGGTCAAAGTAAAGTAGCAAATTCCACAACATTGGATATGCTGAAATGCTACGTGGGTGACCAAGGTTCAAACTGGGAAAAGTACCTACCATTGGTAGAGTTTGCTTACAATAATACAGTACACAGCTCTACAGGGAAAGCCCCCTTTGAGGTCATTTATGGGAAGGTGATTCTGCCACCTATCCTGAGGACCAAGGATGAAATATTTACAGTTGATCAGTTTGTGAGAGACCTCCAGACAGCTTACAACCAACTCTGGACAGCAACCGAAAGGTCTCAAGAGAAACATAAAAGAGCTGCAGATAAGCATAGGAGACAGTTAGATCTCGAGGAAGGGGATTGGGTACTTTTGAAGTTTGAAAAAGCTAAGCTCCGCAAGTTTAAAGGCAAACAGAAAGTGTATGCAAAGTGATCTCCCAAATACTATGGCCCTTTCAAGGTTACAGAAAGAATAAATGAGGTTGCATACACGTTATCATTGCCACAGCATTGGAGGATTCACAATGCATTCCATGTGAGTCTTCTAAAGAAATTCCAGGGGCCAGAGCCTATAGAGCTAGTATCAAAGGATCCACCAGAAGTGGATGAGCTGGAGGAGGTCCTTCAGCCAGAGAGCAAATTGTGTACCATACTGTACACAAAGGCCCTCAGGGCAAGGAGTTTTATAGGTATCTTGTAAAATTCAAGAATTATATGGCATTAGATGCCAAGTGGATGCACGAAGACATGTTATCTGATCATCCACAGCTTTTGGATGTTTACAAGGGGATGTCACCACAATGTAAATATCCTAAGTCAAAGTACAGTTGACCATTTATTTGATCATAATTAAAGAGTTTTATATGTGTTAATTATGGTCAAAGAGTTCTTTTAATTATCAATGAATTGACTACGGTCAAAGATACTTGACTCTGGTCAAGTAAACCTGACCTCAGTCGGGGAGACTTAGTTTATTACCAAGAGGGTTAACTACGGTTAACCAAAGAACTACAGAGCTGACTACGGTCAAAGAGTGTTGACTTCGATCAACAAGACTTGGCATGTGCCAAGAGGGTTAACCATGGTTAACCAAGATGTGCCAACTTCGGTTGGAGAGACTTGGCTATAATTAAGGCGCCTCGACCCTTGGTCAAAGCCCCTTAATTATGATCAAGAGCGTTAACTTCGGTCAACAAGAAAATAAATATAAATATATATTTATTACATTTGTTATCTGTGCACATGTGTTCAATGGGGGCGCCCACCGTGACTAGAATTAGTCCACAGTGTGCTATTTGCATGCAAAGCGCTAACAATTAATGGCTACCATGGTGGTGTGCTTTAATTAATTGTTGCAGGTACTAGGAAGAGTTATTTTCCTAAGCGTTAGAGGAGCCTAATCAGAGTCTGGGAGGCGGTTCGCGTGACCAAGTGCTTCGAAGACTCCAGTGTTGCCCTTCGTGGCATGTAATTAGGAAAGTAGTGTAGAAATTGACAAGTGGCTTGTTGCCAAGAAGGAGAGCTCATGTAATGATTCATTCATTCACGTTTTGGATTGGTATGTATGAACAGCTCTACGCTGAACTATGTACTTCATCTTCTCTCAAGTAATAAAATCCTTCAGGGGGGACCAGCCCGACTGTTGTCCCGGGCCCTAGTGTCTCTATTGAGAGAGGGAGAGAGGGAAAGAAAATGAGAGTGTTGTTGGTTGTTTTTCTGCGGGCAGTATTACAGTCCAATATACTTGGACATATACTTGGACAGAGACATCATGATACCCCCCTCAACATGAGCAAACTGAATCCCCAAATAATAGTGGAGCTGTCCCATGTCTGACATACCAAAAACCTGCTGCAAATCAGCCTTGAAAGCTGCAATTTGCTGAGTATCTGGGCCCGTGATGAGCATATCAGCCACATATAAAATCAGCACTAAAAAATCAGATCCACTCCCACGGACATAAAGAGTGGGTTCTGTGGGACTATTGACAGCTCTTTCTTCAATGACTGCATCATGAATAGTGGGATCATTTTGTGCTGAAGAGAAACCTGCAAATAAGCATGGGGTTGTGGCTGATTATTGCTTGATGGAGGGTCTGCAGGAGGCTCATGTTGCTGGTCAAAGTCCTCTTCTGAGGATGGCAGAGGTAACCAAGTTTCAAAGGCATCAAACATGTCAACATCTGGCTTAGCTTTGCAGTCCACAAGAGAAGCTGAATGTTCAGCAAAGATTACATCTCTACTAACAATAATCTTCCCAGTATTTGGTTGACCCTCTGCTCTCCTGGCTGTAACCAATAAATATGCATTTGATTGCCTTATCATCACGCTTATGTCTCAGCTGAGATGGTACATGAACATATGCAAGAGACCCAAAAACTCTCATGTGTGAAAGTGAAGGCTTCCTACCTTTCCATGCTTCATAAGGTGTAATAGTCTTCAATGCCCGTGTAGGTGATCTATTCAGCACATAGTTGGCACACATCACTGCATCAAGCCAAAATTTATTGGGCAAAGACTTGGCCTTAAGCATGCATCTGGCCATCTCCATTGTGGACCTGTTTTTCCTTTCAGAAACAGGATTCTGCTGAGGAGTGTAAGGAGTAGTGCATGAGTGAATAATGCCCCGTGAAGACAGAAATGCATCAAACTCCTTAGACATATACTCTCCCCCCCTATCTGTGTTGAGGGTGACAAGCTTGCATCCTGATTCATTCTCAACCATATTCAGCCACCTCTGAAAGCATAAGATAACTTCAGATTTGGCTTTTAAAGGATATACCTAGCAACATCTTGTGAAATCATCAATGAGAGTCATAAAATATTTGTATCCCCCAATGGCATTTGTCCTCATGGGGCCACACACATTACTGTGTACTAGCTGCAATTTCCTTTGTGAGAGTTTTGGACAATTCTTTTGAAAAGGAAACCGATGCATCTTACCCAAAAGACAACCCTCACACACATGTTTGGAAACGGTGTGAGTTTGAGGTACATCATTTGCCATCTGCTATGAATGTAGCTTTGCAAGAGCTCTATAATTGAGATGACATATTCTCTCATGCCAAAGATGAGTTTCAGCAAGCTGTGAATCTGAAATAGCAAATGCTTCAATAGAAAGTGCAGCTGAGTGATGTGCAGTGAGAACTATGGCATTGTCATCACGAAGATCATAAACTAGGCATCTGTAGCCATCAAAAATCACTCTGAAAATGGATGCGAGCTGCACATCTCCAATTCCTTTTACAGCATAGGAAGCATTATTAGCACATGTGACAGTCCCCCCTCGAGGTGCATCGACTAAAGAATGAATCAACTGTCTGCAAGATGTGACATGCTTGGAAGCACCACTATCAAAGTACCAGGACTGGGCATCATTAGCAGTAAAGAATGCATCAGCTTTGGAGGGATCAACTAAGCAATGGACAGCCCATGCCCAATCATCCTGAAGAGCATGTGCATGTGAAGCATCTTCTGGCTCATGGGATTCAATAGCATGAGAGGCATTAACTGTCAATCCTGCTTTCTTTTTCTCCGAAACAATGCGCTTCCTACATTCTGAAATGTCATGTCCAGGCTTGCGACAATAGTTGCATCTTTTCTTCTTTGACTTATCTGCTGTATTTTTAGATGCATGGGAGGAATTGCAGCTGCTATGCGCAGATTTTGGCTTGCCCATAGGCTTGAAAGCCTTGCCTCTTCCTATCTACTATGAAGCAAATGCATGATCGGGAATAATGGCTTGTCTATTAGCTCTACTTTGCTCTTCCTGCAGAAGCAAAGAAACTAGCTGATCATTCAATGTGGTACTGACAAGCTGTGAATTTGGCACCACCTCATTAGTGTTGGCAAGTTGTTCCATGAGGTCCTTGACCTTTGTCAGGTATGCATCCATAGAGTCACCTTCATTCATGCTGACTTCCTGTAATTGCCTTCTCAAAAATGCAACACGTGCCTCGTTGCGAATCTGATAGAGAGAAGCCAATTTATCCCAAGCATCCTTTGCTGTCCTGCAAGACCGGATGTGTGGAATAATGATTCTCTTGCATGATAAAGCAATACATGAATGTGCATTTGCATCTCTTGCATCCGATCTTGTCTGTTCCTGAGTTGGAAGAGTAGTAGCAGGAGTGCTAGAAGATGAGGCATCAGGAGGAGTACCCCCTGCAGAGGGACCACCAGTAGAGGCAACCACTGTAGCATTGGCTGGCCTCAAATCAAGCCCAGAAACAATATTCCACAAATGCTTTGCAACAAGAATATGTTTCATCAGATAAGACCACATCGGATAGTTGTTGCCATCCAACTTATCATCTTCATGAAGAACTTGTTCCTAGCCATAGCAAATGTGATACCCTGAAAGAGACCTGAAAACCCGAAAGCCTCAAGGCTATCACTGCAAAAAGCTGGCTGTCCAAAAATGACAGCAAATATCTGCAAATTTCCGACCCAAAACAAAGGGCAAGTGCAGATCTGACCCAAATGTGACTGTGGCAGGCAATGTTCACTGCAAAAACAGCAAATCTGGCAAAAGCCCAAAATTTAATGAGGGCAAATAGGCCAAAAAGAGAGCAAATGCAGAAAAGCCCCAAAATTTGCTGAAATTTTTGCAAATGTGACCCAACGTATGATAATCTAACTCAATGTCCTGCAAAACTGACACAATGTACTGCAATCAAAAAGAAATTGCAGACCCAAGCCCAAATCTCTAGTGTTCTTGCAAGAAGTTGCAACTAGAAGAGATGAAAGGTACTGAAAGCCCCAAAATTTTGCAAATGTCTTGCAGAAACCCCAACGCAAGTTCACAGCCAATGCCTAAACAAGTACGAAACCTGATGATAGCTTTGCACGTTTAAAACTGTACAAAACTCCCGGGAAAAGTACGATCTGTATGGAATGCTGTTGTGTACGGGCAATACAAGTGTCCAATGTACGGTGTACGTACAACGTATGGAAGCTATACTGAATGCAAGTACAACTATACGGAGCACAGTATACGAAATCCAAAGTACGGTAGAAGTACAACGTACGGAAGCTGTATGGAGCAAGTACAGCTATACGCAGGTACAAAACGTAGTACGGTATGCAATACAGAGCAGTTATGTCTGCTGTACGGAAGCAGGTACATGGCAAGTACAAAGTATGGATGCATGTACAATGTACAATGCAAGTACGTACGGAAGTAGGTACAGCATACGAAATGCAGGTACAAAGTACGACGATGCAAGTATGAATTGCAGTACTGAGCAGTACGACGGTGCAAGTACAGCGAGTGACCCGGAGCACGCTATGCATACAAGCATCCGTACAGTCGTACGGGCTGTAGGGATGAAGGAGCAGGCAGGCTGAAGGGAGCTGGTGCGAGTCCAAGAGCAGAAAGCAAGTATTAACGTGGCTCTGATACCACTGTAGGATCGACTGAAAGAGAGAGTGAGTGCAGATAGCAAAGCGTCGCACACATCTTAGCCGTCACGTCAAACTTGGATAATAAAAAAAGGAGTACAAGGTACAACTACGTAGACCTAGGACTAAGTGTAAGAGCAGGAAGCAAGTATTAACGTGGCTCTGATACCACTGTAGGATCGATTGAAAGAGAGAGTGAGTGCAGGTAGCAAAGCGTCGCACACGTCTTAACCGTCACGTCAAACTTGGATAATAAAAAAAGGAGTACAAGGTACAAGTACCTAGACCTAGGACTAAGTGTCCTAGGTGTCACATAGGACTAAGTGTCCTAGGTGGCCTAAAAGGCACTAACACTACAAGTGCCTATATTTATGCCTACAAGGCACATACCATGGCCTATAGGGCATCACTAGAACCACCAGAATTTGGCCTACACTTCCAAGATCACTACTATCAAGATTGTTATTGCCTTTGCTACTCATTTTCATTGGGAGGTATCTCAGCTTGATATTAAGACAGCTTTTCTTCATGGGCAATTACATTGTACAGCTTTTTCATCGTTTTCAGTTTGAGGATTGCAAGCCAATATCCACACCATTAGAGCCTGGTTTTCATTTCTCATCTAAGGATGGCAGTGGCGCATGTGATGTCACTCTCTATCAGCAGGCAGTTGGTTGTTTGATATATTTATGCCATACCAGAGCCAATCTTTAGTATGTTGTCTCACAGTTCAGCAAATATATGCACAGCCCCTCTACACACCATTGGCAAGCCGTGAAGCGTGTCTTCAAGTACCTCATAAGACACTCACCATTTGGGCCTTCTCTATGAGGCCAATTCTTCACTTGCCATGCATGGATTCACTCATAGTGATTGGGCTGACTGTTCCAACACCATGTGTCACATAGTGTCAACTATTTCAACTTCATGCATCTCTTGGTTCAAATAGAAGCAGACTACAATTGCTACTTCTAACTATGAGGTTTAGTACAGAGCAGCTTTTACAGTTGTAGTGGAGTGTGTTTGGCTCTGAAAGTTACTTGCAGATCTTCATGCATGTTAGGCAGCTCCTACCGTCATATTCACTGATAGTCAAAGTGCTTTGGCTGTTGCACGGAATCTAGTTTTCCATGCCTGCAAAAAGCATATTGAGGTTCACTATCACTATGTCAGAGAGAGATTATCAGCAGAGGTGATATTCAGTTGTCTTAGGTTTCTACTAAAGACAACTTGGTTTACGAAGGCTCTTCCTCGACCTAAGTTTGAAGCTTTCTGGCAAGCTTTGAGCCTAGTATCTTTTGTGACTTGATATGTTATGCTCTGTACAATCATAGGTTGCTATAATCCTATAGGATAAACATGTGCAACCATGACATTAGTCCTTCAAGTATTCTGAGATTTGTGAGCCCTTCTACGAGCTATCCATAGGTGCTACTCATTCCTTGTATGTGCCGTGTAGGCCTAGTTATAGGCAATTAGGACATCTGGTATAGCTAGTATAGTTAGTACTACTAGGACACCCTGTCCTAGGGTTCTCTCATATTAGGTGTACATTGTACTCATTTCTCTATTTCAGCAATTCATTACAACAGCATGTTTTGTCTCCATTGCTTGCCCTAGTCTACAGATTTAGACCTCTAAATTATCTCCATCTGGTTGAGTTTCAATTATCATCTAAAATATTTGGTCAATTCATTGATGGACTCCAAATATTGAAAGTTAAATGTGTCCTTAGACCTCTAAACAATTTAAACAATAAAATTGCATGCGGAAAATTGGCTAGGTGCTAGACATGAAATGTATGGCTACTAAGTAAAATGCCCGAAGAATCGAACATTTTTTCACTCTAACTTTTGTTGAATCTTCTATTTCAGCTCCAGCGGAGATAGCTTTTAAGCAAAACTAAATCTCCAAAGTCCAGACAATTGCCAAGTAATAGAGTTTCAAAACAAGGATGGATATCAAGCTCATGACTGCCCAAGCAAGGCCTTACAACTCGTGTTTAAACATCCCCAAACGCTTTAAAACAGCATCCTTCACATGTGCGCACATGATAAACACATTTGAACATAGCACAGGAAATTTGAGAGCCCTTAGGTCAAATATACATCAAATACCATCCATGCAAAAGATGCACAAACTTAACCACATACCTGATTGTGTACAAATCCTTTGAGCATCTCCATAAAGTCCCTTTGCCTGTCAGTATCCAAACGCTCAAGCTCACTTCGGTTGTTTTCCTGCATTATCGACCATAAGTGAGATAAGCTATTTTCATCATATGAGAATTAGCACATAGCGAGGGGGGGGGGGGGGGGGGGGGGGGGAGAGAGAGAGAGAGAGAGGAAAGAAAGTAAGATGTATTAACCTCCACAGAAGGCCTCGCGGGCCTATGGGACAGATACAAAGTACACCAAAAAGGATGATCTCATACAAGCCTCAGTGGGCTAGACCAAAGGGTGAGCTAAGGCCCTTGCTGAGTGCTATGACTGCTAAACTGATAAACTGAAAAACTGATAACTCTACAAAGCTCAATAGCTCAGGAAAATTCAGATATAGCCCAGAGACTAGCAACTATCTAAGAGCTGAACTATGCTGAGAGCCGAGACTCAAGCTCAGAAGCCAAAGCCCGGCACCGTGGTGGCTCATCTGAGAGTAGCAAAAATGTCTTGGATCTGCGTGCGTCGGGCTGTCTCATGCTGTGGTGGCAGAAGGGGACGTGGTCTCCTCAATCTCTGAACCCGCTGGGCTATGTTCAGAGTGACCCCTCGTCTCGGGCGGTCTCCCATGAGGAAAAGTTGTGATAGGACGGACCTTAATAGAGTGTGCTCTTGTCACTCTCTGTGCTATAGGTGGCCTCTGCATCCCTCTCTCAATAATCCAAGCTGCCTGCATGCCAGCTATCTCCTCCACCTCCATCCCGTTGTGTCCTAGAGCTGACTCGAATGCATAGAAGTATGTGACATGTCATTGTGCTCTATCAGCCTCTCTGTCCTATGGTTTGATCACCTCCTACTACTCTCTAATTTGTCGTAGTAGGATCTCCTTGTGTCGGCGCATCTCAAGTAAATATAGGCCAATACAGACCTAGTCCTACGAGTGGATCAGTCGTGAGAGTGAACCGAAGCCGCTCCCCTCCTGGTAGAGGCAATGGTATCATCCCCTGATCTCATAATAGGCTTGGGCAGGCACGTAGGAAATGATCCTTTGTCTCAGTCACTCCTAGTGTGCAAAGCATACATATCCGCTGCTCCCTGTGCATGCCTACCGCTCTCCCCATCTCGATCCTCATGGGATTAAACGTGCATCTGTCCAAAGACAATCCTCGTGCATCTGTCCAATGGCAATCCTCAGTGCATGCGAGACTCCTCTCTCCTCAAGATACTCGAGTCTGATGATGAATCCCTCCTCTGTTACTCTCGGGAACTAGTCGCAGTAGAACTTGAACTTGGTGGGGAGCTCCTAGTCCCCCTCAAGTCCGAGACGTATGGAGCTAAAGGAGATCTAACCCTATGATACAATTGATCTCATCTCGCGGGATCGACTAAGGAGGTGCGTCATTGCTGTACTGAAAAGGAGGGAGCATGTCCATCTAGATACAGTGCCTGGTAAACCATGTAAATATCCGTGGATACCATGTGTCTGCTCCTCTCTCTGCTAGACATCTGGATGACTCCAAGGTCAGTCTCAATAATCTCCATCGAGGAAAGTCCCAAACTCTGTGAATAAAAGAAAATGCCTAAAAGATAACATCAATCTGTGAAAGAGTCATGGCGAGCTCTGCCTGTACTATCTCATGTGGAATTGAGGGCTTGCTCCGAATCATCCTAGACCCCATAGTCACCTCTACTCAAATTTCCTCCACTTGGTCTTCGGTAAATCACATCCCCAGAAGGGTGCTGCATACATGGCCATCAGTCGCACTAGTGTGTCAAAGAGCCAACTCTTCGTTGGTGGGTCCTAAAAGTGTGCTTGGAAGCACTGTCTCTCTAGTCGAGCCAAAGAACCCCGTCCTCGTGGAGTAGTGTCTAGGCTGCATGGGTCATTGTGAAAAGGGGCTTGTGAAGACTGCTCCCAGATGTGTAGGACTGCACTATCTCCACTAGCTTATCACGACAGGTGAAGCTGAGTCGATGAGTCTGTGCATGTGTGAGGTGTTAAAGACCATACCCTTGGTCTTTCTAAGGTTGACTGTCAAGTCTCTCTCTCTGCAAAACACCTCTAGAGCCTCCAGATGTCTCTACAGCCCTTCCGCTGAGGACTATGTCATCAGCGTATAGCAATATCTATATCATGAGGTCACCCAATAGTGAATCCTCGCCTCCTAATCTATGAAAGATGTGTCCTCATCGATGTAGAGTCCGAAGAGGGTAGGTGAGATTGGACAGCCCTGCTTCACTCCAATTGTGCTCTTGACCGGGTCCAATAGACCACCCAGAGCACGTACTCTGCTTCTAACCGACTTATATAAGCTTACCACACCCCAAATCAGCGTCTCTGAGATTTGCATCTCCTGTAGTCTCCTGATTATGTGAGGATGCGGGACCGTGTTAAAGGCCTTCCAAAAGTCTACAAAGCATGTGTAGACTTTCTAGTGCCTGGATCTCGCCTCCTCAATGATAGCCTTAGAGTGAATATGTGATCTAAGGTAGAATGCTACCTCCGAAATCCTATTTGTCCTAGTGTCCGCTGCCTCCAAGCCTCTGTGTGACTACTAAGCTCCCTCTCTAGAAATGATCTATAGATCTTGGCCAAAGTATGACCAATCATGAGAGTGCACTAATTCCCAATCTCCATAGGGTCACTTGAAGGAACAAGAGAGATGGAGAGCAAGCCACACAAAACATACTGAATTGAAGAGATAGAATGAACATACAAAGGAGAAGGTTTTGTCTAAGTAACAAAATCTTATCCTATCAACTAACCGTACTTAGGGATCCTAACTGTGGTTAGGAAGAAAAACCTCTAATGAGGCAAAAGTGCCCCTAACTCACTTACTGACCATACATTCATTGCCTTGAATTATGGCAATAATTCTAACACCCCCATTCAGTGCCAATGTAATGATGTGCAAGGAAAAGATCAATCACCAAAAGGAGAGAAGTTCAAGGCATTGCGAAATACCTCAAACTGCAACTTCTCTCTGACATGATGATAATGAACCTCAATGTGCTTCGTGCAAGCATGAAACACAAGATTCTTTGCAATTGCTATAGCACTCTGACTATTAGTGAGAATGGGAAAAGAACCCTCCAATAATAGGTGAAGATCAGCAAATAAGCGGTGTAGCCACATACATTCAACTATTGTTGTGAAAGTTGCCTTGTACTCAGCTTCACATGAGGAAGTAGCCACAGTAGATTGTTTCTTACTTAGCCAAGAAATGCAAGCATGTCCCAAAAAGAAACAATTACCACTTGTGGACTGCCTAGTGTCATAATCTCCAACCCAATCTGAGTCACTGTAAGCATGCATCTGCAAGTCACTCCCCCTGGGAAACATCAAGCCATAAGACTTTGTGCCTTGCAAGTAACGCAAGATGGGTTTTACAGCTTGCCGATGTGCTATCTTTGGGCTGTGCATATACCTGCTCACTTGTGATACTGCAACTGCAAACTGAATATTGGGCTGTGTCTTGTACAAATAAATGAGGCATCCAACAGCCTGGCTGTAGAGTGTGACATCTACTAATTCACCTGCATCATACATAGTAAGCTTCAGCCCTGGGTCCATGGGAGTGGCTGTAGGCTTGCAATCTTGCATGTTGAACCAATCCAAGAGCTTTTGCACATACTTGGATTGAGACATAATAATGCCACGTCTCTCTTGCATAAACTGGATCCCCAAATAAAAATGTAACATGCCCAAATCTAACATATCAAATGTAGCTTCCAATTCAGCTTTGAAATCTGTAATTTTTTCTTCATGTGACCTTGTGAGCAGCATGTCATCTACATAAAGAATGATGACCAAAATATCCCCCCCATCCTTCTTGATGTAGAGGGTACTTTCCATTGGACTATTATGAAGCCCCTTCCTGGTCAGAAAGGCATCAATCTTGGAGTACCATGCACATGGAGCTTGTTTTAGCCCATACAAAGCTTTATTCAGCTTGCACACTTTATGTGCATTACCCGAAATTTCAAAGCCAGGAGGTTGTTTGACATAAACCTCTTCCAACAAGTCTCCATTAAGAAAAATTGTTTTTATATCCAGCTGATGAACATTCCAATCAAAAGCCATAGCAATAACTGATCTAATAGTGGTCATCCCAGAAGTAGGAGCAAATGTAGTTGGCTACACATGAGACCTTCAAGCCAAAACCTGTGAGGCAACTTTTTGCTTGTGAGCATGCATCTATCCATCTCCATAAGAGTTATATTCTTCTGCTCGGCTTTGCCATTCTGCTGAGGGGTAAGCCTCACTGTAAGCTGATGTGTGATGCCTTTCTCTTTCAAATAAGCCTCAAATTCATGGGACATATACTCCCCCCCTCTATCTGTGCTAGGATCTGAACCATGAATCCTATTTCATTCTCAACCTTTGCCACAAAGTGTCAAAAATGCTTAAACACATCTAATTTTTTCTTTAAACCATAGACCCAATTGTAGTTTGAGTAGTCATCAATAAATGTGACATAATAGAGATAACCACCCAATGCAGGAGTCCTCATGGGACCACAGACAAGGCCAAAACTTGATTGGCTACAACTGGCTCTACATAAATCCAAACACGATGAAGAGACAATAAACGAGCGCGAGCAAGAGTTATCATCTGTATGTATGATGCATGTAAGTTTCTTACCTCTTCATATAATTAAGTTATTTGCAACAATATACGCTATAAAATAGATGCATCCTCATTGTTTTAATGATGCTCTTTTGCAGTAAAAAAAAGTACAGTGCATTATGGTCATATGGATGATATTTTTGCGTGGAACGCATCGATTCAAAGAGAGTCACATATAATTGTGGAGTCATGGTGGCTAACTTCACACAAGATAGCCGAGCAAGTGCTTCGGATACCAATCTTCTCTCCTCACAGTTAGATTATTGTGGGATTATACACAAAATCTATAAAATTAATTTCAAACGATTTATTATTTTTATTCTTGATGTAAAATGGTTAAGAACTATTTACAATGGTCCCCATGCTACAGTGAGGAGATACAGTAGTATTTAGTATAAAATTGATTTCATACGATTGAGTATTTTCATTCTTGATGTAAAATTGTTAAGAACTATTTACAATGGTCCCCATGCTACAGTGAGAAGAGATAGTAGTGGTTTCTTTGCGAAAGACTCCACCAATTTACTCTGGACCGATGAAAGTGATACTTTTGTTCTTCCCGAGCATTGTGAGTACGTGCGTACTAATGATTTAATTAATCGAATACTTTTGTTTTTAAGATCAATTGGTACATGTTTGTATCTACTTAAGCATAAATTCATATAATTGATGGCATTTGACACCCATCTTCAATATAGGTGGTTTTTCATCTGGATCGTTCTAATCCAACATGGTAATACGTGATCCGAGTTGCACCACGAAGTAAACAGATTTTTGAAGATAGAGATGTGGATATGGAGATGGCACTACCAATGCCGGATCCAATTGATCTTGATGGATCTAGGGAAAAAGATGAAGATCACAATATGAGCTAAGAGGAAGATGCACATAATGACAGTGTATGGGAGGAAGATGGAGATCACGATATTGAGGAAGAAGATGACAATCAAGAATCACCCCACTTTATTGAAGAAGGGAAATTACAAGATCAAGTCTTAGGTGAACGTATGATGCCACAGTACGATGATGATATAGGACATCAAGTCGGTATAGAATTGGAGATAGACTTGTTTGGTACGCGGGACTTGGCTCAGGATAAAGCCATTAATGTAAATGCTCTTGATTGATTCTTTTCATCTCAAACTTGGACATAAATATATGAGCTTCAAACTTCATGTACATGCTCTTGTATTTTTATTCTTTCAAAGGATCAAACATGTACAATTTTTTTTTTTTTAAGGTCATTGGAAAACACTCTTTGTTAAAGGTCGCTATGGGAAAAAACACTCTTTGTAAAAGGTCAGTATAGGAAAGCGTCTCAAAGTCAAAGGTCGGTATATACCGATTATTGACAGACTTGTAAAGGTCGGTATATAGTGACCTTATGAGTCGGTATATACCAACCATTAACAAGTCTATCAAAGGTCAATATATACCGACCCTTTTAATACCACCATACCTACCAACAATTAGCGCACCACGTATGCTAAACATCGGCGCCTAATCATTGTACAAGTCCCATGTGTAGTAGTGACAGCGTTGCAGGACATATGTGAGATGGGTTAAGACCACACATCCCAAAGAAGAACCTCGCTTTGACTGGAGCTTTCCACTCACTAGGTTGCGAGCAAGGTTATTCTATCATCGCGGATTGTCCATTGCTGCTGCTATTGCCAGTGGTTTGAAAGCAATTCACAAACAAAGATACGCGCACACCGATTTGCAAGCAACCAACTATATGTTGGACTTCACGAGGGATGATATGTCTGTCCGAGTTGGTATTATTGATGTATTATTGATTGGGGAAGAAGCCTCCACTGGATTGAAAGTCGATATCTGCAAGACCCGACTTATGCTCCTCCTAGGGCATTTCCATTGTTAGCATCGGAATTATATGCCATTATAACTACACGGGCAAATCCCAAGGGCGCATGGGCACCAGAGTCAGATTGCTTTGCCGTTGGTTGGCTATTTAGGGAAATTGCCAACTTTCTCATATATTTTGTAGACACTCTTAATGACAACTCCATGAAGGGAGACATTGTAATCAAGCTCTTCGTTGATTGTGGAAACGCGCTATGCAAGACTACTCCATGGGAGCAATTTTGCCAAAAATGCATTGTTTCAATGTAAACGAGGATGTGGGATAGTGAGAGAGATAGCAATCGTGTAGCTGAGCCGAGAAGAGGTGCATGAAGAGAAGAGTCGAGCTGATGAACTAACAGAGAGTTGTGTTGGTCAACGTATGGATTGCATATGGTTAGTCCACATCTATGAACAAGATCCTGTACAGGCTATGTTTGGATCACATACAAACTGCCTACGACTTGTACACGGATCATGAGCAGAGAGTATTGTTGCTATTCCAAGAGAATGGCATTGAACATCCTTGTCGTGTGGTACACAAACGCGATCTTGATAATAAAGAAGGTCATTCGCATAAGAATAGGATGAGAAAATCTTTTGTTTCGAAGTAGCAGGTTGATCTTTCGAAAGAACTTGTACAAGTGTGCCGAAGTCTTTATCTTGGAGATACTTCCCTTTCAAAGAATTCGGAATATCCACAGATAGTGTAGAGATTACCATAGCTAAGGCTAGACGTAGCCTGTTGAGAGCATCTACAACCACACTACATAGTCCCAGAATGTACTCAAATGATCATGTGAAAATTGGCTAGAAACTCAACACAACGTGCTTGACGAGCGTTCATTACTGGCTGAGTGAATAGAGTGATGATCTATCTTTACGATCGAGTCAGCTCCCATGAGATAATGCTTCCATGAGCAATAACCTCCTTATCATAAATTGGATATCTGGTTTGGACATCGGAATGTTTATGGCTGTCAAAAGCAATGACTCTGCCTTCTTGCATCAAACTACTCCTATAGCAATGTCGGAAGCGTTAGTCATGACCTCAAACAAAAGGTTTGGGTCAATAATAGCCATAACAGGTGTGGTAGTGAGTGCTTGCTTGAGCTGTGGCAAACTATACTCTGTTTCGGGAAGCCACTAGAAGACAGCCCTGCTTGTCAATAATTCGAACATCGGAGCTGCAATCCCAAAAAGCTGATACGCCTTTGTATGGTAGAAGTTTGCCAAACCAAGAAAAGAGCGGACATCATGAACGTTCTTTAGAGTAGACCAGTTTCAGATTACTTCGATCTTCTTGGGATCCACAAAGATGCCTTGGGCTGAAATGACATGACCCAAATATTCAAGTTTGAATTGAAGAACTCACTTTTCTCAACGTTGATGTAGAGAGAATTCGCACGGAAAACTTCAAAAACTTGGTGAAGATGTTGTTTGTGCTCATTTAAGGATATGCTAAATGTCATGAATGTGGCCGGGGCATTGTTTAATCCAAAAGGCATGACCAAACATTCAAATTTCATAGTGTCCATACTTTGTTCGAAAGGCTGTCTTGTACTAATCGCCTTCTCGTATACGGATTTGATGATAACCCGAGCGAAGATCAATCTTTGAAAGAGTGTTGCATGCAGAAGTTAATCAAAGAGGTCATCAATGCGAGGCAATGAGTACTTTTTTTTTATGGTGAGCTTGTTGAGGGCTCGGTAGTCGATGCAAAGTCGCTGGACTTATTTTTATTTTCCACTAGTAATATAGGAGATCCAAAAGGACTACCACTAGGCCGGATGTGAACTTTGTCAAGTAGTTCGGTCACCTGTCTTTAGATTTCTTCATTTTGTCTGTAAGAAACCCGATAAGGAGGTTTCGATGGTGGATTACTTCCTAGAATAAGTTCAATTGGATGTCCCTGAACCAATTCACTGGATAAGTTTTCCCAGGTGGATAAACGGAATAGTATGGCTGCGAAAACTGATTGATGGATTGTAGTCGTAGAGCCACTGTTGTCTGAGGATGACATCGTACCAGGTGAGCGGCATGATGTCAAAATTCAAACCTGTCCGTATGTTGTTGGATGTGAAAGGACAGGTTTCTGACCTTGGTGTTCCACAAGAAAGTGGTTCTATTAGCAAGTTCGATCTGATAGTCCTAGAAACTAGAACTAGTTGTTGGAGAAGTGAAAGGAAAGCATGAAGCTGAACACGAAATGAGAGAATTGCATTAGAATGAAGAAGGGTGAGGTCCATATGTAGGCACCTCTACATGAGCCACCAAGCTCCAATATCATCTCCTCAATCAGCTCCTAGAATCTCTCAATCATCCTATGTGGCATCTACTACCACCTAGCAGTGCTTATGGGCACCTAACTATGCCTCTAGCACACACACATAGAGCCTAAGGTGTGCCTGGGGCATACACCTTGAGATATCCCATCAAACCCCCCCTCAAGGGAATGCCACAGGCTATGTCAAGGATACATCTAGTCTCATAGTTTCTCATGCCATCTCATGGTGATCAAGGATAAATCTATGGCTAGGATCTCATGCTAGCAAGGGTTCCCAAGGGTGTGAAGTAAACAAAGGGATACATAAGACCTTCCAATGGTTATCTCCCCTGCATGTGCTTATGGGCACCTAACTATGCCTCTAGCATACACACATAGAGCCTAAGGTGTGCCTGGGGCATACACCTTGAGATATCCCATCAAACCCCCCCTCAAGGGAATGCCACAGGCTATGTCAAGGATACATCTAGTCTCAGAGTTTCTCATGCCATCTCATGGTGATCAAGGATAAATCTATGGCTAGGATCTCATGCTAGCAAGGATTCCCAAGGGTGTGAAGTAAACAAAGGAATACATAAGACCTTTCCATCGTTATCTCCCCTGCATGTACATGCACACAATGTCTGCAGGAGGTACCATGAAGGAAAACACATACACATGGCCTACATCATATGGTGACCAGAGGTGTTTACAAAGAACACAATAGTTTATTCCATTCATTTTGGAGGACTATCCATGCAGAGTACCTTGACTCAACATAAAAGAGAGATCTGGAGCATATATGGAGATGGTTCAAAAAGCATAATCATCATAGGAGGCCTCATCTTGTGGAGGCACATCAACTGAAAGTAAATTGGCAGTTTCTGGTTTTATAGTTGCTTCCTTTTTGGCCTTACAAAACTTTTCATGGTGATTGTTTTTGCCACAATATTTGCAAGGATTGATCTTGAAGCAATCTTTTGAGAGGTGATTAGTCTTCCCACAATGTTTGCAAGGTTGAAACTTGCCCATTTATAGGCTGTGTCATTGCCTCTCCGGAGTTCCTTGTGCCTTTCTTCTTCTTGAAGAGCAGTAAGAAGACCTTCAAGAGTAGGATTAGGAAGATTTTTCAATGTGATAATAACATGATCATAATCTTCAGGCATACTTTTGAGCAATACTGCCATTGCATTATCTGTAGTGAGTGGAGAGTTGATAGAAGCAAGTTGAGTCATGAGACTCCGCATGTGATTGACATGGGCAGCCAAGGGAGTGCCACTAGCCATCTTCAATTCAAAGAAAGCAATCTTAAGTGACAATTTTGAGATGTGAGAGCTAGCACCAAAAATAATATCAAGCTTCTGCCAAGCTTCAGAAGGAGACTCCCAATCAGAAATGTGATGAATATAGTCATCTCCTAAGCCAAGAGCAATAATGCCATAGGCTTTCTCCTCTCTAGCAGGATCTCATGCCGGGCGTGTCGGAGCTGAGGATTCTCTAGCATTAGAGGCTATTGAAGAAGAAGTTGAAGCAGGTTTGACAAGCCCCCAGAGGTTCCTCCTCATCAATGCAAACTTAACTTTCATCTGCCATGTGTGAAAGCCTTTACCATTGAACTTACAAATATTCAAGAAGGTAGCCATGAGAGGGTCTAATCCAAAATGGGCAGTGTCTACTCTCTTACAAGGCTAGAAAAAGCTGAAAAGCTTTAAAGTACAAGCATTTAGTATAGCAAAGACTTGTAACCAAATTCCATAAAAATCATAATGAAAATGATACTTCAACTTGCATGCTTCATAGAGATGGCTAAATGAAAGTATTCCAAGCAAATCCAAGTATAGCAACCTAATGGAAAGTTGTAGCCACAATTGTACTGATGCTATTCAACGCTTTAAAACATTAGAAATGCCAAAGTAGCATCTTATGTAGCACCAAACTCACAACATTGTCAAAACTGTCCAAAACAGAGGCCTGATCTTAGAGGCATTGTATCTCACTCTTCAAAGCAAAGAAAAGAGGGCTTTCTAGGTAGAAATAAAGCTGGTATACCAGAGAAGAGCCACTGAAGAAGAAAGGCGAAATGCCACGTCACATCGCCATAGCCAGGAGCTTGAATGTCAACTGGTTTTTCGTCTGTTTCTCCCTCCCTGGTGGACCATTTCACTTCAAATATGGACAGGGGCTAGCTCATGCTATTGTGCAAGCGTGGCTCAAAGGAATTTTGAAATGGCTGCTCCAGCAAGTCGTATTGCACGAAATAGTGTCAGGAAGAAGGCGGCTGTTGCGCGGGTCTGTGGGCACCATTGCCTAATTGCTCTGACATGGAAGGTCGCCCATACGAAGGGTCTCTCCAGCCAGAAGGACTCTGGGAATGGTTGCTTGTAGGTAGAGAACTCAGCCCTCCAAGTGGTTGGGCAAAAAGGGGCAAAATGGAGAGGAAGGTGAAGAAGAAGAAGAAGAAGAAGATGATGATGATGATGACATGGCATAAATGGGCTCAAGGACGATCATAGTGCTCTGATACCATGTTGGAGAAGTGAAAGGAAAGCATGAAGCTGAACACGAAATAAGAGAATTGCATTAGAATGAAGAAGGGTGAGGTCCATATGTAGGCACCTCTACATGAGCCACCAAGCTCCACAATCATCTCCTAAATCAGCTCTTAGAATCTCTCAATCATCCTATGTGGCATCTACCACCACCTAACAGTGCTTATGGGCACATAACTATGCCTCTAGCACACACACATAGAACCTAAGGTGTGCCTGGGGCATACATCTTGAGATATCCCATCACTAGTGGTCAACCGAAGTCGTTCGACCATAGAACTAGCTAGGAAGTTATGAGAACAGCTATTGTCGATGAGAGTAGTGACCACTGTTCCAAGAATCAATCCTTGGAAGCAAAGTACTTAAGTGGCTAAGAAAGGTTCAGGATTGCTAGCAAGGCTCATGTGAATGGTATTCGCCTCTCGAGCAGCTTTGCCTTTCTTGTCTTGTGCTGGCGTAGCATCTTCAGCTTGGGAAGTGCTAGGTTCCATATTTGAATTTTGCTTGGGTCTTTATGGACAATCGAACCATCTATGGTCACCAAAGAAGATGGTACAAAGTTCTTTGTGCTAGAGCCGTTCTTCTTGCCGAAGGCCATATGATCTTCCTTTATAGTTTTGCGTACCAGAATAAAATGAGCTTGCTTAAAGAATCTATCAATGATAGTCCAGATCCCATCATTCCCTGACTTTGATCTTCGCAGAGCAAAAAGGAAGTCCATTGCAATACTTTCCCATGGTGCATGAGGCATGTGAAGAGGCATAAGTAGGCCAGGTACCTTCGGTCTATCATATTTGACCTTTTGACATGTAAGGCATTCTGCAACAAACTGATGTATATCTTTCCGCATCGATAGCCAAAAGAAATACCTCTCTAATGCTTGAGTTGTACCTGTAATTCCTCTATGCCGAGCATATGGAGGTGCATGGCATTTCTCCAAAATCTTTTGCCTCATCTCTTGGTTGATGCATAGGCAGTCATCTTTCATTAGATACCCATCTTTCAGGGAATAGTGACAGATGGACTGCCCCTATTGCACTTGCTACAAAATCTCACCAAAACCTGCATCATTGGCATATTGCTCTCTCCTGTCTTCCAGATCCCTATGATAGCCAATAGTTACATTGTTCACCTGGGATCTTCGAGACAAAGCATCTGCCACTCTGTTCTAAGCTCCTACAGTATGGACAACTGACACTTGTACATTGACAGCATGTTTGCCCATTTCATGTGCTTCTCGGAGAGCTAGTCTAATCAAGACTTTGGTGATCTGTCTATACTATAAAGTTTGCACCCAAAAGATAATGCTTCCATGTATGGAGGGCATGAATCACAGCCAACAACTCTTTCTCATAGATTCCAAAATATCTTTTAGCATCCCGAAGTCTCCTGCTCTCGAAGGCCATTACATGACCATTTTGGTGCAATGCAGCCCCAACACACTCCCCACACGCATCACAATCCACATCAAATGGCTGATACAAATCAGGAACTGTCAAAATTGGCTCTATGGTCAGCTTCTCTTTGAGTGTAGTCAATGCTTTCTTCTATGGAGTACACCATCTAAAAGCTGCAATTTACTTGGTTAGGTTGTGAAGTGGAGCGGCTATATCCGCAAAATGCCTGGTAAATCTTCTGTAGTAAGAACACAGGCTTAGGAAACTACAGACTTCATGCACAGTCTTCAGCTTTGGCCATTCGTAAATGGCTTGGATCTTTGCCGATCCATCCGTATCCTATATTTGGATATTAAATGCCCCAAATAGTGGATCTCTTCTAGAAAGAATTCACTCTTCTTGCTGTTTGCATAGAGCTGATGATTTCACAGCTCTTGGAAAACAATAGCAAGATGTTCCTTATGCTTCTCTTCAGACTTAGAGAAGACAATAATGTCATCGAAGAAGGTTCCTGTGAAATGTCTATAAGGTTCGAAGATCAATTCACCATTCTGTTGAAAGGTAGGGACATTTGTCAACCCCAAAGGCATCACCAGGTACTCAGCCCAAAAGTAGTGTGAAACGTTGTCTTGTGCACATCATGTGGCTGTATCCTAACTTGGTGATAACAACTCTTTAAGTCTATCTGCTGAAAGTTGGCACTCCATTAAGTCAGTCCAGCACATCATTGATGCACGGAATTGAGAATCTATTCTTGATGGTCATTTTGTTCAACGCATGATAGTCGACGCACATACGAAATGAACCATGTACAAGAAGTACACGGGAACAAAATTGAGAGGAACTAGGCTGAATCAACCCCTTGAACAACAAGTCCTGCACTTGGGCCATGATTTCTTCTCGCTAAGTTGCACTAACTTTGTAAGGGGGCCTGTTAGGTGGCTCACTGCCAAGAATAAGCTCTATACCATGATGTTCAGGTCTCTCATGGGGTAACTCCCTTGGCAAAGCGTACACCGCAATGTGGATCATTCATGGATCCAGTAGCTAGACTCGGATCCACAGGTGTCGTGCATGCTCCTCTCTCCGTACCACAAATATTAGTAGTCTCAAGAGTGATCTGAAAAGGACAGCTACACCTCCACAGCCCTGTATCACACAGTCTCTCCTCGTCTCCCTCCTATGGGCTGACTCCCAAGTGTATCACGTCATTGTGGGCAGCCCCCTCTCTCAAGTCTCATGTGTCTCAGTATAGAAAATCATGTCTCTATCAGTGAATGTCTGTGAGAAACCTCTCAGATCAGATGAGAGGATGCCATTGCAGTTCCACACTGCCATTTTCAATCCACTTTGTGTACTCATGCCATGGGCTCGACACCACCATGTGCTGTCCATCTCCCCATCTTTCTTCTCTTCCATGTCTACTCTCTCTCCAATAATCACTTTAGCTCCCTGTAAGCAGCCCATTTTCTTGCTTGTCTTATTGCCATCACACGTACCATTCCCTCCCTTCTGTGCTCTTGTTGTAGGAGAGTGAGACCGTCATCCAAATATATTCTAGTCCCTTTCAAAATTGCCCTCATGCAATGAGGATAGACTTGTCCACTACAGTCCGGTGCTTCATCACCAATGGCCTCGGTGGTATCTTCGTCTTGCCTACCCTCCAAGCTCCCTCACATGTGCGATTGACACCCATCTTAGTGAACAAAGCTTTGGCATCTGCCATTGGTGTCTCTCCCACTATTAGGCCTCTTATCAAAACATTCAATACCTTGCTGGTCCTTCTCTTTTCTTCCTCCAAAGCCTCAAAGATAAACTTCTTGCGGGCTGTTAATCCCTTTTTCCCCATTGTTGTCCATTCAAGCATCTCCTCCTTCCTCTTGGTGAGTTGCTGTGTAAACTTAGCCTGTTTCCATTTATGGTGGCCTGCATGGCTGCCATCTCTTTCTTGAGTGTTGCATTCTTTGCTTTGAGCTCTTCCATGGCCTCGTAGCCCCCCTCTGAGGTCACTTTCAGGTCTTTCAGTTGCTGCAATTCAATTCCCAATGCATGTACCTTGTCTTGGAGTTTGGTTTTCCCAATTTCCCACCCTGCTTTTTACTTCTGTAGAAGTCTTCATGCCGTGATCCCCTCACCTTACTGCCCTGGATGTCAGCCTAGGTGTGCAGCCCTACCAAGCTCTTTGTCTGCAACCCTTCAGTCCCTCTTTCGCCTCCTGGATGTAGGCCCAAGGAAGGCTTTCCTGCTGCTCCAAATCTGCTGGCTGATTGCTGCTATAGTGGATGTCAAATGAGACCCAAAGGCCTCCCTTTTTTAGGGCCAAATGCCCCTCCATAAAACCAACCTGGTAGAGCGAATTTGGCCGACCCAAACAGCCCCCCCCCACCCCCCCCCAGACTTGGCTGGTCTGTGAATTCCCCCCTGGTGGGGGCACATATATTGAGGCATTCAGACCCTGCCTGGCCATGTGGCAGGCTGCCACTGGCCCAGGCAGGCCTGCCCTAAAACCCAACCTGCTGCAGGTCCTTCTGCCTGGCCTTTTACATGCTCCATGCGGCCGCCATACTGCTCCATGCATTCCGCCATCAGTCCAAACATTTCTGCCTCAGTCCAGCCTCTGTCTGGCCCCTGAATCCATCACCACATCTCCGTCTTCCCTGCTCCAGATCTCCGTACAGACCCATACCTCGGATCTGCTGTCCTGTACTATACCTGCAGGGTTTGTTGCTGCTGATGTGGCATTGCGCCACAGTTTGGTGAAGCTCCATGCTGTCCTACAGCTCCGCACAGCTGGTTCTCTTGCATGCTGCTCACATGGCAGCCTGTTTGCTGCCCATGTGACAGCCCCATCTCTGCTTGTTTTACCCCTATTCTTCACCCCCCCAACACTCTCCTCATATGGGGGCTCACAGATGGGCAGGTGACCAACCCTCTTCCAACAACAATAGTAAAGCCCTTTGATTGCCTTTCGTACATCAACTCAGAGGTAGAGACGTAAGGAGGATTAGTAGGACGTCAACAACTTTGAAATTATTAATATCACCATCTCTTGAATGGGAAAAACCAGAAATTTCTAAGCTTTTGATTAAGCAACATATAATTCATCTTTGAAAGGAAGAGACAGAAGGATGATAAGAAAACACCTTGATGCGTTCATATTCCCTCACAGCACTATCACGAGCTTCCTCGGTAGTTTTCAATGCCTCCCTCAGCTCTTCAATTTTGCGATTCCTTGATTTGTCACCCCCAAATATCTTGGAAGATGCTACAGTAAGCTTTTCAATTCTTGCATTCATTGAAGAGATTTCTGTCACTAGCGTTTGCACAGTTAGCAATGCATTTGACCGATCACTGAAGGCTCCGTGTATTGATTGCATCAAACTGAGATACTCGTGCAATTGGTCCTGCAACATCAAGAAAGCCAAATGAGGCATCAAACTGCATTATTTTGAATTTTTTTAGACCCAAATATATCCACAAGATTTGAGCAAAACAAATATAACAAAGTGTATTCACGAAAAACATTTGAAGTATTTCAAGTCTTGAAATCGGTGAAACATTGAAAAGCACCTCTGTACATATAAAACGGTCACATTTTATATTTCATAAAATAACATTACACTCAAAAAAAATGGTATATCCTATGCAAGGCTGGCGCCATGCCCAACTCATCATGTGAAAACACAAGAAAAATTCACCTTCTAGCCTTGCAGTTTCAACCTTACAAGCATGCATGCCGATGATGCATACCCCACAGCTTCATGACTGCTTGCACATATCCAAACCCATCCCCCCCCCACCAACCCGGGCAGAAAAAGAGACAAGCCCAAACCACAACACATCTCACATAGAATGAGAAGAATATTATCCCTAGCATCAACCACCAAAAATAACAACATTATGATGCAACTAAATCGTGTAAGGCCCAATGATGTTTTCAAATTCCAAGAGAGACCTCGATTCTACAAAAAAAAAGCGAGGAGCAAATTTCCCACAAAAACAAAGTAAACTAGAAGCACAAAACCTTGCACTCCTCACATATATTTCCAAGAAGCACAGAGCCTGTCCCAAGGAAACATGCATGACTCTACATCCAAAGAATCAAGGCTCTTCTAGATAGAGGGTCAACCTTTGCAAGCTCTAACAATGAAGAACTTTTCCTCCAATGAGTGTAACAGACCCACTTTATTCCATCGATATTTACGTCCATTTATTTGCGTTTCGTCTCATTTGTTTCCTGCCAGGTAGGTCTGCTGCCTTTTACCTTCCCCTCTACCCCCTATGGTCTTCTGCCCCCTTGTCCCCTCAAATCGAGGGCTCACAGGTGGGGCAATGACCTTCTAACACCCCCATGCGTCAAATGAGGTGTTCCAACTGCTCCCTAGAAAGTGCCTTCGTGAAGACATCTAAGATGTTGTCGTTGGTTGGGCAGTATATCAACTCTGACTTCTTCGTCGATGAGTTCTCGAACAAAGTGGTAGTGGACCTCGATGTGCTTCATCCATGAGTGAAACACGGGGTTATTGGCGATCACTATGCAACTCTGGTTGTCGCACATAACCGCAATCGCATCTTCTTGGGCTACATTCATGTCCTCCAAGATCCACTTGAGCCACAATGCTTCACATGCCGCTGTACAGGCAGCCCTGTACTCCGTCTCCGTAGATGAGAGGGCAACAGTAAGTTGTTTATTACTTAGCCATGACACGGCTCTTGAAGAGAGCAAGAAACAATATCCAGAGGTCGGTCTCCGGGTATCAATGTCACCTGCCCAATCACTATCACAAAAACCTCCCAACTCAATGCCTCTGGTATAAGTGATGCCGTAGGTGCAAGTACCCTTCAAGTACCTTAGCACCCTCATACCTGCATCCCAATGAGCCTTCTTAGGTGTGGCGGAGAACTGACAAAGCAATCCAACTACGAAGGAAATATCTGGTCGGGTATTGGTGGGGTAAAGCAAACTCCCCACCAAACATCGATATACTGATGAATCAACCAGCTGCGATGGATCACGCACACTCAGCTTCCATGGGAGTCACTCCTGCTTTGCAATTTTCCATCTCAAAGCGTTTGAGCAGTTCCCTGCAATAGTTCTCCTATGAAATAAAGATACTGCTCTTTCCTTGCTTCACCTCAATCCCAAGAAAGTAGTGAAGTATGCTAAAGTCAATCATCTCGCACTCCTTTATAAGAAGTCTCTTGACCTGAGCAATCTTCTTCGTATGATCCCCAGTAATGATGAGGTCATCCACATATGGAATCAATACCAGCCGCAAATCCCCCTCTGTGTCGAGATAGAGATTTACCTCTAATGGACTCCATTGAAGCCTAATCTTCTAAAAGAAAACATCTATCCGCTGGTAGCCAACTCTAGGGGCCTACTTCAGTAGTTTGCAGAGTTTTGATGGGGATTCTTGAATCTGAAATCCTGGTGGCTGTGCCACATATGCCTCCTCCAAGTTACCATTCAAAAATGCAGACTTGACGTCCATCTGAAAAATAGGCCAACTATGATGAGCAGCCAAGGCAATGACTATCCGAATAGTCACCATCCTAGCTGTGGGGGCAAATGTCTCTTCGAAGTCAAGTCCTTCTGACTGTGCATAGCCTTTCACCACCAATCTTACTTTGTATTTGTCCAAGCTCCCATCTGACTTGAACTTAAGCTTGTACACTTATTTAGTCCCGATGACCTTCCGCTTGGTTGGTTTGGGCACTAAATCCTAGGTGTCATTTTTCAAAATGGCATCCATCTCTGCCTTCATGGCTTCCTGCCATTCTGGTACATCCTTTGCTTCCTGGAAGGAACGGGCCTCCGCGAGTTGAGCTACCAAAAGTTCACAGAGGGAGTCTTCATGTTTCTTTGAGACCGCCGCACTCCGAAACTGCTCGCGAGAATGTCCGTGACCCGTGAGCCTGCTAACGTCTTCAAATACCATTGAGGTAGCTTCTTCTCAGATGGAGGTGCTTTTAATGGAGTTGACTTGGGAGCTGGCTCTGGAATGGCATGCTCCTCCTCCTCCTCGGGGTCTTCAATCAGCTCCACCTTGCAGATGGTGACTTTGGGTGGGGGTAACGCTGGAAGTTCTGGAACCTCTTCGACAAGCTGTGGCTCGGTCTCTTCAAAGATCACATCCCTGTTGATAAGGATCTTCTTCTTGTTTGGGTTGAATAGGCGATGGGCCTTGGACTCTTCGCTGTATCCCACAAAGATATAGCTCCGGCTATGGGGATCCAACTTTGTTCGCTCATCTTTGTGTACATGCACAAATGCTTTAGAACCGAAAACCCTCAGATGAGATATGACAGGCTTCTTATCATAATAAGCTTCATATGGAGTCTTGCCATCAACATCCTTGGTCTTGGTTCTGTTGAGAATGTGAACAACAATGTTCACGGCTTCATCCCAGTAGGCTTTTGAGAGATTCCTCCCTCGCAACATGGTCAACCCTGTCTCTATGACGGTCGTGTGCTTCCTCTCAGCAACTCCATTCTGCTAAGATGTGCAAGATGTAGTGAGTTGTCTCTTAATCCCTTGCTTCTTGCAGAATCCATTGAACTCAGTAGAAGTGAACTCTCTCCCTCTATCGGTGCGGAAGGCTTTGATTACCTCCCCGCTCTCCTTCTCTACCTGGGTCTTCCAATCTTTGAATTTCTTGAAAGCCTGAGATTTCTTGGCCAGGCAGAATACCCATGTCATGCGACTGAAATAATCAACAAGTAAGAGAGAATACTGTGAACCTGCGAATGAATTTGTCGACATTGGGCTGCAAATGTTGGCGCGAACCAACTCGAGCGGCTTCTTGGCCCGTGATGAGGAACTTGTCCATGTGTTGCTTGCCTTCCACACAAGCCCTATAGACATGATCATTGCCCGCAATCGGTGGAAGTCCATCCACCATCTTTGTCTTCTGCATCTCGGAGAGTGCCATAGTTGACGTGACCGAACCGCTCATGCCATAATCTGGATCTTCCATGGTCCCTGTGCACCAACAGAGCGTTGAGCCGATATAGCCCATGCTCCTCGACACCTTGAGCCACCACTTGTCCGTTTGCCTTAGATGTGATAGTGACCTTGCCGGTGTGACCGACATATTGTGCTTGTCCATCACTCTAACAAACAATAGGTTATTGCACAAATTTGGTACATACAGTACACCAGAAATCATCAGCCCTATGGGCTGATTGGCTAGAGCCTAGATTGCCTATAAATAGGCACCTACCCCAGCCTATTCCCTACACCTTGTGTTGCCTTTTGGAAGCCCCTTTGGGGCTCCTACCATGGGCTGCACCTCCCTCTTCCATCGGCCAGCTTTTGGTGTTCCTACCCTAGGCTAGGACCTAGACTTTTCTAAAACCTAAGATGGAAACACTAATCCTACTAAGCTCTACGATGGAAACCATGGAACACGGACTAAACTAAGGCTTTAGAGACCGACCTACATAACTTGTGCTTGACTGTCCCTTGACTAGGGCTCACAATGGGCATGGCATATGACAAAATCACCTAGATCAGGGATCTACTAGCACTTGTCAATGTAGCCATTGTCCACACACCAACCTTCCTCTCCTTCATTCATAAGCGGAGCAGTACTCAGTGATGATGAAGAGAGCGTCAGTCGTGACATTTGCCGATTAAGTCTTTCACTCCTCCTTGGACTTGGACTCCTTCTTGAGGTCCGCCTTCTTCTTGCGGCACTCTTTAGCGGAATGACTAAGCTTCTCACAGTAGAAGCACTTCATCTGCCTCTTTTTCTCTGTATCCTCGGTCTCGTTTTTATTCTTGGAGTCTTTGAATTTACCCTTGTTGGGCTTGTCCCTCGCCACGAGAGCCTTCTCTTCCAATTGCATAAACAATTTTTCCCGAGCCTCTTCCTGCAATAGTAAAGGCCCAAGCTCCTCGAAGGTGAGAGGCTTGGTCCTCTGTCCTGCAGTGACCGTAGTCACAAAACTCTATAGCGTAGTTTCAATCTCACGATAGTCATTCATAAGATTGAAAACCATAAACTCCATCACGCATAACAGAGACTAGCTACCATGACATTCCACCGACGTCATCAACGCCCAACACTAGGTGTAGACAAGAGTATAAAAATATGCTCTCACACATACAAATCCACACACCCATACATACTTGAGCATCCATGTATACAAAGTCTTCGTACTAAGTTTCTGTCGGCACTCCGAAGGTGAAGGGCAGACTCAGCCATGACGAAGGCTAGCACTAAAGGATCAAAAAGTAGTCCAAAATCTCTTCATTCAAGCTACAACTGCTTGTGAAGTCTAACCGATTTCATTTTAGTCTCTCCCAAACGAGCATCTAAATCTAGCTGATAGGGCAACATACCATTAAGATAGAAAGAATTATCGCAATACCAGCAAGCCGCAACTTGGACGAAAACTTCATAAGGTGAAATTTGCATGTCCGCTAATACGGCAAAAGCATATACCTAGATGAATCCAGGAACGTTCCCAAACTCATCCTCTAAAAACGCAACAAAGTGCAGTTTCAATCTCACAATAGTCATTCATAAGATTGAAAACCATAAACTCCATCACACATAGCAGGGACTAGCTACTATGACATCCCCACTGACGTCATCAACGCCCAACAATGGGTGTAGACTAGAGTATAAAAATATACTCTCACACATAAAAATCCACACACCCACACATACTTGAGCATCCATTTATACACTGATAGAAGACCACATCTCTATCAAAACCCCCTAGATCAGACCAAAGGGTGCCATTGCAATTCCATACTGCCATTATCAATCTATTCTCTGCCTTAGTCTCACAGTCCCAACACTATCATGTGCTGTTCATCTCCCCATGTTCCCTTTCTGCTCTTTTTGCTCTCTCTCAGATAATCAATTTGCCATCTCTGTAGACAGCCCACTTCCCCTCGTCTTGTTGCCATCACGCGCACCATCCCCTCCCTCCGGTGCTCTTGCTACAAGAGCGTGAGATCATCCTCCAAAAAATGTCCTAGTCCCTTCAATGTTGCCCTCACACTCATGAGGGAGGACTTATCTGCTGCTGCCTAGAATCTCACTATCAATGGCCTGGATGCTGCATCTACCGTGCCCACGCTTCAAGCTGCCTTACAAGTAAGGTTGACACCCATCTTGGTCAACAATGTTGCAACGTCTGCCGTAGGGGTGTCGCCTATTGCTACTCCTCTAGCCAGGCCATTCAAGGCCTTGCTATTCCATTTCCAATGCATCAAATATGAACTCATTCTTGGGGGCTGATGTGCGTTTTTTAACCACCTCTGTCCACTCTAGCATGTATAAAGCAAAGTCAGTTTGCTGTTTTCCACTTGGTGGTGGAGGCACCTTTAACAAGAAGGGGGACCCAAGTTAGCACATAGGATGATTTCAAGGAGCAGATTTTTCAGACCTTTGTCTCTCCCCTTGCTAGAGAGAAGCTTGTATGTGAATGATATGAGTTGAGTCAGCAAGGGTCAGTAAGGAACTACATTAAGAAATTCTGCAAGCTATCTCTATTTTCCCATGGCATCGATGATAGGAGCAAGCTGCTCAGCATAGCTGGCTGATGTGTCAGCTCAAAGCCCTAGCTTTCTTAAGGAGGCCATGAGACTTGCTGAGCTCTATGAACCTAAGTATAATCTGAAGGAGAAGGGTGTTGGCATTGGACACTTGGACAGTAGACCTCTCAATAAGCCTAGCCCTCCAATGAATTCTAAACAAGTGATGCCTTCTACAACAGCCACTCCTATACCTACAGCTCTCTCTGTTTATGGCAGCACTGTGGGAAACTTCAAACCCTATAGAGGTATGATGGAAATATTATTATAGTGTTAGTGTCTATTAGATTTTACCACTAACCACAGTTACGAGTTGAGTTAGTGGGTCCTAACCCCCCAATTTGGGTTACACGCTACAGTTTTAGTGTTTATACAACTCCCCCCTTGCTCTCCTTGCTCCTATTCTCTTACGGACTTTAGCGTTGAAGTACATAGACATGCCTCAAAAGATTTGGAAGAAGCTATTAGATTTGCTCAAATCTATGATGACTCCACGACATAATCTAAGTCTTTAATGGAAACCAAGTTTTGATCTTAGTCAACCTAGAAAGGCTTTCTTTAAAAGAGAATAAAACGTGAAAATCATGGGTCCTCAACAAGTAACAACACTGTAGATAAGAGGTTCTTGTTACCTCCTAACCACTATAGAAAGACTATGACGACCCAGATATAATGTTTTAATAAAGATCATAGAGCTGTGAGTTGTCCTCATTAGTATGAGAAGAATAAAACCTCTTTGCCAAAGGGGAAGCAGCCCATTCGACAATACTCAAGTACAAGGAAGTGGATATCCTCCGTGAGGATGAGGCACATACTTGTTTTATTTCTTTGGGCAAGAATCAACCTTTGGCCCCCATGATCTAGTAAGCATGCACAGAGAGTGTGAGGGGGTAGAGCACCCACTTTAGTGATTTGGGATGGTTTTATTAATTTGCACTTTTTGACAAGGGGAACTTTTATATAAAAAACACAACTCAAGAGTAAGAGGTCAAGGTGGGTACCCCACCCTTATTAAGCACATACTACCTTACTCAAAAGACACTGCAAGACTCAATATATAAGCATAGACCATGCAATGAGCGAAAATTAAAACATAAAACATGGGCCTAACTGTCGGAAAGGTCACCTCCCCATCAGTAAGCCCCCATATGAAAAGAGCATGGGGGAGGGAGACCTAGGACAAGAGTTGCCACATGGGCATCTGTTTAGATGCCATGCGGGCAGCATGCCCAGAGGAAAAGACATGGAGAGGGGGCCTCCACAGTACCTCACAGGAAAAGAAAGAAAAGGGGGTGCCACATGGACAGCATCATGGCTGTCATGTGGGCAGCACATCTAGAGAAGTACCTGGAGCCATCTGGGAGTATGGATAAGCACCATGGATAAGGCGACTGGCAGAAGGAGGTCCAGGAGCAGATCAGTGGCGATTTGGAGCTCTAGTCACAGGCAAGGAGTGGCTGTATGAAGGCGGCACATGGTGGGGTACTTCACCATCAAAGGTGCACACGTGCGGGGCAGGTTTGGGGCCTGCACGCAGCACAAGGGCCTGTTGATGGCAGGACAGCAGCAGCAAAGGGCCGCCTAGCAGCAGCCCAAAAGGGCCTGGCTAGGGCCCTTATATAGGGCTGGTTGAGCCAGCCAACCAGGCCATCCAGCAGGTCGGCTGGTTAGGGTTGGACCAGCCAACCAAGTCGGCCAGAGGGGGTCAGTTCATCCCCGTGCTGGGTCGGCCATTTCTCAGGGCCTTTTGGGCCTATTAAAGGGGGCACTTGGGCCTCCATTACTCATCACTTGGAGCAGCAAAAAAGCCCCATCAGAAAGGAGCAGCAGGGAGCTTGTCTTGGGCGTCATCACTAGAGGAGAAGAGAGCATACAGTAGCTGCAGACTTGGCTGAGGGTGCTGCCCACCTAGGCTGGTGCAAAGACAGCAAGGTGGAAGGGATCTGGACAGAAAGTCAACCTACGCTTGAGGTTTGAGCACGCGGGCTCGAGTCTAAAGATAGCCAGCAGATAGGAGGAGTACCTTGTGGTAAGATCAGAGGACCACACCATTGGTGGGACTCTGGATATCTCTCTCTTTTGGATTGTGTCCATAGCTTTGGACGGAAATATATTATTTTGGTGGTTTCTCTATCTGGCTGGTTCATTGTCTATTGATGAGTCTCCACATCTATTCTATGCACATAAGTTTAGGAAGTTTGTGATTCCACACCCCACACCACACTGTGTGAGCTCCTGGGCAATTGTATCAGTCTTCCGCTGTGCGTACCCTCTGTTGGGTGATTTCTAACAATAACAAGGGTGAGCATGCCCCATATTCGCAAAGACAGCTCATCAAAAGAGGATTCCATATACAAAGACGTCTGTGAGAGATAAAAGAGTGCCGAATTCTTCTTCAGGTGGTTAACCAACAGCTCCACATGGGCAGCTGGCAGAGGCTTAAACTCGGAGAAAGAGAGAATAAGAGAGAAGAATCTCTAGACAGAAGCTCCATGAGCTCCTCCTCCCAATCTGAGGATATCTTGGCTTTGTAGTTTAATTAGAGGCTGAAAATCAGAACAGCAGCAACCCTGCATACTTAAAATTTCCACAGAATGGATATTGGATCTATCACAGGGCAGCAGTAGGTAAAATTTTGGATAACTAAGGCTTCCAAGGAGGAGGAGGTAAAAGGGATTCTATTAGAGTTACAACTTACATAGGGAATGGTGCTGAGGGAAACAAGAAGGCAATTGATAAGGATGGCAAAGAAATAAAGTGCAAAACGGGCTGTAATCTGAATACAAAGACGTTTATCTAATGCATATTCTTCAAACAGTCCCATGTACACTTTAATTACAGCGAGTAGAGTGCTAGAATGAACAAAAGACAGAAGTAAAGCAGCTCCATGTGCAAAGCTAAACCTTGCATGAAGAAGCATTTCATTTGCCTTCTAGTGAGAACAGGGCTATAGACTGAGAACAAGAAGGGCTGATTCTGAGTGTCGAGGTGAAAAAGGTTTTTCTCCTTCAGGCTGAAGCAAAATATAAATGAGATTTCTTCAGTTGATTGTGTGCAGCATAGAAAACTTAGCAATGTATAGATGAGGATATCGGGGAAGCAAGAGGACTGATGAGGCTGCAGAGGGGTGAGGAGAGCCCAGAGCCTGAGGATTGCCAACTGCTGCACAAACAGCCCACGACTTGGGCAGGCTTAATACCTGTAGGAGGGCGGGTATGCATTGTGCCATCCAGGCACATGAAGAGGGAGGTGGAAAGACTGCCACGTGGGCAGCCTACATCTGTTCAGTTTAAGGTGACCAATGAGACCAATCTGGTCAGCAGATATGGCTGACAGTAGGCCCAAATGCGGACTGGTTGTGGGGCTGTGTATCATCCAGCCATGTGTCCATTGCAAGGGCTATTGAGCTGGGAAAGGACAGGATATAGAGCTGCAGGACTGCGCAGCAATTCAGTGGGCAGGAGCCCACATAAAGAAGCCTGTAGATGGCAAAAGGGCTGACTGCCAGTCGGCAGTGCTGAAGACAGGTGAGAAGACCTGCAGAAGAGGCTGGCCAATGGCTGGCTACCACATGGGAAAGTGGGCCAGGACCTATAGCAGACTGCAGAAAGCAGTCGCCTACAGCAGCAGACAGCACAGTGCAGTGAGGGACATGCAAAGGGGGGTCAGAACATGTCAGTACAGGGCCACGCCTGATCAGCCAGATGCAGATCAGGTCGGAGGATCCAGGGGTTGGGCGGCCCATTGTGAGCACATCACCTGTCATTTTTCAGGAGCTTTTGCAACAGAGGCAGATCTACATGCCATACAAGAGCCATACTGTGGTGCACAGGAGGATCCACAGGAAGATCAGCAGCAGACTCACCTAGGGCAGTCACTGAAGTCTGATGGAGATCCAGGAGAGAATTCTAACACAGTAGGAGGAGCAAACAGAATCTGAGGTTGGTGCCTATCTCAGAGATTGTTTTGTTGAGAGTTCACACTCAACATCATGTGATCATGTGTGCATAGCACCATCATGTGATCATATGTGCATAGCACTAACCTTATAGAGTGCTATAAAGGAAAGGGTTAGATCCCCTAACCCTAACCCTAAAAGGGTTTGTATATATTCTATTTTTTCAACTAAATCTAGTGTACAGTTAGTCATTTGTGGTGTGCTCTCTAGCTATGCCCTCTCTCCTCATCTCCACTCTTCTCCTCTTCCCTCTTCATATTTTGTCATGGTATCAGAGCTCCCTTGCCTTCCGCTGAGGCATTGCGATTCTTGAGAACGTGAGAGAGATTGTGAGATTGAGAGTTCTCTTGAGTGATTGTGAGATCCTTCCCTTCACTTCCGTTGAGAGAAATTTCTGTCCATTTGAGAGGAATTTCCGTCCATTCATTTTGCGAGAGTTTCATTGAGAGATTCATTCGACTCTCTATTCCGTTCATTCTTCCATGAGAGTGAGAGTTCTTCTCTTCTGAAGAGAGAGATTTAGATAGATTTTCGTCGAGAGAGAGTCCAAGACCTTGGCATCTTTAGCTCTCATCGTAGAGCTCTTCTCCACCTTCATTTTGCTTTAGAAAGCTTCCAGATCTGATATCTAGAGCTCAAGATATGGTGTTGAGAAGATTCGTTGGTTTCCTTGAGTGTTCAATGAGAAAGAGACTCTGTTCTCTGATTTCCTGTGACATTCTCTGTGCATTCCTTAAGGTATTGGGAATTCTGTAAGGTCTAAGAGCAGCTCGGTTAAGAGCTCCAAGTAGCAGCAGTTCAATTGCAACGACCTACCTACTCAGCTCCAAAGGTGCAAGCCCGCACTCTCAAAGCCAGCACTCACGGCTCCAACAAAACTGCAGCAACGGGCTCTCTAGCACGACACCTTCCACCAAACTGTATCTTCGTCAACGCCAAGGCTCCAAGCCTCTCAAGCCAGCCACCGCCAACCGCTATCTCTTTCAAGCCTACCAGAGCCAACGGGCCTGCTCCAGCAAATAGTGCACCCCCCCGACCTCCATAACTTCACGCTCCATCGACACAGCATCAAACAGTGCCTCCAAAGCTACAACCCTCCAAAGCCCACAGCGACGAGCCTCTTCCCTCCGGGCTGTAGCACCAGCCAGCGCTCCCAAGCTCCAACGCGTTCAATGGTGCACTATTGGATCCATCGACACCGACGGAACCACTGCATCTCTCTCTAGCCAACGCAAACTCAGCCACCCAGATGGACTATGCTTCACAATCTCCACAAATCTGCAAGCTGCTGCTACAGCGCCCTGCAACACCTAACGACCGCCAACGATGCTTCTAGAGCTCCAGCAGCTCCTACAACTCATTTGACTGGAACCGAACGTGGCTCCTGCAAGCTCCCAAAATAGAACGTGGATGACGAGCTCCGCCTCCATAAGCCATCGCTCACGTCTGTCTCAGTGACGAAAATCCGTAGCAAACAGAATCTCCAAGATTTCATTGAATCTTCAACAAGATTCCGGCCACCCGTAGACTCGGACCATAGTCTGCCACGTGGCAGATAAGGTCTGCCACGTCATCGCCATCACTCAGCGCACCACATCACCACATTATCCTGACACGTGGCAATTGACTGCCACGTCATTACCTTATCATCCTATCTGCCACACTGCCACGTCAACAGCCCAACTCAACTGACACGTCATCAGTGCCACGTCATCAGGCCACATCATCCAACCATGTCATCTACTGACATCATCATCTGTGCCACCTCAACTGTCCAATCAGCACTGACCTCTGCAGGCACACACAGTGCTTCACAGTCACTTCATGTGACCACTCACTGGCACCTCTTGCTAGGCACAGTGCCACATCATCACTACATGTGACTCACAGTGACACATCATCATTGAGCACATTTGCACTCCTTTTGCCCCTCCACCTAGATCAAGTCACTCGTTTTTCCGTGCTCTACGCGCTCGTCACATCACGCGCACATTTCGACGCAAGTTACACTCACATTTGAGCCTCGCCAACAAAACCACTTCCTTCACTAACATTTGCCTCTACATCGACGCATCTGACCCAGCACTTAAAAAGAACAAAAGAAAAGGAATTATTTGCTGTTCTTTCATCGATCAACGGTTGGTTTAGATCTAGATCAGAGTAGACAAGATCGCCATAGAGAGGACGCTTTGAATTTCCCCAAGTTGCCAATCTAAGCCATGCCCAAAATTCCCGACTAGTACCTACTTGAAGTCAGTCCATACGCTCACATACGGTTTCACATCATTACATTACCTGAAACCTTACGTTCATCGGTTCAATAAGCAGACTTCAGAGTTCAGAGACATTGCAAATTGATTCAGTGGGCAGATAGCATTTGATTTCACACACACATGCCACCATTGTAAAGCCTATTCAGCTATCTCACGGCATCGTGCACATCATTTTAGCCTTGTAAAGCCTCTTGGCTATTCCCGACATCATTGCCACAAGCCTTGTAATACAAATCAGATTTTATATACTGCAGTTCTATCTTCACCAACGGTACAGAGATTTCACTTGGCATAGACAGTGTATTTGCAGTTGATTCATACAGAGATTTTCACGACACTTTTGAGTACATTTCTTGCACCATGTCGACTAGCAACCTCAATCTGGAGGCATCTACTAAGTTAGACAACTCCAATTACAGTACATGGAAATACCGAATGGAGACCATTCTTGTGCTTCATGACAAATGGGAGTACGTCGATGGATCTACACCTAGACCATTGGACGATCCAGCCACCAATAGCTCTACTCCATCTGTTGTCATAGCACCAGCAACGGAATCTACATCGGGATCTACATCTACACAAACAGTTTTCGCACCAATAGCAGATCCTACCATTGCCCGAGCTCAAGCAGAATGGGATAAGAAAGACAAGTATGCCTATCACCTGATCAAGCAGAATGTACAAGATGTCATGCTAGGACAGCTCAACACAGTCAAGACATCAAAAAAAGCATGGGATATGTTCGCAGCTCTCTACAAGTCCAAGAACACATCCAGGATTCTCACCCTGAGAAACCAGATCAACCAGAGTTTCTGCAACAGCAGTGGAACCGGTCATGCTTATGTACTCCGCATCAAAGACTACAACAATCAACTTGCAGCAGCACGAGAGACTATGAACCCCGCAGAAATGGTTCAAGTAATTCTGAATGGACTAGGAGAAGGATATGAGAATCTAGTCCAGAGTATTGCCATCCAACGGCAAATTCCGACACTGGAAGAAATTCAGTCAGTCCTACTTGGTGAAGAACTCAGGACTCAAGCCATTCAAGCACGTAAAGGTCATTCTAATGATCAGGCATTCACAGCTTCAGACAGAAGCAGAGGCAAAGGAAGAGGCAGAGGTAGATCATACCAGAAAAGTGGTCATCATCAGCAACAAAATCAAAGTCAACATCAGCATCATCCTCAGCAACATCAAAATCAACAAAGAGGAAATCATTCCAACCGAGGAAGATTCCAAGGACGAGGGAATGCATCCACCAATGTGTCAAACATTTAGTGCAACTACTGTTACAAGTTTGGACACTATGAAAGAGATTGCCGTGCGACCAAGGCAGTCAATCCAGCGATAATCGAGGAAATTCCCGAGGCAGAGAAAATCATCGTGGTGGACATTCTAGTCACAGTCATTTTGCAAATGAACATGGAAATATGTTTCTTGCAAGCGAGAAATTGCATCAGACTGATACAGTGTACCTAGACACTGATTTCAATCCCAAAGAAGATTTCAGTTATCAAGTCAACCAAGTGGAACAGGATCCTTGCTACATTGACAGCGGTGCATCATCTCATATGACAAATCATCAGGAATGGTTCACAGAAATGAAGCCATTAGAAGGTCAAAAAAATGTCATCTACATAGCAGACAATACACCGAATCCAGTTCAAGGGACAAGTGTTATCCCTTTGAACAATTTCACTGATACAAAAGGATTAGCCAAAGATGTGCTCTATATTCCGAAGCTCAGCAAGAACCTTTTGTCAGTAGGTCAAATGACGGAACACAATTACAAAGTCATCTTCGACGGTGATGAATGCACTATCAGAGACAAATCCAAAAGATGTCACCTAGTAGCAAAAGGTGTCAAGGAAGGACGCTTATACAGAATGCTAGCTACAGTACAAACCAGATAAGCATGCCATGTCAACTCAACCACAACAAATGCCACTATCTGCAAAATGGCACAAGAGATATGGTCATGTCAATTTCAAGTACTTGTTAGATCTCAGGAATCAGAATATGGCAATAAGGATTCCGAAGCTACAGTTTCTTAGAAAGGTTTGCGAAGCATGCTGCTTCGGCAAACAAAAGCGAACCAACTTTGTCAAAAGTACCTCTCGTGCACAAGGTATTCTTAATTTGATACATACAGATGTATGGGGTTATGCCCAGACCCGCAGCATCAATGGTTCACTTTATTACTAAACTTTCATCGACGACTACAGCAAATATTGTTGGGTCTACTTTCTGAAAGAGAAATCTGAAGTGTTTTCAAGATTTCAAGAATTCAAAGTCATGGTAGAAAGCCAAACAGGCAGAAAGATCAAGGTCATGAGATCAGATAGAGGAGGTGAATATATGTCTTCAGCATTCATGAACTTTTGCAGAAATCATGGCATACGAAGACAATTCACATGTGCAGATACTCCTCAGCAGAATGCACGAGCTGAAAGGAAGAATGGGACTTTAGCAGACAATGCTAGAGCAATGCTTAGTGAAAAGCATCTTCCAAATCAATATTGGGCAGAAGCAATAGCTACAGCTAACTACTTGCTTAATCGGCTTCCTACCAAACCGATACAGGATATGACTCCTTATGAAGCATTCACTGGACACAAGCCACGCATTGGGCATCTCCGCATATTTGGTTGCATAGCATATTGTCATGTGCACGGATTGGTATCTGACGTGTACTAGGTACACAAGACTAGCTCAGGTTAGCCTGGGGAGGCTTAGAGCTAGGCAGGCTTGATTCTCGGGTTGAGTGGCAAGGGTACGGACTATTTATAGGTCTTCGCTATTTTTTGCGCTCAGGACCCGAGTCTATAAAAGAGGCGCAGGGGGTTCAGTTCTCAGTGAACCGATGGGAGCATCTCTTGGAACGGTTTTCCTCTGCCCCATTCTCCTTTTCGCTTCGGTTCAGTCAGTTATTTCTCTCAGTCTGTATTCAAATCAGATTTCAGTTATGTCTGGTTCGCGGCAAATCCCGAGTTCACCATGGGAGAGCAGGATTTGGATTACACTCCTGTGGGAGAGGAGGATCACGGTCTCTATGATGACCTGATAACAAAAAAGGCCTTCATTGAATTTACGACTCCTCTGGATGGAAAATTCGAGCAGGTTAATGCAAATCAAACGGGGTTGACACAGCAACTCCAGGGGATTCAAGCAACTCTCACCCTTCTGGCTAGCACTGTGCAGGCACTCACGCATGTGGATGCCATGGCTTCAGTGCTAGGCCCGAATATAACTCCAGACCCTTTCCCAGGAGATCAAAAGTCTAGAACGAAAGAGGTAGTTGACACTTGGTTACACAAGTGGCAGATACACTTTCAGTTCCACCCATACCCAGATGAGTAGAAGATCCAGCTTGCAGCGGGTTTCATGTCAGGTAAAGCGTTGCTATGGTGGAAGGAACTCTTGCCTAAGCCCGATACATGGACAGATTTTGAAGGGGTCTTCACGAAGGAGTTCTTGAAGAAGGAGGATGATTACGATATCGTTGGCAAGCTTAAAGCCCTCGATATGTCAAAGTTAAACTTGACCTTTAAAGTTTATCTTCAAAGATTTCGGGATCTGCAAACCAGGGCCACTAAGATGGATCCAGTGACCTTGTTAGGTTTCTTCGTGGATGGTTTGCCAGATTCATACAAGTTGCAGATAAAGAACAACAAATGCACAACGTTGCAGGAGGCCATGAATTATGCGCGCATATATGATGATACCATGGCCGGTGCCAAGGCAACTACAGTTTCCGACACGAGTGGAAAGAACAAACGCAAGTTCTTTCAGCATACGACTGGTACTGGGGAGACGAAGTCTACGGACAACGCCTCCAAGAAAAACTTGACTCCAGCAAAGAATGGTAAAGCCCGTTTCCTTCGTACTTTAAGGCTCAAGAAAGAAGAACGATGCTTCTATTGCGAGGAGCGGGGCCACACCAAGAATGAGTGTCCAAAGCGCAAGAACCAAAAGTTGGTGCTTGGACCGAAGCTCCAGGCGGGTACTGGTACCAAAGCCAAGGGAGCGAACCAAGTCTCGATGACAGGTATTTCTGTAAATGTCATTACCTGCCCACTTTCTTGTAATTGCACTTTCAATACTTCGTTGTTTGGTTCCCATGATCTTTTCCGAGTTTATGGAGAAGTTATGGACCAACAGGTTCACATTCTCTTTGATCCGGGCAGCTCTCACAACCTTGTTAATTACAAATTTGTGCAAAAGATGGGGCTGTCCACAGTACCTAGCGACCATACCTATGAGGTGCAGCTTCCAGCGGGGAAGCAATTTTGGGATCGCAAGGTTGAAGCGCTTCCTATCCGGATTCAAGCCTACACGGGAGCTCTTACATGTTATGTTATGCATCTGGAGCATGTAGACTTGTTGATCGGAATAGAGTGGTTTAAAACCCACAATATTCAGATCGGATGGACGGAGCATACACTTTCTTTTGTAGATAAGAACACCCAATTTTGTATTCAGTGTGATAAAGTTCCCTCTTCTCAGGGACCTATTGTATCTGCGATGCAGCTTCGGAATATATTAAACACTTCTCATTATGATGTCTATCAGTGTGTTTTGATTCCGCTTTCTTCATTTGTTGTTTCTGTAATTAACAAGAATGACTTAAGTGTGTTTGAACACCGGAAATTGAGAATGTTGCTAGATAGTTTTAAGGATGTATTCCCTGCTCAACTGCCGGAAGGTTTACCTCCAAAACGGGCAGTAGATCATCGTATAGACTTAGTCCCAGAGTGTCCTATGTGATCCTCAAGTGTTCGACTATATACCAAGATGTCATCTAAGAACGCTATACCAAATTTGCCCATAAAATCCCTGAACAAATCGTTCATCATCTGCTGAAAAGTAGCGAAAAGCATTGGTCAAACCAAAAGGTAATACGAGAAACTCGTAATGACCATACCTAGTTCGGAATGCGGTCCTATCTATGTGTTTAGCATAGATACGGATTTGGTGATAACCCGTACGCAAAACAATCTTAGTGAAATACTTCGCTCCGGCCAAACGGTCTATCAAATCATCAGAACGAGGTAGAGGGTAACGATTCTAAATTGTCACTTTATTTAATCGTTTATAATCTATACACATTCTCCAGGAAGAATCTTTCTTCTTTCTTAAGAGGACAGGTGCACCCCAAGGTGATTTACTTGGGCAGATATCGCCCATATTCAGGTAATCCTGAAGCTGTAAAGCTAACTCATCTTCCTCTACCTGGCTCATTCTATAAGGTGGTACACTGATAGTTATTCTAAGACAGCATAAGCTCTATGCCAAGATGAGTAAATGTGACTTCTTTATGAAGGAGATCATTTACTTAGGACACAAGATTTCTTCTAAAGGTATTAGCATTAATCTGGATCGTATCCAGAAGGTTTTAGAATGTTATATATACCTTTGTAAGACTAGAATAAGTCCAATCATACAAATTTAGAATTTTTTGTTGTTCTAAAGATCAAAAATCTACAAAGAAAATAAAAGAGAAAATGAAAGAGAAGAAAAAAGAGGTAAACAAAAACTTTTATGAAAAGCAAAAGGAAGACATACTTAGCAAGCAAAGCAACACTTATGTCGTCATCAGTGCCCAAGCATAAGCAGCTATACTAGGTTTCTAAAGACCCGCGGAGTCTCTTGGGCAAACCCAGTGCTTGCTAAAATACGTCAAATAAACAAAAGAGAATGAAAACAAGAAATAAAGAAGAAACGAAGCAGGTGACTTAAGCAAAAATAAACAAGCAAGTCAAGAAACAAAAACTTCCAAAAAACTAGAATCTCTCTCTCTCTCTCTCTCTCTCTCTCTCTCTCTCTCTCTCTCTCTCTCTCTCTTATTTAAAACATAAAAAGTTAAAAGGCACTTTACACTTATGTCTCGTTTCTGCAAAGAGGCAAAAATACATTTCTAACTTAGAAAGCACAAGTATACTCAAACAAACTCTCTTTTGAAACTAAAAGAAAAACGGGCTATTCAGCTCCCCGCTTTTTGTTTTAGAATGGCCTATTCCTCAGACTGTGAAACAACTTCGTTCTTTCCTAGGATTTACGGTATTTCTTCGGAAGTATGTGCGTGATTATTCTCATATCACGGCACCCCTGACAAACATATTGAAAGGTCATGGACGCAGGTCTACTCAGTCGATCCCTTGGAATGATGCAATGAACAAGGCTTTTGAAACCTTGAAACTTTCTATTAAAGAAGCACCCGTTCTTGCATTACCCGATCCTACCCGGCCTTATGTTTTAGAGGCCGATGCGAGTGATTATGTGATTGGGGCAGCTCTTTTCCAAGAGGGCAGACCTGTAGCTTTCGAGAGTAAGAAGCTAGACGACACTCAATATCGTTGGCCCACACTCGAGAAGGAACTTTATGCTGTAGTGTATGCTCTTAAGGTTTGGAGACACTACTTGTATGGTTCAAAGTTCCTTGTATTGACTGATCATCAGTCAATTAAGTATGTGTGTGATGGATCAGAATTGAGGGGAAGGAAAGCTCGATGGGTAGAATTAATGCAGGATTTTGATTTTGAAATACGTTATCGTAAGGGTTCGTTGAATAGTGTGGCGGATGCCTTAAGTCGAGTTAAGTTTGTAAATGCTTTGTCATTTACGGAAATATCCTCAGACCTATTTCAATCCTTGAGAGGGCTATACGCAACTGATAGTCATTTCAGTTCTTATTGGCAGAGAGTCCAGGATGGGAGCTCCATGGTTGACCAGGACTCAGGGATTGTGCCACCTACGGTACAGGCGGCGGGAGATCAGTGGATGATTAGGAACGGCTTGCTGTTCCGGAATGAAAAGATTTGTGTGCCCGATGTTTTGGACCTTAAATCCAAGATTCTCTGGGAGTGTCATGATGCTCCTAGTGCTGGACATCTAGGTATACATAGGACTCTATCTCTTGTGAAGCATACCTTTTATTGGCCTAAGATGCGTGCATTTATTGAGAACTATGTAGTAGGTTGCCGGGTTTGTCAGGTTACTAAGGCAGAACGCCTTCGAAGCGCGGGCTTACTACAGCCATTACAGATTCCAGGTAATAAATGGGAAAGTATTTCCATGGATTTTGTTACTGGTTTGCCTCGAACGCGCAAGGGTCATGACTCCATTTGGGTCATAGTCGACCGTCTGACAAAAATGGCTAGATTCCTACCTACTAGAACAACTATTTCAGCTGTTCAGTTGGCTCACGAGTTTGTGGACCACTTGTTTAAGTTGTATGGTTTGCCATCTGACATAGTCAGTGACAGGGACTCAAAGTTTACAAGTAACTTTTGGACACTTGTATTTGAGAAATTGGAAACTACTCTAAGTATGAGTTCCTCGGATCATGCACAATCCGATGGCAGTACAGAGAAGGTCAACCAGTTGGTTGAAGACATGCTTCGGGCATATGTATCTAAGAGACAGTCTTCATGGGAAGATTATCTACCTATGATAGAATTTGCTTACAACAGTGCAAAGCATTCTAGTACTGGTTACAATCCTTTTATGCTTATGTACGGGTTTCAACCTAAGTCACCACTTATGGTTGGGTTAAAAGGAATTTAGAATGATGCTGCTAAGAACTTCTTGCAAGACATGCAAGAAATGTTGCAGTTTGCCAAGGAGTCTATTAGAAGTGCCCAAGATCGCGACAGATTTTATGCTAATAGACATCGTTCACCTAGAGAGTTCTCTGAAGGAACGATGGTATATTTGCGAATTCCTAAGAAATCCAAGAGCCTAAGTACTGGTTTGGTTCCGAAATTATCCCCCAGATATTGTGGCCCATTCAAGGTCATTAAAAGAATTAGACCAATTGCATATCCAACTAGAATTGCCTCCTGATGTTAAAGTACATCCAGTCTTTCATGTTAGTAGACTGAAGGAAGTCTTGGGTGCAGATGATCAACTTGTTTCTCCTCATGAGATTATAGAAGTTACAGATTTGACTTTTATTCCTCACGAACCTAAGTGTATTCTTGAATTTCATGAAAGACAGATTCGTAATCGTACTATCACGGAATACAAGATCAAGTGGAAGGATCGTGTTGAGGAGGATGCAACATGGGAGACATTACAAAACCTCCAAAGAACATTTCCGGGTTTTTTAGCGAACTCAAGAGTGAGTTCTTAGAGGAGGGGGAGTATGTCATGTGCACAGATTGGTATCTGACGTGTACTAGGTACACAAGACTAGCTCAGGTTAGCCTGGGGAGGCTTAGAGCTATGCAGGCTTGATTCTCGGGTTGAGTGGCAAGGGTACGGACTATTTATAGGTCTTCGCTATTTTTGGCGCTCGGGGCCCGCCGAGTCTATAAAAGGGGCCCAGGGGGTTCAGTTCTCAGTGAACCGATGGGAGCAAGTTTCGTTCCCAGGTGCTAGGTCTGATCCTGGATTGAGTCGCGGACGCGCGCTTGCATCTTAGCGTAGCCCAAGGCCCAGTGGCAGATCCAAGGCTTCACAGCGCCACCTGGTGGTATGGGACACCAGGCTGGTTTGGATCTGATTGGGAGTTCGTGCCAGTAGCTCAGCTCGTGACTCGGAGGGGACATCTCCTGATTCAGGATCACATCCCGTAGATGTCATGGTTGGGTGGTGAGCAGCCTGCTCAGATCTCACATGGTGTGTGGTTGTTTTGCAGATCAGGGGTTTCAGGAGTGCTGGGATGTGTCACATATGCCCACACACATGATGATCATCGCAGGAAATCAGATGCCAAGTCACGCAAATGCATCATGGTTGGCTACAGTGAAGAAAGCAAAGCATAAAAATTGTATGATCCCATCAACCGCAAAGTCATTATCTCCAGAGATGTAATCTTTGATGAGGAATCAGAATGGAAAACCTCACCTACATAGGAGATAGAAGCATCGACTTCACAATCATCTACAGAACAGGTTGATGAAGACGAGCAAGAATTGCCAGCAACACCCCAAGCAGAGCCACAGCAGCTCAGACGGTCTACTACGGAAAGCAGACCTCCAACCAGATTGACATATGCTCCAAAAGACAAAGCAATTCAGGTGGAAACCACCAACTATGCTCTTATGACTACCATCATGGCTACAGAAGAGCCAGTGTACTTCGAAGATGCAGTAGACAAGCCAAAATGGCAAACTGCTATGAATGAAGAAATGGATGCTTTGTATAAAAATAACACTTGGGAATTATGCGACCTTCCACCAGGAAAGAAGGCCATAGTAAACAAATGGGTATACAAAGTGAAGCACAATCCAGATGGCAGCATTCAAAGATACAAAATCAGACTAGTTGCAAAAGGATTTGCTCAACAATATGGTGAGGACTATGATGAGACTTATGCTCCAGTAGCAAAGATGAATTCCATACGGTTCTTGATATCACTAGCAACACTCAGCAAATCAAATGTGTATCAGCTCGATGTCAAGAATGCATTTCTCAATGGTTATCTAGACGAGGAAGTCTACATGCAACAACCAGCAGGTTATGTTGAACCAGGAAAGGACAATAAGGTTTGCCATCTCAAGAAAAGTCTCTACAGCTTAAAGCAAGCACCCAGAAGTTGGTACAGTAGAATTGACAAGTATTTTGCTGATTTGGGATACATGAAGTCCAATGCAGATCATACTCTCTACTACAAAGTTCAAGGGGAAGACATTACTATTGCACTTTTGTACGTAGATGATCTGATTGTGACAGGAAGCAAGGATAGCTTCATCAGAAAATTGAAACAAGACTTATCTGCAAAGTTCGACATGAAAGATCTTGGACTTATGCACTATTGTCTTGGAATTGAGTTCTGGAGAGATTCAGATAGCACATTCATGAGTCAGCTCAAGTATGTTGACAGTCTCCTGAAAAAGTTTCATATGACAGATTGCAAGATTGCAGCCACTCCCATGGAACAGAGTTTGAAACTTACTAAAGTTTCAGAAAAGCCTACAAACAATGACAGATACTACAGACAACTCATCAGATCTCTTATATATCTGACAATCACACACCAGATATTTGTTATGCAGTAAGCTCACTAGCACAGTTTATGGCAAATCCAAAGCAGTCTCACTGGAATGCAGCCAAAAGAGTCTTGAGATACATCAGAGGTACAAGACAATTTGGGATAGAATATAGAGGAAGTCATCCACGGTTGCATGGATACTGTGACAGTGACTATGCCGGAGATCATGAGACCACGAGATCGACACAGGGATATGCATTTTTCCTTGGTCAAGGTGCTATATCATGGTTGTCAAACAAACAGCTAACTGTTTCTTTATCTTCGACTAAAGCAGAATATAGGGCACTCACTACAGGTGCATGTGAGGCTATATGGCTCAAAAGACTATTGTCAGAAACAGATTACTTTGGTGAGTCAAAGCCAACAACAATATACTGTGATAATCAATCGGCTCAAGCATTGGCCAAAAATCCAATATATCACTCCAGGACAAAGCACATTGATGTCAGAGAGCACTTCATCAGAGAAAGAGTGTTACTTGGTGACATCACACTGTAGCATTGTGATAACAAAGAGAATGTTGCATACATCTTTACCAAACCACTCGGTAAAGAGCTATTCGAGAAACACCAACTAGCTCTTAGTTTGACGCAAAGAAAGGACATTCCCATTAAAGGGATGTGATGGAATGTAATGTCCTGCTTCGATTCCCCAGAATCATCATCTTGAGGGAAGGCCTACTTCATGATGTTGATCTTAAGGGAAGGTGTTGAGAGGTCACGCTCAACATCATGTGATCATGTGTGCATAGCACCATCACGTGATCATATGTGCATAGCACTAACCTTATAGAGTGCTATAAAGGAAAGGGTTAGATCCCTTAACCCTCACCCTAAAAGGGTTTGTATATATTCTATTTTTTCAACTAAATCTAGTGTACAGTTAGTCATTTGTGGTGTGCTCTCTAGCTATGCCCTCTCTCCTCATCTCCACTCTTCTCCTCTCCCCTCTTCATATTTTGTCATGTTTGTTATAGGTGATGATACAAATTTGACAAGGTTTTGTACTTGGATCTGTTATCTATATATGAAACTGTTTGGCTGTACATGTCCTCTCTCTATCTCAAGTGTTCTCTCTCTATACATACAAGCACAGAGAGTGAGTTGGCATTTGAAGTTTTTGCTGTGAAATCTCAAAATGTTTTATTCCACTACACGGGTTGGCTGTAGCAAGCAACCCCTTTTCTCTAACACATATATCCAGATGAATCCGAAAGCATTCCATCTCATCCACTGACAACACAACAAATAGGGCAGTTTCAATCTCACGACAACCACTCATCATAAACTCTATTAGGCATAGCAGGGACTAGTTACTAGATTGACCTAGATGGCTCATTTTATACCAAGTAGGGAAATATAAAAACCCTTGAGTTGGCAAGATTGTCTGTAAGATAGACAAGAACCACTGTTCAGGAGCTGCTTGCTGTAAACGCGCCAATGGGGCCAGCCTAAGTAGACAACACAGCGGTCCTACAGTAAAAGGGTTTAGCTCTCCGTGGCACCAAGGCAACCAAGGGGATCACATAATAACACAAACATGGAAAAAGGCACAAGAACTAAACGTCCAACGTGCCGTACAGACCCTGATGATATCTAGACTGCCTTGTCTGACATGTGATTTGAATAAAAAATGAGCACATTTCCAAAGAAAGAAAACTGTTACTACACACACCAAAGCCAGTGGCGTAATGAGTACCAAGTGTTTCACTGATTGTGCATTTGCCTCTCTGTAAAATCGGCTTGCTTTTACAGCTGCTGTAGCCACTCTTTTTGCATCTGCTGCATGGCTCCTTTGAGCATCAAACATAGCTTCCTCCGTCTCAAATTTAGCTATTTTGATGAACGCTAGACCAATTTCACCCATGGTTTCACCAACTTCTTGTTGTGCCTTGACCAAAGCCTCCGCCTGTTTGCAAACACCTTGAAATTAGCACGAGCTTTGATGAACTTGACAGATTCCTATGCAACATCAAAAGAGGCAAAGCATCATGACATTCGAAAGAGCACTAAAGTAGGACAAAATCTGATTGCAATACTAGAGTAAGCAATAGTGCATCGCACCTAACTCAAAATTTCCGAGCCCAGATTAACCTTTCATTTGCTTACCTGCTGTGACGCCTCACTCAAGTCATGCTCCAAATCCTGTAGATGTTCTTTTTTGTCCATGAATTCTTTGTCTTCCTCGTTGACTGGTGGCTTGACTCCTCCCCAGTCAATGGTGACCGACTGTCTCAACTCTTTGAACAAACGCACAAGATCTCTACCTCCCTTAGCAGGTTGCACAACATCTTCTGGTGTGATTACAATACTACCCTCGCCAAAAAGCTGGCGTGGAAGATTTACTGCTCCATCCAACAGCCTTGAAGCCATAACAGTGGTGGGGATCAGAGGCAGCTTTTCCTGAGATTGTAGAAATAATCGCAATTCATCACTCCTCCTGATGATGGGATGGTTTGCTAATCTACAGAGATATTTTTCGAGAGCAATCCTCCTCTGTTCAATGAACTCTTGCTTTTGCATGACCTGACTTTCTACAACATTCTTGTCGGGACGACAGGGAATGAAATAACCCCTGTAGCTTTCTGCTAGCCTGTCAGCTAGGGTGACCACGTCCCGAAAACGTCTCCGCACACTGAAATCTGTGCCTCCGTATTCAGTAAGATTAGTGCGAGTGCTAATCAGATATGTAACATAAGTGTTACTTCCGGGAACAATCGAGGAGCTGGTAGTGTCTTGCACTTTTTGCGGTTGAGAGACTGCGATTATTAGATAATCGGAGAAGGAAGATGACGAAGATGACCAGGGCAAAGAATTCCCCGACTCCCTTGAGTGCCCATTGCCAACAGCGTCTGCAACGTAGGGAGTGAAAATCACATCAGCGTAAGACGGTGGCTCCACAAGTGGATCTTCCCTGGCATCGTTTTCCTCCGGACTGTTTGCGAATGATTCTCTGAAACTGCTTTTGAATGGATCTTGTTGAGGTGAGGATAGAGGATGGGATTCCTCGACAGGCAAGCTTCCTGACACAGTGCTTCGATAATCGCTATTCGACGAGAATGGATGAGGAGATGGGTCAAGAACGACGCTTTCCATCGCATCTGAGGACGAGTAGAGGTACGCCTTCTGAGAGTCGTCGTCCTCGGGACCCATCATCATGAAGGTTTCGAAGAGGGAGGGTAAGCTCGAATTGACAAGAAAGGGCACCTGTTGTCGCCGAGATTCAGGAAACCGGCATCTAGAACAGCAGCTGCAAGGTGTGATTGTGGATGGGAAAGCCTAGATCACGTTCCAAGAGGCTGCAGCTCCTCGTCCAAGGGCTCGAATTGTCAAGCCAGGATGCAAAACGGAAGAAGTAGAGCAAGCGAGGGCAATAAAGAGGATGGTGCAGCAAATGTATGTCTGCGCTCTATCTCCTTGCGATCTCGCGGTGAGCCTCTTTTGCTCGTTGCACTCGGAGAATTTGTGCTTGGTATCTTAATCTGTCTCCGTGAGACTCCTCAACGATGTGTGCTGATTATCTGTCTGAATTCACACCTGATCTGCTTCGATTCGCGCCCACGCGAAGTGTCTTCTTGATGGCTTGTGAAGCGAGGGCGCTGCGGAGGAAGGGCTCGAGGCGGAGGCGATGGCGATGGCGATGGCGATGGCGAGAACCCCGTGCCCAACAAAAGGCACTCGCACTGCTACTGGTTTCTTCTTCACCAAAAACCCAGGTGAATTTACCGGTAAATTTTGATCCCCTCGCAGAGCGCTCTTCTTGAACCCCCAAGAGATAGATCCCGCACATGAGAGGTTTCCGATTGCAACCCTTTACCGCTCGGTATCAGAGGCACATGCAAGCTGCATCTGTCGGACGCTTGCTCGCTCGACCCTTCCAGAGTTATGGGCACATGTAATCCGATTGCCTCATTCTCTGTTAGCCGGACCTTACCTGACTCTGCAGTCCGTTTGCATGAATCAAGCCTACGTCCAATAGGTTTTTTGGCCAAAACCTTGCCAAAAAGCCCTCATGTGCCCAGGTTGAGAGAGGCTAAATTTCAGCAAATCATGGACACAATAGATGGGCTAGCTTATGTGCTAGTCCTAGTACCTTGTTGCGGTGTTCCAAGATCTCTTTCAACTAGCTTCCTAGCTTTTTGACTAGTTGCTCCAGTAAATTTTTTTGCTACCTCCATAACCTTCCCTAATGTGCACGTAAGCTCTACATCTTAAGAGTACATGCTGCTCATTTCTACCTCCCCTCTAGAGCACATTTTGCTTCTCTAGGGATTTTGGATCTTGCCCACCTACCCCTCTCTACCTCGAGATCATGTGAACTTGTTCTGATTTTGCTCATTAGATGCCTTTTAAATATTGAAATGTCTTCCGTATTTCTACATTGCGTAGCTGTCCATTGAGTGATTTCCTATTTGTAGAATTGTAATTTGTCCATAGATTTACCAATAGTTTTTGTAGCATTTTCTGCATCACTATCTCCGTGGTTTTTTGGTATACAATGGCTATTCTACCTCATAATTCCATCCACTTCATTACCTCTCTGTGTCAACCCATGATTTGGATAGCATCCATCACCTCATGTGGTATCCTATTGGTGTCAATCTTCTCAACTTTGTTCAGGTAAGCCATGAATTGACCTAATGCTTCCCCTTCTAGAGGTGGTCATAAAATATACAATTCTAGAGAGAGAACAACGTTGATTATATAGTACAAATGATGTGGCAAATTTTTACATTTAAAAGATTGGCTGAGAATGGCCACCCCTAAAAGGGTAATGGTTTAGCTTACACTCTTACCACAATTAGAGGCTAGTGCCGATGTTATGGTGCAATGAAATGATTGTTTTAGAAGAGGATTAAACTCCTTTATAAGGGGAGATCACTGCCTAGCTTTCCTAATTGTGTGTTTTTTTTTGTTGCTCATAGGGTATGTGGTGGTCTGACTTGTAGTTTTGCAATAGTGTGTAAACAATCTTCACCCTTCTCTTTCTCCTTTAATATGAACACATTCATATTGCTGAGATGTGATCCTTTGAACACATTTTGTATTACTATATTAGACCTTCAACCCTAAATATTTTGGTGGGGCACTTGATAGAATATGCCTTCATGCACTTTTTTGATATATTATTGGCATATTCTTTGCTAACTTCAGAGATGGATTTTTATATATTGATCATATAATTTTTTCTTTGCAATTGAATGTTTGTAAACTTCTTATTATGTGGAAAGAATCAATGAAATTTTGGATTGTGTCAAAATTTTAAAATTTTCAATATAGAAGGTTTTTGTATTTTTATGGTTTCCATTAACACGTGTGATGTGTGCATGTGTGTGCACATGTGTGTGTGTGTGCGCACGTGTGTGTGTGTGTGTGTTGGCACACACATGTCCATGCTTTCACACGTGTAGTCTCAATGCACTAGCTAGAGGAGGTTCAACTTTTTGTAACAAGCAAATCCATAGCAAATTGAGGCAATTGAAGACATTTTTTCCCTTGCAAGCCCACCATCAACTTAAGTTGTTTCTCTCCTCTATAACATGGCAGTACCTCCTATTTGAAGGAGAGCAAAGATCCTTGTGAATTCCATGCCATCATTATCACCAGACGAGCATCCAACATTTGGAGCATATATGCTTGTTGGGTAAGTCACCATACATGCTCTTATTTAGCACCAGGCTATCAAACGCACAATAAAATTTCAATGGGGCATTGCTTGAGGGAGGGAAAACTGATGAGCACAGTCATCTCACTTGAAAGGAGAAAAAGCTTTGGCTAGTCACAAATTGGCACAAAAGTTGATCGCTAGAAACTACGAAATTAAATTTATTACATGCAACCTAATATGCTCCCTAAATGATCACCATCTTTCGCAACCATGATTTGTTATCAAGATTTTATCATTGTTGAAGATGGATTCATGGGAGTGATTGTATATGGTATGAGAGAGAGTGAACAATGGATCAATTGAACCTAGGTGTGACCACATGGAATGTCAAATAGTGAGAACTATTGCCATGGAGATTAGGTGAGCCCATTTCTCCTACCTTAAACAAAGGGACATTTTGCCACACCGTGAAGTCTCCACCACCCGAGTTGCATTTTTGTGATTATGATATTTTCTTTTCGTGTTCATGTGGCCATTCTTATGAACCTTCAAAAGAAAGGGGAAGCATAATTTAAACTAAGTTCTCTCATAACTTGATAATGTATTACATGTTCACTTTTTCCCCTTTTTATATTTTTCTTAAATTATGCATTATTATTTAGTAGCATTGGTATGCATAAGGTGCTCACAAAACCGAGCAACTTTGTGGGTATTGTTGAGTTGTGGAAGGCCTATTGTATGCATCTAAATGTTCCTCATATCCATACCTTCTATACACATATCCCCAACAATACCTTATGCACATCTTTAGCACAATAGGGTGGTGGATTCACCTATCCAATATTTGAAACAATTGATACCTTCACCAGAGGCCTTGCCAAACAAATGAGTAGTCCAACTATTGAGGCCTAAGCAAAGGAAAGACAAACACTAAGGCTTGCCTTTAAAGACAAGGTAAAAAAGGTTGGGAGTGTTGCTACCCTCTAATAGGTTCCCCCTTCATCAATCATCATTGTTTATTAACGTCCCTTAGAATTCATCATCCATACTCATTGCATTTATTCCCTAATTGCATATGTCCTTTTTCCATCCAATTGTCACTATCCATAAAAGTGCCTTAGAATCTCCATCCCTATGCCAAAATATTGCAATTGTTTTTCTAGCAAGCAAAGGCCAAGGCATACCATGAAGAGATGTGAAACAAATAAGCTCCATTTGATCCTCTAAATATAAAATACGTAAGTTCAAAACTTTATCGTAATCATTGTACAACCAAAGTGAATGCAATAATTGCGCCTTTGGTTTCATAAATGAGCAAGCAATAGTAAAACCCTTTTGGGTAACCACTCATTTTGACCATTTTGTTCAAGATTTGGTTTGTTACAACTGAGACATGACATGTAATTTTGCATACATCCTTAACTTATTATTTTATCTATATTTTGAATAAACCTCACAGTATGAATCTATAATTGGAGATGCAATCAAAAAGCTACTTCTTTGAATCAAGAGCATGGCAAGGTTTTTACATATTAGTGATGGGGAACATATATTCCAAATTATTAATTTTGGTGCTTCATGATCTTAAATAGCACGAGTTATAGTTATAATTATCCACATATTATAGATTCCTTGCATAATATTATTCGAAGAGTCGAGGAGATTAGCATGCTCTTATTTGTTTTGACATCACATTCTCCTTTGATAGCACTACAATTTCAATATTGGTAAGTGAGTTGTTTAAATATATTTTGATGTAGCTCACATGCAATAAGGAAACACACAAACTTCAACAAGAAAGTAGATAGGTTCACTTATGTAAAAGTAAAGTATTTTCTCAACATTGCTAACAACTTGGGAGGATATGGTTAGCTTTCATTTATTCTAAAAGCGCTCTTCTCTTCCTCTTGTTCGCTTTTTGCCCTCTTTGTATATTTCAATCAATTTCATGATTCCTTGGTAGAATCATCTTCAAATCTAAGGTGACACTCATCCTTTTCCCATATTCTCCACTTGTGAAACATACCCTTTGACTCTTGGATCATCCTTACTATCCCAAAGTCAAGATATAAAGGCATTCACTTGCACAAAATGCTATGCGACAAATGTAGATTCTTACATTGAGCAATATTCAACCTTGATCCATGCTATCTTTTAGTCATACTTTTGTCTTACAGACCCTTTTAGCCCCTTGATGAAGCATCCCAAGAAGGACATCCATTGATGGGAGACAATTCTTGCACAAACCTATTATTCCACCATGTAGAGATCAAGATGTTCAATATCTAAATTATGTCCTCGAAATGTCTTGCAATAAAAAATAGTGCTTTGAAAAGTTGATCTCTACTTGGCGAAACGAATGGTTTAGCAATTCCATGGATGAACCAATCCTCATGAGATTGAAAAAAGTTGAGTTATGAATAAAAAATACTAAATTCAACTTCATTGCAAAATGGTTTGGAAACAGACCTAAAAAAAGAGCACACTTTTAAGAATGGCATTCCCAGCCTTGTTTACTAAGCAACCATGTGATGCATCAACATATTTATACAAATAATATTATTTGCATGTATCACATTACGTATACAAATTGAATGCAAATAAATAATTACTTGTAACATTTGCACCAATTATTGACCTTAGGCCACTTAGTTTACCATTTGAAGTAAAGGTAGCCTTCAAGGAATGCATGTATCTACTAGGCTTTTATGATCGTGATCATGATTTTGATATAATTCTATTTTATGATCATCAAAACCCATGTCACCTTTGGTAACTTGAATTTGTTGCAAGGAAAAAACTAGTTTGTATTTTATATCATATTAGCAAATTACAATACAAAGGTAGACCCAGATTTTGAGATCTAAAAGAAGTGAAAATGGTGCATTAAAAGAAAGTACTAGGGACAAAGGAACCCGAAGCTTGGACCTTGGAAAAGGTGGACCTATAACCCACAACCTGAAATTAGAGAATCCAAAAACTAGAATTTAGAACCCAAGATAGGCTTTCCCAAAACCTAGAACAAGTGTATGGAACCCAAAAACCTGGAATAGGTGAACCTAGTAATCAAAACCCATAATTTTTACCTCCAAACTTGAAACATGCGAACTCAAAACTACAAACCCATAATAAGCGAAGTGAATTCTAAACATTGAACCTGAAACTTAAAATGCTGAGCCCAAAAGACTAAACTCAAACCCTTAACACAGAACATGGAAATCAAAACATAGAGCTCAAAATCAAAACTCTAAGCCCAACACCCACCATAAGAGATGAAAACTAGATCCAAGAACAAATGATCCAAAAAATCAAACTTGGAATAAGTAAAGCCAGAATCTATAATCTAGAGTAGGTAAAATTGCAACTCAAAACATATGATTCCTTTAAATTGGAACTAGTGAATCCAAGGACATGGTTTCATGAATCTCCAAAGTATGTAGACATTGAGACATAGGCTACTATACTTCCTCTTCATAGATTTTCAAGTCACATGAAAAGTCTACTTGTAGAAGATCCTAGAGATAGCATCTCTTTTGAAACTGAGTGAAACAATAGAAATTTATGTGCTAGCAAAGCAATGCAAGAATAAACAAATTTCCACATTTATGAAGCAAGTAGACACACAATAAACAAATAAAAAATATCCTCTATATAGTTAGGGTATCTCTTTCATAGGCCATCTGAATTGCCAATCTCAAGGGCATGATAATTTGTCCATAAAGCTTGATGGAAGATAAGCCAAAATGAAGCTTACAAGCACATAAGGCATGCATTCCACATACATCTCAAGGCCACACCACATTTTTGAATGCGACTGACCTCAATTCAAACTCAAGTGAACTCAAACATTATGGAAGAAGGAGTAGAGAAGTATCCTCATTTAGGTCTTACCAAATTAGCTCATTTAGGTGGTACCAAGCCTATCTGGATTTTTTGAACTCACTGCTAGGTGATATGATTGGAGATCTAATAATGCAAGCTGAAAGGCTTGTCCTTCCTCCCATGTATTGGATGGGAACCAAAGTGATGGATGCGTTAACTCATTGTTTTCTACTTGCTTTTGTTTTTCCTAATGACTCTAGTAGACTAGATGACCACCATTTCAGTTTTTATCACTTTTCACTCTAGGTAGACTCATCCTCTTTCTCACCCCAATGTTAAAGGTTTGTAAGCAAAAAATATAATCAAAAGTGAGCTCAATTTCGTGCAGAACTTGCCTGCATAACTAGTTGGCCCTAGCTCTGTCCAAGCACCCAAGTAGATGATCCTTCTTCAAAGGATTGAATGTCAAAGAAAGGCCCTCCTCTGCTAAACTCCTACCTAAGCTTAGAACCTAGTTCAGGTGCACCAATGAAATGAGAGAATATTTTGCAAGAAGAGAGGTCTATGTTAGACTAATTAGTCATGTGATGGAAAAAATGGAGAGTCTATATAGGATAAGTGCCATGTTGTTCATGTTTTCTTAGATGAAATGGTTAAATGGCTCAACTTGCAACTTGTTCGATTCATGGTCCACCCCAATAGATTCCCTCGAGGCTGGGTGCATGCAAATTTGAATAAAGAAGGTTTGAATGTTGTAAATATTAGACTCATGCAAAACAGATTTATTGTTTTCCTTTTTGAAAAGTCACCAATGGCAAAAGCTATGGTCAAGAATGGGAATTGCACAACCAAAAATCAGCCCCTATCATTGTATATAAGTCTAGTTGGACAAGTAGTAGCACAACACTAATAGGTAAAGGCCCTTCCACATGCCAGTGCAACCACAATGCTTCATACAATATAACCCACATCTTGTTTAATTGCAGGTTCTCCAAAGACATCTAGTTTCTCGTTTGGATTTTAAAAAATGCAATGGTGTTTCATAAGTCCTTCATTGATGCTATATGCCTCTAATGTCTAGAAATGGGAAAACATCATGAAGGATTGTGATGCATGTATTGATTAGATTGCTGAGAAGCTTTAATTGGACATGGCATTGTCTTGTGCACACTTTGTTTGTTTCCAAAGACATTGGAATCTGTTGGTGATATTTGTGCTACCTTTAAGATTAAAAAAATCTCTTGGAGACAATCTTTAACTCCTTGCCCCAACAAGAATGATGCTTTTAGTCAAGAAGCTTTGCTTTTACTTTGGTTACTTGGTGTCTTGGTTGGCAAAACTTGGACTTTATTATTGTTACTTGTGTTTTGGATCAATGGTCTTTTGGTGTTATTACACACTGTGACTTTGTAAAGACTTTTGTCATCAGTATTATAGATCATAAATAAAATATCCTCTTTCTAAAAAAAAGAAGGTAAGAAATGTACTCTAGCAATGATACTAGATGACTTGAGGTGAAAGAGGAGATTAACAAACTTTTAAAGATTTCCTTTTGCAGTTGATAAAATCACATGTTTTTCTTCATTGGCATTGTGCCAAAAAAAATTGGCAAATTGCTAGTGTGTGGACTATTGGAAGTTGAATTCTCAACAACAAACAATTCACTCCCCTTTCCCTTCTAGATACTGTGGCCAATCGTGAAATGTATTCTTTAGTTGAAGGATGCAATTGGTATAGCTAGGTACAAATGGCTCTAGTAGATAAGATGGAATTTATGAAAGAGTGGAGAGCCTATGCATCCAACATCATGGTCATCAGGTTGAAGAATCTCCCCGCTACTATTTAGAGAATTTTGATGAGTACCTAGCCTCCTCCATTATGTGGTTTTCCATCAATTATTTTAGGGTGTTTTGAGCAAAGCAAAATATTTGGAAGATTTGACCAAGTTCTTGGCAAACTATCAAAAAACAGCCTTGCGCTTCAATATGTTGGAATGTGCCTTTGTAGAGTGAAAAGCAAGATCTCGTCGGAAAATATTGTCTCTAAATTTGAGATAACAATCATTAAAAAAACATTAAAGTCATTAAAGATCTACATCCACCTCAAAATATGAAATAATTGTGCCAATTCCTAGGACAAATCCAATGACATAGTAGGATCCTATAGTACTTCACTAATGTGTCTCACCCCTTGTCCTAGTTGACTAATAAATTCTAGCCTTACGTAGCAGGCCATATTCCACATAATCTATGTCACCCCTATAACTTTTTAAATGTGGGGGTTAGACTTTATTAGTCTCTTTAAGCCTTCTATGCATTGATAGACTTGTGATATGTATATCATTGTTGCAAATGAGTATTGCACTAAGTTTTTGGAGGCTGATGCTTTGCATAATAATCCAATGGACTCAATGATTAAATTCCTCTAAAAGTAGATCATGCCTAGGTTGGGGTATGATGTGTATATCATTGTTGCAAGTGAGTACTACACTATGTGGGTGGAGGATCATGCTTTGCATAATAATCCAATGGACTCATTGGTTCAATTACTCTATGAATAGATCATGACAAGGTTGGCTACTCCATTGAATTGGTGAGTGAATAAGGGGGTCAAATTTTCAATGCTTTGATCAACCAACATATGATAATTCACAAGAGATCTATGGTGTATTGTGTGCAGGCAAATGATTAGGTAGAGTACACCAACAAGATTTTATAATAGATCTCAAAGAAGGTTGTGAATGAGAATCGGACTAACCTACATTTTACAATATAGGCCTTTAGGATGGTGAACAAGATTGCACAACTGGCTAGATCTCTTATCTATGGACTAAATTTTGTGGTGCCCATTGAGATCATGGTGCCAAGCCTATAGATTGTTGTGAGAAAGTATATAAATTTGAAAGATTTTGAAGAACATAGGCTTCACCAACTATTAGCTTTGGAAGGGAAGATTTGCGAGCTTTGTGGATTGCGAGCTGTGCACAATAAAAACAAAAATTATAGGTGGACAGGATTACCAAGTTTTGGATGTTTGAGCTCGGTGCTGCGATTCTATTTTTAGCTCATGCATGGGTCCTCATCTTGAAAAGTAAAAGATGCACTGGATGGCCCCCTAATGGCCCTTACTAAACCATGGGCAAGTTTGGTTAGGCCCTTATCAAATCGTGCCCAAGATTGGTTTTGGAACTTTTGAACTTGCCACATTCGATGGTGTGAATCTCTTGAACCATAAATGGATTCCATCTAAAGTACTATTTTGAAAATTTTAAAGGATGTACCAATGGTGCAAACTATCACATGAGTGGTCCAATGTATACACTTTCTCTAAGTGCAAATAGTAATGAAACAGTAGTGGCACTAGGTCATCATATAAACTCGATAGGTTCTTGCTAGACTATTAGTTGCATCAATTAGTTATGAATCAACTAGAAATTCTTTTCCTAAGAAAGTGGTTTTAATGACCGTTAAGTGCAAGACATAGATTTGATTGACCTAGTGATTAGACAACTCATAGTTCTAGTATTTGGCTCATGGATCATGCAAATTTTGCATAGTGGAGGTGTGGGTTTTAGACTCATGTGTCATGAGAATTCACCTAAGATGTGCCAAAAATGTTGATTTGAGGTCAACTTTGTGTCCAAAATATCAGGGGTATTAGCAAATCTAAACTTAACCATAGGTGGAAATTCCACTTCAGATTTTGTTTCTAGGTTAACATTGACCATAAAATTATAGAACTTGTGTGAATCTAATAGAGATTTGAAGAGGTACAAATTCAAACCAGGCACCCAATTTTGAAAAGTGTAAACCATTAGTTAAATAAGTTTTGGTGACCAAGCCCATAGATTGGCATTGTGTTATTGCATTAGTCTATTGCATCATGTCACCATAGTTATGCATTGTTATGGCTCTTGATGGTCTTTTTCTCATCCCTCATTTTGACTGATAAGCTCATGCCCAACTCGGTGTAGGTGAGTGCTCGACTAAATAGGAAGATGCTCTCTCTTGCAATATTGAGTGCCAACCTTCCTAATTTGCTCAAAGTGCAAAAACAAGTGTCAACAGTTAAATAATAGAAGTCAAGGTTTGTGTTACATGTGCAAACCATATGAAGATGGGTGAATGGACACTTGAGTGAGATACAAGTAATGTGTAGAAGTGACAATTCATATGTGCAAAAACACTTGTATTAATTCAAAGTAGTCTGTCTATGACACAAATGGCTCGTAGAGCAATATATCTCCAACAACAGCATAGCAACCAGAGCCTGAGGCAAGATCGGAACCAGAGCCTGATGCTACATCGGCACCAACATCACCCATCGATGCCATGCCAGTCCATGAGCCATAAGGGGAGCTAGTGCCAGATCAACAGTATGACTACTGTACCCAAGTGACTGAAATACCATTGGAACAACCCCCAATAAGTACTACAAAATCATCAAGATGGCTACATGGGCACCAATTGTATCAGTAGTATTGCCAGTCCTCATCATCGTCTGTCATTCTCGATCATCAAGCTAGCCAAATGATCCAAATATCTGAACTATTCACTAGCTTAGCCAAGGAGGAACTTGCATGAGAATTGGAAAGACAGATAGCAGTAGCAATCAAAGACCAATTCCAAGCAATCGCCATAGACCCAATACTCAAATACTCACACTCAGACTCACTCTTGCTTACCTCGGCTTAAGACACAAGACTCTATGGAGAGGATTTCAGGCTAGTCTGGCAAGAAGAAGAACTGTTCTTAACCATTGCATTTATCCTATTGTTATCTTCTACCTTACAACTTGGTCCCCCTCCAAAGATGGAATTAACAAGTTCATAAAAACTTACAAATCTTTTCTGTAGGGAGGCAAGATACCCAAGGTTAGGTGGGTATTCTGTATCAAACCCAAGCAGGAGGGTGGATTAGGAGTTATTGACATAGAACAGGTTGCTTTGAAACTCTCCTCAACTTGGATTTTAAAGGCAATCCTAAACCCTATTGAAGACTGGACTCAACTTCTCCTTAGGAATGTCAGCTCCCTAAGACCCCTTAGAGTCCTCAAGTGGAAAAACTACCCCATGCTGTCAGCTATATGTAACCTAGAACCCTACAAACCTAAAGGCAACTAGCTTTGGGTCTCTCTCTTTGGACATATTTTGAAGGGATTAAAATCCAAATTGTATTCTTAGGTAAAGGTGCCTTTATGACCTTGGACTCAATTTGGATTTCTGTTATTTTCAAAGAAGCTGTGCTTTCTAATGAAGAGATAACCAAGTCAGCTCTTCTATTTAAAGAGGGTTTGCAAAGCTGGGGGCAAGTGTGGAACAGATCTAAACTAAGGTGGAAAACTTGGGTAGAGATTAGGAGAGAGTTCAATCTAAACAACAAAAGCCAATCACTTGTTATGAGTAGAATACAACTTTGGAGTGGCAACCAATAATGGAAGGGGGGATCTTTCCTTGTGTATAGTGAGGAGTTCAGCTGGGTGGAAAGTTCCTCTTTCTTCCTATACCTACACCAAGTAGGGACATGGGCCTCGACTTTGTGTAGAGAGCCAAAAGTTCCCCCCACTTTGTGTAGAGACCCAAAAGGTCCCCCCACTTTGTGTAGAGACCCAAAAGGTCCCCCCCAAAAGTGGAGGGACTCGTGTCCAAAAGGTCTCCAACAAAAGATGTCGACCACAGAGGTACTTACAAATTGTGTAGAGACCAACATGTATAAATATATCTCAATGGAATGAAGCTCCCACTCTTTGGGGTTCAATGTTCAAGCTCACTATTGTGTTCATGCGATTGATCTCCATTGCGTCCATGCTCTCTTACACTATCGTGTTCTAGTATGCCCTTACCCTTGCACTCTCTACCTTTGAACTCCCTCCTCCTCCTCCTTCCTTTCTCTTCCTCCCTCCTCCTCCTCCTCCTCCCTCATCCTTCTCCTCCATCTCCTCATCCTCCCTCCTCCTCCTCCTCCTTCCTCCTCCTCCCATCTCCTTCTCCTTCCTCCTCCTTCCTCCCTTTTCCTCCTCCTCCTCCCTTCTCCTCCTCCTCCCTTCTCCTCCTCCTTCTCCCTCCCTCCTCCTCAACCCTTACCCCTCGAATCCGCGAAGGAGACTAGCTCTCCACTACTCAACCTTGGAATCCTCCTAAACCCTGCAACCCCCTTTGAACCTTGGAACTCCTAGTTAACTCTCTCAACCTTGTCCCCATTTCTAACCCTAAAATCCCCTTCTAAACCCTTGAACTCCTATGGAGGCGAGAGCCTCCATCAATCATTATAATCAAGCCCTCTTTCTCATTCACGCACGCATGAGATCTGCGTTCCATACTTTAGCCTACACCTCTCACCAAAACACGACTCGAGGACCTATGCTACACTTGTGAAAGATAGCTCAAAGACTCCTCAAAGAGTGGTAGTGTGTAATTGATCTAGAGTGGTCCATCATGATCTGTGTGATCATAGTATCACACTTTGTTCCATTGTGTTAGATTGATTGGGTGATCAAAATGTGAGTTTTTGTGTGCAATTTAGGTAGGAGAGATTGTATCACATGCTTGTTTAGTGCTCATTTCTAGAGTGATCGTCAACTATCTCAAGACAATATGCTCAAATTCAATTATGAAATGTCGATAAAGATGAATGATTATGTGTACTTTGCCTTAGCTTCACTTCGAGTTTATAGAAGTAATTGAGGACTTCTTATCGACTCGTAGCCTAAATACTGCCTTCGCAGTAATTGAGGACTGGTAGCCTAAATACTGCCTTTGTAGTAACCTTCCTTAGATTCATTTTGTCACCAATGAGCCATTGATTCACACTACAATTGGGACAGACAATATATTTAGATGGTCAAGCATCCAGGACATGGCAAAACATCACTAAAAGGGGCACCACCTCTTTCTCATATTACATGTGTTCAGCACAAATCACCTCCAAAGGTGTCCAATAGGCATGGCTCCCATCCCATTGCTACTACTAGGTAGAAATGCCTTTTTTTGCATACTATGAGCATGGGGCAATTGTAGCATAGCCAGTGGTTTTTCCCTCCACTATCATCGCTCAACTATTAGCAATCAAAGATGCAAGCTAGCACAAGTGAGCAACACATAAAATGATAGTACAAAATTGAGTCAAAAGCTTTATATTAATCTTTAAGAAATACTTGGAGACCTCCACGCATCATATTGTGCTTTGTGGAGATTTACAAGTCTTCAATAATAAGCCACAAAGGCGTTACAATGCATAGGCTCACAAAGAGCTCGCATGACAGCTACAAAAGCCATACACACACTACCTATCAATCGCCCTGATAAGGAGGCAGAATCGACCCGAGAGGTGATTATAAGATGTTGTGCCTCTGCTCCAAGTGACCTCCTCATAGCTGCCAATAGTCATGACCCCCGAATCTCATGGAGGAGCTCCACACCGTCAATAATGAAGCTTCACAGTAACTCGAAAGGTCGAGACAAAGCTACTATGAATAGCCATGTAGAAACTTGCATGGAATTGTGCCACATGGCACCTAGTCTTTTTACTACTCCAATTAACCTTGGAGTCAAGTCTTCTCCTCATGAGGATGACTACATCCTACATACCCCCCCGGGCCAAAATGGGGAGAACATATACTAACAGACTATCAAACCACAACCATTTACAAATATATGGTTGCCATATACTTGTTCGCAAAGAACTTTCAAAACCAAAAACTTCCACAAAGGAAATAGCGAGCAAAATTCACAAAGAACTTTGCAAATCAAACATCAGATGCTCACAAAGAGCTTCAATACTGCAACAGTAAGATAATTTGCTCATAAAGATCTCGACTCTGCCCTTTAAAAACCCCAATCCTAATCCTCGAAAGTCTTGGATTCTATAACCATGCTTGATTCTTCTAACCTGTCTACTATCCTTTTTTTTTTTCACTTTTCTCAAGCTCATTCCGTTTCTTTATATAGCAACATTTTTTAGTATGACCTTCTTTGCCACACACTTGCGAGTATCACGTCCCTTTTTCTTATTTGAGACTGCATAAGCTCTCGAATCGTAGATGAGTGCATTCGTTCTTTTCTCCTCGCTGAGAAGCAGACCTCTATAATCAAGGAATTCCATGTTGTTGTCTAGACGTAGTATCTTGACTGTATCTCCATATTGCTCGATTGGTAAGCTCTTCAGTAATATGGCCTTTTTATCATCGCCTTCTACTTTAGCTCCCAAGTCATTAAGCTGGCACAACAACACTTGCATGCGATTGAGGAAGACTCAAAGAGACTCTGACTCCTCCATCTGTAGATCAAATAGATCTTGTTTTTGAATGATACGTACTCCAAATAGAGACTCTAGGATCTCCCAATTCTCTGTCGCTGTGTCAACTTCACATCAAGGTGGTGGAAATACTCATAACCCAGAGCTCTGCCCATGTATCCGATCGCCTTTTCATTCTGTGTACCACACTGGAATTTTATCAGCATCATGTGATCTCTCCTTTGGTCTTTTCTCTGTCCCTGAAACAATGCTCCACACGCCCTTTTGCATGAACAATAGTCAGGTTGCCAATTGCCAAGAAGGGAAATTCTTGCCATTGAATGTAACCAGTGCTCCACCAGACTTCTCGTTCTTAGGCGTATCCATGCTTTACTCATTCAAGATCTCAATAAAACACGCCTTTGCTAACAATACCAACGATGAGCGTCGTCTAGTAACAGTGCCACTTCGAATGCTCCATGGCCTTCTCAGTTTCCTTGGTACAATGGGTATTTGACACATGCAAGATTGACTACGTAGCACTCTCTTGGACATAGATGATCACCTATGAATCCTCTCAGATGTAGACTATTAAACCGAGCTTTGATACCAATTGTTGGCAATCAGAGATGCAAGCTAGCACAAGTGAGCAACACATAAAATGACAGTATAGAATTGAGTCGAAAGCTTTATATTAATCTATAAGAAATACTTAGAGACCTCCACGCATCACTACTATGCTTGTTGTGGAGGTTTACAAGTCTTCAGTAATAAGCCACAAACGCTTTACACATGCATAGGCTCACAAAGAGCTCGCATGACAGCTACAAAAGCCATACACACACTACCTATCTATCACCCTGATGATAAGGAGGCAGAATCGACCCGAGAGGTGATCGTAAGACATCGTGCCTCTGCTCCAAGTGACCTCCTCATAGCTGCCAATAGTCACAACTCCCGACTCTCATGGAGGAGCTCCACACCATTAATAATGAAGCAGTAACTTGAAATGTCGAGACAAAGCTGCTATGAATAACCATGTAGAAACTTGCATGGAATTGTGCCACATGGCACCTAGTCTTTTTACCACTCCAATTAACCTTGGAGTCAAGTCTTCTCCTCATGAGGATGACTACATCCTACATCAACTCCAATAGACATTCAAACACAAGCTTGCATCCCTTGTGAGTCCTTCTCTCCCATTCTAGTCTCATTAAGGACCCATACGACTTCCATGCATCCAGCAGCCATGTAATTAGCTCTAAGCATGAAATCTTAAGTAGGAACCATAAGCAAACCTTATCATGCCAAGAGAGGGCATGCCATGCTGCCACCTGGTTGCTTTTCTTATTTTCATCAAACCTCGTGAACTATCGGGCTTGGCATTCAATTACACATCGAAGCCATTTACACAACAAAGAAGTGCCCCTAAGCCCAATAGCTGGGAGCCCCAATCTAGGAGCCCCAATCCACCTCTGAGCTTGGGAGCTTTAAGGGCTTCCCATGGTATTTAATGCATACACTGTTTCCCACCATCTTCAGCCTAAAGCGAAGGTAAAGCTATGGGGGTGTAGTAGGGGAGAGCCATACGAGGAATAGAATACATATCAACACAAGAACACTACTGCTTTATTCCATGCACGAATTACTCAATCACACCATCCTAAATCACTCACTCAATCACACCAAACTTACACACGCATTGTCATACTCACACTACACACACACCCATGTTCACATGCGACCTCCAGACTCTAGGCACTCCACTCCAAGTACATCAATCTACCCAACACCACTGACATTTCATTGGAAACTTTGGTCATGGACTCAAATATATTCAATCTTTGCAGTCCTATCAGTCCACTTTCATAGAGAGAAAGTGGCCCCCCCATTTCAACCTATGAGATTCTAACTAAACTGACCAACACCACAATTAAACTAACCGACCCACAATTAAATTGAACTAGCACAAAACACAAAATCACCGCCGACGAGTACAAGTTTTACCCAAGGTTAATCATTTAACTCCTCCCTCCGGCCCTCCATGTGGGGAGGAATCTGGTAGGATTTAGGTGATCGGTTGGTAGGCCGAAAGCGAGATTCTTGATAGGAAGCCTTTAGGGCGACAAGCGCCGCTGCCAAGTGACGGGTCCTGTGATCGGAGGGTGGAGATTTCTCGGTGCCGAGACTTGCCGAGCCGCGACCTGACGGCGCAGCTGGCAAGATTTCGAGCACGTTCCTTACCGGAAAGTCCTGGCCGGCCAATTCCCATAGACGGCTATATAAACGCGGTGTAGATGCTTGATCTTCAAGGAAAGGCTTAGGGTTGTGTTGTTCCTGCGCGACACTGTTTCGTTGACATTGCTCGTCAGTGAAGAAAGCTCGCTCGATCATCACCATGGAGCACTCCATCCCTGACTGGATGACAGCTCCTCACTCTATGGGAGTAGGCTTCTCATTCAAATCCCTAGTTTTAAGCTCGGAACATTTTGTTGACTTTTGTTTTTTCATCTTCGCTTCTGCAGATCTGGTTCTAACGTACATAATGTATATCCAGCGCACACGCGCGTCAGCTGCCTTCTTAAACCCACTGTTTTTATGGCCTATCACCGTTCCTCCCGCTTAGGTCGCTTGGCATTTCTGCCTTTATCGGCGATTAAATTACATTTAGATGCTTTAGCATCGTTGTCAGTAAGCCTGGACAGTTTTACCATCAGGTAGACATTTTAGTGAGTTTCCATGACCATATAAGGCAGCTTGGTGTACGATGTGGTTAGATGGGTAGTACAACAAACTAGAAAGGGCTACACTGGCATAAATTGCTGTTGCTGCATTAGTTTTGCAGATTTGGATATGTTGGTAGATATGGTTACGCGCTGATCTGGGATACATGTTGCGGCTTGTTATCGCAAAAGGTGGGGGAATTACGACTTGCTCTTATGAGCCAATCGAGAGCCTATCAACAGTCCAATCTATCCTCGTCAAGGATAAAGTGCTGTAAATTCCGTAAAGATAGTTATCGGGATAGCTGATTAGGGGACATCACAAAACGTGCAAGCATGTAGAATCCAAGTCGAGAGGGGGGGGAGGGACTTAAAAAAAAGATTATCAATGCCTTGGCTAGACACTTAGGAGACGAAACAAGACTTTAAACACGACCATCAATGTGAGGGACTACTCGTAGATGCTTCACCCAAATACTATGAAATAGCTATGGACTATCTCAGCCATTGATGAACTTTTAACACACTCTCCAAAATCTCAGGGGCTTTTAAAAAATAGGATAGGCAATCACTCTCTTGAGATTTCCAAGACTCACAAAAAAACAGGTTTTCTCATGAACCTCAGCATGCAATCGTAATGAGATCACAGGGGCAGGGTCAACTCGAAAGGGGACAAGATCTATTATCTCCCAGGTTTGTTATTCACAAGTGCCAAGCCTTGGGGCTTCACTTGTAAAGCTACCGTAGCAGCTAGGAGCCCAAGCTTGGGACGAGTATTTTAGGGTTGCAACTGCCCAATGACGTAAGAATAATATGTCCATGGCAGTTTATTTGTACATAAGGACTGCCAAACTACCCTATTTGAGGAGATTTGAAGCACCTACGTTCTGCCATTTATGTCCAAGTTTTCATACCTATGGTTTGACTCTTAGTGTCTTTCACAGACATTAATCTTCTTTAACTACCACACACTCTCTCTATTTGTATATGAGCTGAACAAGAGCCTATCAACAACTTATGAAGGATGCGGTCATATAATGGCCATAAAGGAACTGTCTCCGGCTCAACTATGCATTCGAATACCTCGAAAATGGAAGGCATACTGTAAAAAAAGAGCTCACGGAAAAATAAAGAACGGGGCTCACAAAAGGAAAGAGAGAATGCTCATTGTAATGAAGAAAGGAGGACACGTATGAATTTCAAGTATACTTATAGAGACACTGTGCATATAGAGCCACAATGGATATATACCCTCTTACTGAATCCGCAATATACAGTCAGTTATGGACCTCTTGAAAGCTCAAGGCTTGGAGGGTTTGCAAAACTAGATGATTTGCAATATATACTTTTCCTCGGCCTCGACAATCTCAGGCTCCTACATGTCTGGAACTCTCGCTAGTGCTAGTCCCACGTATGGCTTGAGCTATGAAACTTGAAACAGTGGATGCATACTCCACTTCTTCAGTAACAGAAGCTTCATGGGAGACCATGATTTGAATGACCAGAAATGGATAAAAACTCTGCTGTGAGAGCTCTGGGCAGATCTTCCCAATTCGCTTGAGTCTTTTTATGATCATCTTGAGGTAAACCCATTGAACTTTGTTGTAGTTAACATTCTTGTGGGTCTGTTAGGCTTCTTGTGCTGTGGCAATCTTTTCCACAAATCATGGTACTCGGTGATCTGATCGGCTTTATAACTTTCACCGAAGTTGATGTAAGAAGAGACTTGTATATAAAGCCAAATGCTGTCTCATATGGCATCTTGTGTATGCTACATCAACTGGCTGGAACTGATAAATAACACAAACCTTACTTTGTAGGACAGCCATCTGTCATGAGTAGCATAATTACTGGGCTGGTGATCCAACATGACTTTGTACCATTGTTGGTGGGGGTGCTACATCTTTATGCCAAGAAGCATGGTCTCTTGAACAAGGGACAACGCAAATTGCGTGCCCTTGCTGCTGAGAGTATCAGCGACATGTTCTCTGCTGTTGGGACATAATCATCCCCATGAATTGTTGGAATATCTGATTCCATTTGATTTGTTGGTCTGATCATAAGCGGCTAGCATTGTTTGTAGCCATCTCAAGGCCTTGTGATCGGCCGTGACTGTGAACTCCCGTCCAAACAAGAAATACTTCCAAGTTTGGCTGGAATCAGCTTGCTTCCTTTGAATGCTATAGGGACCGCTTTGCTATAGTACTGCTCCAGCGGCATAGTCAATGTGCTGAGCTACAAGGCTGTTTGCTCTAGTACTGTTCCAGCTGCATAGTCACTCTGCTGAGCTATAAGGCCTTGTGATCAGCCATGACTGTGAACTCCCGTCCAAACAAGAAATACTTCCAAGTTTGGCTGGAATCAGCTTGCATTCCTTTGAATGCTATAGGGACCGCTGTGCTATAGTACTGCTCCAGCGGCATAGTCTACAAGGCTGTTTGCTCTAGTACTGCTCCAGCTGCATGGTCACTCTGCTGAGCTATAAGGCCGTTTGCTGATCCTTCTTGAAGGCTGTAAGACCTGATGAATAGAATTGGGCAAATGATGCCTTCGACCCCTGTTGGATGACTGCTAGACCAGACTTCAGTATGCTGGGAAGTGAGCCAATTGGTTTCTGACATCAGGCAACTGACAACATGGCTGATCACTTGTCTGGCATGACGGCTGCAGTTCGTGGCCTGTGATGACATGGCAGCTTGCGGGGCTGCAATGGGATGTCAGACCGAATTCGCAGGCTGCTTTTTGCTTGATGCCTATCCATCCTGTACTTCCCCGCCCTTTGCCGCCCTGTGTGTGTGCTCCCCTGCCTGCTCATTGCTATTGAGCTTTGTCCCCTTACTGTTTCCTGCCTGTTGCACAGTTGTCATGGGCCTCGTTTGGTTGGATGTGCTCAGCTGTAGTATATGTTGTAGCTATGTGAGGTCCATTTAGTTGTGGCTGTATGTGGAGGGTGTGTGGGGTTTGGTTAGTTAGAGGGAGCAGGAAAAGGTTTGGCTGTTGGTTAGGTGAGTTTTGTTGTAAGGTCAGTTGTGTGTTTGGTTAGGCTAGCTTTGCAGCAAGATTAGATATGGGTTAGTTGTCTTTTTTGCTAGTATAGACATCCTAAACAATTCTTATAATCAAGGGATGTCTGCCATACTCGTGTTCTCTTTTTTCTGTTAAATTTTTATCTCAAATAGACCTGTTTTCAGGAAAGTAAGGGAATGATCGTAGCATGCTAGTTGAGATAGTCACTTGGAGAACATAGATTTTGGAGGTAAGTGAAGCTATTCTATGTGGAGGGCTCATAGCGAGGATACTTCTAGACATTTTACTTGATTTTGTGGCACTCTTCAACCTTTCTGTTCCATGTCTTCTAATATGACTCGGTTTTAGTGAGCTACCCTTTCTTAAAGGGTGCAATTTGCTTAATCAGATGCCTCTCAAGAGACCAAATGGTGCAAATTTTCCCAACTTTTTGTTTATGCACTGTGGAGGAATGCTTGCAAGTATAATGCAAGCAGAGCCATCAAGTACTCGTGATGCATTTGCAAATTCATTTGACTGATTTTGAAAGATCCTTCGTTGATGTTTTACTGCATGTTGGGGCTCGTTTAATTTGAAACTTTTCTTATTGAGACAATAAGACAACTTATGAAGTGCCCAGATTTTGATTCAGTGATTTTTTTGTTTGCTTGCAGACCACTATCATGGCTGTGCAGTATGATGGAGGTGTGGTTCTAGGAGCAGATTCACGCACAAGCACTGGTAAGATTCCACAAGAGGGTGAGCTGTAAATGCTGCACATCTTTCAGCTGTTGCTTGATACTCTTGTTTTTACTTAGGATATTGGCTACATGGATTGGACATATTTGCATGCTACCATTTGTTCCCCTAGTTTGGCTTCTGTTTCGGACAATTGATAGACACTCCTTTCATGTTGCAGGACTCATTAAGACACGTATTGATTTACTTCTCTTATAGTATTTTTCACTGCCTTCGTCTCACAAAGCAGACTTCCTATCCTCTCTACTCCTTGGATGAGTCAGTCTTTACATGTTGGTATAGAGAAATGCAATCTTCCTATATATATTTAGTAAAGATCCGTCCTTCATTTGATCCTATAGGGTTGGTACTAATTTTAAGGGAGCAAAGGCAATTTTTCAAGCATGCGGTAATGATATCCTTACATTCAGAAGCTCCGAGTTTCAGCTTAGACCTCTTTTTTCCTCTTTTTTCATTCTGTTGGGTGTAGGAAGCAATGGAAGCTCAAAAATGGAAGCAAGAAGGAGAAAAACGAGATGCTGTAATAGATTGCTGCAAAACTGAAGTGTGGAGGCTCAAGGGAGAGCCAACATAACAAAACCCTAGGGCTAATTGCCCTAACTGGACTAAGTGTCCTAATTGACCTAGATGGTACATAAACTAATTGTACCAATAGTCCTAACTGACTATAACTAGGCCTACAAGGCACATACCAAGGTATAAGTGGCATCTATGGATAGCCCATGAGATGGCCTACAAACCCCCCTCCATGGTATGGGCTGAAGTATCCTGGACATGGCTCAGGATACCTAAATATGTAGTGTCATGGTTGCACATGTTCGTCCCGTAGGGATATAGCAACTTATGACTATACAGAGTACAACAGATCAAGTTACAAAAAGGTACTAAGTTTAAAGCTTGCCGAAAAGCCCCAAACTTAGGTCGAGGTAGAGCCTTTGTAAAAAGATCTACCAAGTTGTCTTCAATGGGAACATAAGACAACTCAATATCACCTGTTGATAATCGCTCTCTGACATAGTGATAGTAAACCTCAATGTGCTTTGTGCGAGTGTGGAAAATTGGATTCCATGCAACAGCCAAAGCACTTTGACTATCAGTGAAGATGACGGTAGGAGTAGTCTAACATGCACAAAGATCTGCAACTAGCTTTCGAAGCCAAACACACTCCACTGTAGCTGTAAAAGCTGCTCTGTACTCAATGGGAACATAAGACAACTCAATATCACCTGTTGATAATCGCTCTCTGACATAGTGATAGTGAACCTCAATGTGCTTAGTGCGAGCTTGGAAAACTGGATTCCATGCAACAGCCAAAGCACTTTGACTATCAGTGAAGATGACGGTAGGAGCAGTCTGACATGCATAAAGATTTGCAAGTAGCTTTCGAAGCCAAACACACTCCACTGTAGTTGTAAAAGCTGCTCTGTACTCAGCTTCACAGCTAGAAGTAGCAACTGCTACTCGGCTTCTTGCTGAACCAAGAAACACATGAAGTACCAAGCCTAAAACAATTGCCACTATGTGACACACGAGTGTCAGAACAACCAGCCCAATCACTATCAGTGAATCCATGCATGACAAGTGAAGTATCAACCCAATAATGAAGGCCTAAATGCTGAGTGCCTTTAAGATATCTGAAAACACGCTTCACGGCATGCCAATGGTGCATAGATGGGTTGTGCATATATCTGCTCAACTGTGAGACAGCATACTGTAGATCAGGTCTCGTATGGCATAGGTAAATCAAACAACCAACTGCTTGTTGATAGAGAGTGACATCACATGTACCGCTGCTGTAAACTACTCGGTGCTTTCTATCAATTCAGACAACGGATTTTGTAGAGGCATTTGAATGAAATGATTGCGAGTTGCCCAACACATATACTTGAACTTAAGAGTTTGCAATTAAGCTGGAATTAAGACTTATCCAGCTTAAACACAAAGTGACATCATTGGAGATTGCAAGATGATTGAGGGGCCAAGACGGCCCCCCCCCCCCCCCCCCTATCCAGGCTCACTTTATTCTTGAAAATGGAGATACAAGACCAAGGTGCAATGCACCTTCCAAACTGATGAACTCAGTGAAAACCTAGGACCTAGATACAAGACTCAAGAGCATATGTGCAAGGTAGACAACAAAAAGGAGGACTCCAAGCTCAGGTTTCAACTGTTGGCTTGCCCAATCCACAAGGAAGAAGCCTGCAACAATCACCACTTACATCCAACATTAGAGGCAAGCACTAGATTCTAGAAAGATAGTAGAAACAACATGAAATAGTGCTGTAAATGAGATAAACTTGACAATACAGGCTCCCTTCGTGACTTGACCCTTTTGTAGATGAAGTCCTTGATGCCTCTGAAGCTACCTTGGGTGAGGAGAGTGTGGAAATGGGGCTGGAATGAGAACAGCTTAGAAAAACAGCCTGTAGGCTAGAGAGAGAAAGTCTTTATGGAGTGAGCTGTAGAGAGAGAGTGCCAGTGCTGATCCCAAGGGAGGGGATGTAAGAGAGGAGCTGCTGCTGTTCCAGAGGTGCACAGAAAGGCAGATTTCTGCAAGGGGAATGGGCTGGAGCAGTAGAGAGAGAAATTTTGCAGTAGAGAGAGAAAGACTGCAGCAGGAGAGAGAAAGGGGCTGTGGCTGCTCCAGGCTAGGAGAAGGAGAGAGGATGCTGCTGCTGTTCTAGAAGAGCTGAGAGGGGGCAGATTTCTGGAGAGGAAGGGCTGGAGCTGTAGAGAGAGAATGTGCTGCTGTAGAGAGAGAAAGTGCTGCTGTAGAGAGAGAAAGTGCTGCTGAGGAGAGAGAATGGCCTGGGGAGAAGCTGGCTGCCCCCAAGGAGCTGGAGAGGTTCTGCTGCATCAACCAAAAGGAGAGAGAAGAAAAGGCTCAGCCCCCCCCCCCCCAAGCTTAGAGTGGAAGGTGGACACTTGTCCCAGATTTTTGGTGGGCTGCAGTCCCAAAGAGGACAGCCCACAACCTGCCCCAAATCTACCAGATTTGGAGCCAGACACTTGGCCTGCATGCCCTGCCACTTGCCATGCATGCTGCCACATGTGCGGGACAGGTGGACTGACCTGCCAGCTCAGATTCCATGTGGTAGTCTTCCACGTGTGGCTCCCAAAAACCCTAAAATTTCAAAGTTGTCAGAGTTCAATTCTGATCGCACCCACGGGTTCGTAACAGCTTGGACTATCTGTTGACGTACTCTAAGGTCATAATTGAGCCATACTGAGCTCATTTGTTTGTTGTCTTATCTTGTATCTCCATTACTCTTGGCATGCTGCCAGGCCCACACCCAAAGCTCAGGGAACATTCTTTTGAATGGTTCCTAGGTCAGTGTGCAATTTGTGCATTTGATTGGTCCCATGCTTGGGTACTCAGGTGGGGCGTGGTTTCCAGATGTCCGTCTCAAAAATAGGCCATCACTCTTGTGGGTCACTAATGCCCATAACCCCAAGCAAGGGGGTCCACCCTCACATGCTAGACCTAGTCCCCATTGTCTGTAACTCAACAATAGGAAAACATTTCAGCATGTGTCCCAGTCACATGCATGTCATCCACATAAAGGACTAAAATCAGCAAATCTGTCCCACTTGCGGATGTAAAGGGTAGCCTCTATAGGGCTGTTCTGAAAGCCAAGTGTGGGCAAATGAGTATGAATTCTCGAATACCAAGCCCAAGGTGCTTGCTTCAATCCATAGAGGGCCTTTTTCAAGCGACATACCTTGCTTTTAGAACCTTCAACCTCAAAGCCAAGAGGTTGGGAAACATAGGCCTCTTCCTGCAAATGCTCTTGAAGGAAAGGTGTCTTAATATCAAGCTGATGTATCTGCCAATGAAAGTGGGCAGTAAAGGCAATAACAATGCGAATAGTAGTGATCTTGGAAGTGGGAGCAAAAGTCTCCTCAATGTCAATGCCATGTTGCTGAGCATAGCCCTTAGCAACAAGACGGGCTTTGTAACGGTCAACTGAACCATCAGCTTTCCGTTTGATTTTGTAAACCCACTTAGTTCCAATGGCATTCTTGCCATGAGGCAAATCACACAACTTCCAAGTGTTATTATGATGGGCTTGCATGGCCTTCATCCAACAATGATTCTGAAAGGCTTCTTGATGACATAAGGGCTCTTCATTGCATGCTGTAGCAACCAAAGCATAAGCAACAAAACTAGCATGCTCTTTCTAGACAGCTGCTCTCGTACTTTTAATGTGTCAAGGAGCCAACGGGGTACCTTTTTTGGGCTCTTGAATTTCTGCTCTTTCCTAGTCAAGAGCCCCGTGCAAATGATCCTGATCAATGAGAGGCATATCATGCTGAATTTCTGGCTGCAAATGACCAATAGATGGAGGAGGTACAACTTAGATGGAACATCATCCCAAGCATCGGATTTAAACAAAGGCATCAAGTTGTCAAATATGTCAGGGGCATCAACAACGGCATGTTTTTAACAGTCCAGCAAAGGCATAGTGGAAGATTCATCAAATACAATATCCCGATTGACAAAACCCTTGCTCGTGCGGGGCTGATATAGCTTATAGCCCTTGCTCTTTAAACTATACCCAAGAAAAATGCACTTGACATCTTTAGCATCCAACTTAGTGCATTTCTGTGAAGTCACATGAGCATAAGCTAAGCATCCAAAAGTCCTCATGTGGGAAATGCGAGGCTTACGACTCGTCCAAGCCTCATAAGGTGTGATAGTCTGCAATGCCTTTGTAGGACATTTATTCAAGAAGTAATTTGCACACATGACCGCATCCAACCACAACTTATTAGGCAAATGTTTGCCTTTCAACATGCATCTGGCCATTTTTATCACTGATCTATTCTTCCGCTCAACCACGGGATTCTGTTGAGGAGTATAGGCACCGTGCATCGATGATTGATGCCACGGGAAGCAAAAAAACAGCAAACTCCTTCGACATGTATTCACCTCCCTTGTCTGTAATAAGGTGAGCAATGTGCAGCCCACTCTCATTCTCAGCCAAGGTAATAAAGTGCTTGAAGCATGAAGAAACTTTAGATTTGGATTTCAATGCGAAAATCCAAGTGTACATGGTGAAATCATCAATAAAGTGACAAAATAGTAGAACCCCCCAAGAGCTGCAACCCTCATGGGTCCACAAACATCACTATGAACCAGATAAAGCTTGCGTGAAGCACCAACTCTCCCATCCTTGGGAAATGCAGCACGGTGCATCTTACCAACAAGCAAGCATGGTTCACAAACATGTTTGGTAGGCATATGCATTTTGGGAAGATCCACAACCATATCTTCCTTATATAACTTCACCAGGGCTCCAAAATTGAGGTGTTGAAACCTCTCATGCCACAAATGAGTATCTGCCATGGTAGAATCAAGAGCAAAGGCATGTGCATCGGCAAGTGCAGCATCATCATCCAAACATCTGTCATAAGCATCAAGTTTATAAAGACCTCTAGACAATGTGCCAGTCAAAACCATGGAAAAGGCATGTGTAGCATCATACACTACACACCTCACACCATAACAAAGAACCTGAAAGCCACATGTAGCATTGGCTGAAATAGAAATGAGGTTCTTACGAATGCCTGGAACATAAAGCACATGCTCTAGAGTAACAATACCACAAGAGACAGAAGTAAGAGCAACTTGCCCAATACCTTTCACGGTATATGATGCATTATTGGCTCATGTGACACTGCTCCCCTGAGATGTAAGCTCCAATGAGCTGAATAACTTACGGCAAGAAGTGATGTGCTTGCTAGCACCACTATCAAAGAATGAGGCATCATGAACATCTGAAACTGCCATACAAGCATCATGAACATTAGGATTATACTGACATGTAACCAAGAAAGCCTAATGCTAGTCTTGTGTGAAATTAGCGGGCTCATGTCGTTCTTCTGCACTAGAAGAACCAGATAATGCAAGACCAGACTCTTTCTTTTTCTTTTCAGATGCTATGTGCTTCTTGCATTCAGAAATATCATGCTCAGGTTTCCTGCAATAATTACATCTCTTCTTCTTTTTGTTATCCCCTGAAGAAGAGGCACCATGTGAATGATCAGCATGGGAATGAGAGGGTTTTCCAGTTGAAACCTTTATAGAGAAACGATAGGATTTGCAGTGGAGCGATAAAAAATAGACGATACCCAGACACAACTGAAGAATGGAACTAAAAAAACATAGGGCCTGTCGGTAATATGAAAAATTGAATGCAAGAACCTCAAGCTGTCGTGTCTCAAGAACCGTGGCTGAGGAGAATCAGAAAGATGATTCCATGTAGAGAAACGGTAGAAAAGATAGCAGCAGAGGGAGCGAAATGCAGTCCTCCGTATTGCTCGATGATGACGAAGATGATGAAGGGCTGGAGCTGCCCTAGGAAATGGCTGAAAACAGCATGCTCTGAGGAAGGAACCTTCAGGCTATCTGGAATAGCAACATGATGAAGAAAAGGAGCTCATCTGGCTGTAGATTTGGAGGTGTATGCGCAGCAGAGGATGAGGAGATGTGGAAGCTTGTAGGCAGCCACTCAGGAGCAGATCTGGAGCAGCAGTTGGAGGTCCAGGGCTAGATCTGGAGGAGAGGAATAGAGAGACAGAGGAGTTGGGGCAGAACTGGAGCAGAGGAGGCAGAGAATGAGTTGGGGCAGGCTTAATAGCCAGTTCTGGAGCAGGAGGGGCAGCAGCAAAGGATGGAGGTGGTGAGGAGCAGCTGCAGGTCCTGTCGCTGAGAGTGAGGGGGTAGGGAGTCTTTTATAGGGCTGACCCAGGAGGTCGGCCAGCTGGTCGGTCAGTTCCTAGGTCGGTGGGTTGGCCAGCTGGTCGGCCAGTTATGGTCGGCCATTTTTGGCCTTTCTGGCCACTTGTTTGGCCCTGCTGGCTGTCCTTTTGGCTGGCCTGTTTGGTGCCTTTTGTGCCTTTGGCTGGCCTTAATGCCCCTAAAATAGAGATTGCTGATAGCTGGTATGTTTGCTTCTAAAGTGGGGATTGTAGTTGCTTAACAACCTTGCCTTTACCTTTGTGTTTGTGATGGGCAGCAAATGCTTGATCACCAGCTTGCGATTCACACGACTTTGCTCCTCCTGAAGAAGAAGAGCTACTAGCTGGTCAAATGAGATATGATTGGCATCACCGGCTGCAACCAACCTCAATGTAGTAGCAAAGCCTTGATATGAATCAGGCAACCCATCAAGGGTATTAGAAACAAGCTGAGAATCAGGCAGAATCTCATCAATGTTGGCCAACTTCAAATCCTTCACATTAGTGAGATATGCATCCATGTTACCACCCTCATCAAGCTTCAAATCTTTCAATTGCTTGCGGGGATAGGCAACCCTTGCCTCATTCCGGACTTGATACAAAGATGCAAGCTGATCCCATGCTTGCTTAGCTGTCTTGCAAGACCGTATATGAGGGACAATAACCCGTTTCATTGAAAGAGCAAGCAAGGCATGTGCTTTGGCATCACGACCATCCCAATGAATTTGATCTTGTGAAGGAGGCAAAGCACCTGGGCTGTCCTAAGGTGTACCTGCTGCAAGAAAAATTCCCAAAGGCAACATGAGGCCTTTCCAAAATGCAAATGAAGCAGAAATTGGAAAGAACCAATGCAACAACGGCTTACCCAATGATGTAGCCCGAAAGGACAGGAGTGAAAGGCTTTGAATGCGAATGAGGGCTGGAAATGAGAATTACAGTAAAAGAAAGTGCTCCCACGAGGAGGAGAGCACTTAGAAATGAGAGAAGAGTGATCCAATGGAGGGGTACTCGCAACCCGGGGCAAAGAATGGAAGAAGAAAGGGCTCAAAGAGTGATCTCCAGATCACTTCAGCAATCTCCAAAGAGCTTCAACAGGGGGCACACAACACGAGGCAGCAAGAAACACCTCTAAAATGAAGGCACAAATTTCGAGGCTGGTCGAAATAGTCCTTCGGTGCAGCAAAAGCTGACGCAGCAGGTCCGTACAACCTGTACGGATGGCGGTACAGAATTTGTACAGAAATCTGCAGTCACATGTGCGAATAGAAGGTGCCGTACAATTGTACGGATTCCATACTGCAGGTAGCCCCACACGTGAGGTAAAAACTGAGAAAAAACAGCTCCAATCGCTTCAAAATGTAGCTCCCTTTGCGATGGATGCTCCAAAATGTGGTCTTCTCGTGTCAAGATCAGGGTTTTGGCGACAGAAGTGCTTGGAGAGGCTTCAAACACTGATGGGTCTGTAGACATGGGTTGTAGAAACCAGCAAAACCAGCAAGAATGAGGGCGCAGGAGGCTGCCAAACAGCTTGGGAAAGCTGTCAATGGTTGAGGGAATGGATTCCCGACCTGCTCTGATACCACTGTTGGGTGTAGGAAGCAATGGAAGCCCAAAAATGGAAGCAAGAAGGAGAAAAACACAGATGCTGTAATAGATTGTTGCAAACCTGAAGTGTCGAGAGCCAACATAACAAAACCCTAGGGCTAACTGTCCTAATTGACCTAGATGGTATATAAACTAATTGAACCAATAGTCCTAATTGACTATAACTAGGCCTACAGGCACATACCAAGGTATAAGTGGCATCTATGGATAGCCCATGAGCCTTAACAAGCATTAAGTACTAAACATAGACATCATATAAACATAGGGAGATTACATAGCATATTGTTGCTTGCTGTCCAAACAAGCCATGTATCTCATTAACTCCTATTAGCACATTTGAGGTATTTGGTATAAAAAAACATTCAAGAAAGGCATTCCTTCGAAACCCTAGACTCTTAGACCTCGCTTCCAAGCAGACATTGCCTCATGGCTTTCTAGATAGGCAGTGTGGCTCTTATACCATGTTAAAACAAATACAGACGCCTTGCTAGTTTCTCCACAGAGCGGAAGTAATTAATGGATGTGGCATATGCAACAGAGAATCTTGAGTACAGAGAAAAGGGAATGCTCAACATAACTTCAAAATTTGTGTCCACAAGAGAACTCACGGGCACCAATTCTGGAGTAAGACAATTATAGAAATCTCAAAGTATATTACAAAAGTGAGTCAAACACTTCTTACAGAGACCTTTGCATAAATGGATGCCCAAGTATGCTAGAAACTTGGCAAGATATTATCCTCTCTTTCTCAAAATGACAAAACCATCCACAGTTCGTGTAACTCTTACATGCAATATGAATATGAAAGATCACTCACAAGGACACGAGATGTGTGATCAAAAAATGACTCTCGGAGGGATGAATTCCACACACACACACACACACACGTGCTGCCTCACCCCCACTGTGGATTTTCGGCTTACATCGAAGCTGATTATCGTGACTATGACCTCTGACATGCAAGCTAAGCTTGCTCTACAGTAGACAACTCTCATGTGTGAGAAAGAAAGAAAGAAAGTTTATTAAAGTTTTCGGAAGACCGATGGGTCTATGAGACTGCGAAAAAACCTGAATACAATGAGCTGTGGTAGTGGAGCTACTAAACGAGCATCCACACCAATGCAGAATGCAATAAAATGCAAAATGACAGTACTAAGTCCTAAGTACAACATCCCGACTATGCTGACCTCATGCCTCCGCTTCCACAGCCTCGTCCATCCTGATGTCCTATTGCTGACGATGATGATGATGATGGTTATGATGATGATGCTGAGATATATATATATATATATATATATATATATATAAACAAGGAGGGGATGTCCCCAAGTGTGATCTGTGATGCTGAGCTATCGGGTCATAGGCTTCGGGTCATGGTCATGTCGAGGTCTCGCCTCATGGGGGGGTCTATGTGATCTGGTTGAAAGAACTCTGTGATAGAGCTTTCAGAGGTATGAGTCAAGGGAGAAGTTTGCTCCTGTCTCCGTGCTCGGAGTATCCTATCTCGGTGTCTGAACATCTCATGAATGAAACCACCCAAACATCGCTGGTTTGGGTAGGAGAGGACACGAGCCAACATCCCATAACTATCTCTGAAGAGGCAGTGGAAACACCCTCGGATCTCATAGTAAACAGGACACTTGAAGATGAAATGCCCCTCTGTCTCAATCTTCTGCATGTCACACAGTGTGCATATGCGCCTCTCCTTGGGTAACCGCTCTGCGTGGCCGCTCTCGATACGAAGTCTGTGTGAAGAGACTCGGAATTGCCCAAGGGAGATCCTCAGCGAGTGGGGTAGGTGAATCTGCGTGTATCTTGGTGGATCAATGAAACCCTCCGCTGTGATATGTAAGAAGTGATCTCTGTAGAAGCCCAGCTTCACTAGAAGATCACTCGGGCCCAACCAAGTGCGGAATGTGTGTAGCTGTAGTAGATCCTCACGGATAACCTGGTTGACCTCGTGTGATAGGAGGGGAGAGAAAGGAGCATCCATGTTGTACTGGAAAGGGGGTAGTTTGTCCATGTGGAGCCCTAGTCCTGTAAACCATCTCTCTGTGTGTGCATACCAACACCTCTGATCTCCCCCTGCTGCAAGTGCCATAGAAGAGGACAGTGCTAGCCATGGTATCCTGCTACGCCTAGATGTGTAATCCCCATACTCCCTGACTCGGTACAGATATGTAATGACCTGAAATGCAGCATCTAGTTGTAATGGGGGTGACCCAAACTCCGCCCGAATGATCTGGTGAGGGACGGATGGCTTACCATGGATCATCTGTGATAACATGAGAACCTGTAGCCGCTTCACCCTGGCCCACTCTGTATCCGATAAATCTGGCCCCCAGCATGGGCTGCCATACATCCGTGCAGGGCTGACCAAGGAGTCAAAAAGCGGTCCGTGGATTTTGAAAATGAGAGCACAAGCACTAGTCTAGCCAATGAAGCATATCCTCTGCTCAGGCGCGCCTGCATCGCGGGTCTCATGGTCAAGGTGAGTCTGGAAAAGATGACCCCTAGATAAGTGTATGATGAAACTACCTCAACAGGGGACCCCTCAAATGTGAAATGCTCATTGCGCATGACGACTCGGGATGTATTGAAGATCATAACCTTGGTTTTACCCAAGTTGACCTTCAAATCGGAAAAGACGACCCCTAGATAAATGTATGATGAAACTACCTCAACAGGGGACCCCTCAAATGTGAAATGCTCATCGCGCATGACAACTCGGTATGTATTGAAGATCATAACCTTGGTTTTACCCAAGTTGACCTTCAAATCATGAGACTCACAAAAGGACTGTAGTGCGTCAAGGTGTCTCTGGAGCCCCTCCGCTGAGGAAGACAAGAGAGCCACGTCATCTGCATAAAGTAATATCCGGGTCAGCGTACCCGCGAGAGAGTAACCTATCCCACCTTGTGCTTGCATCCCTGTCTCGAGCTCGTCGATGTAAAGGCCAAACAAGGTAGGTGATAATGGGCACCCTTGTTTGACCTCGATAGTGCTCATGATCTTGTTGGTCCATCCATGTCCGGACTTTGCCTGAAACTCGCTCATTAAGTGCCATGACAGCCCCAATGATCTCGTGGTTGTAACCCAGATCCTGTAGGCATTGTATGAGACGAGCTCTCGGATGCTTTGCGGAAGTCCACAAAGCAACAGTAAACCCTCTGCTTCCGTGCCCTCGCCTTCTCTCTGAGCGTGAGAATGTGGTCCATGGTCCCATGATCCCGCTTGAAATCGGCATGTCCCACTACTCTGAGTCCTTGACGCTCCGCAAATCTGCTGACCTCAGAATCAAGTACTGATGCTGTAAACTACTCGGTGCTTTCTTTCAATTCAGACAAGGGATTTTGCAGAGGCGTTTGAATGAAATGATTGCGATTTGCCAAACACATATACTTGAACTTAAGAGTTTGCAATTAAGCTGGAATTAAGACTTATACAGCTTAAACACAAAGTGACATCATTGGAAATTGCAATATGATTGTGGGGCCAAGACGGGGCCCCCCCTTATCCAGGCTCACTTTATTCTTGAAAATGGAGATACAAGACCAAGGTGTAATGCACCTTCCAAACTGATGAACTCAGTGAAAGCCTAGGACCTAGATACAAGACTCAAGAGCATATGTACAAGGTAGACAACAAAAAGGAGGACTCCAAGCTTAGGTTTCAACTCTTGGCTTGCCCAATCCACAAGGAAGAAGCTTGCAACAATCACCACTTACATCCAACATTAGAGGCAAGCACTAGTTTCTAGAAAGATAATAGAAACAACATGAAATAGTGCTGTAAATGAGAGGAACTTGACAATACAGGCTCCCTTCGTGACTTGACTCTTTTGTAGATGAAGTCCTTGATGCCTCTGAAGCTACCTTGGGTGAGGAGATGTAAACTACTTGGTGCTTTCTATCAATTCAGACAACGGATTTTGCAGAGGCGTTTGAATGAAATGATTGCGAGTTGCTAAACACATATACTTGAACTTAAGAGTTTGCAATTAAGCTGGAATTAAGACTTATACAGCTTAAACACAAAGTGACATCATTGGAAATTGCAATATGATTGAGGGGCCAAGACGGCCCCCCCCCCTTATCCAGGCTCACTTTATTCTTGAAAATGGAGATACAAGACCAAGGTGCAATGCACCTTCCAAATTGATGAACTCGGTGAAAGCCTAGGGCCTAGATACAAGACTCAAGAGCATATGTACAAGGTAGACAACAAAAAGGAGGACTCCAAGCTCAGGCTTCAACTCTTGGCTATCCAACATTAGAGGCAAGCACTAGTTTCTAGAAAGATAATAGAAACAACATGAAATAGTGCTGTAAATGAGATAAACTTGACAATACAGGCTCCCTTCGTGACTTGACTCTTTTGTAAATGAAGTCCTTGATGCCTCTGCAAAATCCGTTGTCTGAATTGATAGAAAGCACCGAGTAGTTTAGAGTGTGGAAATGGGGCTGGAATGAGAACAGCTTAGAAAAACAGCCTGTAGGCTAGAGAGAGAAAGCCTTTATGGAGTGATAGCTGTAGAGAGAGAGTGCCAATGCTGATCCCAAGGGAGGGGATGCAAGAGAGGAGCTGCTGCTGTTCCAGAGGTGCACAGAAAGGCAGATTTCTGCAAGGGGAATGGGCTGGAGCAGTACAGAGAGAAATTTTGCAGTAGAGAGAGAAAGACTGCAGCAGGAGAGAGAAAGGGGCTGTGGCTGCTCCAGGCTAGGAGAAGGAGAGAGGATGCTGCTGCTCTTCCAGAAGAGCTGAGAGGGGGCAGATTTTTGGAGAGGAGGGCCTGGAACGGTAGAGAGAGAATGTGCTGTTGTAGAGAGAGAAAGTGCTGCTGAGGTGAGAGAATGGCCTAGGGAGAAGCTGGCTGCCCCCAAGGAGCAGGAGAGGTTTTGCTGCATCATCCAAAAGGAGGGGGAAGAAAAGTGACGAATTTTCCATGTAGGGAATGAAGGGGAGAGGCCTTCTTTTATAGGCTCAGCCCCCCCCCAAGGCCTAGAGTGGAAGGTGGACACTTGTCCCAGATTTTTGGTGGGCTGCAGTCCCAAAGAGGACAGCCCACAACCTGCCCCAAATCTACCAGATTTGGAGCCATACACTTGGCCTGCATGCCCTGCCACTTGCCATGCATGCTGACACATGTGTGGGACAGGTGGACTGACCTGCCAGCTCAGATTCCATGTGGCAGTCTGCCACGTGTCACTCCCAAAATCCCTAAAATTTCAAAGTTGTTAGAATTCAATTCTGATCGTACCCACGGGTTCGTAACAGCTTGGACTATCTATTGACGTACTCTAAGGTCATAATTGAGCCATACTGAGCTCATTTGTTTGTCGTCTTATCTTGTATCTCCATTACTCTTGGCATGCTGCCAGGCCCACACCCAAAGCTCAGGGAACATTCTCTTGAATGGTTCCTAGGTCAGTATGCAATCTGTGCATTTGATTGGTCCCATGTTTGGGTACTCAGGTGGGGTGTGGTTTCCAGATGTCCCTCTCAAAGAGAGGCCATCACTCTTGTGGGATTAGAATACAAGAAGGTCAACCCAAGGTTATGCTTTTTTCATTGGTTAAGGAGAAATCTCATCGTTATCACAAAACTAATGCCCATAACCCCAAGCAAGGGGGTCCACCTTCAAATGCTAGACCTAGTCCCCATTGTTCGTAACTGAACAGTAGGAAAACATTTCATTTCTTAATAAGCATACTATTGAAAAACAGAAAGAAATAGTACCAAGCAAGTGGATACATGTTGAAGCAGGATGACAGATGCATAAATCTTGGACATGACATGTCCAATCATAATGGTCCTGTAGTTCTCCAGGTTCATGGGATCCCCTGCCTTGTGGATGGGTGAGATAGTGTTGATGGTCCAGGTGCGTGGAAACCCCGAGCAAACGGATTCATTAAATAGCTTGGCTAAGATCGGGGCTAGGAGGTTAATCCCATATGCAATGAACTCAGTGCATAGTCCCTCATGATCCTTCACTCGGGCATTATGAAGTTTCATTACGGCATCCTTTACCCCCCCCTTAGTGAAGAGGGTGCAGGATGTGGGGCGTGGCATATGTGATAGGTTAGGGGCTGGCTGATTTGGGATATCATAGAGTGTGCGTGCATAATCAGACCACACTAAAGAGAGAGATCTCGTAGCAACCAATGTTTTTGTAGATCAATGCCATGTACTGTTTGTTATCTCGTCCAATCACAACATGTGCTAGCCACTAATCATGTGCATATGTCCATGTTAGACTCAATAGTTTCGACCAATCTCCTCACGGGTTCTTCAACCCCTTCATACCTTAGCAAGGATGCACGTCCCCATGAGGGTCATTTTCTGACAATCCCCCCCTGAACCGAAATGGGGAGAAAAAGCAACATAGAAAAACTTGCTTGAGATATTGACAGAGATCGTAGGCACGAAAAGTTACCACCTACACAAGGCATAGGAATAAAACACCACCCACATAGGACATGGCATCAAAATTGTATTACCCACACAGGGCACAATCCATTAACAAGATTTCAATCGGCACCAACTAAAGGCCCGATTTTATAAAAAATCTCTTTTGAGCACAGCGCACATGCTTCTAGGTTTCTTGCGCTCCAACAGTTTGAGTTCAATGTGTTCTCACAAGCTTCTAACTGGTAATCTTTGAAAGACTGCTCATCTTCATGTTCATAAACTGATGTAACTAAAAAGCTCATAGATTGCTAGTCCTTCGAAACACTACTACATTGTCGACAACCTCAGATGCTCGGTCTCTCTTATGACCCTCAAACCGAAGTGAAATAATTGAAACGATGTTAAAACAGAATCGCCAAAAAACGTGGAGATTGTGTCTGCCTCCAACGACCTCAACAATTGTGTGCAAAAAAACGTCTTGCCCTCCAGATTGGAACAAGGAACCAAAATAGGCACTTGTAGCATGCCACATACAATCTTGTTCCCTACAAGTTAAGACAAACTAGGCACCGCTGCATGCATCAAACACTCCCAAAAAACTCAAGCATCAATTTCGACGGATAGCTGCATATGAACTTGTTTTGCTAGAAACCTGAACGGACAGTTGCATTTGAATTTCTTTTGCCATGGTATATCCTTCTGCTTCAAAGCTGATAAGATCTTCTTGTGCTAGGGACCCGAGCTTGAAAGATAGCATGAATGACCTGTTGCACTCATGGCGCGTCCCAAGTTGAGAACGCTTTGATAGAAACACTGGCTTTCAGCATTGAACAGATTCACTTTAGAAGATGCGATCTCTCTTAAGAACTCCAAGGATCCCAATTGATACGCTTTGATACCATTGTTAGAAACTTGTCGAGATATCCTCCTCTCTCTCTCAAAATGACTTTATGATCCACAGTTCTTGTAGTTCTTACATGCAATATGAATATGAAAGATAACTCACAAGAATACAAGATGTGTGATCAAAAAATGACTTGCATAAAGACTCACTCGGAGGGATCAACTCCACACACACATGGACTGCCTTACCACTAACATGGATTTTTGGCTTGCATCGAAGCTGATGATCATGGCAATAACCTCTACGACTTGCAAGCTAAGTTTTCTCTACAGTAGACGACTCTCATGTGTGAGAGGAAGGACAAAGAGAGAGATCTCAGAGCAACTCAATGTTTTTATAGAAGAAGCCCGTGTCACCGCGACGCCATGCACTGTCGTCACTGCTTTGTCCACCGCCATGCAACATTTGTTTGGTCCAAGGCTTCATGAGTTGCTATGCCACGTTGTGCTCATGAATCAAACTCCAAAGGCCAAGCAATGCAACATATTGTGTCATCTGGTCCAATCACAATATTGTGCTAGCCACTAATCACATATATATGTCCACATTAGACTCAATAGTTTCGACCAATCTCCTCACGGGTTCTTCAACCCCTTCATGCATGCATCCTAACAACTTCATACCTTAGCAAGGATGCACGCCCCCATGAGGGTCATTTTCCAACAAAGTATGTGTCGGTGTGTGGATTTGTATGTGTGAGGGCATAGTTTATATTCTAAATCTACACCTAGTATTGGGTGTTGATGACGTTAGTGGGGATGCCATAGTAGCTAGTCCCTGCTATGCATGATGGAGTCAATAGTTTTCAACCTTATGAGTGACTATCATGAGATTGAAATTGCACTATGTGTTGTATTTTTTGAGGATGAGTTTGGGCATGTTCCTGGATTCATCTAGATATATGAGCGGACATGCAAATTTCACCTCGTGAAGTTTTTGTCCGTGTTGCAGCTTGCTGATATTGCGATAAATTCTTTCTAGCTTTAGTTGTGCGTTGCCCTATCAGCTAGATGGTCTAAGCATTTTTTTGCTTGGGACAGACTAAAGTGTGAAGGGGACACTTTTCCCCTTCAACATGCATCCACCTTCCCTACATCCATCTACCTTGCATCCACCTTCTTCACAAGCATTTGTAGCTTGAATGAAGAGAATGTGGACTACTTTTTGATTAGCATTTGTCACAGCTGAGTATGCCCTTCACCCATGAAGTGCTGACGGAAATTTAGTATGAAGACCTTTGCATAAATGGATGCTCAAGTATGGGTGGGTGTGTGGATTTGCATGTATGAGAGCATATGTTTATACTTCCATTGTTGGGCACTGATGAGTTAGTAGGGATGCCATAGTAGCTCGTCCCTGCTATGCATGATGGCGTTTATGGTTTTCAACCTTATGTGCTTTGCCCTATCAGCTAGGTGGTCTAAGCAATTTTTTGCTTGGATGCTCGTTCGGGAGAGACTAAAATGAAATTGTATGGTCTTCACAAGCAGTCGTACCTTGAATGAAGAGAATGTGGACTACTTTTTGATTAGCCTCCTCCTTTACTGATAGCCTTTGTCACGGCTGAGTCTATCCTTCATCTTTGGAGTGCCAACAGAATCTCAGTACAAAGACCTTTGCATAAATGGATGCTCAAGTATGTGGGTGTGTGGATTTGTATGTGTGAGCATATGTTTATACTCTAGTCTACACCCAGTGTTGGGTGCTGATGACATCAGTGGGGATGTCATAGTAGCTGCTGCCTACTATGCGTGATGGAGTTTATGGTTTTCAGCCTTATGAGTGACTATCATGAGATTGAAACTGCACACTGTGTTGTATTTTTAGAGGATGAGTTTGGGCATGTACCTATATATACACCTAGATGAATCCAGGAACATTTCCAAACTCATCCTCTAAAAACACAACATAGTGCAGTTTCAATCTCACATGTGCCTGGATTCATGTAGATATATGCTCCTGCCGTATTAGCGGACATGCAAATTTTACTTGGGTGAAGTTTTCGTCCATGTTGCGGCCTATTGATAAATTATTTCTATCTTAAGTGGTGCGTTGCAATATTAGCTGGATGGTCTAAGCGTTTTTTTGTGTGGATGCTCGTTTGGGAAAAACTAAACTGACATCGTATAGTCTTTACAAGCTGTGGTAGCTTGAATAAGAGAATGTGGACTCCTATTTGATTAGCCTTCTCCTATAGTGCTAGCCTTTCTTCACCTCTGGAGTGCTGACAGAAACTCACCTTTGCATAAATGAATGCTCAAGTATGTGTGGGTTGTGGATTTGTATGTGTGACAGCATATGTGAATACTCTTGTCTACACCCCCTGTTGGGTGCTGATGACGTGAGTGGGGATGTGATAGTAGCTAGTCCCTGCTATGCGTGAGGGAGTTTATGGTTTTCAACCTGATGAGTGACTATCATGAGATTGAAACTGCACTATGTGTTGAATTTTTAGAGGATTAGCATGTTCCTGGATTCATCTAGATATATGCTTCTGCCATATTAGCGGACATGCAAATTCCACCTTGTGAAGTTTTCGTCGATGTTGCGGCTTACTGGTGTTGCAATAAATCTTTTTTATCTTAAGTGGTGTATTGCCCTATCAGCTAGATGGTCTAAGCATTTTTTTACTTGGATGCTCGTTCGGGAGAGAGTAAAATGAAATCGTATAGTCTTCACAAGTAGTCTTAGCTTGAATGAAGAGAATTTTGGACTATTTTTTGATTAGCCTCCTCCCTTTATTGCTAGCTTTTGTCACGGCTGAGTCTATCCTTCACCTTTGGAGTGCCGACAGAAACTCAGTACAAAGACCTTCGCATAAATGGATGCTCAAATATGTGTGGGTGTGTGGATTTGTATGTGTGAGCATATGTTTATACTCTGGTCTACACCCAGTGTCGGGTGCTGATGACATCAGTGGGGATGTCATAGTAGATTCTGCCTACTATGCGTGATGGAGTTTATGGTTTTCAGCCTTATGTGACTATCATGAGATTGAAACTGCACTGTGTGTTTTATTTTTAGAGGATGAATTCGGGCATGTTCCTGGATTCATCTAGATATATACTTCTGACAGAGAGCTCCCACAGAGGTCTTAAAACCTGCAGCAGTGTGCTTCCCTAGATGCTCTATGGTTAGCACATCCACTGCTCCAATTGCTGCCCTTGCACTCCTCCGGTTGCGTGCTCCTCATCGAGCTTCAATGACCATCTGTAGTGTGAGTTTCTCTGGTCTGCGCTGTCCTGCACACATGTGCTCTCCTACTGGCTGTAGATATGCACCAGGTGATGCTCCACAAGTGTGAGGGCTGCCTCTTGATTGAACTAAGGAATTGCCTCTGAGGGGGCCTTTTTAAAGGGCTGGATAGCCCCTTGACTGGCCGACCCAGTCAGTAAAGCTGCGACGAAGTCAGGTCTGATCCGACCTGTGCCAGACGGGGCTGGCCCAATGTGTGCTGATTTTGCCAAAAATGCCACGTGGCCTTCTGGCAGTGGTAGCCTGTGTCTGCAGCACTGTGCAGTCTTCCTGGCCTATTTAAGGCCCTCTGCAAGGGCCTATTGAAGGTACTGCATCTGCTGTTCCAGCCTGCACTGTGTACTGCAGCCGCAGCCTACAGTGCTGTCAAAAATTCCCTTTCCCACCTAGACCTGCCCATGTGGCATCCAAACCTGATGCACACAAAGCAGTCTCTCATGCTTCCTATTCCTACACTGTTACCATGTCCATGTTCTCTCCTCAGATGGGGGCTTACAAGTGGGACAATGGACTATATCCATGTTTGGCCTATTGTGTGTCCAAGGTTTTCCATCTCTCTTGCTATAAAATGCATTTTCTGGCCTTAGCATAAAGCTGTCACAACTTCTTTGCAAAATCCAAAAATACCTCCATGAGGGGAATATCACTCACATGTGGTTCAGTGAATTGCAATACATATAGTGCGCTTAGATTTATTGTCGATTGGTTGTTGTAATTGACTGCACTTTTTCTGCCATGAGACCCCACAACTTTGCTGTCTTCCCTCTTTGTGAGAAGTAGACTCATAAAGTTCTCATATTGTAAAACGACTAATCATGTCAGTCAAATAAGTGCATGCTAGTGAAACTAGCTGATCAGTTGGCAATCTCAATTCTTAACCCATTTGTTCAACCTAGCAAGGTTAGCACTTTGACACTGCCTGGCTCCAAACAGGTTTTATCTTTTATATGATCAAGTTTTTTTTTCAAAGATGAAATGCTCACACGGGAAAACACACAATTGATTATTTAACTCAGATTTCAGGACATCCTGGACGGAGAACTGATGACACACACATATGAAATCTAAATCATAATCTCCCTCATTGGGGGAGACATGGGCTATTTGCTGGAGTTACAGCTATCTCTTCTTCTTCTTCAATCAGCTCCTCTCAGTCTTCTGCAATGAGATTTTGCATGTTTTACCTATTTCTTCTCCTGGAGCTTCTTGAAGCATTTTGCCTCCTTATGCCCCATGCGTTTGCAGTAGCGGCACAGGATCTTCTTATTGTTCTTCCACTTCTTCACTTCAGCGAAGGCTTGGCTGCTTGCCATCCAAACGCTCAAATTGAAAGAGAAATCAATGGTAGGGCTATTCACGTGCTGGTAGATAGCAAAAGTATATTTTCATCAGCCAAAAAAACAGACCGTGAGACTTAAAACCACTAGCTTTGATCATTGGATGTGGGAGGTGCACATGGCTGAGTCACTCGTTCTGCATGTGATAAGGCTAGGAATTCGCATCGTTCTTGCATGTTGGGTCACACTGCTTTTGTTACTGCCTTGCCCTTGGGTACTGTTTCTACTCCCACATAACCACTGGTGGAATATGGAGTTGGAAGGATTACCTCTGTCTGACCTTAGATATGAGCCAGAGCTTAGCCAACGACTTTTGTCTTAAGGTTATATGAGCAAGGCATGCTGCAGAAGGTTGTGAGTGAGCTTAGCATTTCTGTGTTTTACTTCATGGGCAAGCGTTAAGGATTACCTTTGTCTAACTTCAGTTATGGAGACTTGTAAGGGCTGTAGGATATCTGCTAGAGCTAAGGCAACCGTTTTAACCTAAAGGTTATGAGCTTAGCATTTCTTCCGCATCAGGCCTGGGCTTTGTTTTGTCAACTGTGATGGGCATGAGGCAATGGATATTTTTAGGGGTGATAATGGAAAGTCTAGTTGAATTGATTCCTTCTGGTAGCCTACTCTTGGTGGGGGTTGTTGCTTGCTGGGTCATTTAACTTTGTGCTTTTGTTTACTAGAACTTGGAGGTGTGCATAGAATGGAGTGTTGGTCAGTTACATATGGATACCCAAGGTGTATATCTAGTGGGTATTGGAGTTTGCCTCACTGAAAACGGGTCATGAAATATCAAAATTTATTGCTTTTTAACAAAATCAGTTGTAGAATATGTATTTATTGGAGGCAATGGGCATTATCTCTAGTTATATTTGCCACAACTCAATAGACAAAGAACATGTGGGAATATATGGTATTTCTGAATGGAATGGGTTTTTAGAGAAGTCTTTATGTGACAAGCTGACGTAAGAATTGACTGCAAAAACCAATGCAAAGGGCTTAACAATCTGATTTACACTTTTCATTGAAGCAAGATAAGATGGTGGAGTAAATTCTGACAAGTTGAAGGGGTTCCACGGATTTTCGTTGTTGCTGTGTGCCTTCTGCATTAATCTATCACAGAAATTCTCTTCTCCTTACTGCTGTGAAGGTTTTTATCTGCAAGTTTTTATTTTACCTGCAAAGACATGAAAAAGGGCATGACTTCTTCTCAAGAACAGATTAGCTTTCTAAACCTGGAGTATGTAAGTTGGGATCTTTTCACTTGGAGAGATTTTGAGACTGTAATTGAATACATCTATAGGAGTCCTTGAAGGGGGTAATTGGCTAGAAAAAGACTCAATCTAGAGATATGGCAGTGTGATGACAAGATCATGAAATATCACACTTGCATCTATAAGAGAAATTATGTATTGACATTTAATTTGCCAAAAAATAAGTGTGATCTTGTCAACTGGCACAAAGAGATACTCTAGGCTATCTTGTGTAAGGAATGTAGATTGTAGAAAACATTCTGTCTCTTTGATTACAGTCAATTTATTAAGCAAGTGAAGTATTTCTTGTCTTTCTTGCAGGTGCATATGTTGCAAATCGTGCATCTGACAAGATAACAGCTCTAACGGATAATGTGTATCTTTGTCGGTCTGGGTCGGTGAGTTAAATCATCCAAATATGCCTTAATGTATGTTATAAAGATGGCATACCTAGGAAGGGAAATTTTTGTCTGCAAATGATGACTCTTGGACTGCTTTTTTGGTGACTGTCAATATTGTTTAATTTTGGAGTTGTTTCTGGAGTTTCAGTCTCAATGGCAGGGTTGAACTTCGCTCATATTGTCTGTATGTAAATGTCCACTTGAAAGCACCATGGTTGCTATTCGTTTTGAGTAATTGAATGGCAAAATTTATGATGAGATGTGTCGATTAGCATTAGGGTCTTGGATGTGTATGTGTAAAGATCCACCTATGGGACTGTTGCCATTGACCTCCAGTGTGGAGGATATCCTTGAGAAGCCCTCGTTGATTAATAGTTTCTAGAGCTCTGAGCCTGGAGTGAGACTTCACACTACCAACTTGCCCAAAATGGGTCTGCTCTGCATTTGTGGTTCCCTCTGCCGTGGGAAGGATCACCGTTTGCCAAGGGACCTAGCTCTAATGTTCCTCGTGCCATTGGATTCTACCTATAACAAAGTACGCACTAAGTGTCTGGGCTATCTCATACCTCCCTTTGAAAACATCAGCATGAGGCTATGTACTGAGCCGTGGCCAAGACCTGGTTGGCAACGAAGGCCTTTCTTGTTAGGGAGAGTTTGTTCTAGCCCCAATACAAAAGCTTCCACTGCACACACTCTAGCACAAGGGCAATCTGTTGCTCTGCTTAGATGTCAATACCCAATTGGCAGTCTAAGTATCTTGCTGTCTGCCCTTGTGGAATCCAAACGGAATCCTAATTGCGGCCCCCTAATCCAAGATCTCTTAGTAGCTGAGGAATCCGACTGATTTTGTCCGATTGATCCAACAATTGTCTCCTCAAGCATGAATTGACACATGGGGGCCTCTTTCACTAATGAGGAGCTTTCAAAGGCCCTCCCTCCATTGAAGTGCCCTGGGGAGAATGGATTGTCATCGTCCTTATTTAGTTGCTTCTAGGAGTATATTCACACTCCCCAATGTCTGGCTTTTCACGAGATTTTCGACTCCAGCTCACTCACGCCGCCATTGAGTCGAGGGTGGATTTGTTTGATCCTGAAAGGAGGGGGATGGTATAACATTCCACATATCGCTTACAAGATCTTAGCCAAGATCTTGAGCCTGCAATTGCGGCCCCGTCTCATTGACATCATCCACGACATGCAGACAAGTTCTGTTCAAACACGCAGTATCATGGACAGCATCTCTTTTGGGATTCACTAAGGAGGAGTCTCAGCCTATCACAGTCCTTTTGGATTTCAAGAATGCCTATGATAGGGTGGAGTGGTCTTCTCTAGAGAGCACCATGTAGAAGTTGGGTTTTCCAAACAAGGGGTCTTTACCTTGTATGCAGGGAGCACCAGTCAGATGCTTATTGGGGGTCACACGAGGGAGGCCTCCACACGTTCCTACTTAGTAAGGCTCATTTTCCCGCTCAGTACGGCACGGTTGCTCTCTAGCTCATTCTCTCTTTCTCTATGTGGCAGTGGGTTGGGGCTCTCTATCGAGCAAGAGGAGCTGCAACTGGACGTGGAGTTTACAAATGACACGACAAAGAGCCTAGAGAGAGAGTTAGTGCTTGGCCTTTGGGGCCCGAAATTGCGTCTTGGACTGAAAAGACCTAGTCGACTCCTCAAATTGAAACAACGCGTGATAGAAGGCAATGGTCATCTCTGAGATCTCCTGTAGGTTTGAATGCATTTGTTCGCTTGCATCTTGTAACCATTGAATCTATGTCCGTGTTAAGTGTGGGCTAGTGGTCTAGAAAAACAGCGTGGAGATAGGACTAGAAAAACTGCCTGGTCATCCTATCTCCTTGTGGCACCCATTGCACCCGAAAGGTATGATAAGGGAACTCAGTCTTGCGTATGTTCGTGTCTTGTAGGTCTAGCCGAGCACTCTCGTAGGTTGTGTCTTGCTCCCTGAGACGCTCAATGGAAGCCAAATCTTGTCTCATTCCTCTCTCTCTCTCTCTCTCTCTCTCCTCCCCCCCCTTGAAGGCCGTGGTAGTTTGGAATGTGAGTAATCCATGTTTGTGTGGCGATGCACCAAAGGCATGACTTGCTTGATGCCTACCTTTATTGCCTATAGCATCAAAAGGGAAGTACACACGCCTAGCCAACTGTCGCACTGGTTCAGTAGCCAGTGTGCAACTGGCCTAAGCGGAGCACCATCGCTACTAGACCCAACTGTCCAATTGGAAAGCCAACTAGAAAGTAGTCGTGTGTCCGTTCGTGATCCAGAGCTCCATTATCTTGAACATTTGAGTCCTTATCATCAAATTGAAGAGAAGGAAGGTCCAATGCTCCTCCTCCCCCCCCCTCCAATTCCGTTGCAATGAGGCTTGGGGTGGCCCTCACCACCCATCCCCCTCCTATCCCCAAGATTTGTCCCCCCCTTCCCCATTTCCACAGCCTTTTCCTCTTCACCCTTCCCCATATCTGTCGTTTCTCCTTCCCCCCACCTTCTTTCGCCTCGTCATCCCCTCAATGTTTACTTCTAATCAGTTACCCAAGGCCAGAGTGCCATTCCAATCCCAACATTCTTACTTGTAGGATCAGGGTGTGACTCTCCCAGGACCGCGTAGGAGTCTTTCCCTTTCCCATGGACTACAAGGTCGACGCCCCATCCAAAACAGCCCCTTCCACAACAGTTCTAGCAGCTAGGGCCCTCAAGCTATCTAGACATTCCAGGCACTAGAGATGTCAGTCCTAATGACGTGGATGAGGGGGTTATGAGGGGACACGTCTCTTGGGAGTGGATAACAATCTCGTGGACAAAGGGTTGTAAAGGGGTGATGAGCCCATGATTGTTTAGGTTGGCCTTTGATGAGACATTGTGTTCATGCAACGTGATTGGTGCATGGTTTGACATTGAGGGCACGTGGTGCATGCAACCACACTGGTCGACCAATCAAGTTCTTGCGTTTTCGTTAATTTTGGAGATTCGGCGGTGCTTGGAGATCCTTTAGAGGTTGTCGTGGCTGTGAGCAAATTTTCTATGAGAGTTGTCTTCTAGAGGTTTGTGGATAATTGACTGATTGCCAACATAGTTGGGTCCGTACGTGTATGGTTGGCTGAATCATACGCGTATGAAATAATTATCCCGTACGCGTATGGTACGGCCAATCTTACTTGGTGTTTTTAGGGGAAAAATGAGGTTCCTAGACCTTTATGAAAACGTTTTTTAATCAGTTTCTTGACTTGAAAATTACTACACGTTTGAAGTTGAAAGTTTTGTAGCTCTCAGTCAATTAAATGAGTACAATGTATATTTTCCTGTTTTTTTGGGGGGTTAAAATTAGGGTCTCGTATGATTCAGCCCGAGGGGCTGATCCATACTCCAATTATGCTTACGTTTCGGTATGCAGTATGCGTATGGTAATGTATGGAAAAAACTATTGTTGCTAGGCCTTCTTGTTGGCTCTTAGCATCTAGTATACTCTTGTCTCGAGTTGATGGTCCTAGTAGTGTGTCCTAAGTCTAAAACCTTGAGTCCTTATAAGTGATATAAAACTCTATAGAGGTGAGCCACAGTCCTAGTTCAATAAAGGGTCTTTTGTCGATTTTGTTGCGTCGATTTTCATTTTTGATTATTAGATGTGTTAAGAGAGGAAGAGCTTTGATTTTGGTCAGATACCAACATCAAAATTGGGCGAGAGCCTCGAGGGGCTGTCGGAAGCATTGGGTCTGCCAAAAGATCGCAGAAGCGTCGCTCACAAGAGTCTAGACTCGCATAGTTAGGGGAAACGGAAACGGGGAACGAAAACGAAAACGGAAACGTTTCGGGATTTTTGGGATGGCTGAAACGGGGAAACGCCACGTCAGCAACAAGGGGTTTTTAGAAAAGGGGGTTTTGAGATGAGAACACACACATTTAGATTGCTACAGCCAACAACCTACGTGTAACTTAAAATATAGTGCATAATACTTACCACAATGTCACTTAGAAGTTAGAACAAGTTACAAATTAGAACTTAGAAGGCTGAAAGAGAGGGCTGAAAGAGGCGGCTGAAGGAGGGTTGAAAGAGGGCTGAAGCCTGAAAGAGGGCTGAAGGAGTGGAGTTAGAGCTTTGAAGGAGGGCTGAAGGGGAGTAGATGATGATGGAGGGCTGAAGCAGCCTGCAGGAGAGAAAGGAGTGCAAAGGAGTGAATGGGGCTCAAGGAGGGCTGGAAGACGTTGAGGATGGAGAGAGTATGAGGTTGAAGGAGTGGAAGGAGTGAAACATTCCACAAGAGGCCAAAATCGAAGTCAAAACGACCAAAATTGGGCTCATGTTGGATTTTCGCGACATTTGGAGACCCTAGATGCTTTGTTGTTTGAAACGGGCTGTTTTTGTGCCGTGAAACGCGTTTCAGGCTGGCTGAAACGTTTCGGCCAGCCGTTTCAGGGTCCTGAAACGTTTTAGACTTTGAAACGCGTTTCAAGATCCAAGCTTCCTTGGAATGGCGTTTCAAGCGTGGTTGGGCTCTGAAATGTGTTTCAGCGTAACTATGGTCTAGAGTCGACATGAGGGGGCTCCCTCAGCTTGTACCTCCTGTGGCATAGGAGTTTCTAATGGTCCTACCGTAGCTCTTTGTCAGTGACGTGCTTGGCGTTTGGGGTTCTTTGCGGCATGCTTGCCTCGTCTTCTTCAATCCACTCATGTCACCCATCTTGCAAGCACTGTTATAGATTGTGTTGCAGTGTTGAGCACACATCACACAAGCCCACCACACATTGCCACGTGCTTAAGGCATTTGTATCATAGTTTGTCGTACTTTGTCTTGCCTTGGGAGATGACAACGCCCATGGCCCTGAAGATACTGTTAGGCATATTTAATTGGAATGGGGATGTCTTCAGAACGCTGCACCCCTTTGGAATGGGAACGGGACTGCAGGTTGACAAGAACGGAAACACCACATCACCAATGGAGGAGTTGCAACATCACCAATGAGTTTTGAGGGTGAAGGAGCCTATGTAAATAATGATGATAAACTGCCCCAAACGGCATACAAAAACAAGGCAACTAGGAATAGACCCTCAAAATAGTATCAAGTTGGACAAAAGAAAGGAGAACTAATTGGCTCCTACAAAGTTGGAAGCTGTCATTTAGTGTCTAGCCTTGTGAAACGGCCTAAAGGAATATTCACACTGTGTTCCCTAGATGTTTCGTAGCTGCAAGCGAACTCGTATTATCACATTGTATATGGGACTGGTAGTTCACAATTCCATGTGTAACAACCGTGTGAGGGGACATGCCTCTCTAGATACTAGGCCATTTTAAGTCCCCATTACATTAACCTAGAGAGTGAGGCTTACAACCTTAACATGGTCATGCTTATCCCGCTAGCCTTCATCATGGCTGAGTCTGCGCTTCACATCCGGAGTGTCAACAGTGACGAAGACTTTGTATTAATGGATGCTCAAGTATGTGTGGGTGTTTTGGATTTGTATGTGTGAGAGCTTATGTTTATACTATGGTCTACACCCAATGTTGGGCGTTGATGACGTTAGTGGGGATGTCATAGTAGCTAGTCCGTGCTATGCATGATGGAGTGTATGGTTTTCAACCTTATGAGTGACTGTCATGAGATTGGAACCTCATTATGTTGTGTTTTCAGAGGATGAGTTTGGGCATGTTCTTGGATTCATCTAGATATATGGTTATCCCGCTATGTTGCCCACACTTTGTTGAGCTCGTACATACCTTTTTTTAACACTCATATTCATAGTCAAAGGAGTTGAACCCCCCAAAAAGAGAAAAAGAGAAACAAGGCAAAAAGGAAGAAGGGGAAATACTAGCGGGCTGCCCGAAGGTGGGCAACACCCCCTACCTGGACAGCCAACCCTCGCCGGCTAGATCTGGGGTGTGGTAGCCCCGAATCCAGCTTATGAGACAGCTTATAAATTTCCGTCACATCAGCCTCTTTTTTCTGTCATATAAAATCTCTAGAGTAATTGCACAGCCCTCATTTGCTCTCATCTTCTATCCTAGACATCTACTTATCTCTATGTCGTCGTATGGGGGCTCACAGGTGGGACACTGACTTTTATTTTAATTAATTCTATTCATTTCTCCCTTTGGGGCTGCTGCATTTGCTCTGGAGATTCTTGTGATTTGAAATTAGGAGTATTCAGCATTGTTGTGCTTATTGATCGCCTCTCCTTCGCATCCGGACTTTTTTGCTACAAGCATTGTATGGTTGGTTGAGTCAGTCCTGAACTGATTGTTTCTGCCAGGCAGCGGACTCCCAGATTGTGTCCGATTATGTTCGCTATTTTCTGAACCAACACACGTGAGTGGGCTCACTGTCTCCAGCTTGTCTATGGAAAATTTGGTGCGTATCTGATGCATATATGGTCTTGTTGATATGTCGCTGTATTAATATTACAGGATACAGTTGGGCAGACCTGCCACGGTAAAGACAGCTGCAACTTTGGTACGCGAACTTTCATATCAGAACAAGGTGTGAAACATATATCTCTGGAATTTTTGTTAAGTTGAGGTTATTACACATTTACTTTTGCATGGAACATAAGTTAAGTGGATTGCTTGATTCTGATGACTGGTTTAATATGCTCTGTGCAATTGCAGTCTTTTTTGGAAGCAGGGCTTATTGTGGGTGGTTGGGATAAATATGAGGGTGGAAGCATCTATGCCATACCGCTTGGCGGTACAATTCTTCGTCTACCATTTGCTACTGGAGGTAATTAGCATTTAGTTTTCCCTAGCATTATGCGCATGGAAAAGGCAAATAGCATGTCCATTAAGTATGAGCACTGGATGGCTATGGTTATGTGCATAGGATCCGGTTCCAGTTATTTGTATGGATTCTTCGATCAGGCATGGAAAGAGGGCATGAGTAAGGAGGAAGCAGAGGTCAGCTCTTGTGACGGGTTGTGATATTAAAAGTTGATCTGTGTGTGGATGAATGTGCCAACTCTTCTCGCATTCACACAGTCATTTCATGAAAGCATCTCCTTGTGCACAGGCTTTAGTTGTGAAAGCAGTCTCTTTAGCCATTGCTCGTGACAGTGGGAGTGGTGGTGTAGTCAGGACAGTTGTGGTAAGTTTGTTCTGTACCGTTGGAAATTTGCCTCATGTAGAATTTAAATTGTTGAGGCGCCTGGTTTCTATGTGAAGATGAAGAATAATTAGAATGTAGCAAGATCTATATATCAAAGCAGTAAGGATGTTTCTTTCCTGAACTTTTTGTTTAAATAGTGTTTGCATTGCCATGCACAACTGCAGATCAATGAAAATGGTGCTAAAAGGAATTTTTATGCTGGTGACAAATTGCCTCTTTGGTATGAAGAAATTCCGCCTCAACAATCCTTGTTGGAAGCAACCAGTGAAATCGAACCAATGAAAAATTAGCAGTGAGTAAAGCCTTAAATCCTTTCCATGGTGAAACGTATTAACACATATATGAATTGGTTTTCTGAGACGGCCTAACTTGTGGTTTCACTGCAGAATTTCCATATGAACTGACTGTACCAGATCTGTTGGAAATCCATTTACAGAGTTGCCCAAGATGATGTAATAGATAAAGCTTTTATGAGAATTTTAGCGCGCTGTCTTTAAAGCCACATTTTTAAAGCTTCTGTATTTACTCTGTCATTGGTAATATGTGAATTCTTGACTAATTGCGTGAAACCTTTCCATTGATATTTTTGTAGAAGTCTGAAAAGTTCTCCATGAGGGCTTGTGATGGTCCAGAAAAATGATATATCTAACTGCCAGGGTCTGTTTGTCGGTCTATATGTGTCCTATGGGACAATCAGGATTGTCTAAGGCATCTTCTCCAACACTTCAAGCACGCCTAACCATGTTTTGCTCTGTAGACTGGGAGTTTTTGATTAGATCAGTCATGATCTGAAAGTCCTCAAAAGTGTGTTAACCGCATTCCATCATAATGTCCAGTATGCTCTGAAGGCCTTCAGGCTGAATGTTTACCAATTCACTGGTCTCTGCTTTGATTGGGTTTGGTTGAGACCTTCAACTACTGAATTCCTGGTATCGTTTTGCTTTCTAACTCATTGAAGAATCCCATTTGTCCTTCGGCTGCCTAGATTTAATGTTAACATGTGGCCGATGGATATTTGGAACATATTACTATTATGCATATTGATGTCAACTCAGATTTGGGTATTCAAGCAAGTCTTCAAAATGGCCGAACCTAGGCAGAGTACAGAAAGAAGAAAGTGTAAACCCCCCCCTCCCCCCGTCTCTCCCCACACCCCCATATCTTGTTCTTGTTTCTTTCTTTTCTTTTATCCTCTCTTTTTTTTCTTTGGGTGTTGGGGGAAATTTCATTCATGTGGCCTGCCCGAGATGGTGCACGAAAAAGGGGTGAATTGAAAGCTGAGAGAGAGACAAGAAGAGGAGAGAGAGAGATGGGAGGATTTAAGGGATACAAATAGCAAGTGCAACAACATGGTGGACGGAAAATGGAGCTAAGAAAGAGAGAAGGAGAGAGAGAGAGAGAGAGTTTATTAAAGTCTTCGGAAGACCGATGGGTCTATGAGACTGTGAAAATTTTGATACAACGAGCTGTGGTAGTGGAGCTACTAAACGAGCATCCATACCAATGCAAAATGAAAAAATGCAGAATGGCAGCACTAAGTCCTAAGTACAACATAGCCATGTCGATGGTCGTCTATATATCAATCTCATCATCATCATCATCAGCAGCAGCAGCAGCAGCGGGATATCAAGATGGATGAGGCAGTGGAGGCATGAAGTATCGGCCACTCAAAGGTGGACTCTTGGCACATCTCCTGGTTGTAGCTCTGCGTCTGACCAGGGCTATTGTGACTCCCGTCGGTCGGGCTTCGACTCTAATCAAGGAGGGGATGTCCCCAAGCTCTGGGTCACGGTCATCTCAAGGCCTCGTCTCGTGGGGGTCCATGTGATCTAGTTGAAAGAACTCCGTGATAGAGCTCTGAGAGGGATTAGTCGAGGAAGAAGTTTGCTCCTGTCTCCGTGCTCGGAGTATCCTCTCGCGGTTGTCTAAGTACCTCATGAATGAAACTTGCTAAACATCGTCGGTCTGGGTAGGAGAGGAAATGGGCTCAAATCCTATAGCTATCTTTGAAGAGGCAGTAGAAACGCCCTCGGAGCTCATAGTAAACGGGACACCTGACGATGAAATGCTCCTCTGTCTCAACTTGAGAGAGAGAGAGAGAGAGAGAGAGAGAGAGAGAGAGATTAACGTTTGTAGAAGACCTCACGGGTTCGTGAGACATAGTATCAGCACTAAAGAGTGACTTACTACATCTGAACAGCCAGAGAATCGAGGGAGTGCATAAGGCAAGCTCCTCTCGAGTTATTATAGGGCATAGCTATATTCTAACACTATCATAGAGTGGTCTTTATAACATCAGTTTAAGATTGAGAGTCTTTGGGTTTGGATTTGAAGTTCCTTGCCTATCTCGATATACCACCCCTTTAACTTGTGTTTGTATGAGAATCTTGACTCTTGCTACCCTCCCTTTGCAATAGATTTGTGTTTGTGTGTGAGTTTGATAGATATTGAGAATATCATTTTCATTCCATTTAAATTGCGGTACTTTCTTGTTGAGGCATGTGATTATATCCTCAATGCTTTTGTCCTCATCATCATGGAGACAATCTTCCTTCAATCCCCCAATGCATAAGATTGTCTTGTTGTGTTCTCTAGCTTCCTTCTCTTTTACTTCCACATAAAGGTTTATTCTATTGACTTTGTTATTGGCATCAACATATATTTCTTGCTTGATTAAGCTCATATGAGTGGTGATCATATCTTTAACTGTGGAGATATTGGTGCCTGTGGAAATATATCACATTTGTGTACGACTTTTGTAATAATTTTAGTCTTTCCACTTCCCTCCATATCTTGCCCTTTTCTCCCAAGGGTTGCAAGTTGAAGCTTGAGCTCTCTAATCTCTTGTTGTAGGTAATAGATTTTCTCTTGTGGGTCGATATTAATCATCCGTCTTTGATGTGTTTTTGCATAGGGGGAAGGTGTCTTTGCAATGGTCGAATACGAGGAATTCAATGGGGAGAGAGAGAGAGAGAGAGAGAGAGAGAGAGAGAGTTTTACTTCGTAGGAACAATCCCAAGACGCAGACAGTAGGTGTATCCGAACGACCACAAGGATCGAACACACACACGACGACACGAACTAGAGCCTCAGCCACCAAGACCCAGGTGGGTTTTAAAACTTGATGGGGAAGGATGGCTTATACATGATTGAGAGAGTTTTTTACTTCGTAGGAACAATCCCAAGATGCACACAGTACGCGTATCCGAAATCGACCACAAGGATCGAACACACACGACGACACGAACCAGAGCCTCAACCACCAAGACCCACGTGGGTTTTAAAACTTGATGGGGAAGGATGGCTTATACACGATTGAGAGAGTTTTTACTTCGTAGGAACAATCCCAAGACGCACACAGTAGGCGTATCTGAAGTCGACCACAAGGATCGAACACACACACACAATACGGTAAGTGAGAGAGAGAGATTCAAGGGATGCAAATAGCAAGTGCAACTTAGCCCAATCATAAAAATCCTAATGCGAATTTTCAAAAATCAACATGTTTAGCTTCTCAAAGTTGAATTTCCAATTAGGCCTTCCATGGGCAAGCCAAAAAGCGAGTCCATTACAAGAAGTCAACATTTTGTATTTGTATCAGGATAGTGATATGCATCTTTAAACATGTGCTCATGCAAGGGTTGAGAGTGTCTAGTGATGAGTGTTAGTAATATTGAGAGGAAAAAATGTGACAATCTTGTCCAACAAATTTACAAGTATCCCAAAAACATCCCTAAACATACATCTTTTATAAGTTCCCTCAAGCAATGAATGTGAGACTTGACATCCTAATTGTTGCTTGTATCTTGGTCTAGAACCTCCTAGTAACCTTGCGTCTTGAAAAGAGATGCCAATTGATTCTCGATTCCTCCCACATAGCGGACAATGGCATCAAGCGTCCAATATTTTCTCCAATGTCTCTGTAATAGGAGGTGAAATAACATCTTCTAAAGAAAAACTCGATCTTATTGCCAATTGGAGTCTCCAAAATAGAAATGACCACTCTCTTCAGTGCCTTTTGAACTAGGATAATTCTGTGGGCTTGACACTAAGCTCACTCCAATTAGAGAGACTTGTAGATCATCTTAGTAGAATCATTGTCCACTGTAAAGCCCATGGATAGACCCAAACAAATTTTCAAGTAATTGCCTAGACCACCATAGAAGGATGAGAGTTGAAGATTGACTTCATTATTGTGGAGTGATAAAAAGTTGGACCAAAATCTGCTCATTGCTCTTGAACCAAGCCCATTTTGCTTCCCCCATGTGCTTTCATTGTTTCAAGCCACTAATATATAGTTTTTGTTCTTCTTATATCAAATGGACTTCAAAGGGGAAAGCTTGACACTTGTGACTCTAGACCACCAAATTGATCTTTAAATTAGGATCACTTGAAGAGTGACGCGATCAACACAGTTGATCTCTCATCCACGTGTTCACTGCAAGAGCAACAAGATCCGAATGTGGAAATCTATAAAACAATCTACTCCTCACATGGAAAATCCCAATAGCCCACATTAACACTTCGGGAATAAAGATGAGCACGTGCACTCAAAGGGTCTTAAGAATTTTGAATAAGCAATTCAGAAGCCATAGCTTTCCCAATGACATTTGGCACACCCCAACACACCTAGATATGAAAGCTCTAAGGGAAGGCAAAATATAGTTTGTATATGTTTCAATACAATCACCCTAGCTGACAACTCAAGAAGACGAGACCTCCATCCTATCTGCCTTGCTTTAATTTTTTGACAATCTTTGTGCAAGAGTACCATTTATGAAGATGACGCCAAACAATATCCAAGAGAGTATTTGCTTAGAAAGGATGGTTTCTATTAGCAAATAGCTTATCTGAGTTACAAACTGAACGAGAAGCCACAAAATAACCATATACAATCCTTAAGAATATATTGACAGAGTCCTCATCAAGATGAAGAAAAGCCAAAGAATCCTAAAGAAACACATATAGACATAGATTTTCATTGTTGAGAAGAGAAAGTCCTATGATTACTTTGTTTTCAAGAACTCTCCCAAACTAGTGCCACTAGCTACAGGTTACCTTTGCCTTTTCAAATCAAACTAAGCCACAACACTACCATTAATTGTGATCACTAAAGCAACATTCACAAAAAGAGATGATACCAAAGAGAGAAACTTTTGCCCAAAGCCACTAGTCTCCAAAACCTTCATTAAAAGTTCCCAATGGATACAACCGTATGCGTTATCAAACGATTTAATTCATCCTAATCTTAAGGTCACAATCTTGGATTGAAACCAACGTTGATCAAAGTAAATGATCACATCTCAGGATTTGCCCTTCTTTTGACTAGATCCCATCATCAATATGCTTTGAATTCTTAGCTGTATCTTGTGAAAACGCATTTGATGGATTTCATCTTTGTTCATTACGAAGTTCATCTTGAATGTGTGCATGCTGAGAGTCAACTAAAGGCTTTATGCTTATGAACGCTTCTTTAGGTGTGATGTTCTGCAGGATTACATTTTGAATTTTGTTCATCAAGTAAACTATAGTTCCACATGCTTGTGCCTAAGATGAATGGGTAAGTTTCTTTTCATCCATCATGCCTCTAGCAGATTCTACTTGGACACTATTCTTTTTTTCCCATCTTGCTAAGGAGTAGGTAAATTGTCTTTGGATGCCATGGTGTCTATAGAGGTGATTGAACTCATTTGATTTGTAGTCTCCTCAATTGTCACATTGGAGGATCTTTATGTACTTTTCTTTTCCAACAAATCTTTGAACTCTATGAATGCACTGAGTGCATCTGTTTGTACGAGTAAGCAGATTTATGTTTTCCTAGAGTAGCCCAAAGATCAGAGATTGAGATATAACTCCAAACATTAGAATTGATGATTTGGAGAATGTTAATGCTCCCAGATCAAGAAAAGGGAAAATCTTGTTTCTTTCCCATATAGTAGGATTCCTCTTGCATATATGCCCATGTTGTCAAGTAGAGGTAATCTAAAATAATTCAATGCCTTCTTTGAGTAGAGATAGTGGTGGTGCCACCCCCCCTACTTGTAATCCTTCTTCTCACATCAAGAACCCCCCCGCCCCCCCAATGCATCCCACCCTATACCCTTGGTTGCCGTGTCTTATAATGGTGGTGACCCATTTTCTTCCCCTCGGATTCTCCCACTCATCTTGCTTTTAGCCTCCCATCTCTTTGTTTTTCCTCCTCCTCCATTTTGTCATTGCACCACCCGCCTCCCTTTCATATTTTCCTCATTTCCCTTTTGCATTCAACCCCCTCTTCTCTCCCCTCCCCTCCTACATTCACCCCCTCCTCTCCTCTTTATGTCCACTTCTGCATTCGCCCACCTCTCCTCTTTGATTCTTTTCCTCTCCCACATTCAACCCCCTCTCCTCTTTGATTCCCTTCCTCTTTCCTTCCCTCAACCTACCCCCCTCTTTGATTTTCTTCCCCTCCCCTTCCGCATTTACTCCTCTCCCTCAAACCTCCCTCAACTGGCATGATATCCCCCTTCCCCTTCCCCCTCCTCTTAAGCTTTTGCCAGCCATCCCTCTGCGCGATGCCTCCCTTTCCCTCTAGCTATTGGTGCTAGCCCCTCCCCCTCCCCCTCCCCCTCCCATACTCTGTGCATAAACAACAAACACCCATATACAAAATAAGCACATGATGCACAAACTCAAAAGAAATATTGGATGCATCCAAATGACACACAACGATATGAAACACATGTGACACAACACACATGCGCGCGCACACACACACGCGTGCACACACACATGACCTGATGATGAAAATTGTGATGGGGAGAGACATAACACATCATCTCTCTAGCTTCACTAAGGTAGAGTAGTACTAATCTTAGGTTTGGTCTATCTAATTATAACTAAATTGAACCTAGCTAGATGCTTAGGACTCGTTAGTTGAACTGGTTTAATCTATGTAGCTATAGTTAGATCTAACTTAACTAGATACTTAGGACCTGTTTAGATGAACTAGGCCAATGTGTAGCTGAAACCCCACCCAAGTCACTTAAGGCTACTTTAATACTAACTGCATTTCATAGACCAAGGCACCTCAAAAACCCATTTTTAGCTTGAAGTTTGCTTGGGTATAACTTACTCAACTAAAGACCAAATTGGACCAATCAAAGACCATATTTCATACATCAAAAGACTAGGTTTTGTACAATTTTCCATCATATTTGATCCAATGTAGCACCATTTCCAAATCCAACCGTGGAATAATTTTATGCACATTATGAAGGACAAATAAGCATAACTTGAGTAACATAAATTGCAGTTGGATGTAGTCAATAGGTTCAACCAATTAAAGGCAACACTAATTATAGCAGCATCAAGGCAACCCAAGCTCATGGAATCTTCATCAGTAAGTACCATCAACGTATTTCCTATTCAATTATAACATTTGTGACAAAGGACAACAACTCAAAGAAATGTATGTGTTTCAATTTACCATTTAATTGACATTTCAAGCATTTTGACAATCAACGAGGAATCAAATCCAACAAATTATTACCTTGGCTATCATGATTGTGTCGCGCAAATAAAGGTCAACCAATATTGTCTTACACTCCTTGTATTTCATCCAATGTTTCAAATTTCCCACAAGACTAACTTCCAACCAAACCAAATAGTCTAAAATCTTACAAGGGAACCCATATGGGATCATTTTCTAGAGGACTAGCCCAAATACATAAAAAATTATATACCAACAATACAAGGGACTAGTTTCCATCTTTTTCAAAGTATACGTGGAGAATATTGGGACCATTTTTGTTTAGAAACTTGAGTGATACTAAGCTTTTAAAATCAAGGTGTCCAAACCTCTTGTGCCATAGTGAGCTTAAGTAATCATCATGATTCTAATGAGAAGCTATGAGGGTTCTCTAAATGGTTCACGAATGAAGAAAGTTTAAACATTCATCCAATTTTTGCACCTGTTGTATTAGTTTTGTACAATGCTCAGATTGTGCAGCCGAACTTGTTGAAGACTAGTTGCAGATCTCTTTCAATGAGCCATTGTTGGAACATAGAAAGCATCTCTTACTCTTTCTGCAGTACCTTCATCACTTCAAGGTGCAATATGTTTGATCCTTTTAATCTTGTGTGGGGTATTGTCACCCTTGATTACCTTTTCTTTGGGATTCTTCTTCATGAGAAATATGATTGCTTGCACTTGAGTCAAACCACCAAATACTTTCATCAGTTCCAAACGGTTTGGACTTTGCGTTTGAATCTTGAGAGGTAAGAACTTGATATTGAAACTATCTTGAGGTTGACTTTGAATTTGCTCTAGCATTGAGTCTTTGTTAATTGTGGTTCAAGAAGGGTCAAAAGCACAGTTAAGTGAAGTGAACATGAGTCATGGTATGTGTGTGGAGTAGTGGTAAAGCTCCACTTGTAAGCATTTTCTATTTTAAAAACCATATGCAAAAGCTAGGCCTTGAAGGGCCGGATGGAGGACAACTCAAATGGGACCGCCCATCTTCTCCCTACCTTACCCCTAACATAACTTCAGAGCTAGATCCTTCCTACTTGACCCATAGGACTCTCAGACAAGAAAGACTGAAGGGATAGCTACACTTTTCAATGGATCGAGTAGTACTTTATGATTACTTGTGGCCCCTTTTGCTTGGGAAATGAAGTAGCAGATACTTGAGCATTTCCTCCACTCCTCAATAAGAACAACCAAAATCCCTAGCAACATGGGCCCCAAAGACATCCCATAGACAAAGCAACACTCAAATAAGCTGCCTTTGTCACCCAGCCCTCTTATGCATGCAAATGAAGGAGGCTCCTTTTTCTTCCCTACTAGTCATTCAAGACATGGTCCTAGCTCTTCCCATGCCCAAGAATTGAACTCCATACCAACAAGAGTTCTCGGTGGTAAAACCAATAGCAAGAAAGAAGTGCATAATGCACAAATCGGCTAGAGCACCTCTAATAGAACATGTCTTAGAAGCAAATCCATGAGAACTTCATTATGAGAGCAAGAAATCTACATGTATGTGTATCATGATTACAGTTAATGAGGAACTCCATGAGGATTCAGTGGATTAGCTCAAGTCTCATGCATTAGTTGGGTTTTTTCTGGGTTCCCACTCCCTTGAGACATTTTTAGAGTCTTGTGTTAGATTAAAATTGGGCAAGAAAAGGGATGACAATCACTCATGTTAGGTTCCTTAGAAAAGGATATTATGTGTTCCTCTTTGAGAGAGTAGAAATGGAAGCTAGAGTCCTACAATAAGGACGTTGGATTGTTAGGAACCAACCACTCTACTGTAAGTGGTAGTCCCCTAAAGTCTTCTCGAACAATCAAAGGTCCACAAAGACCCCAGTGTAGGTGGGATCACAAAACTTCCTCTATCACGTTGCAAGTAGAGGTAGCGGGTTGGGTGAGGTTCTAGGGGTTAAAAAACAACAATTCATCAATCCTAGAGGCAATCCTTAGGCCTATGTATCGATGGATATTGTAGAGGATTTGCCAATACCTTGATTACCCTCAATAGAAGTGGGAAATTCTTTAAAGAACAATATCTCATGTACAAGAACCTTCCAAGTCTTGTTTTCTGTGTGGCTTGTCAAGTCACATTGTTAAGAAGTGCCCTTTAAAAAAAGGCAAGGATAAAGCCTCTTGTTGAAGCTCCGAAGCCATCTCTAGTGCCTAAGGCAAGTAGGTACCAACGTCTTTGAGGCCTTAACAGATAAAGGAAAAGATGAGTCGCGACATGAGCATCAGAATGATATGAAAGATGCTGAGGTCAACCAAGATGGTCAAAGGATTTTGAAGTCGAGATTGTCAATGGGGATGCAATGATGATAGAACTTCTTGAAGAAGATGATTTAGAGGAGGAACTACCACATCCAGTAGCAATGAGAAGGATCTTGCTATTCAACGGAAACCCTTAGCTATTATGGAAAACAAAACGAGTGTATCCCAAATCAAGGAGGCAGTTGCACAAATAAAAGCACCAACCCAAGGGCTAGAAAGGGTAAAAAAAAGAATGTTAAGTAAGCCCATTTCTTTTCTTGCACTAAATGTGTGTGGCCTCAGTGCTGCCTCATTTACCCCTCAGAGGGGCAGATTGTTTCTTTTTGGCTGAGAGCAAACTCAAGCTCTATAGGAAGTCAAGGTTACCGACCTTATCTGAAGGGCCGGATTGAAAACAATCGCTAGAAGAAGAATTTGGTTTTACACCAAGCATGAGGAAGGGAGAGGTGGTACTGCTATCGGAGCATTATTTCCAATCGTGACAATATATGCCCCCATTGGTGCCCAAAGGAGAATCCATACATGGGAATATCTCTCAATGATAGGGGGCAATGCCTTTGTCTTGGGGGGCTTTAACATGGTAAAAGACAAGTAGGACAAATGGATGGCTAAAGGTTCTGTTATCAGAGGGGCTGGACTACATGCTTGGGAAAATCATAAGGATGCTCTTTAGCTAGTTAACTCGAGCACTAGATCAACATTCCCTATTCTAGTGGCCTTCTTATCATAGAAGTAGCATGTCGTGTTGGTTGTGCTCTTTGTTTTGTTCCCTTGATAGAGTCTTTTTGTGTCTTTTTCCACTTGGTGGACATTTGTGATTCGCTGGTGCTTGTTGAACCAATTGTCTTCGATTGTTAGGCCTGAACAGTCACAAATGTTGCAATACCTGTCTGACCGACACACATTCACCATGTGACCATCTGCTTTGTACTTGTGGCACCAATCCTCACAATTTTTTGGGGTGCCTCTAATTTGATTCCCTCTAATTCCCATTTCTTTTAGGAGCTTCTTTAGCTCTTCCTCCTCAACCTTTGTGTCATTTTTGATCGCCACTTCATCATCTTATGTTCCCCTTCTCCACCGCAACATTGGCTCTACTAAGCAGTTTCATGATACATCGTTTGCTGAATAAGTTATCTCTATGTTGTGCAAATCGGCTTCTTGAGTGATCCACTCATCAACGAGGACCGGAGCACGTGAATTAGCTAAGTGGTAAAATAGAACTAAAGGGCCTAAAATTGTGCACGTTTTACAAAATCGAGAAAATACTTTTTAAATGAAGATGTTGAAGGGTCATTCTATAGCACTCGACAACAAGTCTTAGGGTTTGGCGGCTCACCAGCGTGGAAGCTACATTTTTGACTTGCCAGACGGCACTGCTAGCCTCTCGACCATGGTATGCCTCTTTCTGTCATGAATTTGGCTTCAAACTCGCAAGCAGTATAGGAAATTTTGAATCGGTTTGGAATACTTTGGTTATTCCTTCTCTTTTTGTGATGCGGAGAGGATAATTGATCGTATATCGTCTACTTGTTAAACAGAATTCCGTCCTTCTATAGCAAATGCGAAGTGTCCTCTCCAGTCTTAATAGTTTAAATGCGGAGGTGTGCGATAATGGATCTGTATTTCACGAACTTTTGGTAAAAGTTTTCCAAACGTAGTCCGTTGGTTATTTTGGTTTTTGGAAGTGATTCTTCTAGCATTAGGTTCTCCTTTTTTTTGTTTGGGGGGGGGAGTGCTTCTTCCAGCAATCGCTAATGCAAGCAATAAAGCAATGTCTCTGTATCTTTCAGCCTATTGGAGGTTCCAGTTTGATAAAGCATAATCGTCGGCTAACACTCCTGCTTGAGCTCGACTCCTGTGTCGCAAGTACTTGTATGTCAGGGAAGACCTACACGATTGAATGAACATGCAAACCTAGCCTCAACATGGGGGCTGGCGGGAATGCCATACTCGTCCCAAGTGTCATTTACTTAGCCCCTTTATTGCTATTCCAAAACACCTTGTTGTGGTATGAACATGCAAACAAACAAGAGAAGTAATAGTGAGGGCGATCTAGCTTGCATAAACAAAGAGAATGCAGAGGAGAGCTTTGGGGGTTGTGGATTTTCAAACGATTCCCTAGTGTCGTGCCTTCACAAGAACGTTGACCAAAGTTGGCGGATATTATACCTGGGTGGTCACTCTTTCCTGCTGTTAAGATCTGAATTCTAAAGGAATTGCAGGTACAATTTGAAATATTGGGATATACTGACGTTGGTTACCTAATCCTGGAATTCAACTCATTTGTTTAGACTATTCGCGGGCCTTGAAATTATGGCCCAAGAAGCTAGTTGAATCTTGAGAAATGATTGTACAAAACAATTAATTGGCTGCAATTGTAGGTTGTGGGCCTGTGCCAAAAGCGTTGGGTTCAAAGCTGCAATATAAGGCCTTCTCGCATGACATGAAGAGATTCGTTATAAGCACTAACCATAAAATTTCAAATCAAAGTTCAACCACAAATGCCCCACGTTCAGACACCTCAATAATGCAATTGTCCTTTGCATGTAATGCTATGAATTAGGAAAGAAGTGAATGTTTAGGAAGTGAAGTGCTAGTCTAACCAGGTGTGAGAGTCACAGCCTAGTACAAACAATGGAAGCAATGTAAAATAGACAAGGATTCTTTAAATAGTCTAAAATAAGCTAGATGGTTGCTTTTTTGTGCGGCAGCTTGGAGGTTGGGTGGGATGCTAGACTGCTGTCAAGTGTTGGAAGAATGGTGGGGATCATTTGTGCCCCTCCACGAATAGGGCCTGCCGATATGCACGACTTTTCAATAACCCAAAGTGTTTTAATTGAGTCATGTGGAGATAGTGTTGGAACACATGGTCAATGTTTTATTGACTCTACCTTTCATCATGAGAGAGGGCTATCATACATGAAACATTTTAGTCATTATATGTTTGGAATTTCGGTTTTGGATATGTTTAGGATCCTTGACCGTAGAATCAAAATCCAAAGTAGCGACGGTCGAAGTCCATTTTCTTTTATTGTTTGATTGTTCTATATTCGGAGTTCATCTCCTCTCTCTCTCTCTCTCTCTCTCTAATATATATGTAAATATATTCATTCTCTCCGTCTCTCTTATTTTATTATTTATTATTTGTAAATTCAAAATAAATAAAAAAAGAAACTAATTAAAAAATAATGATAACAATTGTTTCCTTGTGTTTGCATTGTTTGTGTTTCATTTGGTTTCTTATATGTACGTTGGTAATCTTTGTTCCCTTGTGTTAGCATTGGTGATGGTGGTATGTAATGGGGTTTGTTGTGGTGGAAATTTAACCTGAGTATGTAATGGGGTTTATTGTGGTGGAAATTTAACCTAAGCTAACTCTCTCTCTCTCTCTCTCTCTCTCTCTCTTTTCGCATTCTTAGTCTTCTTTTCTGCTATCCAAGAGATTCTGTAATCTTTTGAAACCTAGATGGCAGCTTATGCTCGGGTACTGATGAGAAAATAAGCATAGCGTTACTTACTAAGTTATTTCAATATTTTATTTTTCTCATTCACTCATATTTTTGTCGAAAGTCGCTTACAAATTCCCTTCTTTCCTTTGTTCTTTCGCTTGTTCTATAAAAAATGGCAATTTATATGATTGGATATATTCTATTTTTATGAAGGTATATGTAATTTTCATCACAATTCTTGTGTCTAGCTATATGCATCTCCCTCAATGTCTATTTTGCAGTTAGCATACCACACTTTAGTCTCAAGCCTTTGAGGGACTTCATTGCCACTATTATTGTCCTTGTGTAACTTGTTTTGCATGCATACCTTTTGCTTACATTCCAAAGGAGTAGATTGGATACAGCTCAAATTTTCTCTGCTTGTTTTTTTCTGGGTGTGGAGAATGTTGATCTTTTTCTCCCTCTGTCCCTCGTGTACGTGCCCTTTTCAAATGATGTTTTGAAATGTGTCTATATTGCTGAACTTCCCCGAGTCATCATGGTTGCTTATTTAATTGATCCTCACATGTCACCGGAACCTGCAGGTAAAGTATTCCAGGGAGCCTGACAATATTACCAAGGGTAAGCTGTTATGCCCAATAGTTATTTTAAGTTGTTGAGAGTCAGTGTGTCCTTGACATGGATATTCTGTACTCATGTTTGGTGTTTTGTATTTCTGTTTGGATGGAAAGGTTGTATTGTTCATTGCCTGATTAGTCCCAGTCCTGTAGATTATTATGATTTTTATCTCAGAGGTGGCATATGTGAAAGATTACATGGAACTAGTTCATTTGCAAATTTATAAGGTTGAGAGAACATTGCTGGTTCCTAACATTGACTTCTGCTGGCAGCATGCAAGGCTAGAGGCTCGGATCTTCGTGTCCATTTCAAGGTATCTGTCCTTTCATTTTCTTAATCTCTCCAAGTTTTGTGTCAATGAAAACTTTTAGTTACCTCTGCATATGTGCCACTATTTTTGAGCAGAACACCCGTGAGACGGCTCAGGCTATCAAGAAGCTCGAACTTGGGAAGGCAAAGAGGTATCTGGAGGATGTCATTGCGCATAAGCAGGCTATCCCATTTCGTCGCTTCTGTGGTGGTGTGGGTAGAACAGCCCAAGCAAAAGCTCGACACTCTAATGGGCAAGGTCGTTGGCCAGTCAAGTCTGCCCATTTTCTCTTGGGCTTGCTAAAGAATGCAGAAAGCAATGCAGAGGTTGGTACTATTTTGTTATTGTGGTTTCTGATATTCCCTATTTTATCCGATTCACTGTCTCATCATTCCTAATCTTGCAAAATGTGTTTTTCAGATAAAAGGGTTGGATGTGGATACGCTTTATATTTCACATATACAGGTCAACAAGGCCCAGAAACAGCGCAGACGCACATACCGTGCACATGGGAGGATCAATCGTATGTCTCCTTAGTGCTAGCCTTCGTGTCACAGCTGTGTCTGCCCTCCACCTCCGGAGTGCTGACAGAAACTCCGTACGGAGATGTTTGTATAAATGGATGCTCAAGTATATGTGGGAATGTGGATATGTATGTGTGAGAGCATATGATACCATGGTCTACGGTCCCTGCTATGCATTCATCTAGATATATGTTCTTGCCGTATTAGCGGGCATGCAAAGTCCACCTTGTGAAGTTTTCATCCATGTTGCAGCTTGCTGGTATTGCGATAGATTCTCTCTCTTAAGTGGTGCATTGCCCTATCAGCTAGATTGTCTAAGTTTGGGAGAGGCTAAAATGAAATTGTATAGTCTACACAAGCATTTATAGCTGAAATGAAAGAATGTGGACTACTTTTTGATTAGTACGATTGGATATATTCTAGTCTTACAAAGGTATATACACTTTTTGATTAGTCAGTGCTAGCCTTTGTCTTACCTGAGTCTTCCCTTCACCTCTGGAGGGCTAACAGAAACTCGGTATGAAGACGTGGGTTTTTGCATGTGTGAGAGCATTGGGCGTTGAGGACGTCGGTAGAGATGTCATAGTAGCTAGTCTCGCCGTGATGAAGTTTATGGTTTTCAACCTTGTGTCTGTCATGAGATTGAAAATGTACTATGTGTTGTATTTTAAGACAATGAGTTAGGGTGGTTTCCGGATTCATCTAGATATATCTATGTTGCCTCAGATTTAGGTGATTTTGGTTTAGATCTTGGCAGTCCTCCTGTGTAATCATATTCTCATCGTTTGAGTTGATTTTGTCGATTTTGTCCCCGCAGCTTATATGTCATCACCATGCCACATTGAGCTTATCCTTGCTGAGAAGGAGACCCCGGTTAAGAGAGAGGTAAGGTTTTATGCCTTTGTGTCAATGAGTCTCCAGTTTGGGTGGCTTCAACGAGGAGTTGTAAGCATGGATGAGAGTTGATTTAAATTTTCAAAGGTTCCCAGGACCTATTCAGGTTGTATTGATGTGAGCTAGACTGATTTTCAGGTGCCCATCATATAAGATGGACTCTAATGATCCGGATTGATGCGTAGGTGGATGCCCCGTCCTCTGTCAGGCGACCTCGAAAGGGTCCAGCTCGTTTGCAGAGTGGTACCTCTTCCTGAGGTATGTGTTGCTGAGGCCTTTGTCCTTAAGGAACTTTTTGTATATCAGCTGACAATTGTGAAGTACCACAAAGTGTTGAGTCTGTTGTTTTACTTGGATATGAAGGTGAGGACAATTTTTTGAACAGCTGATGACAAATTCGTCAGGCAATCTTTTGCTTGGTCCTGGTGCAAGGAAGCAGAACTTTGCTACTTACAGGTGTGGACGCGTTTGTCTGGCTGTTTTGGGGAATGAAGCTTCAGGTTCAAAAGCATAAATGATGTGCTTGCTTGTTATCCGTCTTGGTCTAATTTTGACCCAGCTGATCTCATTTTTTGTGGGGTTCATTTGGAGGCATTAGTTCTGAGGCTTTCTTAAAGCAGCAGGTTGGGTAACTCCTCTGAGATTTTCACAGTTTTGGTAGGACTGCTTTTTTTGGTCTAAGAGAAGCTGTTTTACTTCTACTTGAAGGAAGCATCGATTTGTTGATCTCTACTCAGCATTTACATTGTACACCCTATGATGGTACTTAAAAAAGTTAATTGCATATTTCTTCACTGCGCCAAATGTACAAATTTACTATTAACAATGGTTGTGGTGATTTTCAACTTATAGATGTAATGAAGGAGACTAAACTGTGTCTCGCACACCTACTACTTATTGAGATGAAACTGTAAATGAAGCACCACATAACACGTGTTCTCTGTGTGTGTGTGTGTGTGTGTGAATGAAGTTGCAATCCCCCTCTTCAAACAGTAATATCTTACCTGTTTGCCAAAAGATTGACCGATTTGTTGAAGGACCGATCCTTCCTATAAGAGGAAGATGAAGAGAGGCAGAACTGCACCTTCGCTCTCTCTTCCCTCTGCTGGCACATGCATGGCTTTGGAGCTGGCTGAGGGCCGGGACTGTGGATTGAACTGCTTTAGAGGCTGGTGACCTAGTCGGTCAAAAGTTCACGGTCAATCGTTGACTTTTTGACCAAAGAGGCAATATGTATTTTTCACTTGCTTTTTCATATAGACTTCTAAATGCTTGGTGGTTGTACGTGTGGGTTGTAGTGCTAGAGTTGCCAGCAAAGACCCATGCACCATGTGTCGTGAATGCCCATGACTTACCCTTTTGCGAAAGCTGGATGTAGAGTATATGAAAAGCCTCCTTACAAAAGTCCTTGTAGACCCCCGGAGTGTTGATGTTTGAACTTGATAGTGTGGAAGTGTTGAAGATGTTGATTAGTAATGAAGTACAGTTTATTCAAGCTCAACCACATTAGCAATCTCGGTTGCTCCACATCTAGGACTATGGTTAGTGTTGAGTCCACATACATTTTGAGGACAGATAGAACATTGGATGCATGGCTTATCTCATAGGTATTGCAACTCTATGGCCACATCGTTGACAGCTTCTATGATAAAAAAGTGTCCAAAGCTTCCTATATTTTCGACCATGTTGCAGCCTATTGATATTGCGATAAATTCTTTCTATCTTAAGTGGTGTGTTTCCTTATCAACTATATGGTCTAAGCATTTTTTGCATGGATGCTTGTTTGGGAGAAGGCTAAATCATATAGTCTTCACAAGCAGTTGTAGCTTGAATGAAGAGAATGTGGACTACTTTTTGATTATCCTTCTCCTTTATTGCTAGCCTTTGTCGCAGTTGAGTCTGCCCTTCACCTCCGGAGTGCTAATAGACACTCAGTATGAAGACCTTTGTAGAAATGGATGCTTGATATGATACAATATCATAGGGAATGCTACTTGTCGATAAATACCATTGGAGAAGCACTCGCATTGCAACTTATGTGTCAATGGCACTTTTACATGAAAATAGCATGACAACTTTTGAGATTGCTTCCTTTGTGAAAGACCATCTACATTGAATGAGAATCACCATTTAGAACCCTCCACCCCACCTAATCATAGAGCTCCTCTACCTCACCCTTGCACACATAGGGGTTATGAGTAAGTTTATGGCTTGATCCTAGTGTAGTAGACATATCACCTCCATCGCAGAGGCATGGAAGTAGCTTACCAAAATTTGAAAAAGGCCATGGCCCAAGCTAGGCCATGGCTAAATATAAGTTGGGTGTTTTTAAATCCTTAGACCTCTTATCTAGATGGCATTTCCTAATGTTAGCCCTAGGGCCTTCCATCATAGGGCTAGTGATTGGCAATATGGCCATGGATGCAACATGCTCCCCCCCCCTCAAGATAATTGTATTCTTGTAAACGTAGCGAATCCTTCTCTTTGAGTTCGCAATTGTTTCTTCAATAAGATCCAGCATATATTCTACAACACAATGAATCTTGGCTTTGTTCCAAAGCTCTCATAGTTTTACAGGTGAATTTGTCATTTTATAAATAATCCTTACGGTGTACGACTACTGTCCTTAAGAGGATGCTTAGGTTTTGGGTCAACTTAGGTCCCTAGCTCATTGTAATACTTATGTCATGCCACCTTAATCAACTCTAAGATTCCCACATGTTTTGTCATTGAGTAGCTATTCCACAATTTTTGTCTACCTAAAACAAGAATATACAAGTCTATTCCTTGTCTCAATAAAGCATCTTTGGTACAATTAAGCCTTGAGTAATAGAATGAATTTGTAATAAGGCACAACACTTTAATGAAATTTCAAGAATCTATGAGATTCTTAGTTGGAACTTACCATCAATCCTCCATCAATTCATTTCATGGATCTTAGTTATAGGAATTGATTATCGTATGATCATTTACAATTGAACTAGATCTTTCACTCAATTCCTATATGTGTGGACAAGGCCTATTGGTGGTGGAGTCAGTTGCAATAACTATATATGAAATCAAATCAAATCAACTTAAACTTTTTGTGTTGATAATCATGCATGGAAAACTCTTTTGTTCATTAGAGTTGTTCCTAACATTGGGGACCCTTTATAATCTCTATATCAATATCCTTGATTGGTGTTCCTTGATAATCCATGCTTCGACTCAGACTATAGTGGTAAGAGAAGATCCTAAGATTGGTTTCATTTGTGGTTGTCATTTAATCTGAAAATTCTAGAAACTAAACATAGATTCCTTGAAGATCTAGTCTTTCCACAATGAGTATGTATTAATTTACAATCCAAAAAGTCTTAGTTAAAGGTGAAGCACTCACCTAAACAAAAGAAGTAATAATATATTAGGGGATTTGAGAGCATTGGAATACCCTCGATTGGTTTAGAATCCATGTTCAAAAATTACATACTTCTAGCTAATCGAATTTCTCCCTGTTTAGTTCACGTGCAACTAAAACACACTATTAGGCTGTACTAAAGGGATTATATCTAATAGCTGTTATTGTTTATGGCACTTCATGCATAGCTCACATTGTGCACTATCTGCTAACCAATAGTCAAGTTAGCCATCATTGAGTGGCCTGACTTTGTAAGAACCATGACCTTGGAGTCCAAAGGCTTATCCCATAGTATACAACTATAAATTATTCTACAGGTCACTTCATAGACTCTGAAGCTCCAACATAATAGGCCATATACCATAAACTACCTACACGTCGATTCAACTTGCCCTATAAGGTCTTGAACACAAGCATACCCATAGCTCCTTGCAGTGGACAACTAAGGAATTGTTGACCCAAGCATTGAGGACGGCTACCCCTTCTTGTTGCTTGGTCTCAATCTCCATCATCTAGCACCATTATGCCTTGCCTTCTATGCTAAGGAATATATCTTGGAGCATTCCCTTAGGCTCAACTTGTTGTTTTCCCACCATCCTCACTTGAAATGAACAGGTTTTAGTCCTCCATCCATAATAACTACTCAAATAGTGGCATTCTTAATCTTCATTGCGATGATAATCTCATCCAATATTGGTATTTTAGTATTGGGCATGGTTTCCAAGTTTATGTTCAATCCTAACTCTCCATCCAAGAGAAACTCTTTAGAGACTGGTATTCTTAATATTCATTGAGATGACAACTGATCTAGCAGTATTATTTTAGTAATGTGGGCATGGGGTTGCCAAGCTACCCACTATGCTGACTGCATAAGGCCTTTAAATTGCTCAATAAAGAACTCTCACCAATACAGGGCAAGTTGCAGTAGCTCAAGGTCACTTTTAAGCGTTTCATCTTTCTTAGCTATTTCATTCTTAGTTTTGTCTCCAACATCCCTATACTAGGTTGCACAAGTATGGAAAGTATTGGTTGCTCAAGGGCTTGGTGACGATCTACCTCATTAGAATTTCTTGGTTCCTTGTTCTTCTCTTAGCTTGAATTGATCTTCTCTTTGGGAAAAAACAAATCCTATGATACCAAAATTTAAAAATCAATGCATACAATTCATATTCCTCTCTCAGAGTCCAAAAATGTAAACTTAGATCTCACATAGAATATTACATGAAATGCTAGAAGAGCCAAAATATCACTAACACCTATGAACTAAATTGAATAGAACTTAAAATATTTAAAGAGATGGAAGATTTCGACACCCTAAAGACAAAAATAAGACCTTATATTACATAGACTAATAGTAGCTCACGTTGACCAAGTTTGTTGTTGCTATTGCAAAAGAATTAGACTCAAGAACAAACTCATCTAGGCACCCTAGAGACTAGCAAGGCTTGCTTGCACTATAGTAGTGAACTAGTAGAAATTTGACTTTCATGTGGACTCATATACTCTGCACAGACCAGGCCCACATCCAAAATGACCTCCATAACTACCTTCTCTCTGCATTTGTAAATGCCTCTACAAGTTGGTTGGTCCATCATGTTGGAGTCATATGCCATGTACTTACCATGCATCACCACATACCATTTCATGCAAACCATCATCCATTGTCCAATCACAAGCATTGTACCATCCAAAGTACCAATCACATGTAGCCAAGAAAAGAGCCCATGCACTCCAAAGATTCCCAAAGGCCCTCCATGAAGTTTTTGCCAATAGATCAAGCAAAAATGGCTTCAAACCTTTTTCTCTTCTTTCCACATTTTTTCAAAATGCACCTGATTGCACAAAATATGTGCATCTATAACTACTATCCATTTATTTTCTTCTTTATAGGCCAAGTTTTTGATCAACTATTAGCAACAATTGTCTCCACTAGTGCCTGCCAAACTTCCAATAATCTAGCAAGAACAAGATAAGATGTAAGAAAACATTTTTGGATAAAAGTGATGCAATCACTTTATCAAGTGTTCCTAAAAACAACATCTAGACATTGTTGACGCTTTATATGATTCATAAGACAATTTTCTTCTTGTAAGACTGATTAAATAAAAGAGAGATACCTAATACCTTTTAATGACAAGGTGAATGTGTGCACTACAAGCACCCATGTCGACTAGAGAAAAATTTCCATGATCAAATCACCTACTCTTTTATAGTTTGCTACGTTACTTAATACCAACGTAGTAACATTCTCACATCCACCAACCTAAGTGATTGCTCTCTCATATATTTTAACAATATATGGTGTTCTTTTCTCTTTGAAAACAAAGAAGGATTGATACTTTCTAAAATATGGTTTCCTTAGCTGTAATACACATTGATTTACTGAGGGCCTACAATCCCATCAAAAGTAAGGGTACACCCATAAGTGGGAATAAAATCAAGAATTTGTTTCTTCAAGAAATAACCCAAAAGTTTTTTTGATGATATTAAGATGATCCATTGGCGTTTTGCTATAATTACATAAGATAAAACCTATTCTAGAACAAGACTTCAAAGAATAATGAAAGTTTAATGTATCATAAAATTAGATGCTATTTGAATGCCATTTTGTTGTAATCAGGTAAGACAAAACTTAGTCTAGCACAAGACTTCCAAGCATGATGAAAAGTTTCATATCACATAAACTTTAATGCTATGGCATTTTTTACAAAGACTTCAGTCCATCTTAAATGAACTTCATGCATGTGTTGTCCAAGAAAGCCATCTTCCATGTATGATTGTCCTTTCATGATCCATGAACTCAAACACATCATTTTGAACATGTACACATTTATGCCTTGCATTGACAAGATCCACAAACTCAACATTATCGTCCATTATATCAATGCAATACCCTATGACATCAATCCTTAATACATAAGGATCTACAACCGCATCACCATAAAATGTTGAGACATTAGATGGGGGACAAGGACAAACTCAACATTTTGAGCCAAAATGCTGAGAGTTTTGCTTTATCAGAGTAGCACCATCACCTAATTCATTATCAAACTGCTCTAACTAAATATTCCATGTAGGCCCTCATTCTTTTGTATCCTCACTCCTCACATACAAAAATTCATCACCAAGACTTTGGATAGAATCAAAACTACTGAAGGGATTCCACTTGACTAGAGGCTACACAAATGATTAATTTTGAACAAATCTACAAACAGGAACGAGATAGGAACAAGGGGGGGCTCTCTATTTTGTTTCACATGATATTCTAGCAACATACATTGTAAAAATCCAAGTTTGATTTCTTTCCAAGAACTCAAGGATGGTTCTTGTCCACCTTGACCACTCACATTATTCTCCCTATCACTTGTCTCATCACCACCACCAACCATCTTACTCTTACGAATAGTGGCTTAAGTGTCAACACCTATCTTACTTAGGGGTGCCTCTATTAGTTGATCACCTTTTGGAGCTTTATTTTGAGGCATTTATTTCCCACTTATAGTCATTATTGAGTGTCTAGAAGAAAGACAACTCTTACTAGTTGCCAACAAAAATAAATGATAACAAATGTGAAGTTACCAAAGAATGTCAATTGTACATGTGGAAAGAGTGGAATAGACATATTACTTGAATAATCGCTACTTTCTTAAGCCTCTGCTTCTCCTTGGTGCCATGTCACTTTCACAAAAACAATTCCAATAGTCAGCCCACATGTGTACATTTCATACCAAGTCAAACACACACACAAAATATGGAACTGCCATGAAATGCTAAGAGGCTAAGATTTGAGTGATTACCAAACAATTATTGTTGTGAGGCATGCAAGAAATCATGCGTTTAAGGATTGCACTCATGTTTAGTTGGGTCCCACAGTTCTTGCTTTATATGTTGTTATAGTTAAGTCACCATCCTAGATGGGGGACTTACATGAGTACCCTCATGCAGAAGATATGCAGCCAATAGAGAAATAGTGAACCTTCAAGAGATTACCACCTATAAAATTCTTCTGTGAAGGTATACTTAGGCCTTGTAGATTGCACAAAAGCTAAGTCATCATCAAGGTTGCCCTTGAGCCATATCATGGATCCATGATATGTATTGTTTCACAAGTAGTAGGGGAGATTTGGACTCAAAAGGGCCCTTAAGCACTCTTTCTTCACCAAACATTAGCGGAGATTTAGACTAAAAAAGGGGCTTATAAAGAATATAATAGGAAAATAAATTAAGGACTAATCATGCCCAGAGGGGGTCATTGTTCAATTATCATCCAAAGAACATTGCTGTCATGGCCAATGGTCTTCTTATCGCAATTTCATTCAATGCAAAGAATTAATAGGGATGACGATTTGAGATCATGAATAATTGTTTCAACTCTATATGCTTCAATACACCAAGGGCATATATGCCTCTATGTCTATTTTATTAACATCATGTTCTAAAGGAATCCATGCCCCATCATTCTTTTCCAACACTTACTTGAATATTTCATCTACAAGACCCCACACACAACTTGATAGCTACTAAATACTCTTATTCATGCACAACCTAGTACATTGCATGAATGATTCACATCATTAGAAAAAGTTAGCCTAGCTAACCAAAGACAAAAAATATTCTAAAGTAGTACACTTATAAAGCATCGATATGAATAAATTATAGAAATATAGATATTCATTATTGTTGAAACTAAGGCTTGGTATATTTATCACAGCATGTCTAACCTACATACATGATGATTCCATCCAAATAACATTTCTATCATATCCAAATGCCTTCCCACTAAATTGTTGATGTACAAAAGGAATAAAAGTCATCATAAAAGATGCCCCATTGTGGTCATCATTTGTCATAGATACTGCATTAGTGCTCGGCATAGGACTCCACTTACGAGAACTACCTCTATAATTTCTCCATGGAAATCCTAGAGTGTCCTTGTGAGATTTTACAATGTCTAGCTTTCTAATTCACTCAAAGGCGATTAGTCTAAGAAATGTCCATTCGTATTCTTTGTCCTCAACGTGAAGCTCACATCCCAAAATGATCAATATTTCATGAAGGCTGCAATAAGTAGATAATTAGTCTTTATTAAATGTCGTTAATTTAAGAAAGTATTTTTTAAACAAAAAATTAATTTAAGAACATAAAATCAAAAGAGCTAGCAAAATAATTTTAAACTACAATCTTCTCTGCATCTTTTTCATCAAATCATTCCTTGTAGAGGCAGATGGAGATTTTGCTCTCATCAATGTTGGTAGATGGTCTTGTATATGAAGAGGGATCCCTAATAGTATTTTCACAATCTAGCTTATTTAGCTTGTCCTATGCCAAGTCTTTGTATGCCCACATGGTCGTTTTTTTGTGAATAAAATTAGATTTGAAGCAATGGATAAATACAATGGAGGACACGAACCAACTCACATCCATAGATTTTAAATAGAAAATACATTTCAATGATGATTGACTATCTAATGACCTCATTTTTAAACTAAATGCATCTATTGTGAATGGATTAGTTTTATACTATCAAAGTTAGGAAGAGTGGATGGAGCTCCCATATGCACCTTCTCTTTAAGGTACTTGGCAGCATGCATTATAGAAATAAAGGCTAGACTTTGGTAAGGGAAACAGGCTCCACTTCTATGAGAACATTACTTGCCATTGTTTGAATGGAAATCTTGAAATGTTCAATCAGACCTCCAAGGGTTAGCTTTCAAATTTAGTGGAAGAAAATAGGTCTACAATGTAGCCAAGAAATGATAAGCAACCTGTCAACATCACAATCTCTCTCCGTCTCTCTGTCTCTGTCTCTGTCTCTCTGTCTCTCTCTCTCATGTTGTTTACAAGAGTGACTCTTATTATTGGGTGTGTTGAGTTTGATCCCCGAGATTGACGTATGATGACCACGAGGGCCTTCTCTCTCTCTCTCTCTCTCTCATGTTGTTTACAAGAGTGACTCTTGTTTTTGGGCGTGTTGAGTTTGATCCCTGAGATTGATGTATGATGACCGCATGAGGGCCTTGCCTCGTTGTTGGCTGTGTTGAGTTTGATCCCTGGGATTGATGTATGATGACCGCATGAGGGTGTTGCATTGTGGCTTGACATTAAAAAATTCTTCTCTTCAATGTGCATATAGTCTCATCCCATCCAACAGCTTTGCTACTCTTGGTGAGCAGATTTGTTGGCTATGGGAGTGACTCTTGTTGTTGGGTGTGTTGAGTTTAACCCTTGGGGTTGATGTCTGATGATTCCATGAGGGCCCTACATTGTGGCTCAAAATTCTAGCCTCATTCCAGCCAACATTTCTACCGCTCTTGGTGAGCAGACTTGTTGGTTGTGGGAGTGACTCTTGTTGTTGGGCGTGTTGAGTCGAATCTGAACAAATATGGAGAGAGGAGAGGAGAAGAGTGGAGATGAGGGGAGAGAGCATAGCTAGAGAGGACTCCACAAATGACTAACTGTACACTAAGTTTAGTTGAAAATGTAGAATATATATAAACCCTTTTAGGGTTAGGGTTAGGGCATCTAACCCTTTCCTTTATAGCACTTTATGTGTTAGTGCTGTGCACAATATTGAACACATGATGTGAGATGGTTTATCAACACCTTCCCTCAAGATCAACATCAGGAAGTAGGTCTTCCTTCAAGATGATGATTCTAGGGAATCAAAGAAGGACTGAACATTACATTCCATCACACCCCTTTAATGGGAATGTCCTTCCTCTACGCCAAACTAAGAGCTTGTCGGTGCTTCTCAAAAAGCTCTTTGCCAAGTGGTTTGGTAAAGATGTCTGCAACATTCTCTTTGCTATCACAATGCTGCAGTGTGATGTCATCAAGTAACACTCTTTCTCTGATAAAGTGCTCTCTGACATCGATGTGCTTTGTCCTAGAGTGATATACTAGATTCTTGGCCGATGCTTAAGCCGATTGATTATCACAGTATATTGTTGTTGGCTTTGATTCATCAAAGGAATCTATGTCTTATGAGGCATGTAGCCTCACATGCACTTGTAGTGGGTGCTCTATGTTTTGTTTCAGTTGAAGACAAGGAAACAGTTGGTGGCTGTTTATTTGACAACCATGATATAGCCACCTTGACCAAGGAAAAATGTATACCCTTTTGTGGATCTCTTGGTCTCATGATCTCCGGCATAGTCAGTATCACAATATCCATGCAACCTTGGATGACTTCCACTGTATTCCATTCGAAACTGTCTTGTTCCTCTGATGTATCTCAAGAATCTTTTGGCTGCATTCTAGTGAGACTGTTCTGAATTTTCCCCATAAACTGTAGTAGTGAACTTACTACATAACAAATATCTGGGTGTGTGGTAGTCAGATATATAAGAGATCCGATGAGCTGTTGATAGTACCTGTCATTGATTGTAGGCTTTTCTGAATATTTTGTAAGTTTCAAACTCTGTTCCATGGGAGTGGCTGCAATCTTGCAATCTTCCATATGAAACCTCTTCAGGAGACTGTCAACATATTTTTGCTGACTCATGAAGGTGCTCTCTGAATCTCTCTAGAACTCAATACCAAGACAATAGTGCATAAGTCCAAGATATTTCATATTGAACTCTGCATATAAGCCTCATTTCAACTTTTTGATGAAGCAATCATTGCTTCCGGTCACAAGCAGATCATCTACATACAATTGTGCAATAGTAATGTCTTCCCCTTGAACTTTGTAGTAGAGTATAATTTGTATTGGACTTCAAGTATCCCAAATTAGCAAAATACTTGTTGATCCTACTGTACCAATTTTTGGGTGCTTGTTTTAAGCCACTGAGAAGTTTCTTGAGATGGCAAACCTAATTCTCTTTCCCTGGTTCAGCATTACTTGCTGGTTGTTGCATGTAGACTTCCTTGTCTAGGTAACCATTGAGAAAAGCATTCTTGACATCTAGCTGGTATACATTCCATTTGCTAAGTGTCACTAGTGATATCAAGAATTATATGGAATCCATTTTTGCTACTAGAGCATAAGTCTCATCATGTCTTGACCATATTGCTGTGCAAATCCTTTTGCAACTACTATGGCTTTGTATCTTTTAATGCTTCCATTTGGATTGTACTTCACTTTGTAAACCCATTTGTTTGCTATGGCCTGCTTTCCTGGTGGTGGAGAGTCGCATAATTCCCAAGTTTGTTTTTGTACAAAGCTTCCATTTCTTCATTCATATCAGTTTGCCATTTTGGCTTGTCAATTGTGCCTTCGAAGTACACTGACTCTTCTGTGGCCATGATGGTAGTCATAAGAGCATAGTTGGTGGTTTTAACCTGAATTGCTTTTCCATTTGGAGCATGTGTCAATCTAGCTGGTGGTCTTCTTTCCCTATTGTAGACCGTCTAAGTTGCTGTTTCTCTTCTCTAGTAGGTCGTTTGAGTTGCTTTTGCTCTTCTCAAGGTGTCTCTAGAAATTCTTGCTCTTTTTCATCAACCTTTTTTGTAGGTGACTGAGTAATCGGTGTTTCTATCTCTTGTGCATTTGAGGTTTTCCATTCTGATTCCTCATCAAAGATTACATCTTTGGAGATAATGACCTTTTGATTGATGGGATCATATAGCGTGTATGCTTTGCTTTCTTCACTATAGCCAACCATAATGCATTTACGTGACTTCACATTCCATTTTCTATGATGATCGTCATGTATGCGGGCATATGCTATGCAACCAAAGATGCGGAGATGCCCAATGCATGGCTTGTGTCTAGTGAATGCTTCATAAGGTGTCATACCCTGAATCAGTTCGATTGGAAGCCGATTAAGCAAGTAGTTTGCAGTGGCAATTGATTTTGCCCAATACTAATTTGGAAGATGCTTCTGACTAAGCATTGGTCTAGCATTGTCTCCTAAAGTACCGTTCTTCCTTTCAGATCTTACATTCTGCTGAGGAGTATCTACACAATTGAATTGTCTTTGAATGCCATTACTTCTGCCAAAGTTCATGAATGCTAAAGACATGTATTCACCTCCTCTGTCTAATCTTATGAATTTAATCTTTTTGCTTGTCTGGTTCTCTATCATGGCTTTGAATTCATGAAATTTGGAAAAGATTTCAGATTTCTCTTTCAAAAAGTAGACCCAACAATATCTGCTATAGTTATTAATGAAAGTCTAGTTAAATGAACCATTGATGCTATGGGTTTGGGCATAACCCCATACATTTGTATGTATCAAATCAAGAATACCTCTTGCTCAAGAGGTGCTTTTGTCAAAGTTGGTTTGCTTTTGTTTACCAAAGCAACATGTTTTGCAAACTTTTCCAAGAAATCATAGCTTAGGAATTCCATTTGCCATATTTTGATTTCTGAGTTGAATCAAGATTTTGAAATTGGCATGTCCATATCTCTTGTGCCATGGCATCTATTGCGGTTGAGTTGACATGGCATGCAAATCTGGTACTGAAGCTAGCTGATATCCTCTGGATTTTTCTCTGATCATGCATTCATCTCCATCAAAGATGACTCGGTAGCTATGCTCCATCATTTGCCCAACTGACAAGAGGTTCTTGCTGAGCTTCAGAACATAGAGTACATCTTTCATCAATCCTTTCCTACCAATGAAATTGTTCATAGGGACAATGCCTTTCCCTTGAGCTAGATTTGGTAGCGTAGATAACATTCTTCTGTCCTTCTAATCGTTTCATCTTAGTGAACCATTCCTGATGCTTTGTCATATGAGATGATGCACCGCTGTTGATGTACCAAGGATCCTGGTCTACTTGATCGACTTGATAACTGCATTCCCCTTTAAATTGTAATCTATTTCAAGATACACTGTTTTAGTCTTCTACATATCCTCACTTGCAAGAAACATATTCTCAGGTTCATTGGCATAATGACTATCTTGAATGTCCACCGTAATGATTTCCTCTTCCTCGAAAATTCCCTTGGATTAACCGCCTTGGTCATATTGCTTCTTGCGCAGCAATCTCTTTCATAGTGTCCAAACTTATGATAGTAGTTGCACTGAATGTTTGACACATTGGTGGATGCAATCCCTCATCCTTGGAATCTTCCTCAATTGGAATGATTTTCTCTTGGATGTTGATGGTGATGTTGCTAATGACTTTGTTGCTAATGATGTCCACTTTGTTGAAATGCTCTACCCCTGCCTTTGCCTTTGCCTTTGCCTTTGCTTCTATCTAAAGTTGTGAATGCTTAATCATTAGAAAGACCTTTGCATGTGTGAATGGCTTGAGTCTTGAGTTCTTCATCAAGTAACATTGACTGTAGCTCTTCAAGTGTTGGAATTTGCCATTGAATGGCAATACTTTGGACTAGATTCTCGTATCCCTCTCCTAGTCCATTTAGGATGACTTGAACCATTACTGCTACGAGTTGATTGTTGTAATCCTTGATTCTGAGTACGTAAGCATGACCAGTTTTATTGCTTTTGCAAAAAATTTGGTTTCTCAATGTGAATCTTGGAAGTGTTCTTAGACTCATAAAGAGATGCGAACATATCCCATGCTTCTTTTGATGTCTTGACTATGTTGAGTTGTTCTAGCATGACATCTTGCACATTCTACTTGACCAAATGATATGCATATTTATCTTTCTTGTCCGATTTTGCATGTGATCTGGCAATGGCAGGATCTACTGCAGGTGTGGATGCAGGTGTGGACACTGGTGGTGCAACTATAAGTCCTATTGGCTGGTGCTGCAATAATGGTGGGAGTGGATTTACTGCTGGCTAGATCGTCCAATTGTCTAGGTGTAGACCCATTGACATACTCCCATTTGTCTTGAAGTACAAGAATGGTCTCTCCATTCAGCATTTCTATGTGCCATTATTGGAGTTGTCTAGCTTAGTAGGTGCTTCCAAATTGAGGTTGCTAGTGGTAGACATGGTGCAAGAAAATGTACTCAATTTGCTATGAAAATCATTGTCTGAATCAACTGTAATACACTAACTGTATTAAGTGCAATCTGAACTGTCGGTGAAGATAGAATTGAACATATATCCAATCTATTACAAGGCTTGTGGAAATGATGACAGGAATAGCCAAGAGGCTTTACAAGGCTTAAATGATGTGCACAATGTCAAAAAATAGCCAAATAAGGCTTTACAATGGTGGCATGTGAGTGCAAAATGAACAAATGTGCAATCTGCCCTTTGATCCATTGATCAATGCCTCTAAACACTTTGAAGTGGACTATGGAATGTCAGGTTTCAAGAAACCTGATGATGTGAAACCACATGTGAGCGAAGGGACCGACTCTGAGTAGAAACAATTTTTAGATTTTTTTTTTGGGCGTCTTCGATTGGTTGCTTTGGAGTTCTCTCCACTATGGATGATCTAATGTACTCTGATCTAGATCTAGACCAACCGTTTAGTGTGATGAAAAAGCAGCAAATAATTCCTCTTCTTTGTTCGTTTTAGGTGCTGGGTCAGATGCGTCGATGTAGAGGTTGATGTGCATGCAAGAAGAGGATTTGATATTGAGGCTCAAAAGTGTGTGATACTTGCACTGAAATGTGTGCATGATGTGACGAGCATGTAGAGCATAAAAAATTGAGCATTTTTCATTTTTAGAGTGCCCTCAAATTCTGCATGGGATCAAGAGATACTGCTTGATCTAGGTGGAGGGGCAAAAAGGATGCAAATGATGATGTGGCACTCAAGTTCATATGGTAGAGAATGTGCCTAGCAAGGGGTGTGCCTGTGGAGAAGTGATGATGTGGCAATTGGGTGCACATGCAGAGTCTATAAAGAGGTAAAGGTGCCAAGGAGGGGGTCAGTGCCATGTGGTAGTGCTGAGGTTGCTGCTGAGGTGGTAGTGACATGTCATTGATGATGTGACACTTTGATGATGTGGTAGATAGGTCACCGGTGATGTGGCAATCCAACCAATTGCTAATGTGGCATGGTGCTCGGGGATGCTGATGTGGACTTCCTTGATGATGTGGCATTGAGGATAGACATGTCAATGATGACATGGTGGAGACTGTGACAGTGATGATGTGGCACACAACTAGCTTTGATGATGTGGCAGCATGCCATGTGGTAGATAGCCCAGGTGACATGGCAAAGTCAAGTCACAATTGACGTGGTAGATAGGATGGTGCCACGTGTCACCTTGGTAGCTAACGTTTTAGTGATAAGACTCCAAGGAATCTTTTCAGATTCCATCAAAATATAAAAGATTCTATCCTTGCTAGAATTTTTGATTGTTGTCTCTACGTGTACTACTTGATGCAAGAGTCATCCCGTGTGAAGAAGATTGTGATGTAGACTGCACGATGGAGCAGCTTGCTAGGCAGTTGTGCAGTAGTAGAGAGGTGCTGTTGGATGATGGAGGCTTTGGATGGAGAAGGCGGTTGAGCGATGGCGCTTGTAGTTGAAGGTCCAACCTATGGAGCAGCCCTAGTGCTATATGCAATTGGAAGAGTCGCCGACTGGAGAGGGTCGTGCATAGAAGCCATGGAGAGGTTGGTGATGAGCGTGGGCGATTTAAGTGCTAGCAGTAGCTGCCTACGTTGCCTTATCGAGAGCTATTGTTTTGGAGCTGGCTCTTTGCATGCCCCCTCAGGGGGTGCACTAATAAGAAACCCGATCTACCACGTGTGTTCAAAGGGTGTTAAAAAAACCCCTCAGCTAAAATCCCCCCTAATAAAAGCATCCCTTTTTACTTATGGACTAAGTGATTTTTTTCTAGAATTGAATTAAGAAACCCCTCTTGTGATTGTAATCTTGTTAAATTTTTTTAAAAAGGCGAATTAAAATACCCCTCCTTTTGAATGCACATGGTACACTAAAATTTTATCAGGTGAACCCCCCCCGAGCATGGCCCTTGAGCTGTTTGGCCTTTTGACCTGTGCATTCCGTTCAAGCTATGGAGAGCATTAAGGACTCGATGGAGGCATAGAGCTTGAGTGTGGCCATTCGTGGAGCTCATTTTGAGTTTGTTCGTTGCATGGTTGGGAGGCACAGCACGTCCTATGGCCTTAGACCGTCAATCACCAAGCAGATGTGTTATGAAGAGGGCCGGCTAACATGACTCGGCCATGATGCTCCCTTGTCCATGACCTTGTGTCGTCTAATCTTAAAAAGTCATTTTCCTCTCTCTTCTCTCTCTCTTTCTCTCTCTCTCTCTCTATATATGTGTGTGTGCATGTTATGACCTAAAAATTGGTACCAATTGAAAGTAATAGTTGATGAAAGATATCATGGGATAGATTTAGCAATAACAAGCATTGGGTGGCTAGAAAACGACTTGACCAGAATCCATTTAGATGCTGGTACTCATGCGATTCTCACCCTTGCAATAAGAGTTAGCAAATTTTGTGTTCTTAGACAATCCGTTAAACTAAAAGGTAGCAAAAGAGATTCCTAGATACCAACTCAAGCAAAATTCCACCGAGTTAGAAAAGTTGAAGGTAGTTAGAAACAAGGGTAAGTGGGCTATTTACGATGAAGGCAAGTCTCTCATTAGGGAGTTCAAATTGAAACCTAAATACTCCACTCTATAATTGATGTAACTACATAGGTTTTGGGAATGGATGCTCAGCTCAATAGCTTCACTCTTCAAGTTTTTCTATTCTGTCCCTCACACACCCCTCCTACTCTCTCTCCCTCTCACACACGTCAATATTACCACCTCTCTTTCACACACACAAACACACTAGAATAGAGATATGAAGTGTCATAATGCAAAAATGACAATGTAGAAATGAAGACCAATATAGTGTTATGTTTTACAAATATACATATAATGTGAAAGAAAGAAATATTGATTTGCAGGATCTAAGTTTATATCTCAAGCCATGTAAATGTGCTAAACCCTCACCTTGAGACCTTTTTTTGTCTTTAAAAACCCAATAGTGCAACCTTCCCACCAACGCTTCTCTTTCTTGGTCTATCCTTCCTTGAAACCTTGTGTGGACCCATTGTATAAGGTTGCATTATAACTCAAGATATTATCCTAAACTCTGGAGCAATCCAAACATCATTTTCATCCTTTTGCTTGTGACATACATAAGATTGAAGTGATACCTTTTGTCTAGGATAAGGTCTTTCACCATCTTAAAAAGAATGGGAGTAGGCAAAGAGGATGAGGAGGTTCATGCCAAAATAAGAGCACTTTTCATTTACACAAAGGACTTGGACATATAAGGATAGCTCAAGAGGAGGAAGAGATTTGTTGGGATTCTACACCACAAAAAGAGACCTTTATATGCAAGCAAAGGGTGTGGGAGAATGGGGATAGTTTGAGAGGACTTCTGGCAGGTGTTTAGGCTAGTGGGGAAATTTTGGAAAAGTTTCATTTCTTTGGAGGGAAAATATCACGCATGATATGACACCCACAAAGAGAGGGGAGAGAGTAGGAGGACCAGGCAAAAGGCACGTGGGTACTTGCCAAGTGAGTAAATGCCTTGGGTGGTGAGGAGGACAAGAGGGGAGCTAGGACGAGGGAGTGGGGAGCAAGGCAAGTCTCTCCACCATGGATTCCTTAATTTTTGAAATGCCCAAGCCTTCCTATTGGCTAGTCCCCTAATCTTGATGCATTAAAATCCCAATCCAAGAGGCCCTTTTTGAATGAAAATCTCCCCTAATCCTTCCAATTTCAAATCTTTACTATGTAATTTCTTTCCCAATCTTCAGAAGTGAGCTCCATTTTGCAATAGAGCTCATGCTTATAATTCGTCCTCAGGTGTTACATGCCTAACAAACCTCTGCATGCAAATAGTCCTAGCTTGATGGCTTTGAAGCTTCACAAATGCATGGATTAAATCATAGCATCACGTGATCCCACAACCATATGAACTATTGGGGGACTTCTTTTTTTTGCTTTCTTTTGTAGTAGGCTCTCTAGTGTAGAATTCAACATTGCTCGCCATCTCTTGGCAATCACAATCGTCTCTTGGCAACCACAGTCACTACCATTGCGATGGGCAACAAAGTTTTGTCCAACAATGTCAAGAAACCTGCTTGAAGTTCCATCCTATTTCTCTACCATGCATAATGTCCATGCTAGCCTTGCCGACCTTTGCCTAGATCACTAGATTAAGATCTATAGCCCCCACCCCCTTTCCATCCTCTCCTCTTCTTACCCACCTTTCATTGCCTTCAACACCTCCATGTCCACTTCCATCATGTTCCTCATACTCGTCGACTTAGTCCTCTAAGAGTCAAATAGGCTCCTTTGTCATGATTAGGTCTTATCCTTTCTTTGCTTTACGAGTTAGCGTCTGGTATTGTTCCTTTGGACTATGCCTTCTTTAAGACCAACTCCTCCATTGCCGACTCCATGATAGGCCTGCATCATTCCAACCTCTTTGTGGCTCAAGTGGATGAATTTTTCATAGCTATGGATGCACTTGGGCATTGTGATATGAATGTAGCAGTAATGGAGATTGAATTTAACATGAATGAATTCCTCAAAACTTTCTTTCATAGGATAGGTCTATGCCTAGTTTATGCTAAGGTTTGAGGAGTGAGGGATCCAAACTCTCTAATTCTAGTTTCTATTGAAGGATTTTACCCTTCGGACATTGTGTACAACTTTTATATGTACAAATAAGGTAAGTGATCCTCTTTCCTTTCTAGCATGGTCCTTGCACAAGAACAATGACACAATGTAGCATAGTTTGAACATAAGAATCTACCACGTGTTCTTGTAGAATCTACCATTAAAAGCTTGTCACTTAAGTATTCCCATCATGCTCATGTAAGCCCCCCCCCTCCCCCCTTAATAAGTCCCTTCAAGATACAACATGGGAAGTAGGCTTTCTTGTCAATCAAGGATTTTAAGTTGTTAAACCCTAAAACCATAAGCATTGACCCTAAGCGCACCACTTTTTCTTAGGAAATGAATAACTTGCCATTTTATTCTCATATAGCCACACAAGGGTTGAGGCATTGTGCATTGGGAATACTGGACAAGCTTTTAATGGTAGGTTCTGTGGGGGTTAAAGGCCACTGTACCTTAACCCCAGTTATGTACAATACTCAAAGACATATATATATGGATGACATAGAAGATAAGGGTGTTCTACAATCACCAAAACTTGTGCGTCTCTCTCTTCTGGCTCTCATCTCTCTCTCTCTCACCTTCTTCTGTTCCACTTTCGTTGTTGAGATCTCTCAACTGGTATTAGAGCGCGGGTGTTCTAGTTGAGCCCATGTGCCTGAAGCCTGAAGTCTACTGCTACAACTCTGTGGGAGGAAGGAGAAGCTCCGTTGGGTGACTTTACCTGCATCCTAGTGTACAGAGACCTTACAGAAACCTTTGGAAAGTTCTCTGAGTGGTTTTGGAGCAAAAAAAACGTTTTTTGATGATTCCCCTATTCATTTCGAGAGTCCAGAATGACTTGTAGAGGCAACCATTGCCTACTTTTGGTGTCCATTACACTTTGGGAGTTCGAAAACACCTTCATTCTTGAATTTGGCATCATTTTGTTGGATTTCTGACTCATTGTCTTTGCTTCAACATTTTTTTTCCCCGTGTATTGGAACTCGAGTTTGAAGAAACCATTCATAGCAGTTTTGGTGGACTCAGGAGGTCCTAAAACTTCCATCATTTACACTCTGATGGTGTTTACAAATAGATCTGTTTGCAAAAACGTTTTTTGGTCTGTGTGTTGGACCTGGTGATTGGGACTACAGTTTCCAAAACCATTTGTTCCATTGTGTTTCAGAGGCCCAAGAACCCCTACCTGTTAGCTCTTGTGTGATTCTGTAGAGATTTGGAGAAGTTCCGTCTCTCTGAGGCACCAAATCTTCTATTTCTCTGTCAAAAATCCATTCAAAGGTTCAAACCTTTGATTTTTGGATTACAGGTCAATTGCAAGGGTTGACTCCCCATTTTCCAATCATCGGTTGGGATTTTGGAGTTCTAGGAGAAGAGAGATATTTACAGATTGTCTCGTTGAGTTAGATTTTGCAGTGATTCCCATGTTTTGAGGCATCCTAGGTTCTATTTTCACTAGTGGTCATTGCCATGGGGCTGTTATTTCTTGGATCTACCTTATGCAGATTACTCTGGTTGCAGTTTGAACCGTGTGCGCTCATTCATGGTTTGCATTGGGTTGTAGTGAATGCTTTATAGGCTATTTGGATGCATTGCGATCCTTGTTGGATGCGCTGATAGGCCCAGATTACCTTGTGGGATGCTTTATTGATGGACGTTTAGCACACAAATACTATTTTATGCTGAGGGAAAGGTCAGACACATTGCGTGCTATGTTGAGACATTATTGATGCTTATTCCCATGGACGATGTTTATGCTTGAGGAATTTGGCTCTTATTGGCATTCGGCTTGCCATTGTTTTGTCATTGTAGTATGCCATTTTCTTTTGGGTCAGATTTGCTCATATGGATGCATAGTATATGCACATGATCCAGAATCATTTTGATTCTTTGAGCCTTTGAGGTTTGGTGATATTGCCTTCCATTTTGGCATACACATTTGGGTGCACCTGGTATTTGATGTGATTGCTTTGTTGCAGGTACTAGCATTTGGGATTTTGTTTCATTTCATCATGGCATTCTCTTCCATGTCTGAAAAAGAGTTTTTCAGCATTAAAAAGTTTGATGGGACAAACTTTTCTTTGTGGAAAGAACGAATAAGGGACGTGCTTATTCAAAAGAAGCAAATTAAACCCTTGGTAGGGAGCCTTTAGATATGTCTAAGGATGATTGGAATGAATTAGATGCATTAGCAAAGTCTATTGTTAGACTCATCTTGCAGAGTCAGTTTATTTCACAATAGTAAATGAGCAGACTACGGAAGATTTGTGGAAGAAATTATGTGCCACTTATGAGAACGAAACTACCTCTAATAAAGTTTACCTCATGAAGAGGTTGTTTGAGTTGTAGATGAAGGAAGGGGTCTCCATTGCTTCTCAATTGAATGAATTCAATATTATTTTTAGCCAGCTTTAGGCTCGGAAGATGAATTTTGATGCGGAGACTAAAGCAATATTCCCCTTGTTTTCATTGCCATCCTCATGGGATATCTTTCGTACAACTCTACTATCAGTAACTCTGCACCTGGTGGAGTACTGAAGTTTGATTATGTTGTGGGTAGTTTGTTGAACGAGGAGATTAGACGGAATTCTATGAATGGCAACAAGGAGGATGCAGCCTTAAATGTGCAAAGGGGCAGCAGATCACAGCTCAGGGGGAAGTCCCAAGAAAGAGGGGAGTCTCGTATCAAATCCAGGGCACAGAAGATTGAGTGTTACCATTGTGGCAAGAAGGGCGAAAAAGGATTGCTACAAGCTGAAAAGAGAGAAAAATGATAAGAAAAAGAATGCAAATTGGGGTGCAAATAAGAAGGAAGAGAGTCCAAGGGAGGACAAAGAAAAATGAAGATCGAGAATATTAATGCAATCACTTATAATACTAACAATTACATTATCTTCATGTGACTAGTCTACCTGCAGACTTGCTTACCACTTCAGATGATGCATATCACCCGGATTGGATTTTGGATTCGGGTGCTTCATTCCATGTTACTCCCCATAGGGAATGGTTCTCCACTTATGACAGTGGAAAGACAGGTTGTGTGCATCTTGGAAATAACTATGCATGTGACATAGTGGGAGCATGTGACATTAAGTTTTCTTTTGCAAATGGGTTTGTATTTGTTTTGAAAAATGTGAGACATGTGCCTAAGCTGACCAAGAGTCTCATTTCAATGGGTTAGCTAGATGATGTTGGTTTTCAGACCACTTTTGGCTTTCAGAGTTGGAAAATTTAGAAGGGCTCTATGGTTTTGGCCAGGGGTGCCAAGTGTGGGACTTTGTATCCCTTACATGTATCAGGGGTGTCTGATCATGTTGTTGCAATAACCAAGTATCTAAGTACTTCTTTGTGGCATTGCAGGTTGGGGCACATGAGCCAGAATGGAATGAAACTCTTATATTACCTGTTTGGGTTATGTACCGCATTTGAGTTTTTATGATTTTGAATTTTGTGAGCATTGTCTCTATGGGAAGTAGACTAAATCAACCCATAAAAGAAGGGAAAGAAAGAGCTTGAAAGGTTTGATTTGGTGCATTCAGATGTATGTGGTCCCATGCCTACACGGTCATTAGGCGGGGCTGAATACTATGTGACATTCATTGATGATGCAACTAGGAAAGTGTGGGATTATGCTATAGCTCAAAAGAGCGATGTGTTCCAGGTATTTCAAAAATGGTTGGCTTTGGCTGAAAATCAATCAGGTAGAATGCTTAAGTGCCTACGGACTGATAATGGTGGAGAGTATATCTCTCATGACTTTCAGCATTTCTGTGATACACGTGGGATCAAAAGGGAGCTCATGTCTCCTCATACTTCAAAGCAAAATCCCATTGTAGAACAAATGAACCGCACCATTCAGGAAAGATTGCAATGTATGCTTTCCAATGCAAGTCTTTCTGGTGGTTTTTGGGCTGAGGCAATGAAGACTACAATGCATGTGATCAATAGATCACCTAGTAAAAGTTTGGATGGTGGTATTCCAGAAGAGGCATGGAGTGGCAAGAAGCCCTCTTACTCTCATTTGTGTATATTTGTGTGTGAGGCATATACGCATGTGCCAAAAGAGCTTCGGAAGAAGCTGGGTCCTAAGTCTTGGAAATGCATCTTTCTGGGTTATGGTGAAGGTGAGAGATGGGCTATTGTCTTTGCGATCTAGAAGCAAAGAAGATCATATGAAGCCATGATGCAGTCTTTAATGAGAAGAAGATGCATGAGATACCCATGAGGGATGTGGAAATGAGGAGAATCACTTTCCAAGATGTGAATCCACCCAAATACGTTGATAGACAGTAAGTTGTCCATGCACCAAATGTGCAGGAAATGGTGCCACCAAGTACTCCCATAGGTACACAATCAAGGGCAGATGATGGATCATCTATTGGTGGAAATGATGAGCCAAATGTGATTGATATGCAGGCAAGACAGCAAGCTGAAATGCCCTTGAGAAGATAATCTAGAGTGTATAGACCATCTGAGAGATTTGTTCCAGGGGCAGACTATGTGATGCTTACTGACTTTCATGCTACAGAGAGGCTATGATGCTTGAGGATCAGTGCAAGTGGGAGTATGCTATGCAATCAGAGACGAGTTCACTCATAAAGAATGAAACTTGGGACTTGGTTTCTTTGCCACATGGAAAGAAAGCATTGCCATGCAAATGGGTCTACAAGTTGAAGGTCACAGGTGATGATGTGCCTAAGTACAAGGCCCATTTGGTTGCTAAAGGGTTCAAGCAAGATAAGGGTGTGAACTTTGATGAGATCTTCTCTCCATGATGGTGAAGATGACCACACTTAGATGCGCACTTGGACTTGTGGAAGTAGAGGATATGGAGCTTATGCATATGGATGTCAAGATAGCTTTCTTACATGGGGATTTGCATGAGGTAATTTACATGGTATAGCCGGAAGGCTTTGAAGAAAAGGGCAAAGAGAATTTGGTTTGCAAGCTGAAAAAGAGTCTCTATGGCCTTAAGCAAATGCCTAGAGAATGGTTTCAAAAGTTTGATGCTATCATTTGGTCCCAGGGTTTCACAAGAAGTGAGATTGATCACTGCCTCTATAGTAAAAGGGCCAAGGATAATAGCATAATACTCATGGCACTTTTTGTGGATGATATGCTATTGGTGGCTAGCAAGAACACTTATGAGCTACATGCACTGAAGGCCAAGTTGCATGAGGCCTTTGGCATGAAGGATTTGGGACCTGTAGGTCATATTCTTGGTATGCGCATCACGCATGACCGGATAGGAAACTCCTTTGGCTTTCACAGAAGGAGTGTGTTACAAAAGTGTTGCAACATTTCAATATGGAGGGGGGGAAGGTAGTAAGTACTCCATTGCCTCTATATGTGAAACTAAGTCAGGCAAATAGTCCCAAATTAGATGAGGAGAGGGCCATAATGGCCAAGGTTCCTTATGCATCAGTGGTTGGGAGTCTTATGTATGCTATGATAGCTACTAGACCGGACATTGCATTTGCAGTGGGAGTTGTTAGCCGATATATGGCCAATCTAGGAAAGAGGCATTGGGAGGTAGTTAGGTGCATCATGAGGTACATGAAGGGTACCAAGGAGATGTGCATATGCTTTGGTAGAGGAGAGATGCGTCTACTTGGGTACACAGATTTAGACTATGCAGGGCATGTGGATAGTAGGAGATCCACTTCTGGTTATGTGTTCACCTTTGCCGGCGGTGCAATGTCGTGGATGTCTCGTGCACAGAAGTGCGTTGCTTTGTCTACCACAGAGGCTGAGTATGTTGCAGCCACAAAGGGTTGTAAGGAGGCTGTATGGCTTGATTGGCTACTGGGAGATTTGGGGATTCATACAGGTATATCGACATTGCATAGTGATTCCATGAGTGCTATTTAGCTAGCACGGAATCCGATATTTCATGCAAAGGCGTGTCTACTTGGGTCCGGTCTTTCATGCAAAGACCAAACACATTGAGGTCAGGTACCATTTCATCAGGGAGGTACTTGAGGACAAATGTTTAGATATCGAGCTCCACTCGCGATATGCCACGGTGACCGTTGTGCATTTATGTCACCGACTTGTTAGCTATAGATGCGGTTGGTACACCGCCCATGAATAATAGCTGGATGACAGCTATCCTTATCTACACTAGTTCATGGCTCAGTTAGTATGCCACCTTAGTTAGTTGAGTTTGGTTTGAGACCCACATATAGGGTTCTTCTATTTCTTTGTACTTGAGTTATTTTGGCTTTCACAACTAAGAAGAGGAAAACTGTTTTCAGCCTCCACCTTTGTGTGTATTCCCCCATTGTGTATGTGAGAAAGCTGCAAGTGAGACTCCTTCCCTCTCCCACTATCTTCACATGGTATCAGAGCCTTGTTTGTGGTAAGGAGCTCAAGAAAGCAAACCAAGTTCGCGGTGTCCTGGTAAGAGGACCAGTGTTGCTTTCCTTTTCGAGTTTGGGAGCAAATCTCTGCAGGTAGCACAAGCAGAAGTGCAAGAGTGCACTGTTTCAGATTGAGATGCCCTTCGTGGTGTGGCGAGAGGGCAGTATATGCTGCGGGAGGGGGCGAAGCCCTTGGTGACTTTATTTTTCTGATTCGAGGCCACTTCGGGGCCTGTTTCGAAGGCGGAAGTTCTTCGCAGGCACTAAAAAAAAGGCCCTGTTTTTGCTGTGCGACCACTGCTCAGCTGGCCGGTGAAAAGTTGCCATAGAAATTGCATCGTATGCCTGTGTGCAGAGATATTAGAAGTTGCTTAATAATGCTTGTTGCCTGTTGATGCAAAATCGTCACTAGGAAGTGACAGTGTGGTCAAATACCACTTTTGTCAGTTTTGTAGATCTGCCCGTGTGAGGCAAAAGCTGTGTTTTTCACAGTGACAGAATATTTTGCAGTGTTCTGTAATGGCGTCTGATTCTCTTTCACAGATTGTCACAGAAAAGCTTGACAAGAACAACTTCCAGGCATGGAAGTTTAGAATGACGAATTTCCTTATGGGAAAAGGCTATTGGGAGTTTATTACAGGAAATGAAGAAGAACCAGTTCTTCCTAATGTTCCCAATCAACAGGAAATGCAGGCATTTAAAGGATGGCATAAGAGAGCTAGAAAAGTTATGTACTGGTTGTCTAATCAGTATTTCGGATTCTATGATTGTGCATATTCAGGATGCAAGTATGCCAAAGGAGGCATGGGATACTTTGGCAAAAATGTACAACACAAATATGCAAGCCAGGAAAATGCAGCTCAAATAGGAGTTGCACAATGTGCAAAGAGAAAATTTGAGCATAAATGACTACCACATGAAGGTGAAGAAAATTGCAGATGCACTTGCTTCCATTGGGTCGCCAGTGGAAGATGATGATCTAGTTTCTGTGACCTTGAATGGTCTAGGAAAGGATTATGCACAGTTCCGGACATCCATTGCCGTCCGTGAAAAATTTCCTGATTTTGAAGAGTTGTTTACTCTTCTAATTTTTGAAGAGTAGAGAAATGGGGGTGCATCTTCTTCAGGAGGAACTTCAAAAGAAACTGTCTTCTACTCAAATGCTAGGAGAGGTAGAGGAGGCCGATCTGGAGGCCGTGGTAGAAATCAAAATGTGCAGCAAACTCAAGAAAACCAGTCCTATGGAGGAGGACGTGGTAACTCTAGAGGCAGGGGGAGCCAAAGAGGCCGTGGTGGATGGCAAAGAGGCCAAAATGCAAACATCAATGTTGAATGCTACTACTGTGGTAAAATGGGACATATGGCTAAAGACTGCTACAAAAAGCAGAATGACATTATGAATGGAAAATTGCAGCAAGGCAATTATGCATCTTCTAGTAGGGAGGGGGATGACAGAAATGAGCATCTATTTATGGTGCAGCATATGACCAATTCTGTGACAAGTGCAGAAGAACGAAATGATGTGTGGTATGTTGACTCAGGTGCGTCAAACCACATGACAGGTCATGCAGAATGGATGCAGGATGCAAGGAAAATGGAAAAACCAGGATTTGTGGAGACTGGTGATGATACTACACATCCTATTGTGCAGATTGGTAAAATTCCTTTGTCTATGCAGGATGGGAAAAAGAAATACCTATCTGATGTATTTCATATCCCGAACATCACCAAGAACCTGGTCTCTGTTGGTCAAATGGTTGAGCAGGGCTTGCAGGTCAGATTTAATCCTCATGGATGCTTTGTTGAGGATATGAAAAATAACGGTCGCTTGATAGCAAAAGGAAAAAAGAAGGGCAGGATGTTTACGTTGGATGCGGACATGCGTGAATTGAGTGCAACAATGTTTGCATATGGGACCGGTGTAGTTGCAGATATTGATATCTGGCATAAATGCATTGGTCATGTTAATATACAGCGACTTAAATCAATGCAAGCCCAAAATATTGTTGTAGGATTGCCTAAATTCAAGGTTGTAGAAATGCATAAGGTTTGTGAAGCCTGTCAATTTGGAAAACAGGCAAGGAAACCATTTCCTAGGCATGTTCAAGAGGGTAAAAAGCCATTGGAATTAATCCACTCTGATGTGTGGACTACTAAAGCTGCATCTATTGGAGGCTGTCACTATTTTGTCACTTTTATTGATGACTTCAGTAGAAAAGTTTGGGTGTATTTTATGAAAAAGAAAAGTGAAGTGTTTGGGCACTTCAAAGCTTTTAAAGCTATGGTTGAAAAAGAAACAGGCCTGCAAATAAAATGCCTAAGGTCAGATGGAGGGGGAGAGTACCTCTTAAATGAGTTTGCAAGGTTCCTGTAGGAGCATGGGATAAAGCAGCAATATTCATGCAGTCATACCCCACAACAAAATGGACTTACAGAAAGGAAAAACAGGCATATTGGAGAGGTATCTCGGGCCATGCTAAATGAAAAAGATCTACCAGATTATTATTGGGCTGAAGCAGTTGCTACAGCAGTTTACATAATGAACAGGACTCCCACTGCAGCAATACATGGCATGATGCCAGAGGAGATGTATACTGGTAGGAAACCAGACATTTCTCATTTGAAAATTTTTGGTTGCATTGCCTATGTTCATGTGCCACATGAGTTGAGGTCCAAGTTGGATCCAAAAGCTGAGAAGTGCATCTTTATTGGTTATTCTCTGCAGCAGAAAGGGTATAGATGCTATAAGCCTTCTACTCGTAAGTTTACAGTGAGCAGAGATGTTGTTTTTGATGAGATGAGCAGCTAGTATAAACCAGTAAATGTGATGATTGATGTAGATGCACAAAATGGTTATGCTGCACAGAATTCACCTGTAGCAGCAATCACAAAATATCAGTGGACCTGCAGTGTCCTCTAACAGTGGTTCACATACTTCGCCATGGACAGGCAGATTGAGATCAGGAGAATCTCCTTAAAGCAACGCAGATAGTGGTATGCAGGTATCACGATAAGGAAAAGAGAAGGTAGATCAGCCCATGTTTGATGTGAATGCAGGTCACTCTTATGTGGATGGTGAATCCAGTGGCTAAGAACAGAGCATTGATGATGAGTTGGGTATTCCTTTTGTTGTTACACCTGGAGTAAGGAAGACCAGGGATGTTTTGAGAGCACCTGGAAGTGAGCCTATTTTGTGCAGGTCTACCAGAGCTAGGTATCCTGTGGATAGGCTGAAATATGATGGATTTATAGCCATTCACTATGCCTATATGGTTAAAGTGATACAGGAACCAGAATCCACTTCTTTTGAACAAGCCATGGGAAATGAAAAATGGGAGAAAGCCATGGATGAAGAAATGGATGCCTTGGAGGCAAATGCTACATGGGAATTGGTGCCTTTGCCTAAAGACAAGAATGTAATTGGCTGTAAGTGGGTTTATAAGATCAAGCACAATGCAGATGGTTCTATGAACAGATACAAGGCAAGATTAGTTATCAAGGGGTATGCACAAACATACGGCATTGATTATGAAGAAACATTCAGTCCGGTTGCAAGGATGGCAACTGTAAGAGCAGTCATTGCTATGGTTGCATCAAAGGGATGGTCTTTACATCAGATGGATGTAAAGAATGCCTTCTTGCATGGTGATTTGCAAGAAGAGGTCTTTATGGAGCAGCCACCAGGTTATGTTCATGCTATTCATCCTGAGTTTGTTTGCAGGTTGAAGAAAGCCTTGTATGGCTTGAAGCAAGCACCTAGAGCATGGTCTGACAAGATAGGACAGTATATTGTCACTATTTGCTTTCAGATTTCCAAGGCAGATTTCTCACTCTATGTGAGAAAAACAGAGAAAGGGATTATGCTGCTTGTCATTTATGTTGATGATTTGATCATCACAGGTGATAGTGATGAAGATATCCTTCATGTGAAAATGCTATTGAAGCAGCAGTTTGAGATGAAGGATTTCTTGGGCATTGAGGTGATTAGATCACCAAGTGGGATACAGCTCTTGCAGAGGCAATATGGATTGGACATGCTGTCCAAATATGGGATGACAGGCTGTAAGGCTATTTCAGTTCCTTTGGAGCAAAATGTGAAGCTAAGCTCAGATGCAGGTGAGCTTTTGGAAGACCCTACTATGTACAGATGCATAGTAGGAGGTTTGATTTATATGACTATTACCAGGCCAGATTTAAGCTATGCTGTTGGATTGGTAAGTCAGTTTATGTAGGCTCCAAGGAAACCGCATTTGGATGTGGCTAGACGCATACTCAGGTATGTGAAGTCCACATTGCAGTATGGACTATTTTATGAGGCTGGGGTTCAGATACAGTTGCATGGATACACTGATGCTGATTGGGTTGGTAGTATTTCTGATAGACGATCTAGCAGTGGATGTGTGTTCTCTTTTGGGAGTGCTGCAGTCACTTGGAGTAGCAAGAAACAGCCTACAGTTGCCTTGTTAAGCACAGAGGCTGAGTACAGGAGTGCAGCAATGGCTGCATGTGAGGTAGCTGGGTTGCATAAGCTACTCTATGATATGCATCAGTCTACAGATGGGCCAATTGTCATTTATTGTGACAACATGAGCAGTATACACTTGGAAAATAACCCAGTCTATCATGCTAGAACAAAGCATATTGAGGTGCATTATCACTATGTGCAGGAGAAGGTTTTACTAGGTCTTATTGATCTAGTTTATGTCAGCACAGAGGATCAGGTAGCTGACATATTCATGAAGGCATTCGGCGCAGAGAAGCTGCGCAAGTTCAGAGACTTGCTTGGTGTGCAAGAATTGGGATTGAGCTCGAGGGGGAGTGTTGAGATATCGAGCTCCACTCGCGATATGCCAGGGTGACCGTTGTGCATTTATGTCACCGACTTGTTAGCTATAGATGCGGTTGGTGGGCCAAACGGTGTCCATAGGTTAGTTGCTCTATTTTGCGCACCGGTTCTATCGTATGGTCGGTGGCCCGACCCCTAGTCGACCGTTTTGGGCGGACTGGGTCGGTCACCCAATTGAGCCTAATCGACTAGGACTGGTGGCTATATAAGAGCAAGCCCGTGAAGCCCATTTCATCACTGGCTATAGTAACCCTGATTCCTTAGCATCCAGCCTCCGTCTTCTACTATTTCCAGCACACCATCGAAGCTTCTTTCACAGGAGTGCACGGTTGGGAGGCAGCACCATCTATTGTATCAGTTCTACAATAATCAAATTTTTGATTCTCCATACTATCTTGTTTTCTCTCTTGCGTACAAGATCCTGGTATTTGTTGAGCACAGATGTTGTATTATTTTCTTACATGGTATCAGAGCTTGCAAGAAGATTTGGTAGTGTGTTTCTGTTTGTGAGCAGATTGTGAGAGATGGCCCAGCCTGCAAGACTGCGAATCCCACCGTTCGGCGAAAGCGAAAAGTTGGACGGCTCTAACTATCCACTCTGGAAGTTCAAGATGAAGACCATCCTAAGCGCATATGAGCTTTGGGACTCTGCTACTAGGGTGGACGTGAGGCCGGTTGCGAGATCGGATCCAGCGAATGCAGGACAACAGATAGTACCAACCGCGGATGAGATTCTCGCATGGACAAGAAGAAATGCAGATGCGCTGTGTTCTATTGTCTGCAGTGTTAGTGATTCCGTCATGGCGTTAATTCAACATGTCACCACAGCGGAGGAGGCATGGACCGTCTTAAAAAATTAGTACGAGACCACAAATCAGACGCGGATTCAGATTCTGGAGACTCAACTCGCGAACGAGAAGTTGTCTGAATCTGAAGTGGCAGAGAAGTTCATTACCAAGGTGAAGAATCTGCGCGATCAGATGATTGCGATTGGCATCACCATCACCAGTGAGAATCTGGCACGAAGGTGCATACGGATTCTCCCACCAAAGTACGACGGTCTTGTTACGACGTTGAATACGCAGCACAAAAATCCGCCCCTCAACTTTGAGGATTTCAGCGCGATGCTTCTGGAGGAGGAGATGCGTCAAAAGATGAGGACTGGAGAAGATTCGGCTTTCTGGACCGGATCAAAGAAAGGTAAGGGTAAGGACTCTGGTAACCCATCTTCTTCTGATGATTAAAAGAGAAAGAAGAAGATCAAGTGCTTCTATTGCAACAAGGCAGGGCACAAGCAGAATGAGTGCCGAGAAAGAAGATTGCAGATGAGAAGAACGGAGTAAAGAAAGAGTCTAGCAACACCGCGCAGGCAGTACCAGTAGAGCTGTTCGTCGCAATTGAGGAGATTTGCATGGAGGTAGTTCATGTACCTGCGGATGAACCGTGGATCAACCGTGGATCATTGACAGTGGTGCATCGCGCCACATGATCAGTCGGAAGGATTGGTATACCTCTCTACAGCCGGTAGGGAATGACATCCTAGTGGTAGTCGGCAATGATGCAAAATGTCCAGCAAAAGGAAAAGGTACGATTGCTCTCAAGTCAAATGGAGTTGTAAAACAGTTGTCCGATGTTCTTTATGTGCCAGATATCAAGAGGAACTTGTTGTCTGTTTCCGCGATCACGGGGATCGGGACCTCAAAGTTCAATTCGATAAGAATGGTGCACAGATTCTGGATCTTCAAGGGGAGGTAGTTGGTAAAGGTACACGATGCAACAACATTTACAAACTCTCAGCTTTCAGTGCTCGAGCGGATGTGAAGAACACTAAGCTATGGCATGAGAGGTTTGGTCATCTAAACCTTAGTTCTTTGAAGGAGATTCATAAAAGTGGAATGATTACAGACCTATCAGAAGTTTCAAATATGCTAGATGTATGTGAAGCTTGCATGATGGGCAAGCAGCATCGACATCCCTTTCCTAAAGAGGCCAGTAAGGCAAAGGCTCCTCTAGAGCTCGTTCACACGGACCTCTGCAAAAAGATGGAGACGGAAGCTTTGGGTGGTTCCTACTACTTCATGACACTGATCGACGACTACAATAGAAGGATATGGATATACTTTCTGAAGACTAAAGACGAGGCTTTTAGTAGGTTCAAGAAATGGCATGTAATGGTCGAGAAAGGAACGGGGAGGAAGGTGAAGAAGTTGAGATCAGACAGAGGTGGAGAGTTCACATCAACTGAATTCGAAAGTTACTGCAAAAGTCACGGAATCAAGAGGCAGAAACCCGCGCCACATACATCATAGCAAAATGGAGTAGCAGAACGCAAGATGCGCGTCATCTGCGAAATGGGACGGAGTCGGAGTATGATGAAAGGGAAAGATTTGCCAAAGACTTTTTGGGCTGAAGCATGTAACACTACAGTTTACATCCTGAATCGTAGCTACACGAAGGCTGTGAACGGGATGACTCCACTGCAAGCCTTTTCTGGTAAGAAACGTTCAGCTGCACATTTTAGAGTTTTTGGATGTGACTGTTTTGTGCATGTCCCTGATGCTACCATGACCAAATGGGAACCGAAGAGCCGAAAGTGTATTTTCTTGGGCTACAGTGAAGAGGCAAAGGGTTACCATCTCTATAACCCTCTTACCAAGAAGGTAATTGTAAGTCACGATGTGGTCTTCTCAGAACAGCCGCATCAATTGGAGGAGGATGCTTCCTTCCCAGACAACTAGGACCAGGATATCCATCCAGTACCGCCACCAATAGCAGACCGAACTCCCCCAATGATGCTTGGGAGGATTCAAGACAAAGAAGATGAAGAAGAGCTTGCAGAACCACAACGGAACCGGCCATTCCCGAAGTAGGTAAAGTAGCTTTTGGACGGTAGAGAACCTCTAGCCATTGAGGAGGAACCATCCGAACACCGCCGGTCCAAGAGATTAGAGGAGCAAAGAAGGGCACAGGAACACTTGGTCAACTATGCTTTGATGACAGAAGTGATCCGTGCTGATGAACCCAAGTGTCTTGAAGAGGCACAGGGCGATGATAGGTGGATGGAGGCTATGCAGTCGGAGTATGGATCCATAATGAAGAACAACACTTGGGACCTTGTGGATCGACCACCAAAACGCAAGGTAATCGGAACCAAGTGGGTGTACAAGACCAAGTACAAGTCCGACGGCACGTTGGATAAGTACAAGGCTCGGCTTGTGGCAAAATGATTTGCACAAGTACATGGTTTTGATTATCAAGATACTCTTGCTTCCACAGCTCGACTAACCACAATTCGCAGTGTTTTGGCTTTAGCTACCTAGGGAAGTTGGCCCATGTTTCAAATGGATGTGAAATCTGCCTTTCTGAATGGAGATCTCAAGAAGGAGGTATACGTGGAACAACCACCAGGTTTTGAGATCCCCGGTTCAGAAGGTAAAGTCTGCAAACTGAAGAAGGCACTTTACGGGCTGAAACAGGCCCCACGAGCGTGGTACCAGCGAATTGATGTGCCTACTTTCTACAAAACGGGTTCAGGAGGAGCCCATCTGATGCAAATTTGTATATCTTCAGAAAAGGAGGCAGGTGTATGATCGTGGTTCTTTATGTGGACGACCTTGTCATAACAGGGAACCATGAAGAGAAGATCTCGCAAACGAAGCATTTGCTAGGAAGAGAGTTTGAAATGATAGACCTCGACTGATGCATTTCTGTTTGGGGATTGAAGTTTGGCAGGAGCCGAAACAGATGTTCATTTCACAGCTGAAGTATGCTGGAGAGATACTGAAGGCATTTGGCATGGCTGAGTGCAAGACAGTTAGTACCCCTATGGAGGTTGACGCGAAGCTCTCAAACGAGGATTCATCACCACTGGTGGACGAAGCGAAGTACAGAAGGCTTGTGGGCAGCTTGATTTACCTATGCAACACATGGCCGGACATCAGTTTTACAACTAGTGTACTAAGCAGGTTTTCCAATAAGCCCCGGGAGAACCATTGGAGGGCAGGGACACGGGTGCTGACATACACCAAAGGCACACTTGATTATGGCATCACCTATACCAAGGGCAACATCTTGATTGGATTCTGTGACTCGGATTGGGTAGGAGACATGGACAGCAGGAGATCAGTGACAGGTACTGTTTCTCACTTGGATCTGGAGAGTTGTCATGGGTCAGCAAGAAGCAACCCATAGTTGCTCTTTCTTCTACTGAGGCCGAGTACAAATCTGCATGCTTTGCTTCTTGTGAGGCAGTGTGGTTGAGGAGGATTTTGGGGGACATGGGTGCAGTGCAGAACAAGCCTACGCAGTTATCATGTGACAATCAGAGTTGCATGGCGATTGCAAAAAACCCGGTGTTCCACGCTCGCACAAAACACATTGAGATTCAATATCACTTTGTGCGCGAGCTCATCATGGATGGAGAGGTCGACTTGGTGTACTGTCCGACTACAGAGAATGCTGCGGACATCTTCACGAAGGCTCTTGGAAGAGACTTGTTGGAGAGGCATCTTCATCGACTTGGCATTGGGCCGAAAAAGTAAGTTCACTTGTGGGTGGACATTGAGGGGGGGTGTTAGACATCAATGCTCCACTCTCGTGTAACTACGCGAGAACCAGCTAACTCTACTTGTAAGCCCCCCATATGAGGAGAAGGCATTTGAGTAGCTCGGTTATCCGGTAGGTCCTGGTTTGGACACCAGATGGGGGCCATGTGTGGCCTGATGGCTGGACGGCTTCAGATAGAGTTGGCACACCGCCAACTAGGCTACATGCAAGTGCGGGAAGGCATCCCTTGACTAACCGCACTGAGGGTAGACGGAGCATTTCTCGAGGTAGCCCACTCTCGGGTTGCGGGGCCCGTTTGGAGCCTCAGATGATCCCAGATGGCTCTGGGCGGAACGGGGTCAGTAGGTTAGTTGCTCTGTTTCGCGCACCGGTTCTATCGTATGGTCGGTGGCCTATTTCGGGACCGACCCCTAGTCGACCGTTTTGGGTGGACTGGGTCGGTCACCCAATTGAGCCTAACCGACTACAACTGGTGGTTATATAAGAGCAAGCCCGTGAAGTCCATTTCATTACTGGCTACAGCAACCATGATTCCTTAGCATCCAGCCTCCGTCTTCTACTGTTTCCAGCATGCCATCGAAGCTTCTCTCATAGGAGCGCACGGTTGGGAGGCATCGCCATCTATTGTATCAGTTCTACAGTAATCAAATTTTTGATTCTCCATACTATCTTGTTTTCTCTCTTGTGTACGAGATCCTGTTATCTGTTGAGCATAGACGTTGTATTATTTTCTTACACTATCTTATGAAAGAAAATGTTGAGGCATTCATCCATGTTTAAAGTATTGTGCATGCATTTAGTTGATCCAATTCAGAATTTTCAGAAGATAATGTACAAGAAAAGGATAGAGATTGAGATGCATGGCACATTGAACAAATGTAATGGACATTGTTGAGCCCATACAAAACACCACAACCTTTCAAGGTATAGCTTAGGGGACAATGGCGGGAATTCACCACGCCCAAAAACCACTTTTTGGACTTTTTCGGGTATGTGTGCGAATTTGCTATGCCCAAAAACCATAAAAAGAAGTGCCCAATGACTTTAGAGCGCATTCCCATGTCTTCCGAGAAAATAGTAGTTGCAAAATAGGGGAATAGTATAGGAACAAGCAATCCCAAAACGAGAGGGAGACCTCTCGAAGTTAGGCCATCCACATTTCCCAGCTGAGCATTTTACAGGGCATTCCTGTGATGCCCAGCATAACGTAGGAGAGATTTCTGCCTCAAAGATTGCCCGCAGCATGAGAACATAGAAAAACTTCTATCCTGCAAATTTCTTGAGATTCAAAGCGACGTTTCAGGTGAGATCGGCTATTCTCTTTGGCTGCAATGTAGCGAAAACCTAGGAAATACTATTTCCGCGGCTATTTTCATGGAAGAATCCATTTCGGGAGTCTCCCTCAAATTCACCGTAGCCTTAGGAATACCCATTAAAATCGTGAAATTGGGTGGAGTTAGCCGTGAGAATAGGGAATACTAACTTCTCGGAGGCTTTTGTCCAATGGAAAAATTGCCTTTCAGCCAAACTTTACCTCAAAGCACTTGAGAACTGGAGATGGAAGCCAATGAACTTATTTTTGCTTGTTCCCATGCACACTTGCTAGAGTGTCGCCTTAATTTGCGCTTTCCTCTCCTTTCTCACGCGGGAATGTCCTCTAAAATGATGGAGAGAAGGCGGGACACTACAAATTGAGATAAACGAAAATGCAGGAACGGTAGAATAGCTGCACTCTAATATTGGAATAAAAGGACAGTTGTAAATCCAGCCTGGCAAGAGAGACAAGGGGGTGCAGCCAAATGGGAAGGAGCCAAGTGGCGAGCAAGGTGGCGAGATGGGATTGGGTGAGGTGGTGTACAAAGCAGCTGTGCGAGAAAGTTGAACATCTTGTTTTTGGGCTCCTTCTTTGCAGGCCTTTGGATGGTCTTGTTGCTCTGTGTTGTTTTTGCGTGTCGCCATGACTTGGGTTCCTACTTGCATCGAGTGTGGCGTCAACGATAACCCTTGCCGCTGCAAGATCTTCGGCCCTTCCATCGCCCTTGCCGCCCTCGTCATCGTTGCCGTCTTCGCTTGGCCCATCGGCGCCGTCGTCTACCTCTTCCAAAATCAGAAGGGCAGACAGATCATGGGTCACCCCGTCAACGTCGTCTACCCCTCTGTCAATGGCGCCATTCCTATCTGAGGCCTTGCCCTCGCACCGCCTCCTGTTGATGGTCCAGCTGCCCTGCTCTCAAATTTCTCCGATTTGTGCTGTGGCATGTAAGATCTAATATCTGAATTGTGCATTCTTTTGTTTGTGTTCTTCACAGTCGGAAGTATGTCCCATATTTGTCATGTGAGTAGCGTGCTATACCTCGCTTGTAACATTTATGACCGTGAGAGTTGATGGTCCAGCTGCCCTGCTCTCATATTGCTCCGATTTGTGCTGTGGCATGTAAGATCTAATATCTGAATTGTGCATTATTTTGTTTGTGTTCTTCACAGTCGGAAGTATGTCCAATATTTGTCATGTGAGTATAGTGCTATACCTCGCTTGTAGCGTTTATGAATGTGAGAGCAATGAGCGAGCGAGCGAGAGCGAGAGAGAGTGGATAGGCAGGTATTGAAATTGTGGTTGTATGCATATGCACATGTCCCTATGCACACTGAGTGTACGAATGTTTGGGCACACGCACGCGCATTGGAGTAGGTAGTGAGCCCACATATACTCTTTCACAAAGAGAGAGAGAGAGGTTGGATGGGGCTCAAGAATTGAAGTGTGGATTAGTTAGTTCAACCTAGAGAGAGAGAGAGGGAGAGAGAGAGAGAGAGAGAGAGGCACATGGCATCACCACATGGAAGCCACAAGTAAGGATCAAAAGGTGAGCATACTTGTTAACTCAAGTAGGGAGGGAGAGAGGGAGATGCAAGAGTGAAAGAGCACACATATTCCACTTGTCAAATACTAGCACATTCAAATGCCATGAGCTTGGATAAAAAAAGTTTGCAAAAAACACGGTTATGTCTAATCGAAGCTAGCCTCTAAGGAAGGGTGGTACGTTACGATGTTACATGTTGAAGAGTAAGATTGTCAAAGCTTGAGAAAGGCAATATCTATAAAAGTTGCCTTTTAATAGAGGTGATTTTGTGTCTTGTCATGGTGGTTGGATAGGAATAGAAGGTGTTTTATGTGAATCAGCAAAAGGGATTCTCATTTGTACAATAAAGAAGTTCTTGAGAGGAATCATAGGAAGGCTTAAATAAGCACAGTAAGGATGCAAGTTGTGGGCATTTTGAGCATGATTTACTTAGCGATGTGACATGAAAAGAATCAAAGGCTTTGTGGGTGGTGGGCAATAGATTGGAAGTGCATTAAATGTTGAAATCAGATTGATTGGGCCATTAACTATGTTATTTTCTACCCCACATCAATAACTCAAATGGCAAGGGCGTTCGATTGCCTAAGTGGCTACGAGCATTTGATTCCCCATGGGGTATTCAAGCTTTGTTATGTTTAAGGCAGTGACCATGCTTTCTTCGTGCGTGAGAGTGGTGTGGGTGAGTTTAGATGCACGAGCGGGGTAAAAAAAGGTTGTTATTTTCCAACTCCTTGATGTATAGATTGTATTTTTAACATCTTAGTACCATTTCCCTTATCGTAGATTAGAACTTTTGAATGGAGGAAAAGTGGGGAGAAAAAGGATGAGTGATTCAAAGTGTCACTTCAACTATGACTTGGCAATCTCTTAGGTGGAACAAGAACATTGATGGAATGCATCCCCACCAACTTGTATGTGTCCCGATGTGATATATATCTTAATATGTGAATGAGGTTATATGGTCAACTTGATAGAATTCTATACGTTCACACAAAAAACGTTACTTAGGATGGTGGAACTTTACATTTATAAGGAAGTTATGTCCTTGTTTGTCATGTTGTTATATGATGCATTGGGGAAGTGTCAAACGAGGTGGATGTCGAATATCATATAAGATGGAACAGGTGGATGGAGGGATTCGCAACATCATTGCAATTGTCCATTCTATCATAATCGTGGATGTCTATGTGCTATCACCAAAGATGTCTTGTATGTAGAGAAATTTCTGCACAAGGATCACTAGTTCTATGAGTATAACTAGTGTATGATCCCATCTTAGGTGTCTTCTTGATTGAGAACCTTAGACAGGCTAATATCTCATAAAATATTCTTCGAACTTACCATGAGCATAGCCTTCAAATTGTCCCTTCCCAGATCTTCAAATCTTTTCTTTATAAAAGAACATCAAGGAAGTTGAGCAAATCTATTGGGTTGGATTGTCTGTCTTGTTGACACACATTGAGAACTGCTTTCCAAAACTTGTCTATGTGCACATGAGCCTCATCCACCATGAGCCGTGGCCTTTTGAAGTCCATTCATCCGAGTAAGGAATGAAGTCTCCCAAAGCAAGTGCCGGTTGTTTTGCAAAACATACTAAGTGGCGACTCATTTGCATTTGTGCCTATCAAACATCTTCTTTGAGTACCATCAACCCATGATATGCAAAACAAAAACGTGAGCAAAATTGTCGACATCCAGCTCCAAGAACCCATTCTGCCACTGATCCTTGGCTCTTGAACCATCAGATCTATCGCTTCTTCTCTCACATGTTGGAAATCTTGGATCCCTTTTGTGGTAAATCCTCCAAAGGTACAAACTTTTGGCATTTTCATCCAATGATGTTAGTATTGGAAAAAGGTAACACCATTGTCATTGCCATACAAAAGGCATTTCCAAAATTCAAAGCTTCGAAACATTTGTCTTTACTGAGGAGAAATTCCTTAGCAAGCATTGTATTTGATATGAACATTGTGGCCATGATGAAGGTAGATAAGGGGTCCGTAGTGTTTTGCTAGTGCAACCAAGGTAGCAGCCCCATTTGTGCACATATGACATTAGGGAGAACAGGCCTCGATGGGCTCTCAGCCTAGCCAAGTATTCTAAGGAGGCCCCACTCTCAAGAATGTCCCAAGTGAGCAATGGCGCTCACTTATATAGACATGAGTGTCCTAGGTGTCCCAAGCCTAAGATTCCTCGTTAGTGTACGAAAGGTACCACGTGTCCTAACTATCCCAAGGTTAGGACAATCATAGTATCTTTTTAAGGATATAAAATGGGCCACAATAGCGATGAGATACCTTGTACACAGGTCCAGTGCGCATTACTTGAGAATATTTTGGGATTCTCAAATAAACCTACTGATGTTCTAAGAAAACTCAAGGTCTCTGCTTCTGATTAGCATAAAATTGTGCTCTATCTTGAGCACTTCTTATGCTTTCCCTTGCAAATTGCAATATATCTTGTTGTTGTTGCAACCAAGTAGCAATAGAGCTCACCTTGATATTCTGTAAGCCACAACTACCCAGGGGCTCTAGGTTGATATACATAAACATGAATGGATTGTTTCAGGTTACTAAATGCTTAGAGCTATTGTAGGCAAATTCCAGTGAAGGAAGTCAGTCTTCCCAATTAGACTGCCTTAGAGAGACATAAGCTCACACCATGCCTTCTAGAGTGTAATTAACTTGCTCAATCTGTCCATCTGATTCTACATGATCAGTCGAACTCATGCTAAGCTGAGTATCCAACTTCTTGAATACATCCCACCAAACATGCCCGTTAAACTTAGCATCTCAGTCATTGCTATTTCAGCCAGTAAGCCTTCAAAACTAAACATCTTCTCAACAAACATGTGAGCAAGCTTGGTGGCTATAATAGCATCTCTTGTAGGTACTATATAGCAGCATATTTTAATTGCTTAAAATACATGTGAAGTTCTTTTGTCCACATAATGGGTCTATACTTATCGTATTTACCCTTATCCACCCCTTTAGACAAATCTGATAGGGGTATGCTATCTTAGAATAATTCCAGCTTTGAGTCTAGAAGAAGTTAACAAATCCTAGAAAGGATTTGACTTTGGTAATCGTTCTCAAAATGGGCGACTCACATACCTTCCTGACTTTCTCATAGTCAATACGGACACCATTTATCGAGATGACATGTCCAAGGTATGTAAGTTTCTACTTCAAGAACTCACATTTGCTCTCTTTAGCAGAGAGTTTCTCTTTTCTAAGTATGGATAGCACTATCCCTAGATGGCATCCATGCTCCAAGAGAGTCTTGTTATAAATCAAGATGTCATTGAGAAAGACTACAACAAACTTTCCTAGATATGGATGAAATAAGTCATCATCATCTACTAAAAGGTTGCTGGAACATTAATGAGTCCAAATGGGATTACCAAGAACTCATAATGTCCAAATCTCATACGAAATGCAATCATATATTCGAGTTAACAAATATTTGTTCTTAATGGTTAATCGATGTACTCTATGCATAGATACATACTTGAGTCTTTCTTCTTCACCAGTAGCATTGGTGCACCCCATGCTGACTTGCTAGCTGGAGGTATTCTTGAAGTTGCCATACAATTTCTTCTGGCAATTTGACTTGTCTTCTTGGAATTCATTTTCAAGTAAAACACTATTTTAAAAGTTTGTTTTTAAGCGTGCAATTTCTTCTGGCCATTCGACTTGCCTTCCTAGAATTCATTTTCAAGTAAAACACCATTTCAAAAATTTATTTTCAAGCCAGACCTCCCTCTACTTGCTACGATTTCTCTCCTTGCTCCTCTCTCAACCTTCTTCTCAGACCGTGCTTGCAAAGTGTATAAACTTGCAAACAGAGGTTTGGAAGTAAAAATGAAATTCCCAATACAGCTCCAATAAAAATGAAAGCAAAATACAATTGCAAATTCTTACTCGCTACCCAAAACTTAAAGAAGGTTCATTTTCGGTCTGAAATAGAAGATTTAAAAAGATTTAAAAAAATTAGTAGTCAGTTTATGAGACATTCAGTGTTGCTCATGCAGTAGTGGTGGACATTGAGGATGGAAAAGAGAATGCCTGGGGAATGCAAACAACTATGAGGGGGGAGCCCCGATGAGCTTCGTGCTTCACTACTATAGTTCAACAACTGTGGAACTTTACTTTAAAGGTACTACCCCCAAAGCGAAGTCTCCCTAGCGGTCCTCATTTTGTTTGGGGGGCTCGAAGTTCTTTTTGTAGCCCCCCCATCTAGGGGTGGGGTCCCATGATGGATTATGAATCCCATAGTGATGACGATAAGGATAGATCTCCACAAAGGGAAAATATAAGTCAATTGCAGAAACATCTGATGAAGTCACTTTGCGGTGGCGAGTGATGAGAGAATGAAACTAAGAGAAAAAGGGATGCAAGCAAAGAAGCAAAAGCTTCGTGTGTCTCAACTGCAACCTCCAACATATCCAAGGCGAGAGAATGTATGGTGTTTGTGTTGCATGGCAAACCATACCAAAAAATGAGTGTCCCATGTTGAGGTCCAGGATCAATGCAAAATCAAATCTAGCTCTAAGGATATAGTGTCATATTTGTGTAGTTAGTGGGCATGATGAGAGCATTGCATATTCAACATTCGAAACAACGGTTACCCACTCCAACCTCTACAATATCAATCGGCACCCACTTCCAACATACAGAAAACCAACATTTGCCTAAGCACCACCACGTCTCCGGATGTTCCAGTCTAGACCCAACTCTACAACTACTTAGAAATCCAAATCCATAGCAATACACAAGAGCACCAAGTCGCCCTCCTCCAAAAGTTCCACTGCAACAACTTCAAGCCAAGGAAGTGGATATGCAATTTGCTAAGTACCCAATGTAATATGTGGAAGGTGTAGAAGGGTTGATACCCATCTATGCAAATCAAGTTTGACAACACACATATTGAGCACCAATCAAATGCTATGGTTGTGAAGAGAATCAACAAATGATAGAGTGCCCCCATTGTGGTAGCCCTGCTACTTTTCGAACACTCTGCAAAGATTGTGGCATCAACCATGCTTGCATGGATTGTACCCTCAATCCCAAACCTCCACAACAAAATGAGGCTAAGCTTGATGTTCCAATAGGCATCATTAGGGTTGATAAACAAAGTGTAGGGCCCAAAAGCATTCTGTCACCACTAGTAAATGTCATCACACAACAAACACAATTGCCATTTCCTCCACCAAGCAAAGAAGAGCCGAGTACATAAACCTACATTTTGATACCACTTATCAAAGAAGCTCAATACCCTAACACCGAATTGGATAAGGCTCGATTTCAAGCACTTTGACAATGGGTGGAAAAGGAATAAGCCCAATTTAAAGCTCAAAGGTGTATACAAGATCCAGTCCCTAACTTGGCTCCACCACCAAGTGTTGACACCATAATAAAGCCTCTATTCCATCAACAAGGGCCACAACACAATGTTCTGCAACACCAACTAGAAGGTGCATCCCTTTCAAGCATATTGAGGTGCCCTATGTCCGCACCCATTACAAAATTGTCCCAGGGTGGGTTTCAAGGCATGGGTTGAATAAGCAAATCTCCCTTAACTTGTGGAAGAAATAGAAGATGTCCTAGTTTGATTGGGTGAAAGATATGACATACACAGTATCACTGTGCCTTTGATCCACCATAAAGCACACAATGAGGTCCAAGCCATTGCAGATGGAGACACGTGTGAATGTTGTATCAAAGTATCTCCATGATGAATGGGGTCTCCCACCAATGAAGAAATCTTAGCTTATGTAGATGATTAACACACCAAACCATTGGGTGTAGTGGATGGGGTATCCACAAAGGTACCAGGGATTTGCTTTTCCCTCTAGTTCACAATCTTGGATCTCCCCAAGACTTCCTATCAAGTTTTCCTTGGATGCCCTTGGCTACGAGAAGCATCACTGCTCCATGGTTGGGGTACTAATCGACTCACAATACAAAATTACAATAAGGAGGTGAGAATTAATGTGGCAATCAAACCCATTATGTCAAGACCATTGGATGATACCTGTTCTACCAAGACCCCTAGCAAATCAACCCTCCCACAACAAAATAACCTAGCAAGGGATACATAGACTAATATAAACAATTAGATCCAAGCACTGGCGACGACAATTGATAATTGCCATGCATAATATCTAGTCCTCCCAAAAAGTGATGCAAAGGTCAGGAGAGTAGCACCTCCACTCATGCATGAAGGCCTAATTGATCCTACTGTTCCAATGTTTATGGCCGGCCTTGAATGGGATAGTGATCCTAAAGAGACTATCATTGACAGTGATGACTTTGATGGACCATGGGACCTTAAGACAAAGGCTACAAATGCAAAGATACTAAAAGTCTTTATGATGATACTTATCCCCCCAATGACGATACCAGAGCAAAACATTACATCCAGTGAGCAAAAAGATCATTGAGAGCCTTAAAGATTACATCCAGCCATTGCTGAGAGCCTCGTCTGAGCAAGAGGGAATTTGTGCAACTCAGTTTTCTGCCAGTCTAGCTTGTTGCATTAAAAATTTTTAGGGAGCCAAAGGAGGATACGATGGAGAGGCCGAAGACCATGCACATTGCCAGGACTCAGATGACGGTCCCCCCAACAAGTCGAGAGTACTATGCTCTGAAAATACAGAGGCCTTTATCGACATCTAGGGGGAACCCATACAACACAGCCATAAAGAGGCCCTCTGTGAGCATGTCATCTAAGGTGGTGACATTCAGATGTGTGGGGAATCGCCTGTGGGAACGAAGGGTCTCCACTAGTGCTAGCATTTCTACTCCAAGTGAGTGCAATGTAATCACCTTATATGAGAAGGTAGATATTATTGGGATCATAGAACATCGAGGGGGGGTGGTAGTAGGCATGCTAAAGATGAGTGGGTGAGCAGCAGATGAGCAAGGAGTAGATGAGTGATGAGAGTTGGAGGAGGGAGTATGGAGCAAAGTAGAGCAGGGGCAAAAAAGAGCTAGAGGAGGGGTGTGGAACAAAGTAGTAGAGCATGTGGAGCAAAGTAGTAGAGCATGGGTGGATCAGAGCAATGTAGTAAAATGTCAAATGCCACGGATCTTATATAGATTATAAAGTTTGAGCCACCACGGTGGCTGGAGCCCGGGGTTCCATTAATATTAATTGCAGGCTACCACGGTGGAATCCCCCAGATGGGCTAGTAATCATGAAGAAGATGCCATGTGGTGCCACTCCGATGGCTGGTAATTAATTGCCAACCTAGTGGAATCTTAGCCATGACAAACATGGCTGATGAGAGCCACCACCACTGGGTAGTACTATTCCCACAAAGTTAAATCATGAAGCTCTAATCACTCATTACCATGTCTAATAACTCATTACCATGCACTCTAGAGCATGCGAGCCTGGTGACTGGTAATTTTGAATGCACTTGCAGTGATCATGCATGCTGAATCGCAGTGGTGGGTGAGCGGTGGCATAATGGAATCGTAGCCACGACAAACGTGGCTAATGACAGCCACCACCATCGGGCAGTAATCCCCACAAAAGTAAATCATGAAGTGTAATCACCTTTAATCCCTCATTACCATGCACTCTAGTACTCTCCTGAGCATGCAAGCCCGGTGACTAGTAATTTATGTTGGAACTTGGGGAGAGACGAGAGCTTCATCATGGAGGTGAGTGAGAACACATGAGATATTCAAATGGGTGTTCTATACATTGTGAGAGGGAAGTCCCTCTTTTATAGAAATGGAGAGAGGGTGGCTTAAATCAATGGCACCTCTCCTACATCAAAGGAGGTAGCTCCTAAATCATAGGAACTCCACAATCATGGGCACCACCCCATGTGGGGGCCTTTGCATTACAACATCACCTGTGTCATGGTCTATGGCACTAGGTGTGCATCTCCTACACACAGACACACAACCATATGACTGCTAGTGGATGCACACATGCACCTAGCAAGCCCTTGATCACACATATCCCAACAAACCCCCCTCAAGGGTTTGCCTCTTGCTATGTCAAGGATACATCTAGTCACATAGTTTCTCATGCCATCTCATGGTGGTCAAGGATAAATCTATAGCTAGGATCTCATGCTAGCAAAGGTGCCCAAGGGTCAAGGTTTACAAAAATGGCATAGACCCCCCCAAAATGGTTATCTCCCTTGCATGTACAAGGTTGAATCTTAGGCCTTTGTGTGGACCTAGTTTTCTCATGTTTGCAAGAGGTACCATGGGGGTAAAACACATATCACATGGCCTACATCATATGGTAACCAGAGGTGATTTACAAAAGACAAAACACATAACATTCTTTTTGGAGTACTATTCCAGGCAGAGAACCTCAAAAATTGACCAAGTGATGATAAATAAAGTTCAAAAGACAAAGTGCTCAAAAGGCATAGTCTTTATCTTCTACCACAAAGTTTGATTCTTCATTTGTTGATGGAGTTCTCTCTTCAACCAGATTTTCTTTGTTGTTGATGTAGCCCTTCTTCACATGATATGGTTCTTTCTCTTTGGAGTTATTGTTCTTCATGGAATAACACACTCCCTTTTTCAATTGTAGCCAAAGGAACTTAATAAGCAAGGTATATTTGAAGCATTTCCCTTGTGCACCAAATACTGTGTGAAGTGTTGAGATATCGAGCTCCACTCGTGATATGCCAGGGTGACCGTTGTGCATTTATGTCACCGACTTGTTAGCTGCAGATGCGGTTGGTACACCGCCCATGAATAATAGCTGGATGACATCTATCTTTATGTACTCTAGTTAGTGGCTCAATTAGTATGCCACCTAGTTCAGCTGAGTTTGGTTTGAGACCCACATATAGGGTTCATCTATTCCTTTTGTACTAAGAGAGAGAGTTCTTTTGGTTTCCACAACTAAGAAGAGGAAAACTGTTTTCAACCTCCACCGTTGTGTGTATTCCCCCATTGTGTATGTGAGAAAGTTGCAAGTGAGACTCCTTACTTCTCTCCTACTCTCTTCACATGGTATCAGAGCTCGATTCGTGGTAAGGAGCTCAAGAAAGTAAACCAAGTTCGCGGTGTCTTGGTAAGAGGATTAGTGTTGCTTTCCTTTTTCGAGTTTGGGAGCAAATCTCTACAGGTAGCACAGCCAAAAAGTGCAAGAGTGCACTATCTCAGATTGGGATGCCTTTCGCGATGTGGCGAGAGGGCAGTATATGTTGCCGGTAAGGGCAAAGCCCTTAGTGACATTATTTTTTTGATTCGAGGCCATTTCGGGGCTCATTTTGGTGGCGGAACTTTTCCACAGGCACTCAGAAAAGTGCCCTATTTTTTGCTGTGTGACCAACGTTCTACACATCGATGAAAAGTTACTGCAGAAATTGCATCGTGTGCCTGTGCGCAGAGATATTGGGAGTGACAGAATCATTCTTATTGCCTATTGATACAAAATCGTCACTAGGAAGTGACTGTGTGGTCAAATACCGCTTTCGTCAATTTTGCAGATTTGCCCTTGTGAGGTAGAAGTTGTGTTTTTTGCAGTGACATAATATTTTTGCAATGTTTTGTAATGGCATTTGATGCTCTTTCATAGATAGTCACTAAAAAGCTTGACAAGAACAACTTCCAAGTATGGAAGTTTAGAATGACGAATTTCCTTAAGGGAAAAGGCTATTGGGAGTTCATTACTGGAGTTGAACAAGAACCACTTGTTCCTAATGTTCCCAATCAACAGGAGCTGCAGGCATTTAAAGGCTAGCATGAGAGAGCTAGGAAAGTTATGTACTGGCTGTCTATTAGTATTTCAGATTCTATGATTGTGCATATTCAAGATGCAAGCACACCGAAGGAGGCATGGGATACTTTGACAAAAATGTATAGCACAAATACCCAAGCCATGAAAATGCAGCTCAAGCAGGAGTTGCATAATGTGCAGAGAGAAAATATGAGCATCAATGAATAACATATGAAGGTGAAGAAGATTGCATATGCACTTGCTTCTATTGGGTCACCAGTGGAAGATGATGATTTAGTTTCTGTGACCTTGAATGGTCTAGGAAAGGATTATGCACAGTTCTGGACATCCATTGCCATCCATGAGAATTTTCCTGATTTTGGGGAGTTGATTGCTCTTCTAATCTCTGAAGAGCAGAGAAATGGTGGTGCATCTTCTTCAGGAGGAACTTTAAAAGAAACTGTCTTCTACTCGAATGCTAGAAGAGGTAGACGCAGAGGTAGAGCAGGCCGATCTGGAGGCCATGGCAGAAATCAGAATACGCAGCAAGGCAATTATGCATCCTCTAGTAGACACGGTGATGATAGGAATGGGTATTTGTTTATGGTGCAGCACATGACCAATTCTGTGAAAAGTGCAGAAGAAAGCAATGATGTGTGGTATGTTGACTCAGGTGCATCAAACCACATGACAGGTCATGAGGAATGGATGCAGGATGCAAGGAAAATGGAAAGACCAAGATTTGTGGAGACTGATGATGATACTGCACATCCTATTGTGCAGATTGGTAAAGTTCCTTTGTCTATGCAGGATGGGAAAAGAAATACCTATATGATGTATTTCATGTCCTAAATATCACCAAGAACCTGGTTTCTATTGGTCAAATGGTTGAGTAGGGCTTGCAGGTCAGATTTAATCCTCATGGATGCTTTGTTGAGGATATGAAAAATACAGGTCGCTTGATAGCAAAAGGGAAGAAGAAGGGCAGGATGTTTACATTGGATGCGGACATGCCTGAATTGAGTGCAACAATGTTTGCACATGGGACCGGTGTAGTTGTAGATATTGATATCTTGCATAAACGCATTGGTCATGTTAATGTACATCGACTTAAATTAATGCAGGCCCAAAATATTGTTGCAGGATTGCCTAAGTTTAAGGTTGCAGAAATGCATAAGGTATAAGGTATGTGAAGCTTGTCAATTTGGAAAACAGGTAAGGACACCATTTCCTAGACGTGTTCAAGAGAGTAAGAGGCCATTGGAACTAATCCACTCTGATGTGTGGACTACTAAAACTGCATCTATTGGAAGCTGTCATTATTTTGTCACTTTTATTGATGATTATAGAAGGAAAGTTTGGGTGTATTTTATGAAAAAGAAAAGTGAAGTGTTTGGCCATTTCAAAGCTTTTAAAGCTATGGTTGAAAAAGAAACAAGCCTACAAATAAAATGCCTAAGGTCAGATGGAGGGGCAGAGTACCTCTCAAATGAGTTTGCAAGGTTCCTGCAAGAGCATGGCATAAAGCAACAATATTCATGCAGTTATACCCCACAGCAAAATGGACTTGCAGAAAGGAAAAACATGCATATTGGAGAGGTATCTCGTGCCATGCTCAACAAAAAAGACCTGCCAGATTATTATTGGGCTGAAGCAGTTGCTACAGTAGTCTACATAATGAACAGGACTCCCACTGCAACAATACATGGCATGACGCCAGAGGAGAGGTATACTAGTAGGAAACCAGATATTTCTCATTTGAAAGTTTTTTGTTGCATTGCCTATTTCATGTCAGATGAGTTGAGATCCAAGTTGGATCCAAAAGCTGAGAAGTGCATCTTTATTGGTTATTCTCTATAGCAAAAAGGGTATAGATGCTATAACCCTTCTACTCATAAGTTTACAGTGAGCAGAGATGTTGTTTTTGATGAGATGAGTAGTTGGTATAAACCAGTAAATGTGATTGATGATGTAGATGCACAAAATGGTAATGCTGCACAGAATTCACTACAGCAATCACAAAATATTAGTGGACCTGTAGTGTCCTCTAGCAGTGGTTCACATACTTCACCATGGACAGGCAGATTGAGATCAAGAGAATCTCCTCAAAGCAATGTAGATAGTGGTATGCAAGTATCATGAAAGGGAAAAGAGAAAGTAGATCAGCCCATGGTTGATGTGAATGCAGGTCACTCTTATGTGGATGGTGAATCCAGTGGCTCAGAATAGAGCCTTGATGATGAGTTGGGTATTCCTTCTGCCATTACACCTAGAGTAAGGAAGACAAGGGATGTTTTGAGAGCACCTGGTAGTGAGCCTATTTTGCACAGGTCTACTAGAGTTAAGTATCCTGTGGATAGGTTGAAATATGATGGATTTACAGCCATTCACTATGCCTATATGGTCAAAGTGATACATGAACAAGAACCCACTTCTTTTGAGCAAGCCATGGGAAAAGAAAAATGGGAGAAAGCCATGGATGAAGAAATGGATGCCTTGGAAGAAAATGCTATATGGGAATTGGTGCCTTTGCCTAAAGACAAGAATGCAATTGGCTGCAAGTGGGTTTATAAGGTGAAGCACAATGTAGATGGTTCTGTGAGCAGACACAAGGCAAGATTAGTTGTCAAGGGGTATGCACAGACATATGGCATTGATTATCAAGGAACATTCAGTCCGGTTGCAAGGATGGCAACCGTAAGAGTAGTCATTGCTATGGCTGCATCAAAGGGATAGTCTTTACATCAAATGGATGTAAAGAATGCCTTCTTGCATGGTGATTTGCAAGAAGAGGTCTATATGGAGCAGCCACTAGGTTATGTACATGCTGTTCATCCTGAGTTTTTTTGCAGTTGAAGAAAGCCTTGTATGGCTTGAAGCAAGCACCCAGAGCATGGTCTGGCAAGATAGGATAGTATCTTGTCACTATTGGATTTCAGATTTCCAAGGCATATTTCTCACTTTATGTGAGAAAAATAGAGAAAGGCATTATGCTGCTTGTCATTTATGTTGATGATTTGATCATCACAGGTGATAGTGATGAAGATATTCACATTCTTCTATGCAGTGATCATTGTCTCCACTGTGTAGAGATCATATGGAATCCTAAACTCACATTTGGATTGGAATAGGACACCACTCTACTATGATCACTGGAATACCCCTCCTAGAATAGTAGGGTAAACATCTGTACAAGTGGAGAATGGCAGTGGTGCCAATCTCTTATTAGGCCCTAAGAAATGGCATTGAGAAGCCTAAACTCACATGTGCAGAGATCATATGGATTTGTGTCAAAATCTATGGAGAATGCCACCAGTGGAGAATGGCGGTGGTGCCAATCTCATACCATGACCTGAAAACATGCACTTTTGCCATTATCCTACTGTGCATTCTTCTATGCAGTGATCACTGTCTCCACTGTGTAGAGATCATATGGAATCCTAAACTCACATTTGGATTGGAATCGGACACCACTCTCCTATGATCACTGGAATACCCCTCCTAGAATAGTAGGGTAAACATTTGTACAAGTGGAGAATGGCAGTGGTGCCAATCTCTTATTAGGCCCTAATAAATGGCATTGAGAAGCCTAAACTCACATGTGCATTCTTCTATGTAGTGATCACTGTCTCCGCTGTGTAGATATCATATGGATTTGTGTCAATCTCTGTGGGGAATGCCACCAGTGGAGAATGGCAGTGGTGCCAATCTCATACCATGACCTGAAAACATGCACAAGGAATCCTAAAATCACATGTGGATTGGCACTTTTGCCATTATAGAATGCCACCAGTGGAGAATGGCAGTGGTGCACAAGGAATCCTAAACTCACATGTGCATTCTTCTATGTAGTGATCACTGTCTCCACTGTGTAGAGATCATATGGAACTGTGTCAATCTCTGAGATCATCAAACTCACATGTGGATTAGAATCGGACAACACTCTCCTATGATCAATGGAATACCCCCCCTAGAATAGTAGGGTAAACATTTGTACAAGTGGAGAATGGTTGTGGTGCCAATCTCTTATTAGGCCCTAATAAATGGCATTGAGAAGCCTAAACTCACATGTGCATTCTTCTATGTAGTGGTGCCAATCTCTTATTAGGCCTAGAAAATGGCACTGTGAAGCCTAAACTCACATGTGCAGCCAATAAAATTAGTGGAATGTCAATCTATAGGTTTAGTTTGCCTAGATTACCACTACATGTGCATTCTTCTATGTAGTCATCACCGTCTCTACTGTGTAGATATCATATGGAATTGTGTCAATCTCTATGGAGAATGGCAGTGGTGCCAATCTCATACCATGACCTGAAAGCATGCACAAGGAATCCTAAACTCACATGTACATTGGCACTTTTGCCATTATCCTACTACCATTCTCCGCTAGTGGTAATGTGCATTCTTCTATGTATTGATCACTGTCTCCCCTGTGTAGAGATAATATGGAGAATGCCACCAGTGAAGAATGGCAGTGGTGCCAATCTCATACCATGACCTGAAAACATGCACAAGGAATCCTAAGCTCACATGTGCATTGACACTTTTGCCATTTCCTACTGCAGCCAATAAAATTAGTGGAATGTCAATCTATAGGTTCAGTTTGTCTAGATTACCACTAGCGGAGAATGGCAGTGATGCCAATCTCATGCTTGCCCTAAGAAATGGCATTGAGAATCATAAACTCACATGTGCATTCTTCTATGTAGTGATCACTGTCTCCGCTGTGTAGATCATATGGAATTGTGTTAATCTCTGTGGAGAATGGCAGTGGTGCCAATCTCATACCATGAACTGAAAACATGCACAAGGAATCCTAAACTCACATGTGCATTGGCACTTTTGCCATTATCCTATTGCATCCAATAAAATTAGTGGAATGTCAATCTATAGGTTCAGTTTGTCTAGATTACCTTTAGCGGAGAATGGCAGTGGTGCCAATCTCATTCTTGCAACTACATAATGACACTGAGATCATCAAACTCACTTGTGGAATGGAATAGGACACCACTCTCCTATGATCACTGGAATACCCCCTAGAATAGTAGGGTAAACATTTGTACAAGTGGAGAATGGCAGTGGTGCCAATCTCCTATTAGGCCCTAAGAAATGGCATTGAGAAGCCTAAACTCACATGTGCAATGATCATATGGAATTGTGTCAATCTCTGTGGAGAATGCCACTAGTGGAGAATGGCAGTGGTGCCAATCTCATACCATGACCTGAAAACATATAAAGGAGATTGTGTAAATCTCTGAGATCATCAAACTCACATGGAGAATGGAATAGGACACCACTCTCCTATGATCACTAGAATACCCCTCCTAGAATAGTAGGGTAAATATCTGTACAAGTGGAGAATGGAAGTGGTGCCAATCTCTTATTAGGCCCTAATAAATGGCATTGAGAAGCCTAAACTCACATGTGCATTCTTCTATGTAGTGATCACTGTCTCTACTGTGTAGAGATCATTTGGATTTGTGTCAATCTCTATGGAGAATGCCACCAGTGAAGAATGGCAGTGGTGCCAATCTCATACCATGACCGGAAAACATGCACAAGGAATTCTTAAACTCACATGTGCATTGGCACTACCACTAGCGGAGAATGGCAGTGATGCCAATCTCATGTTGGCAACTATATAATGACAATGAGATCATCAAACTCACATGTGCATTGAAAATTTTGCCATTATCCTACTATAGCAAATAAATATAGTCGAATGTCAATCTACAGGTTTAGTTTGTCTAGTTTACCACTACTGGAGGATGACAGTGATGCCAATCTCATGCTGGCAAATACATAATGACACTGAGACCATCAAACTCACATGTGCATTCTTCTATGTAGTGATCACTGTCTCCGCTGTGTAGATATCATATGGAATTGTGTCAATCTCTGTGGAGAATGCCACCAATTGAGAATGGCAGTGGTGCCAATCTCATATCAAGACCTTAAAAATGGCACAAGGAATCCTAAACTCACATGTGCATTGGCACTTTTGCCATTATACTACTACAACCAATAAAATTTGTGGAATTTTAATCTATAGGTTCAGTTTGTCTAGATTACCACTAGTGGAGAATGGCAGTGATGCCAATCTCATGCTGGCAACTATATAATGACAATGAGATCATCAAACTCACATGTGCATTGAAACTTTTGCCATTATCCTACTACAGCCAATAAATATAGTGGAATGTCAATCTACAGGTTTAGTTTGTCTAGATTACCACTACTGGAGAATGAAAGTGATGCCAATCTCATGCTGGCAAATACATAATGACACTGAGACCATCAAACTCACATGTGCATTCTTCTATGTAGTGATCACTGTCTCTGCTGTGTAGATATCACATGGAATTCTGTCAATCTCTGTGGAGAATGACACAGGTTGAGAATGGCAGTGGTGCCAAACTCATACCATGACCAAAAAACATGCACAAGGAATCCTAAACTCACATGTGCATTGGCACTACCACTAGCGGAGAATGGCAGTGATGCCAATCTCATGCTGGCAACTATATAATGACAATGAGATCATCAAACTCACATGTGCATTGAAACTTTTGCCATTATCCTACTACAGCTAATAAATATAGTGGAATGTCAATCTACAGGTTTAGTTTGTCTAGATTACCACTACTGGAGAATGATAGTGATGCCAATCTCATGCTGGAAAATACATAATGACACTGAGACCATCAAACTCACATGTGCATTCTTCTATGTAGTGATCACTGTCTCCGCTGTGTAGATATCATATGTAATTGTGTCAATCTCTGTGGAGAATGCCACCAGTTGAGAATGGCAGTGGTGCCAATCTCATATCAACACCTTAAAAATGGCACAAGGAATCCTAAACTCACATGTGCATTGGCACTTTTGCCATTATACTACTACAGCCAATAAAATTTGTGGAATGTCAATCTATAGGTTTAGTTTTTCTAGATTACCACTAGCGGAGAATGGCAGTGATGCCAATCTCATGCTGGCAACTATATAATGACAATGAGATCATCAAACTCACATGTGCATTGAAACTTTTGCCATTATCCTTCTACAGCCAATAAATATAGTGGAATGTCAATCTACAGGTTTAGTTTGTCTAGATTACCACTACTGAAGAATGACAGTGATGCCAATCTCATGCTGGCAAATACATAATGACACTGAGACCATCAAACTCACATGTGCATTCTTCTATGTAGTGATCACTGTCTCTGCTGTGTAGATATCATATGGAATTGTGTCAATCTCTGTGGAGAATGCTACCAGTTGAGAATGGCAGTGGTGCCAATCTCATATCAAGACCTTAAAAATGGCACAAGGAATCCTAAGCTCACATGTGCATTGGCACTTTTGCCATTATACTACTACAGCCAATAAAATTTGTGGAATGTCAACCTACAAGTTTAGTTTATCTAGCCTGCCACTAGTGGAGAATGGAAGTGATGCCAATCTCATGCAGGCAACTACATAATGACACTTAGATCCTCAAACTCACATGTGGATTGGAATCGGGCACCATTATCCTATGATCCTTGGAATACCCCTCCTAGAATATTAGGGTAAACATTTGTATATGTGGAGAATGGCAGTGGTGCCAATCTCTTATTAGGCCCTAGAAAATGGCACTGTGAAGCCTAAACTTAGAATAGTAGGGTAAACTTAGAAAATGGCACTGTGGTAAACTTAGAATGGAATCGGACACCACTCTCCTATGATCACTGGAATACCCCTCCTAGGATAGTAGGGTAAACATTTGTACAAGTGGAGAATGGCAGTGGTGCCAATCTCTTATTAGGCCATAAGAAATGGCATTGGGAAAGCCTAAACTCACATGTGCAATCTTCTATGTAGTGATGACCTGAAAACATGCACAAGGAATCCTAAACTCACATGTGCATTGGCACTTTTGCCATTATCCTACTGACATTCCCCAATAGTGGTAATGTGCATTCTTCTATGTAGTGATCACTGTCTCCGCTGTGTAGAGATCATATGGAATTGTGTCAATCTCTGTGGAGAATGCCACCAGTGGAGAATGGCAGTGGTGCCAATCTCATACCATGACCTGAAATCATGCACAAGGAATCCTAAACTCACATGTGCATTGGCACTTTTGCCATTATCCTACTGCAGCCAATAAAAATAGTGGAATGTCAATCTATAGGTTCAGTTTGTCTAGATTGCCACTAGCGGAGAATGGCAGTGATGCCAATCTCATGCTGGCAACTACATAATGACACTGAGATCATCAAACTCACATGTGGAATGGAATAGGACACCACTCTACTATGATCACTGGAATACCCCTCCTAGAATAGTAGGGTAAACATCTGTACAAGTGGAGAATGGCAGTGGTGCCAATCTCTTATTAGGCCCTAAGAAATGGCATTGAGAAGCCTAAACTCACTTGTGCTATTATTTTGCTTGAATTATTGCTTGCTAGAAAATGGCACTGTGGTAAACTTAGAATGGAATCGGACACCACTCTCCTATGATCACTGGAATACCCCTCCTAGGATAGTAGGGTAAACATTTGTACAAGTGGAGAATGGTAGTGGTGCCAATCTCTTATTAGGCCCTAAGAAATGGCATTGGGAAAGCCTAAACTCACATGTGCAATCTTCTATGTAGTGATGACCTGAAAACATGCACAAGGAATCCTAAACTCACATGTGCATTGGCACTTTTGCCATTATCCTACTGACATTCCCCGCTAGTGGTAATGTGCATTCTTCTATGTAGTGATCACTGTCTCCGCTGTGTAGAGATCATATGGAATTGTGTCAATCTCTGTGGAGAATGCCACTAGTGGAGAATGGCAGTGGTGCCAATCTCATACCATGACCTGAAAACATGCACAAGGAATCCTAAACTCACATGTGCATTGGCACTTTTGCCATTATCCTACTGCAGCCAATAAAATTAGTGTAATGTCAATCTATAGGTTCAGTTTGTCTAGATTACCACTAGCGGAGAATGGCAGTGATGCCAATCTCATGCTGGCAACTACATAATGACATTGAGATCATCAAACTCACATGTGGAATGGAATAGGACACCACTCTACTATGATCACTGGAATACCCCTCCTAGAATAGTAGGGTAAACAACTGTACAAGTGGAGAATGGCAGTGGTGCCAATCTCTTATTAGGCCCTAAGAAATGGCATTGAGAAGCCTAAACTCACATGTGCAGAGATCATATGGATTTGTGTCAAAATCTGTGGAGAATGCCACTAGTGGAGAATGGCGGTGGTGCCAATCTCATACCATGACCTGAAAACATGCACTTTTGCCATTATCCTACTGTGCATTCTTCTATGCAGTGATCACTGTCTCCACTGTGTAGAGATCATATGGAATCCTAAACTCACATTTGGATTGGAATCGGACACCACTCTCCTATGATCACTGGAATACCCCTCCTAGAATAGTAGGGTAAACTTTTGTACAAGTGGAGAATGGCAGTGGTGCCAATCTCTTATCAGGCCCTAATAAATGGCATTGAGAAGCCTAAACTCACATGTGCATTCTTCTATGTAGTGATCACTGTCTCCGCTGTGTAGATATCATATGGATTTGTGTCAATCTCTGTGGGGAATGCCACCAGTGGAGAATGGCAGTGGTGCCAATCTCATGCCATGACCTAAAAACATGCACAAGGAATCCTAAAATCACATGCACTTTTGCCATTATAGAATGCCACCAGTGGAGAATGGTAGTGGTGCACAAGGAATCCTAAACTCACATGTGCATTCTTCTATGTAGTGATCACTGTCTCCGCTGTGTAGAGATCATATGGAACTGTGTCAATCTCTGAGATCATCAAACTCACATGTGGATTGGAATCGGACAACACTCTCCTATGATCAATGGAATACCCCCCCTAGAATAGTAGGGTAAACATTTGTACAAGTGGAGAATGGCAGTGGTGCCAATCTCTTATTAGGCCCTAATAAATGGCATTGAGAAGCCTAAACTCACATGTGCATTCTTCTATGTAGTGGTGCCAATCTCTTATTAGGCCTAGAAAATAGCACTGTGAAGCCTAAACTCAGATGTGCAGCAAATAAAATTAGTGGAATGTCAATCTATAGGTTTAGTTTGTCTAGATTACCACTACATGTGCATTCTTCTATGTAGTGATCTCCGTCTCTACTGTGTAGATATCATATGGAATTGTGTCAATCTCTATGGAGAATGGCAGTGGTGCCAATCTCATACCATGACCTGAAAACATGCACAAGGAATCCTAAACTCACATGTGCATTGGCATTTTTGCCATTATCCTACTACCATTCTCCGCTAGTGGTAATGTGCATTCTTCTATGTAGTGATCACTGTCTCCCCTATGTAGAGATAATACGGAGAATGCCACCAGTGGAGAATGGCAGTGGTGCCAATCTCATACCATGACCTGAAAACATGCACAAGGAATCCTAAACTCACATGTGCATTGGCACTTTTGCCATTATCCTTCTACAGCCAATAAAATTAGTGGAATTTCAATCTATAGGTTCAGTTTGTCTAGATTACCACTAGCGGAGAATGGCAATGATGCCAATCTCATGCTTGCCCTAAGAAATGGCATTGAGAATCATAAACTCACATGTGCATTCTTCTATATAGTGATCACTGTCTCCGCTGTGTAGATCATATGGAATTGTGTTAATGTCTGTGGAGAATGGCAGTGGTGCCAATCTCATACCATGAACTGAAAACATGCACAAGGAATCCTAACCTCACATGTGCATTGGCACTTTTGCCATTATCCTACTGCATCCAATAAAATTAGTGGAATGTCAATCTATAGGTTCAGTTTGTCTAGATTACCTTTAGTGGAGAATGGCAGTGGTGCCAATCTCATTCTTGCAACTACATAATGACACTGAGATCATCAAACTCACTTGTGGAATGGAATAGGACACCACTCTCCTATGATCACTGGAATACCCCCTAGAATAGTAGGGTAAACATTTGTACAAGTGGAGAATGGCAGTGGTGCCAATCTCCTATTAGGCCCTAAGAAATGGCATTGAGAAGCCTAAACTCACATGTGCAGAGATCATATGGAATTGTGTCAATCTCTGTGGAGAATGCCACTAGTGGAGAATGGCAGTGGTGCCAATCTCATACCATGACCTGAAAACATATAAAGGAGATTGTGTCAATCTCTGAGATCATCAAACTCACATGTAGAATGGAATAGGACACCACTCTCCTATGATCACTAGAATACCCCTCCTAGAATAGTAGGGTAAATATCTATACAAGTGGAGAATGGCAGTGGTGCCAATCTCTTATTAGGCCCTAATAAAAAGCATTGAGAAGCCTAAACTCACATGTGCATTCTTCTATGTAGTGATCACTATCTCTGCTGTGTAGAGATCATATGGATTTGTGTCAATCTCTGTGGAGAATGCCACCAGTGAAGAATGGCAGTGGTGCCAATCTCATACCATGACCTGAAAACATGCACAAGGAATCCTAAACTCGCATCTGCATTGGCACTACCACTAGTGGAGAATGGCAGTGATGCCAATCTCATGCTGGCAACTATATAATGACAATGAGATCATCAAACTCACATGTGCATTGCAACTTTTGCCATTATCCTAATATAGCCAATAAATATAGTGGAATGTCAATCTACAGGTTTAGTATGTCTAGATTACCACTACTGGAGAATGACAGTGATGCCAATCTCATGCTGGCAAATACATAATGACACTGAGACCATCAAACTCACATGTGCATTCTTCTATGTAGTGATCACTGTCTCCGATATGTAGATATCATATGGAATTGTGTCAATCTCTGTGGAGAATGCCACCAGTTGAGAATGGCAATGGTGCCAATCTCATATCAAGACCTTAAAAATGGCACAAGGAATCCTAAACTCACATGTGCATTGGCACTTTTGCCATTATACTACTACAGCCAATAAAATTTGTGGAATGTCAATCTATAGGTTCAGTTTGTCTAGATTACCACTAGCGGAGAATGGCAGTGATGCCAATCTCATGCTGGCAACTATATAATGACAATGAGATCATCAAACTCACATGTGCATTGAAACTTTTGCCATTATCCTACTATAGCAAAAAAATATAGCGGAATGTCAATCTACAGGTTTAGTATGTCTAGATTACCACTACTGGAGAATGACAGTGATGCCAATCTCATGCTGGCAAATACATAATGACACTGAGACCATCAAACTCACATTTGCATTCTTCTATGTAGTGATCACTGTCTCTGCTATGTAGATATCATATGGAATTGTGTCAATCTCTGTGAAGAATGCACCAGTTGAGAATGGCAGTGGTGCCAATCTCATATCAAGACCTTAAAAATGGCACAAGGAATCCTAAACTCACATGTGCATTGGCACTTTTGCCATTATACTACTACAACCAATAAAATTTATAGAATGTCAATCTATAGGTTCAGTTTGTCTAGATTACCACTAGCGGAGAATGGTAGTGATGCCAATCTCATGCTGGCAACTATATAATGACACTGAGATCATCAAACTCACATGTGCATTTAAACTTTTGCCATTATCCTACTACAGCCAATAAATATAGTGGAATGTCAATCTACAGGTTTAGTTTGTCTAGATTACCACTACTGGAGAATGACAGTGATGCCAATCTCATGCTGGCAAATACATAATGACACTGAGACCATCAAACTCACATGTGCATTCTTCTATGTAGTGATCACTGTCTCTGCTGTGTAGATATCACATGGAATTGTGTCAATCTCTGTGGAGAATGCCACCAGTTGAGAATGGCAGTGGTGCCAATCTCATATCAAGACCTTAAAAATGGCACAAGGAATCCTAAATTCACATGTGCATTGGCACTTTTGCCATTATACTACTACAGCCAATAAAATTTGTGGAATGTCAATCTATAGGTTCAGTTTGTCTAGATTAGCACTAGTGGAGAATGGCAGTGATGCCAATCTCATGCTGGCAACTATATAATCACAATGAGATCATCAAACTCACATGTGCATTGAAACTTTTGCGATTATCCTACTACAGCCAATAAATATAGTGGAATGTCAATCTACAAGTTTAGTTTGTCTAGATTACCACTAGTGGAGAATGACAATGATGCCAATCTCATGCTGGCAAATACATAATGACACTGAGACCATCAAACTCACATGTGCATTCTTCTATGTAGTGATCACTATCTCCGCTGTGTAGATATCATATGGAATTGTGTCAATCTCTGTGGAGAATGCCACCAGTTGAGAATGGCAGTGGTGCCAATCTCATATCAAGACCTTAAAAATGGCACAAGGAATCCTAAACTCACATGTGCATTGGCACTTTTGCCATTATACTACTACAGCCAATAAAATTTGTGGAATGTCAATCTACAAGTTTAGTTTATCTAGCCTGCCACCAATGGAGAATTGAAGTGATGCCAATCTCATAATGACACTGAGATCCTCAAACTCACATGTGGATTGGAATCGGGCACCATTATCCTATGATCCTTGGAATACCCCTCCTAGAATATTAGGGTAAACATTTGTACATGCGGAGAATGGCAGTGGTGCCAATCTCTTATTAGGCCCTAGAAAATGGCACTGTGAAGCCTAAACTTAGAATAGTAGGGTAAACTTAGAAAATGGCACTGTGGTAAACTTAGAATGGAATCGGACACCACTCTCCTATGATCACTGTGGAAGTGGAGAATGGCAGTGGTGCCAATCTCTTATTAGGCCATAAGAAATGGCATTGGGAAAGCCTAAACTCATATGTGCAATCTTCTATGTAGTGATGACCTGAAAACATGCACAAGGAATCCTAAACTCACATGTGCATTAGCACTTTTGCCATTATCCTACTGACATTCCCCGCTAGTGGTAATGTGCATTCTTCTATGTAGTGATCACTGTGTCGGCTGTGTAGGGATCATATGGAATTGTGTCAATCTCTGTGGAGAATGCCACCAGTGGGGAATGACAGTGGTGCCAATCTCATACCATGACCTAAAAACATGCACAAGGAATCCTAAACTCACATGTGCATTGGCACTTTTTCCATTATCCTACTGGAGCCAATAAAATTAGTGGAATGTCAATCTATAGGTTCAGTTTGTCTAGATTACCACTAGCGGAGAATGGCAGTGATGCTAATCTCATGCTGGCAACTACATAATGACACTGAGATCATCAAACTCACATGTGGAATGGAATAGGACACCACTCTACTATGATCACTGGAATACCCATCCTAGAATAGTAGGGTAAACATCTGTACAAGTGGAGAATGGTAGTGGTGCCAATCTCTTATTAGGCCCTAAGAAATGGCATTGAGAAGCCTAAACTCACATGTGCTATTATTTTGCTTGAATTATTATTTGCTAGAAAATGGCACTATGGTAAACTTAGAATGGAATCGGACACCACTCTCCTATGATCACTGGAATACCCCTCCTAGGATAGTAGGGTAAACATTTGTACAAGTGGAGAACGGCAGTGGTGCCAATCTCTTATTAGGCCATAAGAAATGGCATTGGGAAAGCCTAAACTCACATGTGCAATCTTCTATGTAGTGATGACCTGAAAACATGCACAAGGAATCCTAAACTCACATGTGCATTGGCACTTTTGCCATTATCCTACTGACATTCCCCGCTAGTGGTAATGTGCATTCTTCTATGTAGTGATCACTGTCTTCACTGTGTAGAGATTATATGGAATTGTGTCAATCTCTGTGGAGAATGCCACCAGTGGAGAATGGCAGTGGTGCCAATCTCATACCATGACCTGAAATCATGCACAAGGAATCCTAAACTCACATGTGCATTGGCACTTTTGCCATTATCCTACTGCAGCCAATAAAATTAGTGGAATGTCAATCTATAGGTTCAGTTTGTCTAGATTTCCACTAGCGGAGAATGGCAGTGATGCCAATCTCATGCTGGCAACTACATAATGACATTGAGATCACCAAACTCACATGTGGAATGGAATAGGACACCACTCTACTATGATCACTGGAATACCCCTCCTAGAATAGTAGGGTAAACATCTGTACAAGTGGAGAATGGCAGTGGTGCCAACCTCTTATTAGGCCCTAAGAAATGGCATTGAGAAGCCTAAACTCACATGTGCAGAGATCATATGGATTTGTGTCAATCTCTATGGAGAATGCCACTAGTGGAGAATGGCAGTGGTGCCAATCTCATACCATGACCTAAAAACATGCACAAGGAATCCTAAAGTCACATGTGCATTCTTCTATGTAGTGATCACTGTCTCCGCTGTGTAGAGATCATATGGAATTGTGTCAATCTCTTATTAGGCCCTGGAAGCCTAAACTCACATGTGCAGAGATCATATGGATTTGTATCAATCACTGTGGAGGAGAATGGCAGTGGTGCCAATATCATACCATGACTTGAAAACATGCATAAGGAACCCTAAACTCAAATGTGCATTCTTCTATGTAGTGATCACTGTCTCTGCTGTGTAGAGATTATATGGAATTGTGTCAATCTCTGTGTAGAATGCCACCAGTGGAGAATGGTAGTGGTGCCATGTGATGAATCGAACTTCTACCATTCTCCTTAACATCATGGAGGATGGCACCAGTGGCATTATGCTCAAACTCTCACGGAGGATGGCACTTGTGCCATTCTGAACAAATACACAATCCATGTGTTCAATGGCATTTGTGACACTCTTCTAACATCATATTATGTTGGAGAATGGCACGAATACCATTCTTTATTATAACCATCTTAACTTTGATATTGTGTATATTTGCTTACTGTGTTGGTGTAGTTTTTCATAATGCATATATAAGTTGCTTCGCCTTGGTTATTTTGTTAATAGAAGTTGCATTGTGGTTGTAATATTTCCTACTACAGTTATTATTTTCTATTATATATTTCATTGTGTCCTTGGTTCTTTTGTTAACAAAACATTGCAAGAATGGCTAGCAAGGGAAAGAGAAAGGTTCGAGAGGTGTCAGTTTATGATGTAGTTAGTTCTGGAAGAGGATGGTTTTCGGATATATACAATAACGAGCTCCAAAAACTCCATAAAGTGCATTGTTTTGTGAACATCCCAAGGAACAACTTTTGAAGATGTTGGACAAGTTAAAGAGATGGAGGATACCGAGAAAGACAACGTTCCTTGTCTCAAAATTCATACATTGGGAGGCAATGTGTATCAATTGGATCCTGCTTGTTTTGATCATGCGAGGATGAATGCTACTGGGGAGGACACGATGATATCTAGGGGTTGGATTAATGAGCCAAAAAATTATACCAACCAACAGATATTAGAAAGCTTTGATTTGGTAACAAAAGGGATAAAGCAAGATATAAAAAAGAGTAGAAAAGTTTCGAAAAGAACCAAGAAAAGTGATGTTGAGGGATCAAGCTCTCAAGTGTCTCAGAACACATTGAAAGAGAAGGCTAGAGAGACCGGTGAGGAGGAAACAACAGGTGAGAAGGAAATAAGGTCAGATGGAAAAACAAGCATTGGGGATAAACTAGAGGCTAAAGAAAAAGAGACAACTTTAGGAGGAAAACAGGGAGGTACGGGAATAGTCATTGATGGAACTGGAAGTGGAGGTGATGCAACGGGGAGTGGTGAGACACATGTAACAGGACATGGTGAGAAATCATCTGAAGCAACTATCATCCTGTATAAGAAAATCCAGCCAGATGTTGACTTTAAGGCACTACAAAAGAAATTGGAAAGGAAGGACACAAGTATGACAGGCTTGATGGAGTACATAGAGTACTTCCCATTTGGTTTGGAGTTTGAGGTGTTGATTCGAGTGATGAATTGCTTTAGAGCACCGAGCCAATATGTGTACAGGACATTGACCCTCAGCTATGTCAGTGACTTGGTTAAGAGTTTTGCAATGAATGCACGACCTCCTGCAACATGTGCATATCTTATGCCTTACCACATAGGCACAAATACTCCGATGTGCAAGGAAGAGATAAAGGTGGAAAAGTTAAAGGAGTATAATTATTGGATTCTCGCAGGGCAGCATTCGATTTATGCTGCAAGGATATTTATAACTAAAGCACATGGAGAAGCCTTCAATCAACGAAAAGGTTTCTATACATGGAGGAAGGCGAGAATTGTTGTCAATGCACCAGTTGAAGCAAGTTGTAAGATATCATCAATGGCCAACATGGAGGCACAGACTGTTTTGAAAAATCAACCATATATCGATATCTTACAACACCTAAGGGCACAGTGGATTGCATTTGGACGACGAAAGAAACCAGCCCAAGGCCTTGTCAAAGGGCATAAAGATCGACAAAGTTGGGATGTGAGTAATAAACTTTGTTTTGTATGCATTTTTTATTTCAAGAATGTTTATGGCTTTGTAAAAGAAATGATAGTAGTGTCAATTCCCTGATGTGAAAATGGCACTAGTGCCATTCTTCTAGTTACCAAGTCATGCTTTTGACATGGTAATGGGAGAATCACACTAGTGTCATTATTATCTCTATTACATGATTTGGATTAGAAGAATGTCTAAGATGATTTTGATTTTTTTATATAGAATTTTGTAGGAGTTGCAAGCGTATCAATGGGCGAAAACTTTGCTACCAAGGACACACACATGGTCACATACGATGATGACATCTACGAACAATGGATTAGGATTTTGACATTGTTGAAGCAAGGTGATCTTGAGGGTCGAAATCCCACAATAACATATATGAGGTGTCTGCTAGGATTGGAAGACGAAGATGTACGTGAACTTCAAGCAGAGATTGAGTCTAAAGAAATAGTCTTGGTCAAGTCAAGCAAAGACAAGGACTCCATTGAAATGTCTCAACGGGCAATGGAGATTAAGCATGATAGAGCCCTGAAAGAAGCGCTCATCAAGGAGTTCAACTCACGTCACCCTTCGCCAAAGCATCAAACATGGGATGCCCTTGCAACTTACTTCAAAATTGATTCAATTGTTTATCAGAGCTTCAAGGGTTCATGTGAGTCATGGGTCAAAGAGAAGCTGCAAGTTGGCAAGTCCACACCTGATTTCCCAAAAGCCGCGTCAATCTATGTTGATTGGGTGATTAGTTTAATAGAGGGTAACAAGTCTACATCGCAGTCTTGTTTTCCTTGGACAATTATTCAAGTGAACATGGAGATGGAGGGGGAGAGCTTTCTAACACGTCACTCCAAGGGACAACTTCCAATTAGCTTGTGTGTGCTTGACACCTCAGAGGGATCTGCCAAAGGCATGTGTTGGGATAAGGATGCCTTCAAGAAGTTGCTCTGTGGCTTGATGGAGATCGTTGCCACTCCATCACAATATGTATTGCTATCATTTATCATGACAATGATTGTGATGGTAAATCTCAAGGAAGCAATGATAGAGGCTCCATTTTGGCATAGAAGGTTTGTGGGTGTTATCCATGAATCGGATAGTGCACAAAAGGGTTTGTCTGAGACCTTCTGTTTTTTGTCATTTGTCAGCTCACATGATGGGTTTGATGGATTTGAGCACATGTTAGAAAACACAAGGCCATACACAATAATTGAGGACAATATTCTTTATTCTGATGAGGGCGATTAGTATGAAAAAGAGGCGGTTGTGAAGCATGGCAGCATCAAGGAGTGCATCAGGTGCTATTGTAGTAGGGAACATGAAGTTGTTGTTGACGTCTTTACTAATGGATGTGTGGCATTACAAGCATTGTCAAGCAAAAGAAAAGTGATCTCACTGGTGAAGACATCCCAACAGGCGACAGAGGTCGAGGCTATGTGTGTGGCACATGCATCGAATAATCCCCATATTAAGATTTGGTCTACCATTGAGAGGCCTCTTGAGACACATAGAGCTGATTCACCTATCGATGAAGGAATTAAAGAGGGTGAGCATCACATTGAAGACTTGCGACCTTTAACTGAAGCAGATCTTGAAGCTATCCCAAAGATTACATTGGAAGATTTGGAGCAAGGTCTTTAGCTACTCATTTATGCCTTGTGTATTCAGTTTCAAAATAATATGACTTTTATGGATTTTCTCGATTGCACATACTCTCATTATATTAAAGATATTAAACATTAGGTATGATAAAATTGTGTGACATAATGACATGGGGAATGGTACTAGTGTCATTCTCCCTATGTCGGGTTATACGTAAGAGGTACTATTAACATTTTATGTGACCTCATATGGAGAATGGCACTAGTGCCATTCTCTCTTTGTGGTTATGTAGAAATGGTAATACTGTTATGTTCCTTTCTTGAATCTATGTTAGTTGAAAGCATTACAGAGATTAAAAATTGTATAGTATTAACTATGCTACCAAAGTTTTGATTTGGGTGCTTTCTACAAATATATTGGACCAAAGTAATACAGTATCTATGCTTTCAGATCATGCATTGTACATTTCTTTTGGGACATGGGCGGAGGCACTAGTAGTATTCTCTGCTCCCAATGAGGGTATAGAGAAAGGCACTAGTGGCATTCTCCATAACCTTATATGTAAAATGGCACTAGCACCACCCCAAGAGAAGAATGGCACTATTGCCATTCTCTCTATGAGTTTAGAGAGAAAGGTTGCACTATTTGCATTCTCAATTGACCTGTAGAGAGATTGGCACTTTTGCCATTCCCCAAAAATACAATGGAATCAGTGAACGACGATGGATAATGTTCATACTTTATTGTTATTTATTAGTTTCATATGATTTTGTGCTTCGACATTGTTGAATACACTCTAAAGAATCAAAATATTTCTATATTCCGCAACTTCCACAGGGACCAATGATGCATGGAAGGATGTGGAGACATCAAATGTAGAGGACAACATACCACCCAAAATGGGGACTAACAATTACGTGATGGATACAGGAGGTATAGAAGAAAACATAACCCCAAAAATGGAGAAAATTGCAAGGAATATCACGAATCCTATACTTTTAGAAGAGAACATGGATGAACGTACTGTCTCATCATTGGGGACAAAACTAGATAATCTTATTGTTGATGCAAACATGTATGAAATCATAGCACCTGACAATTTGGATGAGCCAGAAGCCAGCAACTTCAAGGAGAATTTGGATGATCTATATCCACATACAATTTCTTTGGATATGCCACGATTAACAATCATATTAGACTTGAATGGCCTGAGTGATCACTGTCTCCGCTATGTAGAGATCATATGGAATTGTGTCAATCTCTGAGATCATCAAACTCACATGTGGATTGGAATCGGACACCACTCTCCTATGATCACTGGGATACCCCTCCTAGAATAGTAGGGTAAACATTTGTACAAGTGAAGAATGACAGTGGTGCCAATCTCTTATTAGGCCCTAAGAAATGTCATTGAGAAACCTAAACTCCCATGTGTAGAGATCATATGGAATTGTGCCAATCTCTGCGGAGAATGCCACCAGTGGAGAATGGTAGTGTTGCCAATCTCATACCATGACCTGAAAACATGCACAAGGAATCCTAAACTCACATGTTCATTGGCACTTTTGCCATTATCCTACTGCCATTCTCCGCTAGTGGTTGAGAGTTTCTTTGGAATCATGATTTATATCAGGGATTTCAATGGTGTATCAACAAGTTGTTATGTTTTCATCCTAAAGTGTACTTTTTGACTTTGCAATGAGTAATCAACATGACATGTAAAGTTATCATTTTACAATAATGCTAGTCAGTCCAAACATTGAAAGTGCACAATAAATGATTGTCATTGCCACCTAAATTACATCAAATGCTTGTCATTGCCCATTGATTTTCCATCAACTACATATCTTGCATTCATTCTCCTCAACTACATAATATCTTGATTTTCCATCAACTACATATCTTACTAAGTTAAAGAGCCTGTGCATTTTCATTGCAATACTCATGGTTATTAATTACACTCTACATTTTTTAAACGGTGTTTTGGAGATTTTCAAATGAGAATGCTCACAACAAAAGCGAGTCTCAATATCAATGGAAATTCCAGAGACTCGCTATTATGAAGGTGTTTTTGAACATCACTATGGCTCATGAGATGAATCTAACTCAAATGGGTTTCAAAGTTTATTATTTTTTTGATGATAACGTAGTTTAGACACTGATATTCTATTTATTATTTGAGAATGTAGTTGATATTTCACACTTCATGAATGGCTATCTAGTCTATTTTCACATATTTCTCCTGTTTTTTCATTGAGGGGAGCTACAATTTCTTCCAAAACTGCCATTCTGGGAATTGGGTTTTTCCTGAATTATCTAATACGGTCTTTTAAAGGGGTGTGATGGAATGTAATGCTCAGTCCTTCTTCGATTCCCCAAAATCATCATCTTGAGGGAAGGCCTACTTCATGATGTTGATCTTGAGGGAAGGTGTTGAGAGTTCAAGCTCAACGTCATGTGATCATATGTGCAAAGCACTAACCCAATAGAGTGCTATAAAGGAAAGGGTTAGATGTCCTAACCCTAACCTTAAATGGGTTTGTATATATTCTACATTTTCAACTAAATCTAGTGTACAGTTAGTCATTTGTGGTGTGCTCTCTAATTGTGCCCTCTCTCCTCATCTCCACTCTTCTCCTCTCCCCTCTTCATATTTTGTTAGGCTATTCAAAGAGGTTCCATCCACTTGCTTCCTCCTAGATCTCATATTTGTTTGAAGGTGGTCAAGCCTTTTTTAAACAGTCTAGTCGCCATCCTTGGATGTGATTCTCTCACCACAAGACTATCCTTGAATGCCTAGTCAGCTAACCATAAGATCTACTAAGGGAAGTGTCCCCATGAAGCGATCTTAGTCTTGCCCATGAAGAACCACTCGCTTTAGCTTTCCAGACCTGAAGGAGTCTTGTCAGAACATCAGACCGAGGTATTCTAAAAGCGTGGCTAGACAAAATAAGTTCTTGCCAGGGAGAGTGGATTCCTCTTGGCGTGTTCCTACAAATCAAGCTGCATGCCATCTGTGCCCACGGCTATTTTCCTCCTAACTACATTAAAGTTTTGGTACTTAATGCGTCATTTTTTGCCTTCATTCTGGTCAGACCAATCCCCCCTAGTTCATCTCTTGGTGTAAACAGCAGCTCTCAGTTAAATGCATGCCACCTTTCTTCCCACACAAAATTCGTGGTACAGCTATCCACTTTCTTTAAGCAATTATTAGAAAAGGGTAGTAGAGAAAGAAAATATACAAGAACTGACTCCAAAACATGTTTAGCAACTGTTAACTTTCCTAAAAAGGAAATCAGTTCCCACATCCAACTTCAAATCTAGCTCTAATTTTCTCAAAGGCCCACTCGAACTTACTCTTCGAGCTCACTACTACACTAATAGGGAAACCTAAATATCTGATGATCTGACTTTTCTAAATCCACCTAAAATTGAAGTTCTTTGTCCATTTCGGCTTCTTGACCCATGCCAGCCCCCACAGGGCTTCAGTCTTGCTGTTATTTACCTTAGACCCTAACAATTCAGCAAACTCACTGAAAATTTCCATAAATTTCTTTACATTCTATTTTGTACCTTCAAGGAAGCTTGTATTGTCATCTACAAAATGGTGCAATAATTCGTGATGTCAGGTAGTTGGATGCCCTATGCTTGAACGGTAGTCAATTTGGTTTAGTAGCGGTTGAGTGACCACTGCAAAAAGGAGAGGTGCTAATGGGTAGCCTTGCCTTACTAATCTTTGTAGGGCAAAGCTTTGATAGTAGTACCCATTGAATGAGACTTTTGCCCATGCATTGGAGAGCAGCATTTCTTGTCAACCGACAGAATCCATCACCGAAACCTATTGCCCATAGAGTGAGTAGGATGAAGTCCCAAGGTATTCAATCAAAAGCCTTTTCTAAGTCAATGTTTAGTTTTACAAAAATCTTGTTTTAAACCATGGCATAATCAATTGCTATCACAGCATTGAGCATAGCATCTTTAATGTTTCTACCAATTATGAATCCATACTGATTCAGGTGGATGATTCTTCCCAATAGGAATTTTATCTAGTTGGCCATGAGCTTGGCCACTCTCTTATATGTAGTATTGAGCATTTTCAATGGCCCCTATTGACTTGAACTCAGTCTATTATGACTCTTGGGGATCAGCTTGATCACCTCGGTGTTTAGAGTCTGAGGCATCTCCTCCTTTCTGTAGATCCAGAGAATCAACTGAATCAATTCTATCCTACAAATCTTTCAATAGTACTGATAAAACTTTGGTGGAATCACATTTGGGCCTAGGGTTTTGTTCTTGGGTAATTGAAAACTGTGAATTTGACCTCATCTTCTAAAAAGGGTCTTTGAAGAAGGATTTCCTCATGTGACTCCACTTTTAGTAGCATATTCTCTAAGAAAGCATGTATTCTTTGCTCGAAGTTATTTGGAGGAATCAGTTTTGAGCCTACTATGCAAGCTAAGTGCTTGGCAAATGCACTTGCTATTTCTTTCTTTCCCAAAATCAAAATTTCTTCTTCGTCTTGAATTACTATCAGGAATTCCTTTTGTCTTTTATCCTTGACGGCATAAAATAAGAAGGGTATTGACTTGTCCCCATATTCCAACCCTCTGAGTCTTAGTTGCAATCTCACTGTCTTTAGTCTCTCATGTTCTTGCACCCTTAGAAGACCTTTAGTGGCACTTAGGAGTGCTACCAACTACTCGTCCTCCATAGGAGAGTCTTGGAGAGCCTGCAATAGTGAGCCCCTTGCTTCTCGAGCTAGGCCTTCCTATTGTCAAGAACTCTTTGCTCTGTTTATGCCAAACTATTTTGCTAGCTTGGTTACTTCCTTAGCGTAGTTTTGCCACCTCCTAAGAGGGTTGCCTAGATTCTCTCTGGCTTTTTGCCATGCTTCTTCTATCTTAGCATCGAAGTGACACATTGAGCTTGAATGGCAACGGACCCTTGTTGGCTTCAATGTTTGCAATCAGATCAAACTGTATCAGTAGAGGAAAGTGGTCCAAATCAATACAATCTTGTAGGACTTTACCTTCTAGTATAGGCATGACCTGATAAATTGGGGGATCGAGCTCTCCTAGTCAAAAGACAACATCCTAATACAACACTAATCTAAGGAGGATGCAACCTATGTGGAAACATGATGAAGAGAGTGCTCACGACATGTACCTCAAGTCAATTAGGTTCCAAGATAGATTAGCTTGGACTCATAAAGAGAATCTTGAGATAGTGCAAAGTGCTTGATTGATATTACTTCAAATGAACCTCCCTTTTATAGGTGAGGGTACTTACATCCATTTGCTTGCTCACATGTGGGATATCTCCTCCATGCCATGTGGTAGCTTTCCCTTTACTCATACCTTTGCTCTACAAGTGCTCATGGCACCACAACTCTCAACACCTCCCCTTGGTGCCATGATCCTTTGGCTACTACAAGGTGGTCAGATGTGAGTTACATTCCATCACCTCCCCTTAGTGCTTGCATTGCTACTTAAGGTGGTAAAGTGTGGTTTACATGTCAATACCTCCCTTGGGTGCTTTCATAACTACTCTTAGGTGGTCAGGTTTGATTTACAAAATATAGGCAAGGTTGGCAAAGTTTTTTGCTTTTCAATACATGTTGTTATTGTCATTCTGCTCATGGCTTGATGACGATGCCTTTGCTTCTTTGATTCGTGTAGCTATCTGCATGATGCTTTGTTCTACCATGTGCCTTGATGCTTTATGTGTGGATGCCATGCTTCGTGCTATGGTCATGTCATGCACTTGTGCTTTTATGACAATGATGTGTGCATTCATGCTTTGCTTTTCCATTTGTTGCAAAGGTCTTACCAATTGATTTCTTTCAATATTGGCAGTGTCTAATTGCATACAATGATTCTAACTTGACAGGCGTATAGAGCTCAAAAAGACGATCACTTTTCCCTTTTGGAGCGTGTCCAAATTCTTCTTGGATTGCAAGTTATGGCTTGTTGAAGGTTTTGTGAAGAAGAGGACCATTGATGATGTGGCACAGGGATTCACATGCATAATTCCATACTGTGCTTAGCAAGGGCTCTGTGCTTAGGTGGCACTGTGCCATGTGGAAATCTTTAAACCCAACTTGGTTAACCCAAGGTTTACACAAATCTTACCATGGTTGAACTAACCCAGGCAGCTGAACCTAACCACAGTTAGCTTTGACCACCTTATCTACCACGTGGCCCTTTGTAGACTAACCCAAGGTGAGTGGCTTATTTGCCACGTGTCTCTACTTTAGGCTGCCACGTGTCCTAAGGTTAGGACCTTAGAACAAAAGGAAATGCAAGCTTTGAGCTTCTTGCAAATGGCGACGGAGGTTCTAAAGACGCTACACCATTTGTTGGTTCTACGTTTGGAGGAGGCCCGTGATGGAGTCGAGTCTAGAAGCTTGGCCTTGCCAGAGTTTTCTAGTTGTAGTTTGAGGATGGTTGGCTGCCGACCGTCGAGTGCTATGGACTATTCGATGGAGAAGCTACAGTCGACTATCGTTATAGCCATAGTTTGTAGAGGCCGTTGAAGCTCGTGAGGCTTTGGTGACAGCGTTGGCACTGAAGGAGGCTGTAGTTTTGCACCTTGTTGGAGTTCGTGAGGGTCATAGATGGCGCGCTACATTCGTTGAAGACAGTCGACGTCCATGTGCTAAAGCTGGAGCAGGCCAGTGAGCCGTGCGGCTGGCTGTTTGCTTCTGTGTCGTGGCTGCTCGTCGTGTAGGTGGCTTGCAGCGTTTGTAGAGGCTTGTCGAGGCTCTTGGATGGCGTTGAAGCTGTGGTCACTGTTGTTGCTACAAATTCGGGCTGGGGTTGCACTGGCTTTTAGAGTTGCAGGAGACGTGGTCATTGAGGAGCACCCTTCACTGCAGTAGGACCAAGCCCAAGGCAAGCATATTGTATTTGCATGAAAAGCCTGCTCAACTGATGGCAGATTCATGTAAGCCACCAGCTCATCATCGATGGAGGCGCTAGAGTGTAGAAGGATTCTTTTGCTGGCCTTTGAAGGTTGGAGTCAACCTTCTACAGTAGCTCGTGGATGTGTGCTACAATAGAAGTCGCTACTGGGGCTAGACGACCATGGAGGCTAGTCTGTGAAGATTGAGCTTGTAGAGATAGCTCTTGGTGGCTTCAAGGCTGGAAGCTGACCGGTCGACTAGTCAATTTGGAGCATTAGAATGACTATAGATATGAAATTTTTCTCAAAGCTTTCAACAGACTGAACAATCAGAGACTCTTTCTCACAAGCTTTCTCTAAGAAGAAGAAGAAGAAGAAGAACTCCTCACAAAATCGATCTCTAAAAAAAATGAATTCTCTCTCTCTCTCTCTCTCATCAGGAATGACGGAAATATCTCAAAGCAATGAACGGAATTTTCATTTAATGAACGGAATTCTTTCAATCTAAAACTAAAACTAACCTAGGAGAAAAAACATGAGCTCCTAAGGCAACCTACAACTAATCTAGGAGACTAGACCTAAGCTCTGATACCATGACAAATTGGGGGATCGACTCTCCTAGTCATGAGACAACATCCTAATACAACACTAATTTAAGGAGGATGCAACCTATGTGGAAACATGATGAAGAGAGTGCTCATGACATGTACCTCAAGTCAATTAGGTTCCAAGATAGATTAGCTTGGACTCATAAAGAGAATCTTGAGATAGTGCAAAGTGCTTGATTGATATTACTTCAAATGAACCTCCCTTTTATAGGTGAGGGTACTTACATCCATTTGCTTGCTCACATGTGGGATATCTCCTCCATGCCATGTGGCAGCTTTCCCTTTACTCATACCTTTGCTCTACAAGTGATCATGGCACCACAACTCTCAACATGACCCAATCTGCATTCTTACAAAAGTAAATCCTATCCAATCTTGCTGTGCGCCAAGGGTTATTGGTGTGCTTTTTGTGCCAAGGAAAAACTCTCTCATCCTTCACCGCATCAAAGCTTGTCCACAAGACCATGCCTTGTGTCTACTTGTGCCGAGGAGAATTTTTCCTGGTGTGGCATGTCTACACATCATGTGACCTATCTGAGATTTTTCGGACCTTCTAATGGTTTCATCTCTGTGAACCATTCTTGATGATTTGTCATGTGAGATGATGCACCATTGGCGATATACCAAGGATCTTGATCTGCTTGGTCGACTTGATAGCTGAAATCCTCTTTTGTATTGAAATCAGTGTCTAGGTACATTGTATCCGTTTGTTGCATTTCCTCGTTTGCAAGAAACATATTTCCATGTTCATTTGCAAAATGACTGTGACTAGAATGTCCACCACGATGATTTCGTCTTCCACGAAAATTTCCTTGATTACTGCTGGATTGACCACCTTGGTCGTACTGCTTCTTGCAGCAATCTCTTTCATAGTGTCCAAACTTATGACAGTAGTTGCACTGAATGTTTGACACATTGGTGGATACATTCCCTCATCCTTGAAATCTTCCTCGATTGGAATGATTTCCTCTTTGATGATTCTAATGTTGCTGAGGATGATGCTGATGCTGATGATGATTTTGTTGTTGCTAATGATGACAACTTTGTTGGAATGATCTACCTCTGCCTCTGCTTCTGTCTGAAGGTGTGAATGCCTGATCATTAGAATGACCTTTGTGTGCTTGAATGGCTTGAGTCCTGAGTTCTTCACCAAGTAACACTGACTAAAGTTCTTCCAGTGCTGGAATTTGCCGTTGAATGGCAATACTCTGGACTAGATTCTAGTATCCCTCTCCTAGTCCATTCAGGATGACTTGAACCATTTCTGTTGGATTCATGGTCTCTCCTGCTGCTACGAGTTGATTGTTGTAGTGTTTGATTCTGAGCACGTAAGCATGACCGATTTCGCTACTGTTGCGAAAACTCTGGTTGATTTGGTTTCTCAGTGTGAGAATCCTGGATGTGTTCTTGGACTCTACGAGAGCTGCGAACATATCCCATGCTTCTTTCGATGTCTTGACTATGTTGAACTGTCCTAGCATGCATCTTGCAAATTCTGCTTGATCAGATGATATGCGTACTTATCTTTCTTATCCGATTTTGCTTGTGCTCGGGCAATGGCAAGATCTGCTACAGGTGCGAAAACTGTTTGTGTAGTTGTAGATCTTGCTATTGGTGCTATGACAATAGGTGGAGTAGAGCTACTGCTGGCTAGATCATCCAATGGTCTAGGTTTAGATCCGTCGACATACTCCCATTTGTCCTGAAGTACAAGAATGGTCTCCATTCGGTATTTCCATGTGCCGTAATTGGAGTTGTCTAGCTTAGAAGATGCCTCCAGATTGAGGCTGCTAGTCGTAGACATGGTGCAAGAAATGTACTCAAAGTGTTGTGAAAAATCTTTGTATGAATCAACTGCAAAACACTAATTGTGCCAAGTGAAATTTGAATTATCAGTGAAGATAGAACTGCAATAGATTAAATCCAATCTGAATTACAAGGCTTGTGGCAAATGATGCCGGGAATAGCCAAGAGGCTCTACAAGGTTGAAATGATGTGCACAATGTCGTGAAATAGCCGAATAGGCTTTACAATTATGGCATGTGTGTGTGAAATCAAATCATGTGCTGTCTGCCCACTGAACAATCGGCAATGCCTCCGAATACTCTGAAGTCTGCTCACTGAACTGATGAACGTCAGGTTTCAGGTAATGTGATGATGTGAAACCGTATGTGAGTGTATGGACTGACTCCGAGTAGGTACTAGTCGGGAATTTTGGGCATGGCTTAGATTGGCAATTTGGGGAGATTCAAAGCGTCCCTTCTATGGCGATCTAGTCTACTCTGATCTAGATCTATACCAACCATCGATCGATGAAAGAACAGCAAATAATTTCTTTTCTTTTGTTCTTTTTAAGTGCTGGGTTAGATGCGTCGGTGTAGAGGTTGATGTGCGTGTAGGAAGTGGATTCGTCTCGACGAGGCTCAAAAGTGAGTGCAAATTGCGTTGGAATGTGCACGTGATATGAGGAACGTGTAGAGCATGAAAAATTGATCGTTTTTCCTTTTTGGAGTGCCCTCAAATTCTTCCTGAATCAAGAGATATGGCTTGATCTAGGTGGAGGGGCAAAAGGAGTGCAATGGTGCTCAATGATGATGTGGCAGTCAGGAGGTCACATGCAGTGACTGTGCCTAGCAAGGGATGTGCCAGTGGAGCCCTGTGCCTAGGTGGTAGGTGTGGTCACATGTAGTGACTGTGGAGCACTGTGTGTGCCTGCAGAGGTCAATGCTGACTATGCTGCTGATGTGGCACTGGTTGACCTAACCCAAGGTCATGCTGGCCTAGCCATGATCAGATTGACTAACCCAAGTTTGGTTGACTAATCCAGGGTCAAGTTGACCAGGGTGAGGTGATGACGTGGCTGAGCTAACATGGCAACTGAGGTGGCTGATGATGTGTCAGCTGATGTGGCAGATGACGTGTCAGCTGACGTGGCAGTATTGACTATACTGTTGACATGGCAGTCGGGTACTGACGTGGCAGATAAGGATGACATGGCAACCTCACGGGGCTCTACTGACGTGGTAGGTAGGAGTCTATCTACGTGGCTGATAAGGATTGGGGTGGAAGTGCCACGTGGTAGAAGGGTGACCAACCCTGTGTGATCCTGGTGAGGATAAGGCGATGCGTGTCAATCGGAGGATAGCTGGAATCTCGAAAGAACCGCGGGAATCTACGAAGATTCCATCAACAAGTTGATGAAGGCGTCGTTGTGCTTTGAGCTATGAGTCGCTGGACATGGCTGGAGTTTGAAGCGCTGGCGTTGGCGCGGAGATAGTCCGGGCATCTGTCGGTTGTAAGGCCACCTCCTGGAGCTGGGTCTTTGTAGGAGTGCTGGCCGCTTGTGGAGAAAACGTTGCAGTGGTTCGTGGATGGTGCTCTATAATAGTGAAGCTATTGGTGATGCAAAACCCGTCGCCATTATCGGTGAAGCTGTAGGAGGCCGCTGCGAGAGCCTCATGCACAGTGAGGGCTTTGGAGCGTAGCACTTCGTCGTCAGAGTTGCTCATTGAAGAGGCGGCTGAGGGTTGGCCATCGCTGAGGAGCATGCACAGGACGTCTCGTTGTAGGAGGTGCCAGCTCGTTGGTGAGGGAGACGCTGCTAGAGAGGCCGCGTGAGCCTTCACTGCAGTAGAGCTTGGAGGCGCAGTTCGTTGCATGTTGCTGAGCCAAGGGTCTCTTATGTCCTCTGTTGTGCCCGTTTGTAGCTCTGTGCACCCGTGAAGCAGTGGCTAGAGGCTCGCTTTCTGCCCGCCGCCTCGACTGCTGAAGGATGAGCTTTGGCGTCGGGTCGTTGCTGTGTAGAGCACCTAGCAGGAGTCAATGGAAAGTTGAAGGCCTGGCGTTGAACGTAGGTGGAGGTAAGGCTTGGGCGTAGCTTTGAGGAGTAGCCCGTGGGCATGGAGTCGTTGCCTTGTAGTAGGCTGCACGTTGGCCGTCGTGGAGGGCCATTGAAGCTTTAGTTGGAGCTGCTGTTGGAGGCGCCTTAGATAGATTGTTGCAGGGCTGTAGAGTTTCGAAGCTGCTGGCATGAGCCAGAGATGGGCTAGCTGCAGGTCGGCTGTGGAGAGGTTGAAGCTTGTGGCTATGGAGCTTCTTAGTCGACCTCCTCCAAAGCCCTTAGCTTAGTTCTTGCTTTGTCGGCTGAGCTTAGCTCTTCAAAAGCCAAAATGCCCTCTTTCTCAGAGAGAACTTTCTCTCTCTCTCTTTCACTCGTTTCTCTCAAATATGAATGAATACTACTAACACGTCTCTCTCTCAAACAAGGACAAAGATCTCTCTCTCTCTCTCTCAGTAATAACAAAAATCTTTAATTCTCATGGGCGAAAACTTTTCTCTACGGAAGTGAACTCTCACAAGAACACTCGAGAAGCTCTCAATCTCTCAATCGATCTCTCTCGCTCTCACAAGAAGGATGGCGCCTCAACGGAAGGCAGAACCATGCTCTAATAATATGAAGAGGGGAGAGGAGAAGAGTGGAGATGAGGAGAGAGGGCACAGCTAGAGAGCACACCACAAATGGCTAACTGTACACTAGATTTAGTAGAAAATGTAGAATATATACAAACCCATTTAGGGTTAGGGTTGGGGCATCTAACCCTTTCCTTTATATCACTCTATTGGGTTAGTGCTATGCACATATGATCACATGATCTTGAGCGTGAACTCTCAACATAGCCACGATTTATGGCTTACGAGAATCAAAGACCCAGGTAGTTTGGGAGTTATTAGAAAGAATAAGAGATGATTGGGCAATGAGTCACATTTTCATAGAAGCTGAGGATTTCAAAGGTTTTTCCTGGTGTACAGGGAAAGCCTTTCACAAACTTACACTGCATGATTTCAAAAAGCAATTAGGGTAGCAATGTTCTGCGGCTTGGAGAGAAACAGTGAAGATTCCATGCCCCTACAGATAGAGTTAACACATGGGATTGAAGACTCAGGAGGGCCTAGGAAGCGACCTCCTCTTTCAGACTCAACTTCATTTTATGGAGGGTTTTACTGGGTAAGCTACCAGTCAGAGTAATGCTAGGGAAATGGAATCCGCGAAGTCCACCTTCCTACACTTTGTGTGGCAGATTCAAAGAAACCCATATGCACTTGTTGTGGGAATGCCCCATCTCCCGTGAACTTTGGGAAATAGTGAAAAAGAAGTTGAATAGTTTGGGGATCATGTTCAAGTTCAAGTGAAAGATGGCACTTTTGGGGGACAAGGGCGACCAAAATGACATGGTCTATCCGATGTTTCACATTATTAGAGCTTTAGTGTTAAACCAAATCTGGAGCCACAGAAACGGAATTGTTTTCCAAAGAATGCCAAAGGACAAAATATTGACAGAGATGAAATAGGGATGTTGATGTCCTTTTTGGGGTGAAAAAATGAAAGTTGTAAATTGCCTGGGAAACTATGGGAGTGAAGCTGTCTTCCTTTCAATGTGAAAGGAGCCTTTTTTCATTGTATGGTTCTTTTTATTAATATAATGTGTCTTTATTGCAAAAAAAAAACAATTACTGCTCTATAATAGAAACAAATGAGTAGAAATTTGAATGAATCCGGTCCTTTGACTTGAAAAAAGGGAATTACATATGAAAAAGCTCACAGTATCAAACACATTATAAAAAGGCATCAACCATCCAATAAAGAATTATATAATTGTAACACCATGGGTGTAAAGGTAGAGGTAGATTGATGAAAGCATGCATACAATGACAATAATAGAAATGGAGATTGAAATAAAGATGAGTTGGTCATAATAGCAATCCTAAAGAAAGAAAATGGTGAGTGGCTTAAAAATATGGGTCTAAAAGTAAATTGACAAGAGCATGCATATGAAATGACAAATGATCGCAATATGAAAAAGGGAAATGGTGACTAGTTTGGAAAGAAATATAGAGCTATCACAAATAAGAAAAAGAAGAAACTGATGGACTTCTTGTTCTTCACCTTCTTATTTCAATCATTCATGGTCTGGTGTCAATTCGTAAAGACACAAATGAAATAGAAGACGACAACTAGCTTGACTATAAATGTCTCATGAAATAAGGACAATGAACATGTAAGTTATCTCCCTATTAAAACCCCCCTATTTGTAAAATTAAGGCTTTTAAGACAACCCCTTTTATATATACAAACATATGGGTTTTCTTCAAAATCCCTTCTGAAAATCCATATGCACTTGCTGTGGGAATGTCCCATCTCCCGTGAACTTTGGGAAATAGTGAAAAAGAAGTTGAATAGTTTGGGGATCACGTTCAAGTTCAAGTGAAAGATGGCACTTTTGGGGGACAAGGGCGACCAAAATGACATGGTCTATCCGATGTTTCACATTATTAGAGCTTTAGTGTTAAACCAAATCTGGAGCCACAGAAACAGAATTGTTTTCCAAAGAATGCCAAAGGACAAAATATTGACAGAGATGAAATAGGGACGATGATGTCCTTTTTGGGGCGAAAAAATGAAAGTTGTAAATTGCCTGGGAAACTATGGGAGTGAAGCTGTCTTCCTTTCAATGTGAAAGGATTTTCATTGTATAGTTCTTTTTATTAATACAATTTGTGTCTTTATCGCAAAAAAAAAACAATTACTGCTCTATAATAGAAACAAATGAGTAGAAATTTGAATGAATCCGGTCCTTTGATTTGAAAAAAGGGAATTACGTAAGAAAAAGCTCACAGTATCAAATACATTATAAAAAGGCATCAACCATCCAATAAAGAATTATATAATTGTAACACCATGGGTGTAAAGGTAGAGGTAGATTGATGAAAGCATGCATACAATGACAATAATAGAAATGGAGATTGAAATAAAGATGAGTTGGTCATAATAGCAATACTAAAGAAAGAAAATGGTGAGTGGCTTTAAAATATGGATCTAAAAGTAAATTGACAAGAGCATGCATATGAAATGACAAATGATCACAATATGAAAAAGGGAAATGGTGACTAGTTTGGAAAGAAATATAGAGCTATCACAAATAAGAAAAAGAAGAAACTGATGGACTTCTTATTCTTCACCTTCTTATTTCAATCATTCATGGTCTGGTGTCAATTTGTAAAGACACAAATGAAATAGAAGACGACAACTAGCTTGACTATAAATGTCTCATGAAATAAGGACAATGAACATGTAAGTTATCTCCCTATTAAAACCCCCCTATTTGTAAAATTAAGGCTTTTAAAACAACCCCTTTTATATATACAAACATATGGGTTTTCTTCAAAATCCCTTCTGAAAATCCCTTGTGTATCTTATTTTGCAATGTTTTGAAAATTTTGGCAAATGTGCTATATTCACATATTGTTGCCTCAACCTTTCAAGATGGAACGCGGGTTGCTTTATTATTTTGATGTACTCCAAACGTTGATGCCACTATCATTAGCTCTAACTTCATCTCCTTTATTTAGTTGGTAATCTTTTCAAAGAGACAAAGATAGGTGTGGCAAAGATGGAGCTAATAATGAAGTTAACCACTAAAGGTATGGATGGAGTTGAATCTGAAAGGAAAGTGAGATTTCCAAGAGGGGTTCATGATATAAAGACTCATAGTTTTGAGTACATCAAAACAATATGTCAACCTTCCTTAATAATTTAATGTAAAAACCAATGCCATGGGTATAAAAGTAGATGTATGAAGAAGAGATCGACGAGCTAGAGATGAAGAAAAGATTAATAAAAAAGATGGTGAGTATTTTGGAATAAAATGTGGAGAGATCATGACTAAGGGCCATTTCAAACATACCAAAAGCCAAGGAGCTAGGTTTCGCACATGCAGTTACATTGGGCAGAAGCTAAGAGAAATAAAAGTGAACATATTCATATGTTATCAAAATAGAAAATTGTCCATGTGGTTGTCTAACTTTTCGTTTTGCGGTTGAAGGTGCAGACATGGGAGATATCCAACCTCATGAGCTTGGAAGTAATTATTCTATGCAATGTTAACATGACCTAGAATTCAAACCAATTATTTTATTCCAGGTTGATTTCGGTCCCTTGGCTTCTACTTGCTTGGAACCTGGCCTAAGAGAAAAGTCCTAAACATATTGATGGATAGTCCCATGATAAGAAACAAGGAAAAAGAGAGGGTTGCCTTAAATATAAGCTTCTGGTTAGAAGGGTGGATGTCTAAATTGACCTCAAAAGAGAATTAGGGTAAATCTTCACATATAAGTTCTTGAAAGGCATTTGAAATGTATCCCTTCGGTTTTAAGAAATAGTGGGATAGGCTCTTTTGTTCTATTGATTGGCCATGTAACTCTCTTGATCAGGATAGGCATAAAGAGTGGACATTTTTTGGCTCAGGCCTTCATAAGATCTCTAGCCTAAAAATCTATAGAAAAATTACTCCTCGCATGAGCATTCATAACAAGATAAGGAAGACATGAGGGAAATGCCCATGGGAGGCATTTCCTAAAAGTAAGTCAAGGTGCCGCCGCTCGCCACCTTGATTTTTGGGAAATGCCTCCCATGGGCATGTCCTAAGCATTAAGGTTCAGGGCCTTTTGTCACAGATAGCAACAACAAGATGACCTTCTACGAGCCGTGTCAGCAATTGGTTCTTCCTAGGCATTTTCTCAGGGTGATGGCGACATCCTCAGGGCTACAATGATAGCTCGAGCGTGCATATTTATCTTCTATAAAATTTTTGCCAATCATCGTACAACGGAGGTTGTTTTCAAGCTAACCCAGGTCCTTGCCATCTACATAATACAAGATTTTAGCTCCCAAATTTGAGAAATGCGTTAAGCTAGCGAGGTCCTTGCCATGTACATAATACAAGATTTGAGCTCCCAAGTTTTAGAAAAAAGGCATTTGAAATGTAGTGCGATTACTACAAATGCTTAAGAGTGCCTATTCCACGGATGTCCTTTCGTACAAAGGTCTTGAAATTCGTTTCCCCTACAAGGCCTACAAACGTGCTTTCATTAAAATGTAATCGAGGAACGCATTTTGATTTACAAGTCTCCCTTCCATCTAATCGAGGGACACATTTTGATTTAGAAGCCTCAACAATCAAGTCGCCTTCGTCCCTTCCACCGCTCATGCGTTCAATCATCCCTCCACGACACGGTACATCGACCACGACACATTGACGGACTCTTATCTCCGGCCATGCAAAGATGTCCTTGTTCCCGCGTGGGTCGCACCATATTAGACAAAGCATCGCAGTTCTTGAATCGCATGTGAAATTTAGGCGAATTCATGATCTTTCGGTCACGATGAAGATGACGTCCATGCGCCTTACTGAAGCACAGTGCTCATCCAGTCCTCGGAGCAAGAAATACCAGCACGACCACCTCAGCTATACCATATATAATAAGTACTCTTTGCGGCCAAATTTAATCGACGATACACCATCTTGTATGCTTGGATCGTCGTCTTCTATTACCTTTCTGTAAGGAGAGGACGTTCTGTCAGATGAGAGTGCAGCTGAAATAGCCTCTAGCCTCTTGTTACAGTTTTCACCAATACCCGTCAATCATGGGACAGTTTCTCCGTCCTCTGTATGTTCCTTTATATGTTATACTTCTCTGGATACTTTGCTGCAATTTTCCTCGTTTAGCCTGGGCTCGCAGTCGCAGTAAGGTCGAGGAAGTGGACATGTCCAGCATCGAAGACCATCTTCACAAGTTGAATAAGCCTGCAGTGAAGACCATCCGGGTAATTATGATTATCATGCATATATGTGTATACTATAACTCTTAAGGATGATTCACGAAAATGCCACCCCATCTAATGCAAGATTGAGAATGTCTTGTTATGCTCGAGCTCAAGCAGTATTTACTCCGCGCCTGCCGTGCAGAGTTCCGACGGAGATACAATAGACTGCGTAACCCGTTCCACGCAGCTGGCCTTCGACCACCCTTTACTAAAAGACCACAAGCTTCAGGTAGATACTGGGAACTAACACTAAAACACTAGTAATTAGCGCGTCAGCCTGAGCATTTCACTTGGTTGACGTTCGCTTTCTGTCCTCAAAACGTTAAACTATGGTGTCTCGAATAAGAAGGTGCGACAGTAAAGACCAGCTTTGCTTGCGTGCTTCTTCCTTGGCAGGAAGCCCCTTCCACCTTTCCTCATCGATCCGAGTCTCTTACTCGACACCACACGAGGCAAGCCTATCAGTTATGGCAGAAAAATGGGAAGTGCCCCAACGGCACGATTCCTGTTCGGCGCATTACGATTGATGATATCCTACGAACGGGTTCTTCACCAAGACTCTACGGCCACAAGTTCTACGGAGCTCCTCAGGTTGTTGGAGGAGTTGATCACCAGGTGAGTGTAGCTGCTAGGTACTTATACTGGAGCTGCAAAGTTTTCATGAACATTCTTGGTCTGTGGTCAGACAGCTTGCACCTGTAGATATGTCTATGACCTACCTTTTTTGACGAAAAAAAAATTAAAATTCCGTGATTCATTATGACAGTCAATCAAGGTCTCGTTTCAGATTACTGAGTTTTTTCCCGGTTTGCGCGGTGTATGTAGCATTCTTATGGGTATGCCAACGGGGAGCAAGCGTATTATGGCACACAAGCAACCTTCAACTTATGGAACCCCAATGTGGAGTTCACCACCGAATTTAGCCTTGCCCAATGGTGGGTTTTGGCGGGTTCTGGTAGTGAATTGAACACTATAGAGGCGGGCTGGCAAGTATGCAGTATCCCTCTTTACTATATCCAAACAGAATTTCACACTTCTCCTATATTTTCATTACCTCAAAACTTTCACCTTGTGAATGCATTAGTAATGCATTCTGTCATTTTTTTCATTACCTCAAAACTTTCACCATAGTAATACATTCTCATCGTAATGCATTCTATATGCTACAGGTCTACCCATCAATGTATGGTGACAACAACACTCGCCTTTTTATATACTGGACTGTAAGTTGATGCTTAATAGCATGTCTACCTCTTTAATACCACTTGACCGGTTTACCAGACCGTAATTAATCCACTGTGCTTGCACTGCTTCATCTTATATCTCGCTAGTGTATAGTGACACCAAAAGCTTAATTGGCACGGCACGGCACAATAGACAATTAACAGCCCTAAGTATAATAGATAAGACAAGCTGCACAAACTGCAACAAGTACTGTTTTTGAAGTTTAAGGTCAGATTTGTGCTATGCACTCGGAAGTTCATGTAGTACATTCACATTATGTTGACTTCATCATTTGCCAGACCCCACGTAACCCCACATTCAACTTATTTGCAGGCCAATAATTACAACGGGACAGGATGTTACAATTTGGGTTGTTCTGGGTTCGTACAAACAAGCAACAATGTAGCTGTAGGAGGGACTCTTTCTCCAATATCTACGATTGACGGTCAGCAATTGGAGTTTACGCTATGTGTATTCAAAGTGAGATCCTAATCAAGGATGTGAATGACATTGTACTATATTTTCATGTATATGATACTTTTTGGAGATATGCTCAACGGTTTTCATGTAGGTAGTAAAGAAGAACCACAGATTAATACTTCACATGTGTTTTATTTCTATGCATAGGACTTAAGAACAGGGAACTGGTGGCTGCAATTCAATGGAGAATTGGTAGGCTATTGGCCTCAATCCCTCTTCACACATCTATCTGATTCTGCAACCTTATTGGAATGGGGAGGAGAAATCCTGAACCAGGAGCAGAACGGCCAGCACACAACAACACAAATGGGTAGCGGAAAATTTGCAGAAGCTGGTTCCAACGAAGCGGCCTACATAAGGAATCTGGAGTGGGTGGATGCAGGGAACACCCTTCAGAATGTATCTGATTTACAAACAATGGCTGAAGATCCCAAGTGCTATGATATTCAAGGTGGTAGTGACACAACATGGGGCACATATTTCTTCTTTGGTGGCCCAGGTCGAAATTCCAATTGCCCTTGAATGGTTGGGAAAACAAGGAAATAAATAAATGTAGACAAGTGCCATCGTTTACAAAAGCAAAAGAGAATTAATGTCACTCAATTGCAATATCAACATGATGAAAAAAGGAGTTAAAAAAACCTTCCAAAAAAAAAAGTTCAACTATGTGGGTTTTGCTATGTGGACACTTAGTGCCCACATAGCAAAACCCAATGCTTGAACCTTTTTTCTTTATGCTTTTGTAGCATGTATACACCTTATTGAAGGTCAAACATGGACAACTTGACTACCATATTACTTGAACATTATCCAACCATTCCCTACCTACTAAGTCACTCTCTACCTGTGATATCCCATAGAGGCAAGATGCAGTTACTTCCTTATCCTTAATCATATGAACACCTCATTAAGCTCCGTAATCACCATACGAACAACCTTCACAAATTCATTTTCCAACTAGCAATGCCTACTTAAAAGGGCGGGGGGTAACCAAAGGGTTATGGGAGGAAATGTTTTTTGATGTTCAGAGATCGCCATAGCAGATCACCTCTTCTATACCAAGACGTGTCTTGAAGAGAGATGCGATCCATGCGACGGTCCTTCAATGGTTCATTCTAGCAAAAAAAAACCACTTATTGCTACAATCTCCACATTAAAGCAACAAGAATAAAGTAATCAACATATGATAGAGTTGAGATTGGATATTTGAGTGCAGTTTCTTAGTATTAAATTAATGTGAGCTTATTTATATAATATTATAGAGCCACACATAGTGTGGTTAGAGAGGTTGTGCGCTTCCTCTTTGAGAGCTAAAAACTAGGAATGGGCCCTTCTCTCATGATGTATTAGTATAATGATCCATCGATCCATTAGTTTTGGTCCACAGCTAAGCTGGTGTACCTTTTTGAATGTTTGTTACGTCACGAGAGTGTATGAGCAAACCTTGTGAGACATGGCCCATGATCTCCATCTTGGTCTTCTAGTCGACAAACATAGAATAGCATTAGATACTTATGGATAAATAAAATAAGAAATTACACAATAAGCCTGCCGCTGAACAACTTGAATACCATAGTAAACAAATAGCCAAGCGAATTCTATATCAATCCTAGCGACGAGAAGGCCAATAGTCTAACTCTTGTTCCCTATGTTCTTCACCAGAACAACCCAACATGAGTGCAATGCTTTCCCTCACAATGGTGTAGAGGGAAATTTCAACCAAATGATTTAGCTTGGAAGCGCCAATTAGTCAGAAGCCATTACACATTCAGAGGAATTCTTTGAAGGAGTTCTTGAGGTTTGAAATCCTTGAAAGCTCTAACTTTCGAGGTTGGCCCAGAGGCACATCCCTTTGTCAATCACATCGAAGTGAGGTTTGGATCTATAGCCATCATAACCTGAGTTTCAGCCATTGAACAATCCATAGCCATCATAAACTGAGCTTCAGCCATTGAACAAGTTGCAAGAATGGTGAGAAAGCTTCGATATTTAAGCTGCAATATTCAAGCTACCTATGATCTAAAAAGAGCCTAATTTGCAATATAATCCTAGAATGCTATTGGATTTGCATGCATCTCTCTTTCATCGGAGAGTGAGTCGTTGTTTCCTAGGATTTTTTTTCAAGACCTCATAAATGAATTCCTGTGATTGCAATCGAGTCAACCTCTTGCAACCCAAGCTTTTGCTCCTGATAGCTTCCCTTCACACTAGGGGTTGGAGTATGTAGAGGGATTGGAGGACGAGGACTAGTACAAGGAGGAATCGGAGGAACAAGATCGATACAAGAAAAATTCGCTAGGAGATTTCCAGAGAGAAAAAGCACATGCTTTTTTGGTGTTTGCTACCTTAACACTATGTAAAGCATTCGAAAAAAGAGTCAGGTCATAAAAAAAGTAGCCACTTGAGTGCAAAATACCACAAGCATAATTCCCATATTTGATAAGTTTGATGAATAGATGCTTACTAAAATCTAAGCGTAGTCCATGAATCTCTCAATCTGAATAGTAGGCTTATTGATCATATCTATATCACATTACCTTCCCAATGCACTCCTAACATAGTAACGTAGAGCTAAAATTGTAGAACGAGTTCAAGCATGCATGCACACATGCCTGATGGCATCTAAAACACTCTCTACCAATGGTGAAGTCACTCTAGTAGTCTATGTTTTCTTTTGGGAGTGCTACAGTCACTTGGAGCAGTAAGAAATAGCCTATAGTTGCCTTATCGAGCACAGAGACTGAGTACAGGGGTGCAACAATGGCTGCATGTGAGGTAGCTTGGTTGTGTAAGCTACTTTATGATATGCATCAGTCTATAGATGGGCTAGTTGTCATTTATTATGACAACATGAGCAGTATACACTTGGCAAATAACCCAGTCTATCAAAGCACATTGAGGTGCATTATCACTATGTGCAGGAGAAGGTTCTAGTAGGTTTTATTGATCTAGTTTATGTCAGCACAGAGGATCAAGTAGCTGACATATTCACGAAGGCATTGGACACATAGAAGCTGCACAAGTTCAGAGACCTACTTGGTGTGCAGGAATTGGGATTGAGCTCGAGGGGGAGTGTTGAGATATCGAGCTCCACTCGTGATATGCCAGGGTGACCGTTGTGCATCTATGTCACCGGCTTGTTAGCTGCAGATGCGGTTGGTACACCGCCCATGAATAATAGCTGGATGATAGCTATCTTTATGTACTCTAGTTAGTGGCTCAGTTAGTATGTCACCTAGGTTAGCTGAGTTTGGTTTGAGACCCACATATATTCCTTTTGTACTAAGAGAGAGAGGTCTTTTGGCTTTCACAACTAAGAAGAGGAAAACTGTTTTCAGCCTCCACCTTTGTGTGTATTCCCCCATTGTGTATGTGAGAAAGCTGCAAGTGAGACTCCTTACTTCTCTCCCACTCTCTTCACAATGAGAGGCTTCAACCTTGTATGTGTTATGTTTTATCTCTTTGGGTGACACAATCCATGAGGTTTCCCACCCTACCTAAAGGCCACCCATGGGTTTGAAATTGCTCACAGTATTACACTTGCACACAATGCTTATCAATCACAGTAATCCACTCGCACACAGCACTTGTCATTCACTCATTGAGGATTGCATAGCTCTTTGTTTTTTACATGGAGTGAGCACAAGGAAAGAAAATATTCTTACGTTAAATTTCATAATTTAATTTGACTTTTTTTGTTTCACTTTTTTTTTTCAATGGTGGTTTTTTTGTAAAAACTTTGTCCAAAAGTAATGGATCTGGACATTGCAAAGTCCAAAATTAATGAAATGTGTGTTTCCACTAATAAACCCATACATCAATGTAGCCCATTGTCATTTCCACATAATATTCAACCAAATTTAAACACATTCAAACATAGTCACAAACCATAGAATTGACTAACACCCATATGCTTTTAGTTGAGATTAAATACAATTATATAAACTAATAGATTTTTTAAAAATTAGGCATTCCCTCTTTTTACATCATTGCATTTTGAGGAATTTATCAAAATATATAAAAGAATTGAGTTTCTTAGCATAGCATAGTTAGACTTCATTAAATTCTAATAATTGCCCCTTCCATTCAATCCTTGAATTCTGATATTACAACGTTAGCTTCATTTTAAAACTATCAACTTTCCTTTTTTGTGACATCTCCATTGCCCTGTGACCATGGATCTTCATCATCATAATGAGTGATTGGTGTTTGTAAGCTAAGTGCAAAGGGTGTGCATGAGTGAAACGGAGTGCAACTTTGATGGGAAGATACATATTAATGCAATGGCATGAAAGGAAGGAACAACCTATCAAAGAACACCCCTTTTGGTAGGATGCTACTTTGACTAATTCCCCAAGGCATACTGAGTGCAAAAAAATAGCAATCATAATTATCTATAACTAGTTATCCAACTTATGCTCTCATAATCCCTCATCTCAATGCTACAAAGAACTCCACTCTTACCATCTATTTGATAGCCTACCTTGTGTCACACTCATATAAATATTCATTTGAAGCAACCCACAATAGTCATCCATAATACTTGCGCCGTAACGTCTTACATACACTGGTACACCATCCAAATTCATTTCTATACTTAAAGTTCTATTAAAAAATTCAACTTTATGAAAATATCCTTCCCAAACCAAAAGTTTGCTTTTTAGCACTACATTTACTAATAATGCAAAAACAAAGAAACATAATTCTCTATGTTGCAAAAGTCCTAGTAGTATACATCTTTATTTTGAAGAATCCTCATTTAAAAACTTAACTTTTCCTTAGATTGTTAATAATTTAAATCCATGAAAAATTGTATATACATGTGTGTGTGTATCTATATCTGTATATATATCTACACACACACACACACACACGTATGTATGTATGTATGTATGTATGTATGTATATATATATATATATATATATAGTAAAGGTCCATACATGAGATTAATTTACCATGAGAGACCTATAAAATCTCCAAGACTTACTAATGGTGTTAATGAACACCTTTCAGAGTTTTGGAACTCTAAATGGTGATTCCTCATTTGGCGATTTGGTCCGTGTTAGATCGTCGAGGAGCCGTTGGATGTGAATGAGACATCCACGATCCATCTCAACTCCAACCATCGATATCCTACATTTGGATCACAATACAGATCTGCCCTATGGTCCTGGGCTGCCACGTGTCATCCAAAGAGCTCATTCAAGATCTCCCCCAAGGGCCACACACTCCACTTCTGAGGTGCCTCATAATTGCAATCGTGGCCTTTGTATCCCGTGCCCATAGCCACAGACTATTGGTAATTCTGCTCAGGCCATTTGGTGTTGGTGCCATGTACATGGATTTGCACATGCTCCTAGGTCTCCTGTAGACTGTTCTTTGATGCCACATCCTTTGCTCCTCCAGGTGGTGCCACATGTGCCAGATGTCAGACTATGGTTGGGGTCTTGGACCTTGGGCGCCATGCAAATGCGGTAGACATGCCATGTGGCCACCACATGGCTCGATGAGCTTGCAGGGCTGTTGAGTCGACCGAGAAGGAGAGGATTGCTTGGATCTCAAGGCCGGGGGATCCCTTGTCAATAGCTGGACACCGTTACACACCCCCCCTTTCCAACCCCTGCCAAATTTGGGGAAGGGGTGGTGGCTGTTGTAATCTATCATCACTTCTTGGAGCTGCCATAGTGATGTGGTAGACTGCTACAAATTTGAACTCTCAGGTGGAGACCTCCACTTGCAAAGGAAGATTCGATTTGCGACGCATTGGTTTTATCGATCCCAATGGGCGAGAATGGCTTCTAGTTTCTCTACCTCACCTCGATCCACGAGTAGGACTGGCCCACATGGCTTCTGGGATCTTTCGGGATATGTGTCCTCATGCACAGTCTTTGGCATGGACATGTGGAAATTTGGATGCACGTGGTAGTGTGGGGTAGCTCCGGCACATACGCCAAAGTACTGACCCGCCGCCAAATCTTGACAGTTTTGTCGTAGCTCCTAGCCAATCGATCTGTGATTTTGCTTGGGTAAGTGAACTGCTTGGGGTCAATTTTTAGATAGACCTGGTCCCCTTCCTTGTACTCCACGTGGTGCTTCTTATGGTCTCCTTACAGTCATAGTATTTCTTCATCCTCGCTTGTGCCTTTTCAAGGTTCTTGTGCACAATCGCCATCGAGCTACCCATTGTTCATGGAAGGAGCGCCCTATTGGTGATATTGCCACTTTGCTGACCAGAACTACTACATCTTTTGGGGCCATGGGACGGTACCCATAAGCGAGCTGGAATAGTGAAACTCCCATAGTAGAGTATTGCCAGGCTTGTGGCCAAGTTCCCCTACCCGTGTGCAAAGTACTTCGTCCGTAGTCTCTCATGGTCCTAGGCTTTCTGATAGTGGAGGCGATGCAATGCAACCTACACATTTTGTGCCGTGACTAAGGTGGATGTGGTGGGACCAAGAAAGGAAGACCTATTCTGTGGTGACCATATCAGGACGTCGTAGAGCCAAGTTGCGTATGTGTGCCAGACGCTTGGATCAGTGATGGGGATGGGTGACTTATGCTTAGAGAGCAGACTGCAGGCAAAGGTGGGATTTCAATTTCTAACAGGTTGTACAGCTATAATTTTCCTCTAACAATGACACCAATGAGGTCTTTGAAAGCTTCCTATGTGTTGTAGGCTTCTAAGATGAACTTATCTTCAACTAGCATGGAGCACACTATCATAAAGAAAATTTCCCTCATCATCCATTGGGTATAATCTGAAATTTTATTCCAAAAGCCCTCTAGACCAAATCTTTGCATGGGATTTGTTATAGCAAGGTCCTACAAGAATGCAACAAAGTGGTTTTGGACATTGGCTTCTACATTGGTTACAATAAGGTTCTACATGGAAGTGGCACCGCAAATCTAAATACTATGTTTTAGTATGCAATACAACAACATTTTGCATGGATGCAACAAAGAGAGCTTGAATATTATGTTTTGACATTGGATATAGTATAGTCTTGCATGGATTCATAGGGATGTCGGACCTATTTTTTGCCAAAAGTTGGCCCTAGTGTCAGACCTATTTTTTACAAAATTAGGCCCTAGTAGCATGATTTTGGATTTCATGCTTCCAGGCTTGTCTGGTGCTAGAAATTAACCCTATGCACTAGAATTGCCATTGGATCACCTGGGTTCAAGGAAAATCCAAAAAGAAATTGTTCACTGAGAACCGTAAATTTTTAGGTTGGAATATTATCTTCCAATTTTCCACCAAAATATTTATGAGTTGTTGGGTTTTGCTCTGCTAAGCCCTAAACCCTAGTTTTGATTCCCTACCTACTAATTGAAGAGAGAGCATGGACTTGGCATTTAAAATAGAATATACTAAAGTGTATAGATGATATGAAACAAATGATGAAAAGAAACCCTAAACCCTAAACTATTAAAGGTACATACCTTTTTCTACCTCATTGCAAAGGGTATCAACCGTAGTGTACAACTGCAATTCTTTTTCTGGTGGGTCTTGTACTTCTTGTTGACTTGAGGTGCCAGCTTCTTTATCTTTGTCCCCGAACAACGACCTTTGCAAATCCAGGAATTCCTCCTCTGACATTTGGTACTCTAGCTCTAGATCCTTGATTGCTTTCTGTGTGAGACTCGATGGCCTCTAAATCACTAAGGCTAGAGTTATCATAGCATGCTATCTCATTGACTTTTGGATCGACGGGAGCATTGAAGTAAATGACATCCTCATAGGCATCATTTTCTAGCTAGCATAGCACCTCATCCTCTCGAAGACTCGTTTCCTCCATCACTTCTAAGAGGGTAAGGTATTCGTTACCCTCAATAGTGGTTGAATCAATCAATGTGAGGTGTGGGCTTGCTGCTGCCTCATGAGGATTATAGGTGGAGGATGGATATGCACTCGATATGCATGACTCAGATAGGATGATAGGATGACTTGGCTCAACTTGCTCTTTGGCTAGGTCTATCGCATGCTCCTCAGGTTCTATGTCCAGGTTCACCTCGCTCGCTCCATGACTTATGGACAGACTTGCCCCACCACTAGTGGATGTAGAAGGATGCTCGCGCTATTGTTCAACATCCTCATCAAACTTGCTAGTTGTGAAGATAACGGAAAGGGCTACATCTCTCTCTCTATCAAATGAATGGGAGGAGATGTAGCATCCTTGAGGGGAGTAGCGTGCTCACAAAGAGGAGTCTTCTTGAACTTAGCACTCTAGTCAAGAGAACTCAAAATCTCCAATGGGACCCATTGGTGAGGGGAGTTAGCAATCATGACAGATTGCCCATGGATAAGTCTATCAATAAATTGAAGAGAGGGATCATGGGTAGGAGGGAAAGATCTCAAGTGTGATTCAAGACTGAGTGGCTTGTAGGAGATATGGTAAATCTAGTCTACTAAGGCATGAGAATGCGTAGATGAAATCCAACGGTCCAAGGCTTGTCTAGGAGAAGCCATATTATGGGAGGATGCTTGGGAAGACAAAAAAAAAAGGATTCTTGGGACAACAAAGAAGGTTGTGAGAAGTAGGAGTGTGAACAGTGAATGTAAAAATGGCATTTAGTAATGCACTTTATATACAAGGGGACATTACCCTAAAAATAAAAATAAAAACAATAAAATTAAAATTCTCCCCCCCCCCATCTTCCCCCCTCCCCCTTCCTCTCTCCCCCCTGCCCCTTCCCTCTCTCCCTTCCTCTCTCTTCCTCTTTCTATCTTTCTCTCCCTTCCTCCCTACCTCTCCCTCTTTTTTTGTCTCCCTCTCACTCTCCCTATCCAAATGCTTCTCCCTCTCCCTCTCCCTATGTTAAGAGGGACTCTAGGGGGTAGGCTATTAGCCTAGGGTGGTCATTGTCTCTTGAGGCCTTTGCTTCAATCCCTTATTTAGAGCCATAACATTACTTAAACATTTGTTTCTTCTTTGGTAGAGGAGGTACAAAGAGAGGGAGGGACAGCGAGAGGGTTGGAGAGAGAGAGAGAGAGAGAGAGAGAGAGAGAGAGATTAGATTTCAAATTGCTATTTCTTTTTGTTAGAGAGAGAGAGAGAGAGAGAGAGAGAGAGAGAGAGAGAGAGAGAGAGAGAGAGAGAAGAGAGACAGAGAGAGACAGAGAGAGAGAGAGAGAGAGAGAGAGAGAGAGAGAGAGAGAGAGAGAATTTTGAGAAATGATTATTATGTTTATTTATGGTTGGAATGAGAGAGGAAGAGAGATGTTATTAATGATATGGAAATGGGATAGGGACTATGGAGATGGAGAATGATAGATATCGAGGTAGTTTACAATTTATTATATTGAAGAACGTCAAAGATGAGCATGGGGAATGGATTTCTCAACTCTATAGATAATATTTATGGATAACAATGCAACCCACTAATCATGGGTGCTATAAAGTGGCTCGGAAGGATGCAATGGAAATCTCCAAACGAGCTCCAAACATTGGAAGGGAAGGATAAAGGATTTTGAGATATCTCCCAGTAGCAAAACATTAACCTAACTATATATTCAACATGTATTTACCCACGCAGACATATATCTGCATCCACATGTAGGCCTTCTATATCGTAGGTCCAATTGTAAGTATTCCAAAGTAATCTAGTTTCATGCTTCAAATTATTTGCATTTTTCTGGGGCCTTTTTTATGTCTTGTACTTGTTTTATAGATTTGTATCCATCTAGTTACAAAGAGTGGGAGTCTGCAGCATGCATAACTAGGGTGTTGCATGTCCACCAAGTTTAGATCAAGAGTCTTCATAATACAAAAGTCGCACACCATCAGAATGGAAGAAGGACGAGACCTTCTTTTATGACTCAATCTTTAAGCTATCTTCATTATACAAGAATGTGGAGCTCATAGTCCTCAAGGAAGTCTCATTGATCAGATTGAACACATTCAAAGCCATTGACATGTGCATGCATGAGATTAAGCACAACCACCATGAGGTCTTTTGGTGGCATCGATGTTCTCTTATGTGGAGACTTATGTCAAGAAATCCCTACAAAGGACAACTGGATTTTTTTGGAATAATCGACATGGACAAGCAATGTCCCCGGTGACTACAAATTGCAAAATCTCATGAGACTGGAAGACATAGCGTTCATCAACCTCCCCAACAAGATCCGAATCGGTTGCTATACAGAAGCAAATCTGGAACTTCTAAATGATTTGTATCAAATAGAGAGCCACTAAAAAACACACCATCCCACATCTCTTCTATACAAATGCCTCCAAGGAAGATAAGCACAACAACTATGTATTCAACTTCCTCACATCGACTCCACATGTCCTAGAAGCAAAAGACTTCAATCATAAGAGGTGCAGCAAGAGAGTATCCATTCAAGAAGACCCAAAGAACACTGCCAGTTTACACAAAGAACTATGTCTCAAACCAAGAATAATAGTGAAAATATTCTAAGGTAACCTAGACATCAATGATGGCTTGGTTAATGGTGTAGATGGGACATTCAAAGGATCCAACACACATACAAAACCATTCATCTTGCCTGGGTCGCGAGTCCGCTTACCATAAGATAGGAGCAAAAACACACTCCCAAAACGAAATTCTTTACAACACCAACATATCAACACATGGACACCAATCCTTGAAATTAAGCGAGATTTCCAATTAGGCAAGAATCACTTCAACACTGTTTGCTGACAACAATTCCCAATCTAGCCCATAGCAGTAGCAAGATAGTATCCATCATACACAAGGCCTCTCCATGGACAATGTTGCATTTGACCCCATCCAACATCAAGGCCCATGGATTAGTATACACTATATTTCATGCATCCATGATCCCTCAAAACTGTATCTTCTATCAAGAATAAAGCACATACACATAAAGGTGGACCCTCTGGTCATACCAAAAATAGGAAATAAACCAAACCCAATTTCATGAGAATAATCATGGAACACAATCACTCCAAACCCTCACCACAAGATCATTCTTTTTCCACAAACAGGACCTCCTCATTAGCACAAGCATCTGTTACTAATGCAGTAACATTTAGACTGCCACCAACTTTATGAATTGCTCTTTCATATATTTTTACAATATATGCTGAAGTTTTTTCTTTTAGAGACATATCAATACTCTCCAAAAACATTGTTCCCTTCGGAGTAATGCACATTACATTTATCAAGGGTCTGGCCTACTTGCTAGTCCATCCATCAAAAGCAAGAGTGCACCCATATGTAGGAATAAATTCCAATATCTTTTTTTTTCATGCAGTTTGCCACAGTCTGTTTAACTCTATCAAGATGATCCGTATGCATTTTATTATAATCTGGCAAAACAAATCCTAGTCTAGCACATGACTTTACGGTATTACAAAATGTCTCATCTCTCATGACATTGAATGGTAGACCATTTTTTACAAATGCTTTGTCCATCTTAAGTGCTCTTCATGCACTTGTTGTCAAAGAAAACTGTCCTCCATAGATGATTGTTCTCCCCTTTTTCTCTTCTTTACATGACAGACATTAGTCACATCAAAACTCACCTGCAACCCGCTTGCTAGGAAATCTACATCACCTTCATTTATTGATACACCACTCACATTTATTGGTGCTTCTCCTTCAACAGTCTCATCAACCTTAGTGCTCATATTAGGACTTGGACGATTCCTTATCAGGGTTAGATTAACTACTTTTTTCACTTTCTCTAAATACGATTTGCATAACAGAAGAACATTAGATGGAGTGCATGGGAGTGCATGATCAAGCATCAACATCATTGCCAATTTTGAGAAAATGTTGCTTGATGCAATTAGAACCGCCCGTGAACTTATGTCCACAATATTTACACTGCACGAAAGAGATCGAGGCATGCACTCGTATCTCCGTCACATAATGACCAGATATTGCCGTGCACCATGCTTTTGAAGTTTCCTAAAAAAAAATCCAAAAATATTAATTTGTGTATGCAATAGAAACATACTGCAATACATATTTCGTCGAAAGCAACACATATACTTTTAAAAACACTTTCAAGAATGCAATATATTAATTGTCATTCATTCAAATATCATTATCAAAAAACAAGATTATTTTCATTCATCAATAATTATATTTCATTCACATTAGATTATATCCTCACTAGGATATAATAATTCATTTTTTAACATTTTTTTAAAAGAATATAAAATATTCGTTCAAAAAAAGTATAAATGCAAATTGTATTTCATTCATTCACAAAATGGACTCATATTCTATTGAAAGAATATACTCAAATTGTAAATGATTCATTCACATTCTATTGCAAGAATATTACATATTCATTCAAAAGAAAGTGTAAGAATGAGTAATGAAAATTGAAAGACCACAATTCATATTCTTTTGAAAGAATATACTCAAACTGTAAATCATTCATTCACATTCTATTGAAAGAATATTAAATATTCATTCAAAAGAAAGTGTAAGAATGAGTAATGAAAATTGAGAGACATGGATTCATTTCTACTGAAAGAATATACTCAAACTATAAATCATTCATCCACATTCTATTGAAAGAATATTAAATATTCATTCAAAAGAAAGTGTAAGAATGAGTAATGAAAATTGAGAAACAAATAGGAAATGAACTAAACCCAATTTCATGAGAATAATCATGGAACACAATCACTCCAAACGCTCACCACAAGATCACTCCTTTCCCACAAAAAGGACCTCCTCAATAGCATAAGCATCCTCGATGCCATAGTGCTATGTCTCGAAGAAACACATATGCATGCAAATAATTAAATAGCTTTAACAAGATTTCAAATGATCTCATCAAATTCAGGGCTAGGGATCACAACATGCTACAAACATACACTCACCTTAATGAATCAAGTCTCCTCCTATGAGACTAGCTCTGAATGCTTACTAGCCACATGTGTGTGTGTGTGTGTGTGTGTGTGTGTGTGTAGATGCATGTATGGATATATGCATGCTTGTGTTTTCCAATAAAAGGACACATCCTAAATCATATATCATAGATGATATGTGAGCTCTCAGGACTTGTATGAATTATTCAAAATTTGTAATTGTTTATAGAAATCGCATATAACAAATTGTGACCATGGAGGAATTGGAATTTATGACACATGTAAACATTTTAACTTTTTTGTTTTGAACTTACAATTACATAACCAAAAAATATGATAATGAAAAGGTTTGTATATCAAGAGTATTTCTTATTGAATGTACTAGATGAACCATCATGCTTGCTAGCAGACAAGGTGAATCCAAGGAGATGAATTGAAGTATATCATATGATACCAATAGTAAGTGTTACGGGTCTAGTGAATATGATTTTCTATTACCGAGTATTGCAACACCTTAAGATTAAATATTGTGGACATTTTGCAACAAAATGACATTGTTTTTGCATCCATCAATACCGTTTGCTACTTTGCATCCATTATTAGGGTCCTACTGCCAAACCAGAATGGCACTAAGTCAAAAACATCCACTGGAGTAATAGCCTTTTTCAAAATTTGAGCTTGTGTTAATACAACAAGAATTTAGTCTCCAACTATCATTGTTGCAAATCCTTATACGCTCATTATAAGAGAAAATCAACAAAATTAAATTTCTATTGCCTCAAGATGTTTTAGATGGAAACTAATAGCATGCCACTCTCTCTCTCTCTCTATAGACACACATGTACATGCGTACATAGACACATGTTCGCATGCACATGCATGTGCATGCGCATGCACGTGCACACGTGCGCACACGCACATACACACATACACACACACTTATCTGCATTCATATTAACTCTCACACACACATACATATACACATATACAGTCATGTATACTAATTAGGAGAATAAATGTGTTAATTGTGTGAATTGACTATCCCCCTTCTTACATAAGAGTAGGATTGCTCTTACTCTACCCTTTTTTTAAACAAGATGAGTTATATTCATTTGTCTTGCCATGAGGAAAAAAAGAAATATAATTTAATAATCATGGTGGTGATATTTGGAGCACAACTAATTATCTTGAGTTACTGGTTGTGTAGATGAGAGAATGATCAAACCAATAGATAATTTTTGTTCCTCTTATTGTGTTGATGTTTTGTGGTTTGTCCAGGTAGGATCCATGGATCATTGTTGGAGTATCGATAAGTTGTTCCATTCTATGTTTACTCATGAATTGAAGAAGTTTCATCATGTTTGTGGATGTGTTCTTGTAATTGATGTTGAAGTCCCCTATAATAAATTTATCAGATGTGTAGGAACGATGTAGAGAGCTTGTTCTACTTGTTGGAGTAGTGTCTTTGTCATGGCATTTGACTATTAATTATGGAGAGGAATTTAGATTCTTCTTGCTACAATATATATATATATATATATATATATATATATAGAGAGAGAGAGAGAGAGAGAGAGAGAGAGAGAGAGAGAGGATGCATGCACAAGAGTACACACATACATGGAGGGGGGGGGAGAGAGAGAGAGAGAGAGAGAGATTTATTATTATTTGCAATGAAGACCTCATGGGTACGTGATGTCAAATACAAAGTACAAAAATTACAAATAGAATGAGTACTACTAAAGAAGCGCCTAGAGCTCTCTTAAGTGTTGGAGAAACGTTGTATAGCATACTCCAATGACGTTAGACTCTTTTATTAAGCACCTTAGAAGAGATTCATTAAATCTAACTCGAGCTAACAAGGTGAAGCTGCAGGTTCCCAAGCATAGAGCACTCTTCTAGAATCACCTTCATGGGCTTTGCAGAGCTCAACCAATGATGCACCTGCGCCATTTCCAAATTTGTCATATTCAAGTTCATGAAAAAACTTTGTACAGGATTTCAAAAACGTTAAAGTGGTGAAGTGTTAGACCTAAGTGACAAAGAAATCTTAGCCAAGGACTTACAAACTCACCTTCGTCTGCAGACAGCGTGGTGTAGAGGTCAACAATGCTGGGACAGTTGCCTTGGCACTCAGCAGAGCAAAGAGCTCGGGTAAAACTGCTTTCGTGAAGTGCATCGGAGGACATGCCCACGGACATCCCGTCGAGTCCGCAATATTTCACACAATCGCGTTTTTCGATCCACTCCGCAAAACGTTCTGCTACGACCATGGATGTCTGCAACGAAAACAATTAACGATCGACTTAGCTCCCTCACGCCAGGAGAGTTCCGGAATTTTGTGATCCTAAACTTATCCCCGGCAAGGTCCCGAAGAACCCCAACGTCGAGCGTATTCTCGCTATAAAGTTCCCAAAGTCTAAAAACGCTAGCACAGGAATTACCTGGCATTCATATTCAATATCCTGATTCCCCACTATTCTTTTCTCGAGTATGCAGCGCGCTCCATTCGAGGCCACCGCAAAGGCACAACGATCAACTGGAAGATCTTCGCACTGCAGCTTGCCTGTTCAGCAGACTCCAAGATTACATGAAAGCTTGTAAGAGGGATTCAGTCAAGCTTTGCAATGATGAAACATCGAGCTGCTGTAATTACCTGAAACCAACAGGAAACCTGCGGACAGGATCGCGACGAAAAGGTAAAGACGTGTGGCGTGGGCCATGTCGTTGGAGGTTCTGCAATTCAGAGACGCATGCAATGCAAAAAGGTTTGAAGAACCGTCTCCGCTTCTCTTTTACTCACTGATCCAGGCTTAAGGTCAGTCGTCCTAGACTTTCTCTTTAACGCAGAAACTCCCTCTCACTCTGATCTATCGCATGGAGGCAGGGGGGACGGGATGCAATGAACAAGAGGCGATACGATAATTGGCGAAGGAGTGTAGAAATGCGTGATTAAGGTTACGTACCTACTAAAGGATGTTGCAGAGTGCGAAATTTACAGATAGAGAGACAAGGTGGTAGAGAGGCACAGGCTATTCTTATACAAAGCTGTGGTGTGTGGGTTGCTACGTTATACGAATAGAATTGGCCAAAGCTTGTCATCAGCCGACCATTTTTCACAAGAGATTCCCTAACCCTTTAGAGTGACCTCCCAACCTCCCTAGGAATCCTCTCCCTTTGTTTGGCATTTTCAAATGCCTTTCAAGTGCAAGCTACCTTTCAAGACGAAGTTTTTACATGAGATACCCTCTCTTAACCTTTCCCTTTAGGATTCCCCTCTTAGTGGTTCCACAAGTGATAAGGAAAGCAAAGAGGGAGGGTTTTCCCAAGAAAGGATCATTGGGATTAGTAGGGCGAGATTAGTAGGATCATTGGGATTAGTAGGTCGAGAGCTTGTATCCCAATCATTTCGGCTCGAAAAGCCCAACCTCTACACATTTGAGCATGTGGAGGTTCATCAAAACATGTGGCTCATGTAGTGTAACACCAACAATAGGACACAAGTGGTGTGGGCAGAGGGCCACATCAACAATAATAGAATTAAACTTTTAAGGAAACTTGGAACAATGACTTTTTAGTACCAAAGCAATTAAGAATAAAGACTTCGACTTTTAAATCCATATGATTGTCAAAGAGTAATTTACAATTAGTATTAACTAATTATATAGATATACAAATTACACTTTTGAATAGTGCATTTAATGCAATGATTGCAAAAACTTTTACTTTTAACAAGAGGTTTATTTATTAAATTTGAGAAGAGGTTTAAACTTCCTAGGATCTGGTGTGAAACTACTTAAGTAATCATATGCAACCACTTGTTCAAACATATTTTATTTTAGGCAGTTTGTAGCTATCTTCCCCCCTCCTTGTAAACTATATCGAATTGAATTCCAAATGTGGGAGTATTATATGGTTTCCTATGAAGTGACCCCCTTTGCCATCATGGTTGCTAAGATCATTGAAATGTACTTGTTCATTGTCCATGGGAGTTATCAAGTACCTATTGATGCATAGGGCATAACATAATGCTTCCACCTTCTTTTGCTTTTAGAGAGAGAGAGAGACCTTTTTTTTCCATACTCTTAATTTAGAACATCGTTTGTTTAACAAATATGTAGCATCCATTGAGAACGACATTTTCATAATATGGTAGCATATGAATACTCATGGTCTTAATATCCTATATTTTAAGAATTCACTTTCAACAACACTTCTTTGAATAGCAAATTTTTGCAAAAATTATTTCAAATATATATGTTTAATTCACACCCTTGGATTAAGATATTTTTGGTTTACGTGTTTAACTATGGATACATTCGTCAAAGTAAGAAAACAAGTCTAGTATCTGATGATATCATGGTTCTAAAAGATTGAATTGCTTTCCCTCTTAGAGGTCATATTTCAATTTGTTGGTAGTCAAAGTTCTTCATTTTACCTCATTGAAATGTGAGTTCTTCATATGTCCTCATTGAATGTGTAGTTCATTGGATATTGTACCTATGAATTGTGGTCACTTTGAGAACCATTTGCACTTGGCTCTTTTTGCACAACCATCCATATGAGAAGACATGCAAGATTCCTAAATTACAATAGCTAGTCATGGTCCATGGGCAAAGCCTCTAGAAGGTAATGTCAATGTTTTGATAATTGTCATCAACACCAAATGGTTTAAGAGAAATGTCATCGCATGCATTGTTGCATATTACTTCTAGCTAAGATAAAGATTTTAGTGTTTCCTTTGCCAAGGCATTATTACAAGGTCCATTCTTTATCCTTACATATAAGTATCATGACCACTCTTCATTACAAGGTCCATTCTTTATCATTAAATGTTTTAAGATCACTCGATGATCTAAAACCTATGAAAACTATTAGTTTGGGCCTTTTTAAAATCGTATTGACTATGCAATATCATAATCTTTTTTAACTTGAATGCATATGTCTCTGTGTCTCTTCCTCTTTCCCTCCCCTTCCTTCCTTGTTAAGTATAGTACATATTGCACTATTGTATAGAGGACTATAAGGGCATATGGACAATCCCCACCCCTAGCCCTAGGGCATACATATGTATATATCCTTCATCATGTTCATAATTCATTCAATGTACAATTAGATATTGTGTGGTCTCCTCTCTCCTCTATTTTCTCAACCTAGTGCACTCCCCTATTATGTATAGTTACAAACAACTTTCTACTCTATTTTTGCCACCTAGAACCAAATCCCATGGTATCTGTGCTTGCATCCTTTGTAGCATTTCTTGTGCTCACCAAATAGCCTAGGGTAATATGCTTTTGTGTTTTACAACACCTTGATTTGAGCTTCCAATCTCAAGACATCATGTTTCAAATCATTCACCTTCTTGTGTTCCAAGATTTCTATCACTTTGATAGTTTAGTCAAATAGTTGAGGAGAGATTTCCCTTCCTAGTATTTATAGAAGACCTCAGATGGAGAACTCCCTCCTTGTGCACTCTATGCATAGTGTGTTGTGGTTATGAGATACACTATTGGCCCCTGTACAAGTTACCTTGATCACATCACACAAATGACCTCCTCAAGCTCCATCACCTCATTTTCCAGTGCCACCAATGATTTATAGCATGCTATCAATTCTCGTGTCTATCCACAACAAACATGTATTAAGTATAGCTAAGTCTCCCTTAGGCTTTGAATAGAGCCTGCCAATTAGTGCGACCCCCGACATTTCTACTTCTATTGCATGCATCTTGCATTTGCCACATCATACACAATAGCTATTTTCATCCTTGACTATTCTTGTTCCACCACATCTTTTTCTCCCACCTCCATGTAGTCTACTTCACCTCGGGTACTTAGCTAGGATAGTGTTGAAATCTCTATTGTCAACTCAAAAATTTTGTGCCACACCTTAGCCTCATAGAAAAGAAATCATGCCCCTACCATCATCTTGGCTCTACTCTACAATTCTTCTGCTTTCCACTCTTCAATACTTGTGAAGCATGGAGGCCCCAAGCCTGATCTACATCGAGCTACTCAAACTATACCAAAAGTCCTACCTCATCAGTGCATCTCTCAAAGACTTACCTCAAAAATGTTATTATCACTAGTGCATCCATCAACTCGTCCACTATCCCATGTGTCATGCTACCACATGGTGTTGTGCTTTACTCCCTATCAACTAGCCTACACTCTTCTCATCAACCACCTAACCAGTATCCATGTGTTTCTTGATTTTCATGTGGCAACTCTACTTCAATCAACCTAGATAGGCCAGTATGTCACTATGGTAGATAATATAATTATAAATGTAGTTAACTACAAACAAGAACTATAGATAGGCCAGTCTGTCACTATAGCAGATAATATAATTGTAAATGTAGCTAGCTACAAATAAGAACTATATTCAGAGCACTTTGACCCTAGAATAGGAGTTTGACAATCTGATAGTCACTCAAACAATGTATCCAATCCACCATCAATCCACATCACACTATAATCAATAGTCGATTATAGCCAACGGTCAAATTATCTATCATCAATCATGTAATTAGTGCCACATCAACAATTTTCCATATTACCACCATACATAGCACCACCTTAGCACAATGTGGTATACAAGCACTCTCTTTTTGTATCTTATGCCCACACTATGCCATATCATTTTCCTTAGCACTGCTTTAGGACGAACTTTCGTAATTTTTAAAATAGCCACAAATTTTGATTCTAAAGGAATTTGGATGAGTTTAAAAAAGTAAAAATTGATTAGCAAATATGGTTTATAAAATTTCTAACATTTTACATAGTGAAACTCACATAGCTTCGTCATCAAAACCAATCCTAATTCATTTGTAGCCTCTTTAAACCTTCACATAAAAAGAATGAAGAAAAGAAACCATTTGTTGCATTTCTCATTTTGACATTTTGTAGACTAGCACATCTTTAAAGAAAGTTTGGTGTCAGTTACTATTGTGAATTTCCATGCTTAACTATGGAATGTTTGTCCACATGAAAGAAAAACGTTGGTGGATTTTTTGCTTGATCAAATGATGAGCTAAGCATATGGATTTATCATAATATTAGCATTTGATGGAGCATCCTTGGAGCATCTAACGGGCCAAGAAATGAAGGGTTGATTGGGATGGTGATCTACACACCTTTAGGACACACCACAATCATGGGAGATGTGATGGGTTATGGATACACTTGCAACATGATGAGTGGAGAGCCTTGATTATACTATACTCATACTATACAACTTTGAAGGTTCATGTTGTAATAGTGCTCATTGTACCTATAAATGAGCTCATTTTCAACTTGAAAAACATCTTTTATATTTTCTTACATTTGGCCAAGGAAAATGCTAATCTTTATTTTTAACGATGGAACAAATCAAAGTGGCTAAATATCTATTCTAGGACTTATCTCTAAGGCAGGCCTTTGCGGATCTATCATGTTTATATGATTGGTATAACTAGACATAGGGCCATGGGAGGGCCATGGTAACTATGGTAGTCTAGGAAAAATATTGTGTCAATTCCAAATTTTGCAGTTGAAAGGCACACTAACGAATGCACCTACTATACTAAGTCACTATTTCCTTATAGTCATAGTAGGCTTAACACCCATCGATTGAAATCTCAAATAAGAATTATGCTTAGATATAGTAAATCTAAATTAGGCATGTCAAATAAGAATTATGCTTAGGTATAGGACATCTATAGTATGCATCTCTCACGAGGGCTCACGAGAAATAGCCTATAGGATGCATGTTTTGGCTAACTGTGGTTGTAGATACTAGAGTGATGAACATGCTTGCTAGTGGTGGTCGATTTGATGGCCTTTGAGTATGAAAAAGATGCATTCTCAAGGTCTATCAGTGATTGTGGGCTCAAAAATGATGAAGACACAAGATCATGTCTTATCAATGGTTGTGGTTGTGGGAAAAGATGGAGGAGAAGACTTAACTTTTCAATAGTAATGGAGCCTCTGCATTTTAAAGCTTGAATGAGCTTGGCATGCAAGAGTTTCCACATGTTGAAAAATATTTTGATGGCATGAAAGAATATTTCAAACTATATTTTGTGGAATATATTCATGGAATCTAATTAAAAAGTCACAAACCAATCTATAGTGGTTTGGAAATAGAGTTCAAATTGGCAATCCTAGGAATCGTATGCAAGGTTTATCTACGATGCTTCAAGACCAAACCCATGCACTCTCGCATATAATTTTCATTAAACTCCCAATTTGGCGGGTTAGGGTATTTTTGTTTTAATTCATCGATGATCGCCTGCTTCTTTTGGTCATCTTGATACCACCAATCGGTAGCAATGCCGCTCTTGAAGTGATGGCTCATCAACTGCCTCATGGTTGCCATCACTGCTTTGCCCTTTCTATCGTCTATTATCTCTCCGACAGCTGTGATTTGATAGGAGAGGTCCTCATCTGGGTAAGGAGGACTGATGGTAGTGGCAGAATCAGAGCGAGTGGAAGCTGTGCGAGCGCTTTCGGAGCGAGGATTCCGGAGCGAGGAGTAGTAGTGGGAGTAGGAGAGGGCAAGGGACCTGACTGAAATTGTGTCTCGGGACCAAGTGGAGACTTGTAGGGATGTGAGTGTGCTGACTCATCTACATCTCCCAAGTCAGTACAACATAAGAGACCTCTCCTACTTTTCCTTCCCTTACGATAGGCACGCGCAGGTGATGACCCCTCGGTCGAAGGGGCACGAGGGGACGGCTAGGCAGTAGGTCCAGCCGTCGGTGTAGGAGAGGAAATGGTTGAGGTCCTTTGAGATAGCAGAGAGAAGAATCTCACTACCTCCTCATCGGTTATCTACGCGACAAACTCGTCAGGACTCCTGACAAAGCCATGTGCTACTAGCAAAGGAGTTCCCCGAGGGGTAGTCGCAGTGCTAGGTTCAAGAGGAGTCGGACCAAGGGTAGTCACAGTGCTATGTCCGAGAGGAGTCGGACAAGGGGTAGTCCCCTCAAGTGTCGCCTGAGAGGAATCAAAGTCCTCTGGAGGGAAGTAGCAAGCTAAGGGTGTCCACTTTTTGTTCACTCCCCAATCCTTAGGAGGTGGAAAAACAAGCTTTTTAGCACACAAAAATGCAAATCTCATCTACTTCCCTATGGATCTAGTCTTTGAAGTCTTCTGACACAACATCACACTTGCTATTGTGCACAAAATCGTATAGTCTAATCGAAAATTCGATGCACATACAAAAAATTTCTTTGTGTCACACGGCATGGTTCCAGGGTGGTCGCGTTTGTCACGAACAAAGAGTGTCATATTAAATTCTAAATTTCTCACTCATTTTAGATTAAATGTTATTGAAACTTTGTAAGTGGTCTCTTTGCATTATGTAGAGCTTAACTTGATTTATTGGTAATTTTTTGAATGATTTATCTAATTATAAATAATTATTTATAATAAATAAAGTCATAAAATACATGCATTTTTGTAGCACACCACATTTTTTTAGTATTTTGAATAATTAAGCGAATCCAATTCAGTGGAAGGTTAGTAGGCAATAAGGGTGTGTGGTTGAATCATCATATCCCAAATCCAACGGTTAGATTTAGGAAGATTGAAGTTTAATTTTTACTTTTACTCCTGAGAGGATCAACAAATAATATTAAAAATAAATCTAGTAATTCTCAAACATGACCAAACATTTCAAAAATGTCAATATTTTTAGTCCTCTACATGATGAATAAGAGGAAAAATTTTTGGTTAAATTTGAGTAAGGGAAATGTACGATATGGCCTCCAAGAGTGAAATCTCCCTTTTGTGGGGGAAAAAGGGCCACCCAAGCCTAATACCAAGACAAGGTAGGCTTGGTATTAGGCTTGGTGAGGTAGGCTAGGAGCATCACCGACCCTAGTGGCAAGCCTTTGGAGTGTGCATGCTGCCCATGCGGAAGGCTGAGTCATCAAAACCATGCCACGTTGTTAGACCACGTGGTGCCATGTCATCAAGGAGATGTGACATCACTCCTTGCCATGTCACCTTACATTGCCACACGTGCTGCCACATGTGCCACCTCATCATTCCACATCATGAGCCATGTCATCACACCTTGCCACCTTGGCATACCTCGTCAACCTTGCCACGTCACCAATCCCTCCACCTCAATTTGTCATGTCAATCTACCACCTCATGAATGCCAACTCATCATGCCACATCACCTTTCCACGACATGGAAGAGACTATATTGCCACATCATGACCATGCATGGTGCCACATCAGCCACATGTATACACATCACGATGTGCGAGGCATAGAATACCTCGATCGAGGTATATGACCTGCGTGAGGCATACAATACCTCGATCGCGGTATATGACCGACGGGAATGTGCTATGACCGAGGGGTACCTCGATCGAGGTTTATACTTGCGTGATGCATCATATACCTCGATCAAGGTATATGATCTGGGCATAGCATACCTCGATCGAGGTATTTGAAGGTAAAAAACTTAGCCAATTAGTTTCAATCTTAGCACCTCTCCACCAATAATAATGAAGAGCAATCTAAGAGCAATCTAGTGGATGAGTTGAGGCTCTCTATAAGACACCACGTTTTGGTTCATTTCACCCATTCTTGCCTCCTCATCACTTTGTCACACCTTCCATCCTACTTTCATTGAGAATGGGTTCTCAAAGCCGTAGAGCTAGTAGACGTGAAAGATGTAGGAACCCCCCCCCAAATCTCATTGACAAGGAGCGCAAGCGGAAGGCTCGTGAGTGCAAGAGAGCCTCTAGAGCTAGAGCTCGCGCTGCCACCACTAATCCACCTCCACCTCTACCTCTACATCCCACCTCCACCTCCACCCCCACCTCCACCTCCACCCCCACCCCCACCCCCACCTCCATTGTCCCCCCATCCTCATCCACTCCCCTACCTCTAGCCTTCGCCCTTCCCCTAGCCACCTACATTTTGGCCTCCACCTCTACCTCTTCCCCCTCCACCCTCCCCCCTCCCCCTCCCCCTCCCCCTCCCCCTGCTCCCCTTGGCGCCTCCCTTCCCCCGTCCACCCTACCATCTCCCATTGATCCCCTTGCACCAACTTGCAGTAGTAGTGTTGCTTCACGACGTGACTTGCCGAAGTCCACTATCCGTCGTCGTACTAGCAAGATTGTGCAGTCTTTTTTTTGTGACCTCATGCTAGCTTCGTAGTCTTCTCTTCTCACGTCCCTGATTGATCACCCTAACTTGGTAGAGTGTAGGAGGCTTGCTGGTCTTGGGCACGTAGAGATAGGGTTGTATCTAGCGAGGTCCTTAGCAGTGTTCGACGTTCCTATGCTTCTATTAAGCATAGGAACTCCAGTGATGCCTTGGCAGCACGTCGTGCTATTGTGGCTGCCATTAGGAGACCTCATATGATAGGCCATGTGCGTACCGCTTCACGTCTTCTTTAGATTGCACCGCGCACATTGCGAGCAAGCATTGCGAGCAGGCATCATTAGGAGGCAGAGTCTAGAGGATAGTGAGACTGATGCTCTTTGGGCTTTGAGTGGTCGTGCACCTCGCAGCGATCGATTGTGGATGATTCCACTAGGTCCTTCATACAATAGTTTTGGGAGGAGCATTGCAGAGCATCCCCGGTGTTCAAGAATGCATTGTGGAAGAGGGTGTCACGCGGTGTGTACATTGAGCATGGTGCATGTTTTTTGGAGTGTACCTAGACTGAGTTGCACTCAGTTTGTAGAGGCGCACCCGGAGTTCAAGATTGGGCAGAGGTCATTTGAGCGATGCAGGCCATGGTTTGTGCGATGCTCTCAGGAGCATGACACATGTTGTTGTTGCTACCATGTGGATTTTGGATTGATGTATGACGTATTCCGTTCCCTTGATGGTCATAGGGGAGTGGTTCCTACTAGCCCTCGCAACTTCATTCATTCCATATTGTGTACACGAGATGGTGATGCTTTATTCCACTCCCTTGATTGTGTGGAAGGCACGTGTACTTTGTGTGGTGACTTTGCTAGAGTACCACGAGTTGCACTAGATACTTGTGATGTGCAGATGGTTCGCTGGCAGTAGTATGAGTACATTACCTTGACATTAGATGGTGGTGCACAGTCGAGGAGGTTGCAGCTTGTGGGGAAGGAGACACCACGTGTTGTATTCATTCACAGTTTTCGAGGGAAGCTGTACCGCTACATACGCCACTCGCACACTGCGAAATGGGAGGATCGTCAGTTCCGTGCATGTTTGAGGACATTTCCTATAGGGGTGGTTGTCTCAGTGGTGGACTTTGCGGAGAATTACACCTTCGCACCACAGCATGAGATCCAATTGGAGTATTATTTCTCCGAACAGGTGACATGTGATTAAGTATTGATTTTTTCCCCGCCTCATTATATTGAATTATTTCAATAGTCATATTTTTTTTCAATGCCATATTGCAGGTTGCTATATTTGTGCACATTAGCTATCGTCATGCACAGGCTCATGTGGATGGCATTGATAGCACCATGGACTCACGCATCATTGTGCGAGAGTATCACTTCTACATTAGTGATGATCGATCGCATGATGCCCATTTTGTGTAGCATTGCTTCACTTTGCATGATAGTTTCTTGAGGGATCATGGTGTCACATGGCAGTGGTGCTGGATCTGGTCAGACGGCTGCGGTGGTCAGTTCAAATCCGCTAGACAGTTTTATTGGTTCTGCAGATGGCACTGTGAGACAGGCATTCCGATCACATGGAGCTACTTCGAGACAGGGCACGGTAAGGGAGAGCACGATGGTGCAGGTGCTTGCATGAAGCGTGCTTTGCGTCGATACCAGTTGCGTCACAGTGCCGATCGCTTCAAGGATGCACATGATGTGGTGCGGTGGTGCAGCCAGCACTTATCCACTAGTGTTATCTCCTCGTTTCAGTCGCGTGACGATAGGGTGGTGAGCCGGTATTTTTGGTGCGTGGACATTGGGAGTCTTGATCGGTCTAGGCCTTTTGATTGTCGTTCTGTGCCTAGCACTCTTGATTTCCATTCCATCAGGAGCGTAGGTGAGTCTCACCCCACGATCTTTTCTCGACGGTTTGCATGTTTTTGCTCTGCATGCATTGATGATGATTGGGGAGGGTGCTCCATGATACCATGGGTATGACGAGTGCTTTCTCCCTTCCAACCTTGGGAGGAGGTACATGATGATCAGGATGCGGGATTCAGTTCCTCTAGAGATTATGACCAGCTTACAGATATTTTGCGTATTGGTGATATCTTTGCGGTTATTGCTTCGGAGGGCAATGAGGAGGGTGTGGATTATTACTTGTTGCGATGCTCTATGCTGAAGAGTGTGCTGAATGAGGATACAGTGGATGGGCATGGGATGCACTTCAATGCTCATAGCATGATCATAGGTGGCCACTATTTTCAGCAGATACAGAGGCGTGGTCGCTATATTGAGTTCCAGGAGTACATGGCGGATCAGGAGGCATACATGTATTCTCATCTTGTTGTTGGGATCAAGATTACTTTGAGTCGTGTTCGCACTCGCAAGGCGACGTCCACTCCACGATGGGCCTTGCAGTGGCGGATCACGAGAGCATACTTGCAACTATTGGCATGAGAGCTGATCCTAAGGAGTAGCACATTACATATCATATTTTTTGGGATCATCAGTTGATCAGATTGACTTTTATTGGTTATCACTAGTTGATTACACATTTTTGTATTCGATATGTATAGGCTCACTGTGTGACCGTACCATTGTAATTTTCATGGACTCATATTTTGTATTTCACTCTGATGGTTGTATACACATCATTGTATTAGATTCTATTTTATACATGATGTTCGATGTCTTCTCAATGGGATTTGTTGTGTTTGTAAAACAAAAAATTGTTTATTAGTAGTAATGTTGTAATTTGTTTTGTGCTTTAGGACATTTTAAAAACGTGACTAAGAAAATTCATGCACGTACTAACGAAATACGCGTGTGGACTTATATGTTGGGGATGAAACTTCACACGACTCTTAGGCCACCCTAGACATACATCCATGCAAGATTTGGTCTGAACTGATTTGGTATGCGCCACGTGGAAGGTACAATGTGTACATTTTTACAATCCCTACTAGCATGACTGCGGCAAAGCTATGGTGCACGTACTAACGAAATACGCATGTGGACTTATCTGTTGGGTATGAAACTTCGCACGACTCTTAGGCCACCCTAGACATACATCCATGCAAGATTTGGTCTCCAATTGATTTGGTATGTGCCATGTGGAAGGTATTTAATGCGTACATTTTTACAATCCCTACTAGCACGACTACGTGTGAAAAATGGCGCACGTACTAACGAAATATGCATGTGGACTTATCTGTTGGAGATTAAACTTTGCACGGCTCTTAGGCTACCGTAGACATACATCCATGCAAGATTTGGTGTCCAACTGATTTGGTATACACCACATGGAAGGTATAATGTGTACATTTTTACAATCCCTACTAGCACGACTATGTATGAAAAATGGCGCACGTACTAATGAAATACACATGTGGACTTATCTGTTGGAGATGAAACTTCACACGGCTCTTAGACTACCTTAGACATACATCCACGCAAGATTTGGTCTCGAACTGATTTGGTATGCGCCACGTGGAAGGTATAATGCGTACATTTTTACAATCCCTACTAGCACGACTACATGTGAAAAATGGCGCACGTACTAACGAAATATGCATGTGGACTTATCTGTTGGAGATTAAACTTTGCATGGCTCTTAGGCTATTGTAGACATACGTATATCCACGCAAGATTTGGTGTCCAACTGATTTGGTATGCGCCACGTGGAAGGTATAATTCGTACATTTTTACAATCCCTACTAGCACGACTATGTATGAAAAATGACGCATGTACTAATGAAATATGCACGTGGACTTATTTGTTGGGGATGAAACTTCACACGGCTCTTAGACTACCCTAGATATACATCCACGCAAGATTTGATCTCGAACTGATTTGGTATGCACCGCGTGGAAGGTATAATGCGTACATTTTTACAATCCCTACTAGCACGACTAAACCCTAAACCCTAAACCCTGAACCCTAAACCCTAAACCTTGTTGGGGATGAAACTTTACACGGCTCTTAGGCTACCCTAGATGTACATCCACGCAAGATTTGGTCTCCAATTGATTTGGTTTGCGCCACGTAGAAGGTATAATGCATACATTTTTACAATTCCTACTAGCATGACTAAACCCTAAACCCTAAACCCTGAACCCTAAATCCTAAACCCTATTGGGGATGAAACTTCACACGGCTCTTAGGCTACCCTAGACGTACATCCACGCAAGATTTGGTCTCCAACTAATTTGGTTTGCGCCATGTAGAAGGTATAATGCGTACATTTTTACAATTCCTACTAGGACGACTAAACCCTAAACCCTAAACCCTAAATCCTAAACCCTATTGGGGATGAAACTTCACACGGCTCTTAGGCTCCCTAGACGTACATCCAGGCAAGATTTGGTCTCCAACTGATTTGGTTTGCGCCACGTGGAAGGTATAATGCGTACATTTTTACAATCCCTACTAGCATGACTAAACCCTAAACCCTGAACCCTAAATCCTAAACCCTGTTGGAGATGAAACTTCACACGGCTCTTAGGCTACCCTAGACGTTCATCCACGCAAGATTTGGTCTCCAACTGATTTGGTTTACACCACGTAGAAGGTATAATGCGTACATTTTTATAATTCCTACTAGCACGACTAAACCCTAAACCCTAAACCCTGAACCCTAAATCCTAAACCTTGTTGGGGATGAAACTTCACATGGCTCTTAGGCTACCCTAGACGTACATCCACGCAAGATTTGGTCTCCAATTGATTTGGTATGCACCACGTGGAAGGTATAATGCATACATTTTTGCAAGCACCTTTTCAATGCTTAATGTTTACAATTACGACACATAGCATTATTTTTAAAATACATTATGTATTAGATGTGTGAATTGAGATATCTGAAATTCAAAATCATACTCTTAATTTTAAATACGCATATCGGGATGAAACTTTGCACGGCTCTTAGGTTTAGTGTAATAATTGCAAGCATTGATATATACGAAATTCAATATGATATTCAAAATGATAAAGTTTATACTTGAACACTTTTTCAATGCTTAATGTTTACAATTACTTCACATGGCATTCTTTTTTAAATATCTTATGTATTAGATGTGTAAATTGAGATATTCGAAATTCAAAATCATACTCCTAATTTTAAATGTTTATGTTAGATTTGAACAAACTATAAACTGAGATAAACAAAGTGTGAAGAACATCATGAAAGTACGAAAATGCTCATACATCATAAAAGTAAGAACAATATCATGAAAGTACCAAAATGAATGTGTACATCATCATCGTCATCGTGCAGAAGTGCATCCCTAAACAAGAAATGTGTGAAGCCTAAATAATCATCCTGAATCAGAATCTGATAACTCCACATATGATCCTCTAGTCATCCTCTGACGTGGCTCCTGTATGACCCGCTGCCCAACCGTCCGCTGTGTGCCCTCAGGCAAAGCCGGATCAGATGGGCCAGCCTCATCACCTGCATGAGATGGGCCAGCCTCATCCTGATGAAGAGGAGGGCATGCTACATAAGCCACCGCTGCCATCTCTACCTCCCTTGCCTCCTCTATGTATGCACGTCTCAGCTCCCATAGTCGTGCATCTGCGAATACTCGTGCCTCAAATCCAACGCGAGTAATCGTCTCTACATGTAGAAGACGCTGGTCTCGGCCCCGCCCAAGCTGTTGCTCCACCCACTGCTGCAATGATGTCTACAACTCTACCTCTCGCTCAATACGGCATGCCTCCTCTGCTCGTGCCTTGTCACCTGGCATGAAATCACCATATGAAAAGCGTCGTGGAACACACGCTGCAACCACAAATGTATCAGCATCCTCCTGCATCAGCAACGCTCTCTGTGCCTCCTCCCTGTAGTGCTCTATCAAGACCATGCAGGCAAATGGATCAATGGCCTAACGATGACCAGGATACAGATCATCCATGCCTAGTCCTCTGTATGTGGCCACATCAATGTCAGCAAAGCATACAGGGCACACTGATCGTGCCACCATGTGGCGGGTCATGCAATGGAGATGTGCGATGTGGCCGCACCCTAGTCCAAACCACCATACAGTGTCAAACTCCTCGTGGCAAAGGACGCAAGTGGCAGTAGGAAGCCTGGCTATGACTGCTGCATCTATGGGTGTCCTAGTCGACACATCTACAGGAGGAGCGGGGTATAGGGTCACGCTGGGGTCGATTCTATGGCGAGATGGATCACGACTAATATGCCTCAACTACAAAATATAGTGCTCCGCACGATGGTATGCTATGCGTGTCCGAATCCTCTGCTCCTCCAAATCTGCCTCCAACAGTCGTACACGAGACTCCATATCCTATCGCAATAGATGTGCTTGCAATGCAAACATGTCGCGTACATGGTGAGAATTAACCAAAAAACTTCAGTTCAAAACACGCTACAAAAAAATAAACTAACATAATCAGAATAACTAACCTCGTCCCTAGACTCGGCCAACAATGCCTCCAACTCTGCAATCCGTGCGTCTCGAGCCTCCAACTCGTGCTGAGGCAGTGTAGATGTGGGAGGTGGTGTAGATGTGGGAGGCTCCATCGATGATCGAGGTGGGGGAGGTGGAATCAAAAGTGATCTCGATAGGGCAGAGACCATGTGCTGCAAGGATGATGCCACTAAATGAACATCCCCCCTAATCCATCCTCCAACAGCTCGTAATGCCGGTGTAGGGATGGTGTGCAACTCTGGTGCCTCGCGTCGATGCCGAAGTCTGATGCTCCTGATGCCTCCATCCTACCATGTCCCGCTCCTGATCCTGGACGGGTACTAAGGTAGTCTACCCGATGACCAAGCACAAACTCAGCATATAGCTGCATGGCAAATGACCTGGCTATCTGACAGTTGTGAGCAATCGACCACCATTCACAACGAGATATCTCGAATAAATGTGTGCTGCTATGATGGGGTGCCTAAAACGTAAAATATGCAAGGGCAGCCCTGATCGTGGTCGCATCGCCTCAGTGTGACCATCCCAAAACATATCCTCTAAGGCCTGCCTGTGATGTGACTCACACTCAAACAATTGTCGAATGGCTCTCCAATCCAAGCCATCACTAGTGATCTCTGCCTTAGCCTGTGCCTGAAAGCTATCCACAACGTCCTCAACTGTGTCCAATCGACCCAGAGCCTCAATAACTGAATCTAGACTTGCAACCAAGTGAGGGGGTGCCCTAGCATCCTGCAGTGCCCTCATCTCAGCTCTCAGACTCTCTATTTGCATACGAATAGTGGTGCCAGAACCTGTGTGCTGGCTAGCGCATGCACAAAAAAAACACATGGAAATTAATATTCTATTTGGGTAATGAAAATAATATTCTATTCAATATGACTTATAATCTATTTACGTAATGAAAACTATTTGTACGTACTCCTTGATGAGGTAGGATGTCGTTGGGATCATCCTATGCACCTACCGGTAGATGGGCCAAATGTGTGGCTCAATATTATGTTTATCAAACTCAATAATATTAAAAATTATTAATTTTGATTAAAAATTTTTCAAACTCTAGTTGTTGCATTTTTAAACTTAGATGTCTCAAATATTTTTTCCTTATATGTTTCCCTTTTTTTACTTTTTATCCAATATGAAACTTTTCCACATGTGGTGTAAGGACCACATTGTCCACTTATGGCCCCTATACTAAGGACAGATAGTGGAGAGGTTTGGTTAATAAGACCTTCTTTGAATGCTTTACTGCCTTGGGTTTGCAATAGATATGGAGGAGATAGAAGGATATCTAATACATTACTTTGAACGATACACAAGCAAGGTGCATCTAGTATTTCTCGGACTACACATTAAAAAAGAGAGCGGGTTGACACTATAGATCTTTTAAAGCGAGAACTTTGAGAAAATAAGTAGGCCTTTTCAATATTATCTATTTTGGTTGGGCAATCCACCTCAACTAGTGGCCATTCCTATAGATCATCACTTGGTTCCCATGCCTGGGGAGAGAGGAGACCTTTGGACAATCATTTACGTATGTGTTTTCCATGCGCTGATGCATTTAGAAGATCCAGTTAGCCATACGCTTATGCATCTAACCACTCTAGTGTTGGGGTCTTTGCCCATGTGGTGTGGTGTTTTAGGGATAATGCCCATGTGGTGTTTTATACAGCCTACTTACTCTACCTAAATTATGAAACAGCTCTTAACCAACTATATAATCTATAATATTCCACATAAAGATTGATAAATGCACACCGCTACCTTAAACTCTTATTTTCTTTTTTTTAAAAAGATGATTTTGAAGACTAAAATTTAAACGTTTTTTATTTAAATAAAAATAGCACCAATTTAAAAAATAACATAAAACCTACTTTAATCTCTCTTTTTTTAAATAGATGAATTTAGAAGACAAAATATATACATTTTCACATTTTAAATAAAAAATTACGTAATTTAAAAAAAATATTTGAAAAAACTTTAAAATGCATTTGAAATTTTGAAATATTTTATAATTAGATTACATATTCCTATAAACTAAAATAATATAAAAGCTACTTTAAACTCTTATTTTCTTGTTCTTAATACATGATTTCTAAAAACAAAATTTAAACGTTATATTAAATTCAAAACTTCAGTAATTTGTAAACTTCAGTTATATATATATTTTTTAATAGATGATTTTAAAAAACAAATTATATACTTTTTGACATTTAAATAAAAACTTCACTAACTTAAACTCTTATTTTCTTTTTTTTTAAACATCATTTTTAAAAATAAAATTTAAATGTTTTTTTATTTAAATATAAATAACACTAATAAAAAAATATCTTTAATCTCTTTTTTTTAAAAGATGATTTCAAAAAACAAAATATATACATTTTCACATTTTAAATAAAAAATTACGTAATTTCAAAAATAATTTACAAAAACTTTAAAATGCATTTTAAATTTAGAAATATTTTATAATTATTCCTATAAACTAAAATTTAAACGTTTTTTTATTTAAATAAAATAGCACTAATTTAAAAAATAACTTTAATCTCTTTTTTTTAAAAGATGATTTTAAAAACAAAATATTTACATTTTCACATTTTAAATAAAAAATTACGTAATTCCATAAATAATTAAAAAAAATTTAAAATACATTTCAAATTTAGAAATATTTTATAATTATTCCTATAAACTAAGATTTAAACGTTTTCTTATTTAAATAAAAATATCTCTAATTTAAAAAATAACTTTGATCTCTTTTTTTTCAAAGATGATTTTAAAAAACAAAATTTTTATATTTTCACATTTTAAATAAAAAATGTCGTAATTCAAAAAAAAAACTTTAAAATGCATTTGAAATTTAGAAATATTTTATAATTATTCCTATGAACTAAAATTTAAACGTTTTTTTATTTAAATAAAAATAGCTCTAATTTAAAAAATAACTTTAATCTCTTTTTTTTTCAAAGATGGTTTTAAAAAATAAAATTTTTACATTTTCACATTTTAAATAAAAAATGTCGTAATTCAAAAATTTTAAAAAACTTTAAAATGCATTTGAAATTTAGAAATATTTTATAATTATTCCTATGAACTAAAATTTAAACGTTTTTTTATTTAAATAAAAATAGCTCTAATTTAAAAAATAGCTTTAATCTCTTTTTTTTCAAAGATGATTTTAAAAAACAAAATTTTTACATTTTCACATTTTAAATAAAAAATATTGTAATTCAAAATTTTAAAAAAAAATTTAAAATGCATTTGAAATTTAGAAATATTTTATAATTATTCTCATGAACTAAAATTTAAACCTTTTTTTATTTAAATAAAAATAGCTTTAATCTCTTTTTTTTCAAAGATGATTTTAAAAAATAAAATTTTTACATTTTTACATTTTAAATAAAAAATGTCGTAATTCAAAAATTTTAAAAAAACTTTAAAATGCATTTGAAATTTAGAAATATTTTATAATTATTCCTATAAACTAAAATTTAAATAAATTTTAGCAAAAAAAAAAGCTATATAAAAAAAACCCTACCTGGACTCTCCCGCTCCGTCCATCTCCGTCGCTGTCCGTCGGTCGCTCTCCGTTGTTGCCGCAATTCCGTCGACGTCCTGTAAATCCGAAATCGGTCGATGAGGAGGCTCGATCGAGGTATGAAGAATGAGGGGGGTCGCTCTCCTTTTATAAGAAAATTTAGGGTTTCCCTATCTCGATCGAGGTATTTCACATGCAACATACATCATACCTCGATCGAGGTATAGACATGCCACGATACCTCGATCAAGGTTTTTGACATGCCCATACATATCGGTACATCTACCTCGATCGAGGTATTGACATGCCACGATACCTCGTTCGGTATGTCAGCAGCAGCCGGATGCCACATGTCTCGATTGACGTATTCGACATGCGGCTAAGTCATCGGTCTAGCATACCTCGATCGAGGTATGTCAGCTGCCCTGTCGGATGCCACATACCTCGATCGAGGTATAGCTGGACATGCCACACTACCTCGATCGAGGTGTAGCTAGATTGCCACGATACCTCGAACGAGGTATATGTGGCATGTATAGGTGGCATGCCAGCAAACCTCAATCGAGGTATAGGCTCGGTCCGGTGAAAAAAGCCCAGCACCTCGATCGAGATATTGGCTTAGCTCGGTTGTCCTCGTGTGTGATTTTCAGATAATACCTCGATCGAGGTATTGCAGACCGAAGTAAAACCTTTGTATTTTCACTCAAGCGGGTGTCACACTCACCCGAAAGTGGTCCGGAAGTGGACACCCTTAGCTTGCTACCACCCTGGAGCATAGAGATCGTGATGTCTCCTCCTGTGAGGCTGTCTGTACTCGTCAGACGTGCGACGTGATCCCATCTCTAACATAGACACAAACACGAAAACAAAAAACAAAAAACAAACATAAGCATAGGCATAGGCATAGGCAAATACATATGCTTATGATCGAAAGAGAAAAATGAGACATGCTCATGAGAGAGGGAAAAGAGGGAGGGAAAGTGAAAAAGAGATTGAAAGAGGGAGACATATGCTCATGCTTATGCTTATGCATGAGCATAAGAGAAAGAGACATATGCTTATGCTTATGCTTATGCTTATGCATGAGCATAAGAGCATGAGCATGAAAGAGGGGGAAGAGGGGGGAAAAGAGGGAGACATATGCTCAAGAGAGGAAACAAGGGGGAAAGAGGGGAAAAGAGGGAGACATATGCATAAGAGGAGACATATACTCATGCATAAGCATAAGCATGAGCATAAGAGAAGGAGACATATGCTCATGCTTATGCTTATGCATGAGCATAAGAGCATGAGCATGAAAGAGGGAAAAGAGTGGGGAAAAGAGGGGAAGAGAAAAGAAGAGGGAAAGGAAAGAGAGATTGGAAGAGGGGAAAGAGAGAAGAAGAGGGAAAGGAAAGAGGGAAAAAGAGACATATGCTCATGCTTATGCTCATATGTCTCCTTCTCTTATGCTCATGCATAAGCATAAGCATGAGCATATGTCTCCTTCTCTTATGCTTATGCTTATGCTTATGCATAAGAGGAGACATATGCTCATGCATAAGCATAAGCATAAGCATATGTCTCTTATGCTCATGCATAAGCATAAGCTTGAGCATATGTGTCCTTCTCTTATGCTTATGCGCATGCTTGTGCATAAGAGAAAGAGACATATGCTCATGCTTATGCTTATGCTTATGCATGAGCATAAGAGCATGAGCATGAAAGAGGGGGGAAAAGAGGGGAAAAGAGGAAGAAGAGGGAAAGGAAAAGAGGGAAAAAGAGACATATGCTCATGCATAAGCATAAGCATAAGAGAATGAGACATATGCTCATGCTTATGCTTATGCATGAGCATAAGAGCATGAGCATGAAAGAGGGAAAAGAGGGGAGGAGAGAAGAAGAGGGAAAGGAAAGAGAGATTGGAAGAGGGGAAAGAGGGGGGGAAAGAGAGAATAAGAGGGAAAGGAAAGAGGGAAAAAGAGACATATGAGCATATGTCTCCTTCTCTTATGCTCATGCATAAGCATAAGCATGAGCATAAGAGCATGAGCATGAGCATATAAGCATAAGCATATGAGAATAAGACATATGCTCATGCTTATGCTTATGCATGAGCATAAGAGAAGGAGACATATGCTCATGCTTATGCTTATGCTTATGCATGAGCATAAGAGCATGAGCATGAAAGAGGGGAAAGAGATTGGAAGAGGGGAAAGACGGAAAGAAAGAGAGAAGAAGAGGGAAAGGAAAGAGGGAAAAAGAGACATATGCTCATGCATAAGCATAAGCATAAGCATAAGAGAAGGAGACATATGCTCATGCTTATGCTTATAAGAGACATATGCTCATGCATAAGCATAAGCATAAGAGAATGAGACATATGCTCATGCTTATGCTTATGCATGAGCATAAGAGAAGGAGACATATGCTCATGCTTATGCTTATGCTTATGCATGAGCATAAGAGCATGAGCATGAAAGAGGGGAAAGAGATTGGAAGAGGGGGGGAAAGAGAGAAGAAGAGGAAAAGGAAAGAGGGAAAAAGAGGGGGAAAAAGATTGAGAGATTGAAGGAGAAGGAGAAGGAAAGGAGGGAAAAAGAGATTAAAAGAGGGGAAAAGAGATTGAAAGATGAAAAAAAGAAGAGAAGGAAAGGAGGGAAAAAGAGATTGAAAGAGGGGGAAAAAGAAGAGGGGAAAAGAGATTGAAAGAGGGGAAAAGAAAGAGGGAAAAAGAAGAGACAAAAGAGGAGAGAAGAGAGAAAGAAGAGGGAAGAGAGGGTTCCTATGCCCATCACTGCAGCTAGCGCTTAAGGCGCTAGCTGTAGGCCAATGCAAATAACAAAAATAACAAAAGGGAAAAAGAGGAAGCACTTTCTTACCTGGAATAGTACGTCCTGCTCGGTGTTTTGTGGACTGGCCCAACAAAAGAGAGGAAACATATCATTTCAAATAACTAGTTAGAGGGAGGAGGATTTTAAAGAAGCAATTTCTCAAAGAGATTGGATTGAGGAGACAAGGAGAAAGCGAAGGAAGAGAAATACAAAAAAGACTAGAAGAGGTGAGTCTTCTTTCTTTCACAAAATCTCATTTTTAGGCTTCAATCCTTTGAAATCAAGCATGAAAACTAGCACATAGCCTTAGCAATACAAGGAGAAACATCCTTCAACACTCACGAAGCGAAATCTCACAAAAAAAGAACCTACATTGTTCAAAGAGACTCACCTTCTTGAAAAACTTCTTTTCAAGAAAAGAAAGAGGGAGAAGGGTGGAGAGGGAGCACAAGTGTTAGGAGAGGGGTGAGGTGTGGTGAGGAGTGGAGAATAGAGTGGGAGGTCATCGAAAATAGGTGGGAGGAGAGATTGTAGCTTAAAATAGAGATTGCTAAAGAAGGCGCCACACGTCGTGAGGTTCAAGTTTTAACCCACAGCGTCACTATAGAGCGACGCTAGTCAATCGCTATATAGCGACGCTTATATTTAAAAGCATCACTATGTAGCGATGGAACAGAGTAAATCATCGCTATATAGCAATGGAACAAGTCAAAACGTCACTATATAGCGACGCTTCAGGACACTTTATGTTTAAAGTTAAAAAAGAAGTTCATAGATGCTATTTTATAACTGTTAATATATTTCCTTGCAACTTATGTTGTGATTTTATAAGTGCAGATGGAAGGGACGAGTCCGATGATGTGCCAATGCCCGAGAGCACAAAGTGGCTTACAGAGAGGTTATATTATCATTGCACTCATTGCAAGCGAGAAGTACGACATCAACGTCATATTATCATGTGCCATTTGTAGATGTATGGGGATGGCGTGAATCCTTTCGGATTACGCTTGACATCTTGGTCGACATGGCCCATAGTCATGGTGAATTACAATATCCCACAATGGCTAACAATAAAAAAGGGACACCTCATGCTTGCACTACTTGTGCCAGGGAAGTACAAGGCAAAAAATATGAACGTCTACATGGCACCTTTGATAGAGGAGTTACAGATATTATGGAGAGGAGTGCGGGTCTTTGATATTTCCAGAGCTCCTAGACATACCAATGATATTTTGGTCAGGGGTATCTTGATGTGGACCATGCATGACTACCCAAGATATGGAGAGTGCATAGGTATGTGGTTGTTTCTCTACAGGTATAATATAGGATTATGCCTTTATGACTCTCTTTCGCATGCATGTCTTATACTAACACATTCATGCACGCATGCAAGACTTGTTGTTACAAGTGGGTACCATGCTTGTCCTGTTTGTGGACCGGGTTTGAAATCACTTGCACGATACTCCAAACATACGAGGAAAAATGTTTATGAAGGTCATGCTCGATACCTTCCGCTAGACTATCTCGCTCGTGGCGGTCAGCTTGATCCACCACCATCATATTTGAAGGCAAATGACTGGATTCAAGCTTGGAGGGTGAATGGAGAGGAACCTCCTCCTGGTATGAAGAGGCTATCGATCTTTCACGAGCTTCCTTATTAGGGTCAGTTACAAATCAATCATCTCTTGGATCCCATGCATATCTTCAAGAATGTGGGGGCTACTATTTGGGCACACTTGGTTGGTTCCAAAGACTTGAGAGGAGTGCGAGAAGACTTGCGTGCTATGAATAGGATGTCTCGTTTATGGCCCCAAGTGCATGCTTCGGGAAAAGTTATCCTCCCGAAAGCAACGTGGATCCTCTCTACGAGGGAGGAGGCAATGATCAAGGCGGACATTGCCTCTTTTCAAACACCGACAGGGTACATGCATTGCTTGAAAGGAGCATTTTCAAAGGACAATAAGCTTAGTGGGCTTAAGTCCCATGATTGGCACAAGGTCTTACTAGTATTCTAAGCTGTAGAATTAGTGTACCGATAATCGTGATGCGTCAGCGTAATTATGATTATGTTATATTATTGACATGACTTCTTTGTTGCTTTGATAGTTCATCCTCCCAAATACAATAAAAGGGTGCTTACAAGAAGATGTTAGAAATGCTATATTCAAGATCAGTGGTATTGTGAGGTATGCTTACTATCAAATCGCATTGATTGCATTTTCTTCAATTTAACTTGAATAATCTATAGATTGATTATGAATTTATCTTACATGGACATGTGAAATAGGTGGATATCTCAAAAAGAGATCTCCATATCAAGCATCAAGAAGGCTAGGGTGGAATCCATTAAAGCCATATGCTTGCTTGAGAAGCACTTTCCCTCGAGCATTATGACAACTCAAGTCCACTTGCTTGTGCACATAGTTGATGAGGTGGCTATTATAGGTACCGTTCATAGTCGATGAATGTTTTTTCTTGGGCAGTTTATGAAAACTTTGAAGGGATTTGTAAGACAAAGAGCAAGACCAGAAGCAAGCATGGCAGAGGGATGGCTTGTGCAAGAGTCATTAGTATATATCACGGAGTTTCTTGCATCCACGGATCCCGATATGCCACAAGCTTGGCATAACAAGGATGACGATCGCATCGTTGGCGAGGTTCCCCAAGGAAAAGGGATTGAAAGAAAGATGAGCGAAGAGCAAATGGAGAAATTCAATAAGTTTTGTATCCTCAATAGCCCTGAGATGCAGAAGTGGATTGAGAGATATGAAGTGGCCAAAGCAGAAAGAATAAATGCAAGGACGAGATTTAGAGTAATGTACAGGCGATCGCAACCATATCCACGGGATCTGGCTCTTCTCCCCACTCACATGTCACTTGATTGGTTACAACTGGCTCTACATAAAGCCGAATGCGATGGAGAGACAATAAATGAGCACGAGCAAGAGTTATCATCTGGATGTATGATGCATGTAAATTTCTTACCTCTTGACGTAATTAAGTAATTATTTGTGGCAATATATGCTATAAAATAGATGCATCTTCATTGTTTTAATGATGCTCTTTTACAGTACAAAAAGTACAGTGCATTATGGTCATATGGACGACATTTTTGCGTGGAACGCATCGATTCAAAGAGAGTCACGTATGATTGTGGAGTCATGGCTAACTTGACACAAGATAGCCGAGCAAGTTCTTCGGATACCAATCTTCTCTCCTCACAGTTGGATTATTGTGGAACCATACGCGAAATCTATGAAGTTGATTTCAGACGATTTAGTATTTTCATTCTTGATGTAAAATGGTTTAAAACTATTTACAATGGTCCCCATGTGACAGTGAGAAAAGATAGTAGCGGTCTCTTTGCAATAGACTCCACCAAACATTGGACCGATGAAAGTGATACTTTTGTTCTTCCCGAGCACAGTGAGCAGGTGCATACTAATGATTTAATAAATCGAAGCTTTCGTTTTTAAAGATCCATTGATACATGTACTTAAGCATAATTTCATATATATAATTGATGACATCTAGCACCCATCTTCAATATAGGTGGTTTTTCATCCGGATCATTCTGATCCAAGATGGTGGTACGTGATCCAAGTTGCACCATGAAGTAAGCAAATTTTTGAAGATAGAGATGTGGATATGGAGATGCCACTACCAATGCCGGATCCAATTGATCCCGATGAATCTAGCAAAGAAGATGAAGATCACAATATGAGCCAAGAGGAAGATGCGCATAATGACAATGCCTCCCAAAACTACCGCCTAATCCAAGAATCCAACTCCTATCGTCCAGTTACACCTAACTTTTTTCCAACACGACAATCCATCCCTTGAGGACTATCAAGTTGCTAAATCCATTTTCCTTGCTCTCCCTCCACTTTCCACCAACATCCCTACTTCTACCTTCTCAAATTCATGACTTGCTACCACCTCAAGCTTTTCCCCTATAACCTCTTCCTCTCCCCCAAGACCACATATTCCTCATATCTCCCTTGAGTTTTCAATGGAAGACACCATTAGTGATTCCATCAATGAGCTTAAAGAATTGGATAATCCAAATCGCACACCCACACGAGAGTTGTAGCAAGATAAAGATAGGATTCCCATGCCTGGTAATCCCATTGGTGATTTTTGGAGGCAATACCTAGACATGCAGTCAAGAGGAGGATGGGAACTCTCTGAAATTTCAATGAGTATCCGCCAAGCGCAAATCACTCTCTAGACGTCAACAACAAATTGGAGCCACAGCCTGCTTGGCATAAACCAAATCTATTCAACGAAAAGTACCTCCTTGAGTACTTACAAGCTCCATATTCCTTCACACATCCCACATTTGATGCAGTACCCTGTCACTACCAGTGGGATGCCAATCATCATGATCCAGATAGTGTAGATGCACTTCGCAATTGGCCGTTAATCAGTAGAAACTCCAAGATCAAATGGACAAGCTAGGAAACACTCATCAGAGCCTTGGACAAACATACATCAATTATGCAAGGCTTATGACCATTTGCCCACCAACCTCAGCTTCAATCCAAATCAACAGATAGATGCTCAAACAACAAGTCACCTCTTTCAAAGAGCCATATCAGGGCGTTATGTGTGTTTGTTCCAAGAAATGGTTGATAGTGGCTTCTTAAAAACTGAGCAAGCAATCTACAGTGTTCGTGGATTACAGGGAAAAGATCGACAACAAGCTCACTCCATATATCACCGATGCCATCTTTACTATACTCATTGGGTGAAAACAGGTGCAACACAACATCGTCTGCAAACTCAACCATAACTCGACGGGTAATCAAATCAGTGTACGGGAGTTGTTAACCCGGTGGCAAAAAGGGCCAGAAGTGCAGTCTAGGAGGACAACGATGAGAGCATTGTGTGTGTAGAGTAGTGGCAAAGCTCTGCTTGTAATATCTTGAGCTTGAAAGATGGTATGATGAATCTTAAAGGATGAGGATAGCCAAAATCCTCTCTAGAAAAGTTCCATACTTGCAAAATCAAGATCTAGAGAGAGAAATACTAAATCTAGAGAGAGAGACTAAAAGCCTACACTTTTTGAGGTCCCCCCACTTTGTGTAGGGACCCGAAGGTCCCCCCACTTTGTGTAGAGACTCAAAGCGTGTCCCCCCACTGTGCAGAGACCCAAAAGGTCTCCCCTAAATGTGGAGGGACTTGTCCAAAAGGTCTCCTACAAAAGAGGTCCCACCGCGGAGATACCTAGGGATTGTGTAGAGACCAACATGTATAAAAATCTCTCAATGAAATGAAGCTCCCACTCTTTGGGATTCAGTGTTCAAGATCACTATTGTGTTCATGTGATTGATCTCCATTGAGTCTATGCTCTCTTATACTATCGTGTTCTAGCACGCCCTTACCTTTGCACTCCCTACCCTCCTCCTCCTCCCTCCTCCTCCTCCTCCCTCCTCATCCTCCTCCTCCTCCTCCTCCTCCTTCTCCATCTCCTCCTCCCTCCTCCCTCTTCCTCCTCCTTCTTTCTCTTCCTCCACCCTCCTCCTCCTCCCTCGTCCCTCTTCCTCCACCCTCCTCCTTCTCCCTCTTCCTCCACCCTCCTCCTCCTCCTCCCTCCTCCCTCTTCCTCCACCCTCCTCCTCCTTCTCCCTCCTCCTCCCTCCTCCTCCTCCCTCCTCCTTGACACTCCTCCCTCTTCCTCTTCCTTCCTTGTCCCTCCTCCTCAACCCTTACCCCTCGAATCCGCAAAGGAGACTAGCTCTCCACTCCTCAACATTGGACTCCTCCTAAACCTTGCAACCCCCTCTGAACCTTGGAACTCCTAGATAGCTCTCTCAACCATGTCCCCTCTTTGAACCCTGAAATCCCCTTCTAAACCCTTGAACTCCCGTGGAGGCGAGAGTCTCCATCAATCGTTATGATCAAGCCCTCTTTCTCACCCATGCATGAGATTTGCTTTCAACACATTAGCCTACACCTCTCATCGGAATACGACCCGAGGACCTATGCTACAACGAGCAACAACACGACTGTAGGTGACCAACACCCTCGGAACTTGCACTTGGGAGAAACAGGGACAACAGTGGTTCTCAATGTTGAGCCCCTCCCTGTCCTCTTCGACATTATACCAATTGCTCTTCATCTCCTCATAGACATTCTCCATGTGATCCCTATGAGAGAGAGTGTACATATTGCTGCCTTCCACAGCATGGAAGTCATACAAGAGTCAGGGAGGACCATGTTTTGGCCATATGTATTCGCCCCGCATTTGAGTCATCCCATTGGAACACCGAGGGATCACCTTCCAGTCAATGTTAGTTTGTATGATTGGGTGAACCATGAATTTGATTTGGTAGTCAAGGCCAAGGCCAAGGGGTAGTGGGACAACTACAAGGCCGAGCTACGGAATAGATCTTGGCTTTTCCCAAGCCCAACCACTCAAAACCTGCTTGCTTATTTCACCCATCTCCTTTGCCATGTTGAGAAAGCTCTTGGGCATCACCATCACTGAGGCCACACCAATGTGGGAAAATATTCTTAATGTCAACCAAAACCCCATTACTAAGCAGACTGAGTTAGAGGTATCACGCAAGTTCCTAAAGTATAAGTTTTATCATCTTAGCATCATCGACTTAGTTGTCATGCACGTGATCGAGAAATGGAAGGGGGCATGGTGCCTATATCTCAAAAAGGTACCCATTGGCATTAATGCTTTACATCCACGAACCCGAGGTCATATTTGTCAGCCCAAACCTACTCGCTCTTTATGTTTTTTGGGACCCTTTTACCCAGGCAGTATGCAAAATAGGTTTCATAGTAATCTCGCGTTTATAGTTTTGAAGCATCCATAAGTGTTATACACATAATAACTTTTTGTTGGTATCAGAGCATAGGTCTAGACTCCTAGATTAGTTATATGTATGCCTTAGGAGCTCATGTTTTCTCCAAAGCTAGTTTTAGTTTTAGATTGAGCAGTTTTTCTTGAGTGTTCTCTGTGAGACAAGTTTCCATCCATCTGTTTCCGCTCATTTCAATTCTTCTTATGAGAAATTCGTGAGAGAGGTGTGAGCAAGGCAAGCTCAGTTCTTGAAAAAGAGAGAAAGATCTTCAAGGTTCTTTGAGAAGAAGCTTCAACCAGCATCCTCAACAAACGCATGGATTTCCTGTGTGAGGAATGCTGCAAGGCAACTCTCCTTGGCTGGCAATTTTAGCCTCCTTGTCGCCATTCCTCCCTCAGCCACCACTAAGTCCAACCTCCACAAAGCTTAAGTGGCTGTCCATGCAAACCAACAAGCAAGCAGCATCTACGAAGGCTCCATAGACGAGCCTCATCACTCGACAACTAGAGGATGGCTCTAACGAGCTGCTCCTTAGCCTCTCCTTCAACTCAGACCAACCAACTTCAATGACTAAGGCTCCAACAGCCAGCCCGCTCTAGCAAAACGAACTCTGGGTGGCAAGGGACCTCCACACATCTCCCTAGGTGCATCTAAGCATAGACGAGACTCTCAGCCTTTCCTTCACAGATCTCCTTGTGAGCACATATTTCCTCCACGGGCCTCTAGAACGGGCCAACGGGCCACCTTCATCGACAGCCTACTTTGGAGCGGCCTCTCTGTCTACAAATCTCAGAACCGACAGCACTAGCACCAAAACGGGCTCCTTCCATCAATTTCTTCACTCCACATAAGCCCATTGCAATTCTTAATCATTCTCTTTCACCAGAGCAAAGTAGCAATGTATTCTACAAAGTCTCCCCGTTGAGTAGGGTGATCTGCGTAGAAATGATCCCAGATGAATCGACTGTTACCGAGGACACAGAATCAACGAAGCCAGAGGCCAATGCTAGATGATCAGGAAAGAGTAGAACATTAAAAGATTTGTTGAAAGAAGATGTTTGGACGCAGTTGAAGTACCCTTGGTTTAGTCTCTAGGCTTACTAAGGTTAGTTTAATTTTACCTTGGTCAATGGTCAAGTAACTCACAATAACCATGGTTAGGGGTAGGATTAGATAAGTTGTCACGTACTGGTTGGAGGATACACATGTGTGAGAGAATGATGCAGAATTAGAGAAGTATTGACCCTCCAAATGGGGTGGAAGGAGTGCCCACGTGAGTGTACTTTTGCTATTGACAACACTACAATGCTCATGCCATCCCCAAACCACATATGAATGCATAATGGCTCATACACACATTCCATGCATACGAGAGGTCACAACCTCTCATGCCTCTTGGGATCCATCCCCTTAGGCATACCCCATTATTCTACCCTTAGCCTATGACTCCTTTATACCTACCATTTATTAATGCATACCCATGCATTCCTACCCATTCCTATCCTTAGGACCTACATGTGTGAGTGCTCCATTTATATTAATCAGTCAACATATTCAATACATTATCCATATGGCATTTGGCCATTTAAACCTACCTAGCCTACCTTCTAATTATTACATTTGATCATGCTAGCCTAAGACATTCTAGACTACAAAATCGTGTTGTTACATGCCCTCTTGCTTGGGACATAGATGTCCTCATCTATTAGGTATTCTCCTTTGTCTTCATGGTCTTTAGCACTCATTAGGTTCCTGTATAAACTTCCATACAACAACTTCAATCTTTCATCTTTATATTTGGTACTCTTGCCAAACAAATCCAACATTAGTATGTTCCTTTAAAGCCAATTTTCAAATAAATCAATAAGAAAGACATAGTACTTATCTTTCACGTTGTGTTGTCCATATACTCCTTTGCTTTGGACATTCCTACAAAGACTAATTCAACTTTATCCATTAGGGTTGGTAGGAATCCATTTTTGTTCTACCTTTCCTTTCCAATAGGATACCATTTCCTAATCTATCTCTCTCATATGCATGCATTGGTCCAAGTTCCAAGTGACCAGTTTGGAACCATTAGTTTTAAGTTGATCAGACCCAAAACTTACAAAATAGGCCTAACTTACAAGATCAAGATCACCAGATCTTACTTGAGTACTCATTCTAGACCACCAGGTTTAATTGTGGATCCACCCATAGTCATGCGTCCATGACTTACTGATTACTTGAGATCTCTCTAAGGTCACCAAACCTAAGGTCACCATACCTTACTAAGCGCTTACATATCCACCACCTATGGCCATGTATAGCACCCTCTTGCTTGGGAAGAGCAGTACTACCTTGGCTCATCAACCCAACCTAAGAGAATAACTTAACTATCTCTAAGTTTCTAACTTCAAGACTCTTGGCACCATGGATGCCTTCCAAAGAATCCTTATCGAGTGTCTCTATATGATACCATTGTGTACATTTCCAAAGTAATAGTTGTGCACATGCTCCATTCTTGAGTTTTTCCTATTTTTACGTATGATCCTACATGCAAATGCATTTATTACTTCATTATCCTACATGCAAATGCAATATTAATTCATTCTTTGTCCTAAATGCTCATCTTGAGTTTAGGTAGATCAATCTTTTGACCCTTGTCATCACCATGCAATTGTGTATTCCATTCTTTTCTAGATGATGAGTCACTTTTGTAGCCTTCATTCGAGTTTCCTCCACTTTTTAATAGTCTTTTGTAGCAGTCCCCTCCTTGCTAATTGTGAAGTGACCATGGTTCACTCAAAATGCATCGATTTCCAAATTTTTAACTACCATGCCCTTCTCTCTATTATCTTCTCTTCCTTTTTTTTTTTCACAATCCCTTTATTTTCAATAATCTCCTCTTTTTTTTTTAATGTTGTCTTTTATTTTATTTTTTGACCCCTTCTTTTTTTTTTCTAACCTTTTCTTTAAATAGTATCTAATCTCTATTCTTAAATCAATTCCTCTATAGCTTAGCTTCTACTCTTTATATTCTTTTAATTTTTAATTTTTCTTTTAAGCTTTATTTTTTAAAAACTTCTTTTTATTCTTTTTTTTTTCTTCTTATTTTCTCCATTTTGTTTTTATATTTTATCTTTATCTTTTTTTTAATCTTTTAATAAATAAAATTGTAAGGTAAGGAGGGGGAAAAAGAAAAAAAAGACAAAGGGGTCCTTCGAAGTTAGAGGAGAGAGGGTTTTTTTTTGAAATTCTGATTAAGGCGGGGGGAAAATTTGAATGGTGGCAAGGGGGAAAATGAGGAACTAGAGGGACTGAGGGAAAGGGAACTAACTAAGGAGAAGGGAGGGGGGGTTTGAAATATGAGGGGAGGGATTTCGAAATGCAAAGGGGGAGGGCAATTAAACAATGTAATGAGGGAGTAGGTAATGATGAGGGGGGGGGGGAAGTTCGAAACGGTAAGTAATGATGAAGGGGGGGGACATTTAACGTGAATTGCAGCAAGGGGGGGTAGAGACGACTAAGGCGCTAGTGAGGCGCAGGGTACAGGTTAAAGAGCCAACACGTGGCGATGGCTAACGGGGAAACAAGATTGCTAGTGGTGGGACAGCTGTAGCAGAGGGTCCAAGGAGGTGGCAGAGGTAACTGGTAAGGGTAGCACGTGGCGAGTGCAAGGGTTGGCAGTGGCTCCCAGGCACGAGTTGTGGACTGCGGTGTACTTCGCGGTGCTACGCGCCACACGCCACGTGGCTAAGGCCTGCGCACAAGGCCTACACAAGGCATTATATAAAGGCTTCCCATGTCGAGGACTGCACCTGGCGGGGGTAGTTAATGCAGCCCACAGACTGCACACAGGGGCCCTGAAGGCCCGCAATTGGTGGCACAAGGTCGGTTCCCCACAAATAAAAAAATTTTGCCTATCGACAAAAAAGAAAGCGACTTTAAGAGAGGGAAAAGGAACCCCGTAGTGATTTCTTGATGGGTGAATCTTGATTCTCTTCGATGACTTCACGCCAATGTCAATGACTGTTGCAACTTCCACATGGCAGGCTCTCATAGTCAGAGGATCTTGGTGCTGATACCACTTGTCACGTACCAGTTGGAGGATGCACATGTGTGAGAGAATGATGCAAAATTAGAGAAGTATTGGCCCTCCAAATGGGGTGGAAGGAGTGCCAACGTGAGTGTACTTTTGCTATTGACAACTCTACAATGCTCATGCCATCCACAAACCACATATGAATGCATAATGGCTTATACACACATTCCATGCATACGAGAGGTCACAACCTCTCATGCCTCTTGGGATCCATGCCTTGGGCATACCCCATTATTCTACCCTTAGTCTATGACTCTTTTATGCCTACCATTTATTAATGCATACCCATGCATTCCTACCCATTCCTATCCTAGGACCTACATGTGTGAGTGCTCCATATATATTAATCAATTAACATATCCAATACATTTAAACCTACCTAGCCTACCTTCTAAGTATTACATTTGATCATGCTAGCCTAATACATTCTAGACTACAAAATCGTGTCGTGACATAAGTGCCACCTAAGCACATAGCCCCTACCAAGCACAGTTTGTAAGTAGCATGTGAATCCATATGCCACATCATCAATAACTCCTTTTTTAATCAAAACTTTAACAATCCATAACTTCCAATCCATGAAGATTTGGACATGCTCCAAAAAGGAAAAGTGATCGCCTTTTCGAGCTCTACGCGGCTATCAAGTCAGAATCATTGTTAGCAATTAGACACTGCCATTGAAGCAAAACGAAGCTCATGGTAAGACCTTTGCAAAAAATGAAAAAGCAATGCATAAATGCACAACGCATGCGAAAAGCACAAGTACATGAGATGACCATAGCACAGAACATGGCATCCACACATAAAGCATTAAGGCACATGAAAGAACAAAGCATCATGCATCAAGCTACATCAAGCAAAGAAGAGAACACAATTGACAACATGTATTGAAAAGTGAAAGCCTTTCCAACTTTAACCCAAATGTTTGTAAATCAAACCTGACCACTTGAGAGTAGCTATGAAAGCACTCAGGGGAGGTATTGACATGTAAAAACCACACTTGATCACCTTAAGTAGCAATGCATGCACTAAGGGGAGGTGATGGATTTGTAACTCACATATGACCACCTTGTGGTAGCCAATGGATCATGGTACCAAGGGGAGGTGTTGAGATATGGTGCCATGAGCACATAATTAGAGGCTAAGGTATGGTATGGGAATGTATTAAAGTAGCCACCCTAGGATGTGGACTACATGATGTGGAGATGTGGATCAAGGATATCCACAAGGAGAGATGTGGATCAGAGGATCCCACAAGTGTTGACTATTCAAAGGGCACTCTCTATATAAGAGGCCTATCATGTATTGTTGAAGAGAGAAATGCACACTCACTCAAGATTCTGTTTATGAGTCCAAGCTAATCTATCTTGGAACCTAATTGACTTGAGCTACATGTCATGAGCACTTTCTTCATCATGTTTCCACATAGGTTCCATCCACCTTAGAGCGCTCCATAGATCTTGAGGCACACATGTTTTCTCAAACTTGACCTTAAAAACTTCAGGTAAAACTCAAAGTCATAGGTGTGAGTTCCAATCCATAATAGTTTCAAGTTTTTGCAATACATAAGCTATTATGGGTAATAATAAAAACCCCAAAACACATTATCAATGCCTTAGAATAATCCTAGGAAGTGGCTAAGTTAAGATGACATAAAAGTGTCATAGGGACATTTTTCTATCCTTCTACCAAACTATGGCAATCATGCAAGAATGAAGGGATAGTGGTAGCTTATATGGTTGGGTGTATGCCCACCTGAGCTGGCTACTCACGTTCAAATCCCTTGGGATGCCCCTATTGCCTGTCAGTAGAGGCCACAAGTGAATGCCCCCTTGTAGATGGTCATGTGTGTGTGAGTTGGGGGGGGGGGGCGAATGAATGGACACTGATGTGTTCAAAGCCTTGCTCAAGAGGATAAGTTGGATGGCACCAACGATTCTATTTGGAGCTTTATGATTAAGAATCTTTTGGTCTCAAAAAGACCTTGGGATTTCATGACAGGTGATGACACCTGTGCTAGAGCTATACTCCTCTACAATAAGGAGTTGGTCGAGGTATTATGTACCCTTGAGAATTATGCACTCAATGATTCGATTAACAACAGTGATAGCTATCCATTACTACTTGCTATAGCCTTTATTGAGATGAACTAGTTAGTAATTTAAAAATAGCATGGCAAAATCACGCAAAATCAATGGTTTATATGCAAAACACACATCAATTATTTGAATCGAACGCATGGCCATCGGATTTTTTTGGTCTGTATATTTAGATGCGCACATACAGAGATGGAAAAGCACGAAAAGAAATGTAAGGGACTCCCAAGTCTTTGCACATGATCTCTAAGAAAATGTGATTTGACAACCCGTCTTTAAAAAAAAGAAAAGTTTTTTGTCCACATCATCACTCATCCCTGTCCTATCTAGAATTGATCGAAAACACACACTTTTTTTTTTGGGTGAAACCAGTAACTATAAAATTAACATGAAATCAATGTACATGACATTAGACTCCAAAAGAGAGCCTAATGGAAAAACTCAAAAATAGTGAGAAAACACTTCAAGACTAGTAGCATCCAAGTCCCTCGCAGCATAACTATCATATAAAGATTGCTTGAGGGACATTCTGAAGAAAGCATATGCCTGAGGAAATTGTTGTCCCATCCTAAAATGCAATCTCTGTGTCCAAATAGTCCATAGTACCCAAAAACGAGCCCAGTGAAAGAAAAGGAGGAATGGAGACATCTGAGATGAGAAGCATCCAAACATCCAGAAGAGTTTCTCGAATCTGATAGAGGGAAACCGGAGCGCAGCAAATGAGAGACATGAGTGATCAATATCCGAGATGGTGATGAGAGCAATGGGGGCAAGAAGAAGAAGCAATACGATGTGTTTCCAATTTCACCCCAATGGAAAAAGCTCCCACTATACATCTCCAAAAGAAAAGCCTCTGTTTCAATGGCAATTTAGCTTTCCAAAATTTCTTGAGTTTTGATTGCCACCAAGATAAAGGCCTATCCAAATTCCAAAGAGTGTTGGCATGCTTATCAATCCATGGCAGTGGAAGAAGAAATCTGTAAACCATCGAGGATGTCAAATTATGCATTGAAAGTGAACAGGTACCAGGAGACAAGGAAGTCAGATTCCAGTCCAGTAATCTGTCTTGTACAAATAGCGGAGGAACAGGAACAAATGGCTGCAACATAGTTGTAAGTATTCTCCAAATGGGCCTATGATGCAGAGAAAAACTTTAGGGAGCATATACAAAAGCAATCTCATAAACATCTTTATCAACCATGCATTGTATCACCATCCATATGCCATGCTGATCATTAAAAGCCATCAAAGGATGCAAGTCATGCTTGACTAGGATGCACACTGTTATGGATAAATTTGACCAAAGTAAAAAGGCATAAAGATGAGTGTGTGCTTGTATGTGTGGCAATAGTATAATAAAGTATGGAGTGCATAGGGCCCAGGGTTGAGGTGGCAGGGCATGACCATGTGCCACCCTTCCATGTAAGAGGACCCATAAGGTGTGTTGTGCATAATCCATGGTAGTAATATTATAAAATGTTAAGGTGGCATGGCTCCTCCATGTGCCACCCCTCCACCTAGGCGGTCCCATGCCTGCATTTAGTGAGATATGGCTCAGAGTCCATGGGAGAAGTAATATAAAATAGGTGGAGATGGATATTATATTGGGTTATTCCCTCCATATAGGATAGGCCCATGTGGGGGAGGTATAGAATGTCCAAGAATGCAAGTTAAGGATGAGGTGGCAAGATTCCTTGTGCCAACCCTCCACTTGTCCTCCTAGATGTTTGAACGTATTATAAAATTGGGAAGAGACCAAGGGAGTATCTTAGACTTGGGATATGGCGGTTGATGTATGTGGAAAAATGAGGCAAAGGTTTGTCGCACACAATTGAGAATGCATAACCACCTGGCCCACATGGGAGACTCTTCCACACACACCATGCATGTGGGAGGATGCATTTATTGGGAGAGACCCTCTCTCTTGGCTATAAAAGGAGGGGGCTATTCCTTGATGTGACACGCTCATTCTTGTAAAGCCACCTAGCTAGTACTTTGATATTTCCCCTCTTCCTTCCTTTCAAATAAAGCATGACCCTCTTCCCTTGATGTCTCCATCTCTACATTCCTCCTCCACCCATGTACATACTCCTCTTTCCCCTCTCCCTCTCCCCTTGTGTCATAGTCTCCCTCTTCTTTCCCTCCTCTCTTAATCCCTTTTCCCCACCCATGCTAACAGTCCTCTCCTCACGTTCCCTATTCCTCTATAGCCCTCGAGCGTCACCATACCTATCCTCCAGCCTCTTGTCTTGATTTCTTTTCTGGCTAATAGAAATGGTGTGGCTGCTAGGATTGAAATCTCCATGGCTAGTGGTGTAAAATTTGTTACTCCTACGACTGGGTGCGGCTTTGCGGCCTCTTCCGTGCATAGTTCTCTACTTTTGCACCTCCAAACTATGTGCCTTCCCTATCTCTATAGCTGCAAAACCTCCCTGCTTCCAGTCTGCCTGCCTTCTGCTCACGGTTCCTATGTGTATTCTGGTTGGCACATCTTCTGCTCATACCGGCCGCATCTGCAAAACTGTAACATCCGTGCTCCCTTTGAATTCCTACGTGTGCGTTCACCTGTCTACTGTGTACACCCACACGCATCGCAGATAGATCGCGATGGTTTTTTGGGCTTCTGCATCTTCTGGTCGTGGACAATTTTTTTGGGTTTCTGCAAAACTGTAACAACAGATCCTGTGCCCCCCTCTCTTCTTCTCCTTCTCTTTCTCTTCTCCTTCTCCTCTCCTCTCCTCTCTTTTTATTAAAGAGTGGGATTTGAACCCAAGACCTCCCCCTTCACAAAAGGGAGACTTATCATTGGGCCAGCAGATAAGAAGTGATGAAAATGTACTGATATTGCTTATATATTGAAATCCCATGAACTGTAACTCTCTAACCGTAGGGAGTTTTCACATGCTGTAAAAAGCAAAAGTACTTCACTTCATGTGCTCTACTCATATCTCCTACTAGATCATAGATTCTAAACTTTTTGAAGTTCACTTCACGGACGCACGCCACACGAGGAGGGTGGATATTTATGTCACTTCTCGACGAGTTTAAGGATTTGGTGCTTGGTCCTCTGCGCCTTATGGCTACCAATGGGCGAGATCTCTTTCTTGATCTTCATGTCAATCTTCAACAAGTGATTGTACAATGCATTGCTCAAGGAGACGATGGGTGGGATGATACACCATGGATGATTCAAGGTGAAGAACTAATGATACGCTGGGAGGACTTTGATTTCAATTCTACTCACTGTGCGGTGATCGAGCTACTTGCTGCTTCGGAGGTAATTAAAAGGGTGTCCTTCTTCGAAGGGTGGGATGCTCCCCAAGCTTGGGGGAGATTTGGCGCATCTGCTTATTAATTCCTGTGGATAAGCTCATCTTGAATGGTTTATTCTCAATCTCACTACAAAGTTTTCTAGGGCTCGTGGTAATGTTTGGACCAAGGAATCCATTTGTACCTAATCAACCTTTTGTGCCTCATTTTGAGCTTCAAGTTGTAATTCTTTTTGGTCTAAAGATAAACTATCAACAAAGGATTGCAAGTTTATTTGGTGTTGAACGTCTTGCTCAAGAATTGAATTCTCCCCACCCTCTCCTTCTACCTATCTTGGACTACCGAGAAACTTGGGATGTCTAGATTTTAGTCTTGGTGTGATGACATCTTGGCTCCTCCAATTTGACGGCGCATACAAACCTTCGATGAAGGCTGCTGGTGTGGGTGTGAAGCTCACTTCACCAGGGGGTGAGGTGTATTGTTATATCAAGTCTACACTAGCAGGTACTTGCAACCAAGCTGAGTACTCGGCACTCATTTTTGGGCTACAAAAGGCGCAAGAACATCGCATCAAGCAACTTGAGGTGCAAAGAGATTCTCAACTCGTGTGTGAACAAGTTAGTGGAAGGTGAAAGGTGCGGAGCGAAGGCTTGGTTCCATGACATCAACAAGCATTGGAACTGTGCCAACAATTTGAAGAGGTAAAAATTCAGCATATCCCTCGAGCTCAAAATATAGTTGCTGATTTCTTGGCACATGAAGCTTGTACTTCAATAACGCATGACCCGAGTGGAAGTACCACCCCAACAAAGCCGCAAGCCACAAAGAAGACGATTGTCCCTCCGCAACCCCCTCAATTCTTGCAACAACAACTTGGGGGGTCTAACTCAGGGGCATACCTCCACCCCTCATCAGGGATGTATCCACCTTCTCCACCTCAAATGTATGGTCCTCCCTTAGATGCTTACCCTCAACAAGGAGTATATCCTCAACCTCCACCTGGAAGATTTCCCCAGCCTCACCCATGAGCCCCCCTCCTTCCTACTCCCCCGGCCCCTCTTGCTAAGAAACCCAGAGTCAATGACCTAGCCAAGGCCCTGAATGATCTTCGGCTTGAGATGGTGGGCATTAGAAATCAACCCAATCACCCTCCAAGAGAACGTGCCAATGTTGTGTGCTACAAGTGCCACCAGAAGGTTCATTATCGCAAGGAATGTCCCAATATTCCAAGGGTGAATCTTCTAAGTGAATCAGGCACTAAGGATTATGATGTAGAGATCCTTGACCTCAGGAAAAGAAGTTGTACCACCTCAGACCTCTCTCCAAACCATGGACCAGGCTGTCCCAAGAAGAAGGTGTCCTTCTCAGAGCCCTCAAATGCTGAGATGGCAAACCCACCAACAAAGAAGACTAAAAGATCTCGTAGGAGTAAGTGGTCGCTCTCGGATTTTCCCATCGGCTCAGGGCAAGAGGACTATTCGGTCATTCAGGACCTTGCTCATCGGTCTTTGAGCATCACGCTCCCTCAACTAATAGCATTAAGCCCTAAGGTGAGACGTGAGCTACAGCAAGGGCTCTCAACAAGGAGGAGCAAGAAAAAGGGAAAGGTACGAGAGGTCTCTTCTATCTCTGAAGAAATTGATCGGCACCTACATACAGTAGATGTCATCATAGATAATTGTCGTGTCAAAAGTGTGTGTGTTGAGGGGGGAGCTGCATGTAATATCATGGTGCCTCAAATCATGAAGAAATTAAATTTGAAATGCACAAGGCGTTCCTCCACTCGAATCAAGGTAGTAGATGGTCGAGAGATGGTTGACGACTTGCCACCCTGGGAGTCATTGAGGATTTGCCCATCACTGTCAATGGGTTGATCACCACCATCAATTTCTATGTAGTGGACATCGAAGATACAGGCAGGAGTTGCCCAGCCATACTCAAGAGACCATGGTTGAGAAAGAGTGATATAGTCAGCTATTGGAAGACAGGACACATATCTTTTGGTGCTTCTAAGGAGAAGATCCCGGTGCAACCAGGTGCCACGAAACTATAAGAAGAAGAGGAGCAAGATAGTGATACTCTCTCATCCTCGGTGTCTAAATCAATGGAAGGATCAGACGGGGGGAGGAGTTCTCAGAGGAGGAATTTTACATTATGGGGGTGTCTCCAACCCCGCCACCTGTAGAAAAGGTAACAGCTAGTCCTCAATAGCTTGAATCTATGCTTTCCCCAGACCTCACTCCAAGTGAGAAAGATGAATTCCTAGATATGTTCAAAGATTTCCCTAACCTTTTCACAACTAGCTACCGCCACCCTCGCCATGTGACTACCATAGAGCACAAGATAGAGCTAAAGCCTGATGCGAAGCTTGTGGCTCAGAAGTATCAAAGATTAGGGCCCCTACAGACCGATGCTTTGTGCTCAGAGTTGCAAAAACTTGTAGAAGCTGGGTTTATTGTTTCGGTTCACAATACTGAATGGGTTTCACTAGTGGTAGTCACCCCAAAGAAAAGCAGCAAGTGGCGGGTCTGCATCGACTATAAGAAACTCAATGCAGCCACCAAGAGGGACCATCATCCTCTTCCCTTTCAAGACCTCATTCTTGAGAAGGTAAGTGGTCATGAGATGTATACTTTCTGTGATGGTTACTCTGGGTTTTAGCAAATCAGAATTGCTGAAGAAGATGTGCTTAAAACCACATTTGCCACACCCTTGGGGACATTTGCATTCAAAGTAATGCCATTTGGCCTCACTAACGCTCTTGCTACCTTTCAAAGATTTATGTAGATGGTGTTTGATCCTTATTGAGGGGATTTCTTGGAGGTGTTTTTAGATGATTTCTGTACATTCTCGTCATGCAAGGAGCACGTCATGAAGGTTAGGTTGGCCTTTGAAAGGGTCAATGATGCGAATGGCAGTCTCAACCCTGAGAAATACACCATTGGAGCCACTCAAGGGAGGTTACTAGGACATATTGTCTCATCCAAGGGCGTCAAGCCTAACCCCGAGAAGGTAGAAGCCATCCTCAAGCTCTCCCCACCAACAACGAAATGTCAGGTACACTCATTTGTCAATCTAGCAGGATACTATCACCGCTTCATTGATTAATATGCTGCTTTGACATGACCCATGACTATGCTATTAAAAGATGGGGTTGATTTCTCTTGGGATGAGGATTGTGATCATTGGGTTTGCACAAATCAAGAATGCTCTGGCTTCAGAACCCATTCTACGCAATCCTGATTGGTTAAAGACTTTCTATTGGTGAGCACACTCTGGCGGGTATTCTTCTCTAGCAAGGGGAGGATTGGTTCATGTATCCTGTTCGATTTGCTTCTCAACAATTTCTCGAAATTGAACGACGCTACTCTGAGGTTGACAAGCATGCCTTGTCTTTGGTGTTCTGCATTGAGAAATTTAAGCATTATGTGGCTAGGAAGTCCTTCATTATAATCTCTAGCAATGGTCTTGCAAAGCAGGTTCTTCAATCACCAAATCCCATGGGCCGGTTGGCCAAATGGTTGGCAGTTCTACAAGAATATGATTTTTCTTTCAAAATTGTACAAGGGGGTTGTTCCAACTTGAAGAATGCTTTGATTGATTTAGAGAAGTACCTCGATGTAACCCTTGTAGCGGCCATAGAAGTTGGGGATCCATGGTATGGTGGTATCTACAAGTTTCTGACTGCTTTCTCCTTTCCTCTAAAAAGTACTAGCTATGAGAGAAAGAAGATTCGAAGAGATAGTACGCACTACTCTCTTTGATGTGGTCTTGTACCGTCAAGGCATGGATGGGGTACTAAGACGGGCCATTGATATAGATGAAGTGCCTAAGGTATTGAAGCATTATCATGATGGATTTTGTGGAGGCCACTTTACCAGTGATGATACAGCTAAGAAGATTTTACATGCTGGATACTATTGGCCGACCTTGTTCAAGGATGTCACTTTGTATTGCAAAACCTGTGAACCATGCCAATTCTTTGGTAGGTAGGATTTGCGTCCTGGGAAACATCACCCAGTGATGTCCATCCATCCGTTTCAGAAGTGGGAAATAGATTTTATCAGGCCCTTGCCCATGACTGCTCGCAAAAAGAAGTATGTCACTAAGTGGGCTGAAGCTATCGCCCTTCCCACTGCAAATGGTAAGGCAGTTTCAAATTTCATATTTGAACATATTTGCACAAGGTTTGAGACACCCATGGAAATAGTATCTGACCATGGGAGTCCATTCTTAAATGAAGCAGTGGAATTGCTCATGGATCGCATGGGTATTGATCATCGCACTTCTAGCATCTATTATCTAGCATCCATGGGTCAAACGGAGTGGACCAATGGCCTCCTTTGTAAAACCATGGGAAAAATGGCCATAGGGAACAGGAGCCAGTGGGATCAAAAGGTCACTGAAGCCATGTGGGCTTACAACATCACTCATAAAATGTCTACAGGTCACACTCCTTTTGAGTTAGTGTACGGTACTGAGGCAGTTTTACCACTAGAGATATAGATTCCGGCCTTGAGATTGGCACAAGAACAGAGGATTATAGAAGATGAACATGTAGAGGCCAGATTGGTACAACTTGAGAAGTTAGATGAAACCCGACGGGCTGCACTACACCAAACAGAGATCCAAAAGAATCGACAAAAGGCCTGCTTGGATGCTAAGATTCGCAAGGGATGGGAAAGACACTTTGTTGAGGGGGATGTTGTGCTATGCTTTGATAACAGATTGGACCACCAAATGGATAAGAAGTTTCTGCCACTGTGGACCGGTCCATACAAAGTCATCAAGGAACGTAGCAATGGGTCTGTACAAGTTCAGGAGCTGCATGAGCCATATGGCAAGAAGGTGATCAACAAGCGTTATCTCAAGCCCTTCTTTGTGTGTGACGGTCCCAGGCATGGAAATGATGTGCATTCCCTACCTTGGGGGGGGACTGTTATGGATAAATTTGACCAAAGTAAAAAGGCATAAACATGAGTGTGTGCTTGTATGTGTGGCAATAGTATAATAAAATATGGAGTGCATAGGGCCTAGGGTTGAGGTGGTAGGGCATGACCATGTGCCACCCTTCCATGTAAGAGGACCCATAAGGTGTGTTGTACATAATCCATGGTAGTAATATTATAAAATGTTAAGGTGGCATGGCTCCTCCATGTGCCACCCCTCCACCTAGGCAGTCCCATGCTTGCATTTAGTGAGATATGGCTCAAAGTCCATGGGAGAAGTAATATAAAATAGGTGGAGATGGATATTATATTGGGTTATTCCCTCCATATAGGATAGGCCCGTGTGGGGGTGGTATAGAAGGTCCAAGAATGCAAGTTAAGGATGAGGTGGCAAGATTCCTTGTGCCAACCCTCCACTTGTCCTCCTAGATGTTTGAACGTATTATAAAATTGGGAAGAGACCAAGGGAGTATCTTAGACTTGGGATATGGCGGTTGATGTATGTGGAAAAATGAGGCAAAGGGTTGTTGCACACAATTGAGAGTGCGTAACCGCCTAGCCCACATGGGAGACTCTTCCACACACACCATGCATGTGGGAGGATGCATTTATTGGGAGAGACCCTCTCTCTGGCTATAAAAGGAGGGGGCTATTCCTTGATGTGACACGCTCATTCTTGTAAAGCCACCTAGCTAGTACTTTGATATTTCCCCTCTTCCTTCCTTTCAAATAAAGCATGACCCTCTTCCCTTGATGTCTCCATCTCTACATTCCTCCTCCACCCATGTACATACTTCTCTTTCCCCTCTCCCTCTCCCCTTGTGTCATAGTCTCCCTCTTCTTTCCCTCCCCTCTTAATCCCTTTTCCCCACCCATGTTAACGCTCCTCCCCTCACGTTCCCTATTCCTCTATGGCCCTCGAGCGTCACCATACCTATCCTCTAGCCTCTTGTCTTAATTTCTTTTCTCGCTAATAACACTCCAAAAAAACTCAAATTGCCTGCATAGAAAATGTCATATCCTGCAAAATGTCCTTGATGTCTAGCCATATCATGTTGATTATGTTCTTGTAAACAAATCACATCTAGATGCATAGTATGTACATAATGCCAAAAAAGGCTCCATTTATTGACATTGCAAAGGCCTTGAACGTTATAGGAATTTATTGACATTGCAAAGGCCTTGAACGTTATAGGAAAGACATTTCATAGCTATATACATATGTACAAACAAGTGACAAAGCATCAAGCAGCTACCATATCCTCAGCCTCCTGCTAAGACCCATGCTCATGAGGAGGAGAAGGATCTGTTAGATCAAACATCAAATCTCTTTTTTGAGAACATCAGTCCATAGTCTAGTGGCAGGAGAAACTTGAGAAGAAGAAGCATGTCTTGGAGTGGGAGAAACCACACACACACACACGCGCTCGCGTGTGCACATGCACATACACACATGAGGATTTTCTTATTGCTAGTGGATGTGTGTTTACTCTAGTATTCAAGATGTCAGCGTTAGTCTCAAATTATCCTAGAATTCCATCTTCCTCTATTTCATCTAAGGCTTCATTAGTGCCCAAGAGCCTTTAGTTTCTTCAAATAGCCAAGGCATTGATGGAGAGGCCCAACCTTGTGGTTGGAAGGCTGGTTTGCTGAATTGACCTGAAAACAAAAGAAGCGTAACCCTTTAAACTAATCGAGGGACACAGTGCATCTAAAATCGTTTCCTGCTGGAGCTTTCAAATACCCTCCACGACACGCTACATCGACCAGCGCACTTTGACGGACTCCCATCTTAGAAATGCTGTAAGAGAACCCTCAGCGACTTTAGATGCTTCTCGTCGTGCTCCGTCGCTCACGCTCATTTGACTATCATAAGTCTCCCATCATCGTGCAATATGGCCTTGTTCCCGCGTGGGTCGCACCATACGAGATACTTTCAGCTTCTCTTGTTTGAACTGTCATCGCAGTTCTTGACCCGCTGAAGCACAGCGCTCATCCAGCTCTCCGACCATCCGAACGACACTATATATACGAGTAATCTTTGTGGCCAAAATCACTTGACACACCATTTTGTACGTGGCCTCACGCTTGGATCATCGTGCTATATAATTACGTTTCTCTTCTGTAAGGAAAGGCCGTTGTGTCAAAGAGAGTTTTACAGTTTTGACTAGCACCCATAGTCTTAAGAACATTTCTCTTCTGTCAGGAAAGGCCGCCGTTGTGTCAGAGGAGAGCGCTCTTGTTTACAGTTTTTCGTAGAACCCATCCATCTGCATGGGACAGTTTCTCCGTCCTGTGTTTGTTCCTTTAAATGTGATTCTTCTCTGTATACTTTGCTGCACTTCGGCACTAAGGCCCTCTCCTCATTTTTCATCCAGTACTAACGTCAATCCAGGGAACATGTCCAGCATCGAAGAGCATCTTCGGAAGTTGAATAAGCCTGCAGTGAAGAGCATCCGGGTAATTATGATTATCCTGCATCTATGTATATGCTAGCAGCTATACCTCTTAAAGCAAGATTTACTATGTCGTGTTGCACTCGAAATGGAGCAGTACTTACCATGCCGCCAGCCGTGCAGAGTTCCGATGGAGATACAATAGACTGCATAACCCGTTCCACTCAGCTGGCTTTCGACCACCCTTTACTAAAAGACCACAAGCTTCAGGTACTTACTAGTGAACACTAGTTAGCCCAAGCTTTTCATAGGGTTGACGTTAAACTATGGCGCCCCACGTACGGCGAATAAGACGGCGCGAGTGTTAAAACCTGTTTGTTTGGTTGGTGCTCCCTTGGCAGGAATCCCCTTCCACCGTACCTCATGGATCGGAGTCTCATACTCGCCACCAGCTCTCCGGTCAAGCTTATCAGTTATGGCACAAAAATGGCCAGTGCCCCAACGGCACGATTCCTGTTCGGCGCACTACGGTTGATGATATCCTACGAACGGGTTCTTCACCAGAACTCTACGGCCGCAAGTTCTACGGAGCTCCTCAGGTTGTTGGAGGAGTTGACCACCAAGTGAGTGTAGCTACTATAGCTGATACTCTTCTCGAACTTCATATGACATTCAATCCGTATTCCGGGTCTCGATTGAGACTACTGAGTTTTTTTTCGGTTTGCGCGTGTACCTAGCATTCTTTTGGACGGTATGCCAACGGGGCGCAAGCGTATTATGGCACACAAGCAATCTTCAGCTTATGGGATCCCAATGTGGAGCTCTCCACCGAATTTAGCCTTGCCCAATGGTGGGTCGCGGCGGGGTCTGGTAGTGAATTGAACACTATATAGGCAGGCTGGCAAGTATGTATAATATCCAGACCGAATTTCATGCTTGTCCTATTTCCTCATTACGTGAAAACTGTCATCTGGTGACTGCGTTCTCATCGTAATGCACGTGTGCGTGGTACAGGTCTACCCAGCAACGTATGGTGACAACAATCCTCGCCTTTTTGTGTATTGGACTGTAAGTAGATTCTTAGCATGTCTACCTCTTTAATACCCCTCGACCCGTTTTACCATGTCTAAAAGTTTCCAAATACTTAAAAGATTTCAGCTTTGTTCTTTTTTTTTTCATGAAAGAGACTTCTAATAAGTATGAAAAAACTCCCACAAGAGCAAGCTCAAAATAGATGCATGGCATGAATAAAAAGACCACCCAAAGCGGGTCAACACAAAATCTCAGAACTAACTCAAAAGAAACGAAGGAAAAGGCTGAAAGTGCCACCTCAATCCTGCTATAGACTCTAAGAAGAAGGGACAGCCCCTCCAATCCCTAAAGAAAATATCCCTCCGGATAGCCTCTAGACGCTACCCAAGAGGAACCCTACATGGTCACCCAACTGGCCATCAGCGTATGTATGGTATCAGTCTAAATATTGGCCATGGTATGAGAGGGATGGAGATCCATCCAATGCCTCTGTGCATCTGGCTCTCCAAATATGCCACGCTGCATCAGTCACTAGTATCTCTTAGGAGGTATCCATAGAATCATGCACTGGTCTAAAAGGGGAGAAAGGAACATCATTGAGAGAAATACTCAACTAAATGTCGTAGAACCGAGATAGCCCAAGAAGAGTCCTTTCTCTCACAGCTTATGTTCTAACTAATGGATATTGAGTAGTTATATCTACACTTATAAAGTGAAAAAGCTGAGTGCGCTTGTGCTTCTTCTTATATCTCATTCACATCTCGTTGTATAGTTGCACCAAAAGTTTAATTGGCACGGCATGGCACAATAGACAATTAAGAACACTGGGGGTCCAAAATAAGAAAAGTACTTTTTCAAAATCGTAACTTTAGATTCATAGTTCACATTCCTGCTGAGCACTTGTAAGTTCATGTACTATATTCACCTTATCTAGAACTTCGACGTCATTTGGTACACGGCACGTAACCCCGCTATGAACTTATTTGCAGGCCAATAATTATAATGGGACAGGATGTTACAACTTGGCCTGTTCCGGGTTCGTACAAACAAGCAACAATATAGTTTTAGGAGGGACTCTTTCTCCAATATCTACCATTGACGGTCAACAAGTCGAGTTTACACTAAATGTATTCAAAGTGAGATCCTAAATGAGAGTGTGAATGACATTGTACTATTCTTTTACATATGATAGTTTTTGGAGATATGCTCATAGCTATTCTTATAAGCAGCCAAACAAAACCACAGATCACTCCTTCACATATGTTTATTTTAATCCATGTGTTGCATAGGACTCTGGAACAGGGAATTGGTGGCTACAATTCAATGGAGAATCGGTAGGCTATTGGCCTCAATCACTCTTTACACATCTATCTGATTCGGCAACCTCGTTGGAATGGGGAGGAGAGATCATGAATCAAGAGCAAAACGGTCAACACACGACCACACAAATGGGTAGTGGAAAGTTTGCAGAAGCTGGTTCTAATGAAGCAGCTTACATACGAAATTTGGAGTGGGTGGATGCAGCAAACACCCTTCAGACTGTATCTGGTTTACAAACAGTAGCTGAGGATCCCACGTGCTATGATATTCAAGGTGGTACTGATACAACATGGGGCACATATTTCTTCTTTGGTGGCCCAGGTCGAAATTCCAACTGCCCTTGAAATAGTTGGGAAAACTAAATGATATAAACAAATGTAGACAAATGTCTTTAATTTTGGAAAAACAAAAATGAATTAATATCACTTGAATTGCAATATGCACATGATGAAGAAAAGGAGGTGAAAATTCTTGCTTTGCCTAAAACCTTGCTAGTTTGTATTAAAAATCTTCAATGACTATGCAAAATCATGAAGTCTTGATAAAAAGTATTTCACGGACATTTAGTGCGCAGATAGCCAAATCCTCTACCGTAGCCTTTTTTCTTTATGCATTTGCAAACAATATATACTTTATCAAAGTCAGACGTGGAGAATTTGCCTATCATAGTACTTGGAGTAAAACATGTCTCCAAAAAGAATCCACCACTCCCTAATAGCCCAGCTACTCTGTGCATGTGATGTCCCTTGGAGGCAAGATATTGTAGCTACTTCCTTATACTCATCCTCAACCTTATGAACACCTCTTCAAGCTCTAAAATGACCATACTAACAACCTTCACACATTCATCTTCCAACTAGCAATCTTTGCTAAAAATTATCATGCTAGCAAACTTTAGTATAAAGAGTAACCCTATGAATTATGCTCACTACCAATGAAGATGGAGATCCCCAAATCATCACCAATCACAAAAATTTGTATTGTACACTTGATCAAGAATGTCCATAACATCAATTAATTCTTCATAGTGCTAGTTGCATCTTCCCTCAAATTTGTTGGTTAAAAGGCGATGCAGCATAAGAGATATATACCCTTATGCATGTGTCTGGCAACCCTTGTTTTGATCATCAACTATTGGATCAACATTTTTTCAAAAAAGAGTCAAAATCAGCTATTAAGAACCCATTGCAAATGACCCGAACGAGTTCATTCTTCAAATTTTAGGATTAGAAGTAATAGCACATAATGCACACAAAGCTCAAATAGCTTAAAAATCCATATGTAATCTGAGAAGGATCTCTAATCTCACTTTTGCAGGATATTTCTAAAGGATCCTATACCAACTAGCATAAGGCATATGATTTCATTTATGGGGCTCATTGGGTGACAATGAAACTTGGATTGTCTCCCAATCTCAAAGCTAAAAAGTCTTGTTGATATTAATCAAAATATATCATGTGATATATCAAAAGAATCTCATGAATGACACTATTCTAGCATGGGGTTTTAAGAAATAGTGAAAGCACAAAAAGGATCTTGATTGATAAAAGCATAAGATTTGTCATACAATTATATTGGGAATGATTAGAAGTAATAGAACCTAATGCACACAAAACTCAAATAGCTTGGAAAGCCATATGGAATCTGAGAGGGATCTCTAATCTCATTTTTGCTGAATAATTCTGAAGGATCCTATACCAACTAGCATAAGACATAGGAATTCGTTTATGGGGCTCATTGGGTGACAATGAAACTTGAATGGTCTCCCAATATCAAAGCTAAAAAGTGATGTTGATCTTAATCAAAATATATCATGTAATATATCAAAAGAATCTCATGAATGAAACTATTCTAGCATGGGGTTTTAAGAAATAGTGAAAAAAAAAAAGGATTTTGATTGATAAAGCATAAGATTTGCTGTACAATTATATTGGGAATGATTTCCAAATTTGTTGAATATATTTTTCGTTTTTACATGACACATGGATAGATGGTTTCTTTAGTATCATAGCAACGTTGACATTAGAGATAAAAATCTTGTCTCATTTATGATTTTTTGGGAGAGCATAACAAAATTATTTAAGTCCAACCATATCGAAAAACATCTAAAACACTTCAACTCTAAGAGTCACCCATAATAGTTGAACAACAAACACCATTATTAAGGGTTTGCAGGAGATTTAAATAGTTCATTTTAAATTGGTATTTTAAAACATTTCAAATGTTCTTTGGTTAAAAAATAATTATTTAAACCACCCCAGTCGTGAGTTACTGGCCATCACAGTTACATTTGATCACCCTGCCGTAATCTGCGATAATTCTACATCAACCACATCATGTCTAGTATGTTTAATCTATTTATAATTAATATATTTAATTTAACATAATATACAATAAAATACCACGTGGTACTAGTATATTTAATCTATTTAATATATTTGATTTGGTGTATTTAGTATAAATAATATATTCAATATATTTAATGTTGTTTGTATATTTTATATATTTAAAAATACATTTAATATAATTTGTATATTGATCATATTATCATTGTATCAAGGATGATGTTCATTTGTATATGGACATTGTATTGAATTCCTATCATTGTGTTCATTTATTCATTGCATATTTTAATCTTCATTCAGAATATGTGATTGAAATTTATTGGTGCATCTCATTATAAATTGAAAAATATTTTGGCATACATATTTCCTTGTTTTTTAACAATCATACATCAGGTATAAGAGCTAAAAAACATGAATGATTGTGCTACCATCATAAGTGTGTCCAATAGATAAGATGCTTTGCATAGGGGTTAATATAATTAAGGTCCATGCGCTTGCAAAGTTTGTATGATTTAGATATGATTTATGCAGTAAGACGCGCATAATTTTGTGTCTTTTTATCATGTACCATGCATAAGTGCTCCAAAAATATGCATTGTTGTACTTCTACCATCATGTCTATGTATTTGATGGGTAAATACTTTGCAAAGGTCTTAATATAAGTAAGATACTTCAATAAGAAGTTTTGGTTTGATTTGGATATCATTTGTGTTGTAAGACATGTATATTTTCTAGTTTTTGTATCATGCACCATGTGTAACTGCTTCAAAAAAGATGCATCGATGGACTACTACCATCATGTGTATGTGTTCCATGGGTATGGTACTTTGTATGGGCTTTAATATCAAGGGGGGGGAGGGGGGTCACCCATAAATATATGTAATCATAGCATGTGAGTTCAACACCAAGAAAATGGAACAAATTGAACATAAAGTCAACTTTGAACTACTAATAAATTTTTTAGGAGTCCATGGCATGTATAAAGGCCTTGGATTAGCTTATTGTTCCCCTGTGTTGCATTTGTCACTTACCCAGCACTCAACTATGTCTAGCACATATCTCCTCCAATGGCCACCCCTTGCGAATGAAAATAACAAGTGAGGAGGCAAGGCTTCTTTAAATGGGTTTTGTAGAAACCAAATTGAGATGGCCTTTTGCATAGCAATGCTAGATATGGAGAATACCTCTCTCCTTGGGTTCATAGATGGGGTCCCAAATCTACTTGCACCATAGCTAGAGATAGATGTAGAAGAAAATATTGATGAGGCTTGCAAAGCAATACTAGCCCTGGCATGGTCCGCCAAGACATCACAAAAAGGGAAGCACATAGAAGTAGAAGAAGAAACTGGGTCAATGATGGCCCTCCACTAAGAGGAAGAAGGACCATTTGGCATAGGAGAAAAGCACCTAGAAGGCTAATCCCTTAGAGAGTGATTTTCAATATATCTATAAGATGAGGGAAGATGAATTTTTTGCCATATCTCTTCTTGGGAGAGTATTATTGATTTAGGCTTCAAAAAGAATGAGATTCACCAATGTACAAATGTAGCCCTTGGTGGGTCCCCAATGGAACTACCCTTCAAGACTTGGGAAGAAATGCATGATTCCAAGCAAGCAACTATTACCAAGGTTGAGTTTCTCCAAGTGCAAGAATGTGTGGAGAAGGAGATGCATACAAAACCATCAAGGAGAAAAGCCTTGGAGTGCCCTCTTCATCTACTTCATCAACTGAAATTCATGAGAGCAAGGGCTCCATTGACCTTTGCAAAGAGAGATTTGACAAAAAAGATGCACAAGACACTGTAAGTTAATATTATTTTACAAGTTGTAAATTTCATGTTCTTAAATTACTCGAGGGAGTCACTTAGTGTAATATGTCTATATCATGTGTGTTCAGGACTTCTTTTCTAAATCCCTATGTAGCCTATTTTTGTCATTTCCTTATGCTCCTTCTATAAATTTTCTCAAAATTTAAAAATCCCATAATGTAATTATATTTTTTTTGCTAGAAGAATATTTAATGTCCTTATGTGAGAGATACATCACTACTTTTAGAGTCATTTTGGAGGCAATATGAGAGATATAGAAGGTATCACACATGTTATTTGAGTCTACACACATGAAGGAGGTACTAGAGTGCAACAATAGGTAACATGCAAGTTTCAACCTTGATGATCACTACAACACACGAATCCTATTGCGACGTTTAAGTACTAACATTTAGCGTGCATGTGGCGTTACTCATCGGTATTGGAAGCGCGCCTCATCAAGGGTTGCTATATAGTGACTGTAGTCAAATGTCGCTATATAGCGACTTTTATCAGAATTGTAAGTGTCGTTATATAGTGACACTGAAATACTTTTTAATAGCGACGTGGAGTCTATTGCAAAGAAACCACTACTATCTTATCTCACTGTGGCATGGGGACCATTGTAAATAGTTCTAAATCATTTTACATCAAGAATGAAAATACTAAATTGTCTGAAATCAACTTTAGAGATTTCGCATATGGTTCCACAATAATCCAATTGTGAGGAGAGAAGATTGGTATCCAAAGCACTTGCTTGGCTATCTTGTGTGAAGTTAGCCATGACTCCACAATCATACGTGACTCTCTTTGAATCGATGCGTTCCATGCAAAAATGTCGTCCATATGACCATAATGCATTGTACTTTTTGTACTGTAAAAGAGCATCATTAAAACAGTGAAGATGCATCTATTTTATAGTGTATATTGCCACAAATAATTACTTAATTATGTCAAGAGGTAAGAAACTTACATGCATCATACATCTTGATGATAACTCTCACTCGCGCTCGTTTATTGTCTCTCCATCATGTTCGGCTTTACGTAGAGCCAGTTGTAGCCAATCAAGTGACATGTGAGTGGGGAGAAGAGCTAGATCCCGTGGATATAGTTGTGATCACCTGTACATTACTCTGAATCTCATCCTTGCATTTATTCTTTCTGCTTTGGCCACTTCATATCTCTCAATCCACTTCTACATCTCCTTGCTATTGAGGATACAAAACTTATTGAATTTCTCCATTTGCTCTTCGCTCATCTTTCATTCAATCCCTTTTCCTTGGGGAACCTCACCAACGATGCAATCATCATCCTTGTTATGCCAAGCTTGCAGCATATCGGGATCAGTGGATGCAAGAAACTCTGTGATATATACTAATGACTCTTGCACAAGCCATCCCTCTGCCATGCTTGCTTCTGGTCTTGCTCTTTGTCTTACAAATCTCTTCAAAGTTTTCATAAACTGCTCGAGAAAAAACATCCACTGACTATGAACGGTACCTGCAATAGCCACCTCATCAACTATGTGCACAAGCAAGTGTACTTGAGTTGTCATAATGCTCAAGGGAACGTGCTTCTCAAGCAAGCATACGGCTTCGATGGATTTCACCGTAGCCTTCTCGATGCTCAATATGGAGATTTCTTTTTGAGATATCCACCTATTTCACATGTCCATGTAAGATATATTCATAATTAGTCTACAGATTATTCAGCTTAAATTGAAAAAAATGCAATCAATGCGATTTGATAGTAAGCATACCTCACAATACCACTGATCTTGAATATAGCATTTCTAACATCTTCATGTAAGCACCCTTTTATTATAGTTGGGAGGATGAACTATCAAAGCAACAAAGAAGTCATGTAAACAATATAACATAATCATGAATAATTGGGCTAATGCATCATGATTATCGGTACACTAATCCTACAGCCCAAAATACCTATAAGACCTTGTGCCAATCATGGGACTTGAGCCCACTAAGCTTATTCTCCTTTGAAAATGCTCCTTTCAAGAAACGCATGTACCCTATGGGTGTTTGAAAAGAGGCAATGTCTGCCTTGACCTGAAAAGTAGGAATAAAAGAGAGAAAAAGTGAGAATACAAAGGCTTCGAATAATGATGACTCTCAAAACAAACAATATCCAAATAATGAGTCAAATTAATGCAAGAGCTAACCTCATTAAGGCCGAGACACTTGTATTCGACCACCCATACTTTGCTTGCAGATTCAAGATTGAGAGACAAGCACGTAGTTTAGACATCCTAGCACCCTCGTACAATTGTGTTGATTGCAACTCTTGCATTTTGACCTCAAACTCTGACATCACGTGTACATGGGATGTAGTGCCCCTAAAAATTGAATCTATCATGTCGACCATATCCTCATCATCATCATCCGGGAGACTATAGTCTTGCTCAAAGTGTGAAGGTATATGCATACCCTCGTCAGCCTCCTCATCCTGTTTTAAGATTTTGTGTAAATATAAGATCTTGTCTCAAGGTTTCGTATCATAATGGTATTCAATATTAACCATGAACTCAAATAGCTTTGACTTACCGATAATCCATCAACACATGCAACACCAACGGTGGTACTGGTTCAGGATCCTCCCCATACATCCGCAAATGGCGCATGATAATACGACATTGATGTCGTACTTCTCGCTTGCAATGAGTGCAATGACAATACAACCTCTCCGTAAGCCACTCTATGCTCCCGGGCGTTGGCGCATCATCTGATGAGCTTCCACTCATCCCTTCCATTTGCACACTTCTAAAATCACAACATAAGTTGTAAGGAAATATATTAACTGTAATAAAATAGCCACCTATGAGCTTCTTTTTTAACTTTTAACAATAAGTGCTCTGAAACATCGCTATATAGCAACGTTTTGCTCTGTTCCATCGCTATATAGCGATGCTTTTAATTATAATCATCGCTATATAGCGACACTATGGGCTTAAACCCAAAACCCTATGACGCAATGCTTTCTTTAGCATCTCTATTGTGAAAAATTGACTAGCAAGAATGCACAATGACCTTGACAAGTGGTTGTTGCATCTCTGTAATCTCAATCAGTTTATGAGACTCATATAGTTGGGTGGCTCTCATTGCCACGGGGTAGCCAAGGATAGAGAGAGATTACTCAACCCGTCTCCTAACACTTGTGCTCCCTCTCCATTCTTATCCCTCTTTGCTTGTGTGAAAAGAAGTTTTTCAAGAAGGTGAGTCTCTTTAAGCAATATAGGTTCATTTTTTGTGAGTGTTAAAGCTTATTTTTCTCCTTGTTTAGAGGCTTATGCTTGTCTCCTCAATCCAATCCCTTTGAGAAGTTGCTTCTTTAAACTCCTTCTTCCTCTAACTAGTTATTTGAAACATGGTATGTATATTCTCTTTTGTAGGGCCACTTCACAAAACACCGAGCATGACTATTCCAGGTAAGAAAGTGCTTCCTATTTTTTCCTTTTAAGCGCTAGCTCTAGTGATGGGCGTAGGAACCCTCTCTTCCCCTCTCTTCCCTTATTCCCTCTTCTTTCCCTCTCTTTTTCCCCTCTCTTTCCCTATTCCCTCTTCTTTCCCTCTCTTCCTCTCTTCCTTCTCTTCCTTTTCCCTCTTCTTTATCCCCTCTTTCAATCTCTTTTTCCCCTCTTCCTCCTCCTCCTCTTCTTTTTTCACTCTTTCAATGGCCTGCCGGCCCCCTCTTCCTTCTCTTATGTTTATGCTCTTTTTCCCTCTTTCATACCCTCTTTCAATCTCTTTTCCTCTCTCTCTTTCCTCCTCTCTTTCCCCTCTCTCAATGTCTTTTCATAAGCATATGTATTTGCCTATGCTTAAGCTTTCTCTCTTTTTCTTTTATGCTCATATGCTCATGCATAAGAATATGCATATCCTTTCCTTTCTTTTCTCTTATGCTTATGCTCTTTTTCCCTCTTCCTTCTCTTATGCTTATGCTTATGCATGACCATGTCTCATTTTCCTCTTTTCCTTCTCCCCCTCTTCCCCCTCTTTCGATCTCTTTTCATAAGCATATGTATTTGCCTATGCTTAAGCTTTGTCTCTTTTTCTTTTATGCTCATATGCTCATGCATAAGAATAAGCATATTCTTTCTCTCTTCTTTCTCTTATGCTTATGCTCTTTTTCCCTCTTCTTTCTCTTATGCTTATGCTTATGCATGAGCATGTCTCATTTTTTCCTCTTTTCCTCTCTCTCTCTCCCCTTCTTCCCCCTCTTTCGATCTCTTTTCATAAGCATATATATTTGCGTATGCTTAATCTTTCTCTCTTTTTCTTTTATGCTCATATCCTCATGCATAAGAATAAGCATATCCTTTCTCTCTTCTTTCTCTTATGCTTATGCTCTTTTTCCCTTTTCTTCTCTCTTATGCTTATGCTTATGCATGAGCATATGTCTCCTTCTCCTCTTTTCCTCTCTCCTTCTCCTTCTCCTTCTCCTTCCCTTCTCTTCTTTTTTCCTCACTCTTTCTCTTCTTTTCATAAGCATATGCCTATGCTTATGCCTTCTCCTTTCTTTCCCTTCTTTTTTCCTCTCTTTTTCTCTTCTTTTCATAAGCATATGCCTATGCCTTCTCCTTTCTTTCTCTTCTTTTTTCCTCTCTTTTTCTCTTCTTTTCATAAGCATATGCCCCTGGCCATGTCCTTCTCCTTCTCCTTCTTCTCCCTCTCTTCTTTCTCTTATGCTTATGCATAAGAATAAGCATATCCTTTCCTTCCCTTTCTCTTATGCTTATGCTCTTTTTCCCTCTTCCTTCTCTTATGCTTATGCTTATGCATGCTCTTCCTTTTCTTATGCTTATGCTTATGCATGAGCGTATGTCTCCTTCTCCTCTTCTCCCACTACAAGGCATAGGCCATTTTCCGACGGAAATACCGACGCTTTTTACATTAAATTTTTTTTTTCACGGGCGTAAACGTCGCTAAAATTTTTTACATTAAATTTTTTTTTTTCATGGGCGTAAATGTCGGAAAAGGACCGTCGCTATAAAGTGTCAGAAAAGGACCGTCGCTATAAAGCATCGCTATATAGCGACACTGGCAAAAGTCGCTAGATAGCGACGATGCAAACGTTGCTATATAGCGACACTGTTAATCGTCGCTATATAGCGACTCTGTTAATCATCGCTATATAGCGACACTAGTAAACGTTGCTATATAGCGACAATTAACATAAGTAAAAAAAAAGGATTAGTGGGGCTAAATAGGGCTTCCTTTTGGCCCTGTTTAGCCCCACTAATCCTTTTTTTTTTTTGTAATTACAAAAGAAAGTTTTTTATAATAAAATTTCCCTTGCTTGCAGGGTGATACAAAATTGTTCTTGTGAAATGATGAGTAACAAATGCATATACATGTCGGACATATACAACAGTGTTTGTAACAAAATTACCCTTTCAAAAGGGCGATACAAAATTGCTCAAATGAGCGGATATACAAAATGCTACTACCACTACTACTCATCCGAATCCAAATCATCTTCATCTTGTTGGCCTGTTCCTTGGTCCTCGACACCTGCATCTTCTCCCTCGTCCTCGCCACCTACGTCTGATCCTGGGCCCTATTGATCGCTCGCCTTCGATGATGGGACGGTTGAGCTTTGACCCTAAGAGTGAACCATATAAATCGAAAATTAGATTGGAACTTAAATTAAAAAGTGAGATTACAAGTAGGAGTAAACTTATATCGTGCGAGCAGCCACCTCAGCCCAATCGACCATCGCTCCCATTGCCTCTTGCTCAATGAACCACGGCTTTGTTCCTATCCGAAATGCGCATCGAGTCTCTGCATCTGTAGGAAGACGACCCATCGCAGCTTGCTGTGGATCCAATTTACGAGAGTTAGAGTTAGCTAAAGTGCATGTAATATGTAAGTAAAACAAATAGAACAATACATTAAATGAGAAGAAGTAGACTTACCACGGTTGCCTCGAACGCATACTCTCCACCTGCACCAAAGTGCGAAGTACCTACGACGTCTAGCCATCTCTTTGCAGCCCTCCTCTGACCGTCGAACATTTCGGGATGGTCCCTATGTTGCTTCTTGAAGTACTTCCAATTAGCTTTGTCTGCTCAGCTGGGTTTAGCCAACCCCTTTGTGATGGAAGTACGCAAGGTTGATCTACGATGCTTCAGGACCAAACCCATGCACTCTCGCATATAATCGTCATTAAACTCCACATTTGGCAGATTAGGGTATCTTTGTTTTAACTCATCGATCACCGCCTGCTTCTTTTGGGCATCTTGATACTGCCAATCGGTATTTATGCCGCTCTTGAAGTAATGACTCATCAACCTCCTCATGGTGGCCATCACTGCTTTGCCCTTTTTATCTTTATTATCTCTCCGACAGATGTGATTTGATAGGAGAGATCCCCTGATGAGTAAGGGGGACTGACGGTAGCAGAGTCTGAAGGAGTGGAAGCTGCGCGAGCACTTCTGGAGCGAGGAGTAGCAGTGGGACTAGGAGAGGGAAAGGGACCTGACTGATACTGTGTCTCTGGACCAAGTGGAGACCTAAAGGAGTGTGAGTGTGCTGACTCGTCTACATCTCCCGAGTCAGCACAACATGAGCCGCCCGTCCTACTCTTCCTTCCCTTGCAAGAGGCATGCGCAAGTGATGATCTCGCGGTCGAAGGGGCACGAGGGGATGGTTGAGCAGTACGTCCACCCGTCGGTGTAGGGGAAGGAATTGCTGAGGTCCTCTGAGAGAGCAGAGAGAAGAATCTCGTTGCCTCCTCATTGCTCATCTGCGCTACAAACTCGTCGGGACTCCCGACAAAGCCATGCGCGGCTAGCAAAGGAGTTCCCCGAGGGGTAGTCGCAGTGCTACGTGGAAGAGGAGTCGGACCAGGGGTAGTCGTAGTGCTAGGTCTGAGAGGAGTCAGACCAAGGGTAGTCCTCGGGGTAGTCGCCTGAGTGGAATCAAAGTCCTCTGGAGCATATAGATCGTGAGCTCTCCTCCTGCGAGGCTGTCCGTACTCGTCGGATGATCGAGGTGATCCCATGTCTAACATAGACACAAACACGAAAACAGAAAACAAAAAAACAAACATAAGCATAGGCATAGGCATAGGCATAGGCAAGAAGAAAGAAGAGGGAAAGGAAAGAAGAGGGAAAGGAAAGAGAAGAGGAAGAAATGGGAAATAGAGAATAAGAGTTGGAGAGAATAAGCTCATGCTTATGCTTATGCAGAAATAGAGAATGAGAGAAGGGGGAAATAGAGAAGGGGAAAGAGATGAGGGGGAATGAGAGAAGCATAAGCTCATGGGAAAGAGATGAGGGGGAATGAGAGAAGCATAAGCATGAGCTTATGCTTCTCTCATTCTCTATTTCCGCATAAGCATGAGCTTATGCGGAAATAGAGAATGAGCTTATGCAGAAATAGAGAATGAGAGAAGCATAAGCTCATGCTTATGCTTCTCTCATTCTCTATTTCCGCATAAGCTCATGCATAAGCATAAGCTTATGTGGAAATAGAAAATGAGCTTATGCGGAAATAGAGAATGAGAGAAGCTTCTCTCATTCTCTATTTCCACATAAGCTCATGCATAAGAGAAAGCTTGTGTGGAAATAGAGAAATAAAGAAGGGGGAAAGCTTTTGTGAATGAGAGAAGGGGGAAAGAGATGAGGGGGAAATGAGAGAAGGGAGAAATAGAGTGGGAAATAGAGAATGAGCTTATGCAGAAATAGAGAATGAGATCCGCATAAGCTTCTCTCATTCTCTATTTCCGCATAAGCTCATGCATAAGCATAAGCTTATGCGGAAACTTAAGCATAAGCTCATGCTCATGCATGAGCATAAGCATGAGCTTATGCTTATGCTTATGCATAAGCATAAGCATAAGCATAAGCATAAGCTCATGCTTATGCTCATGCGGAAATAGAGAAGGAGCTTATGCGGAAATAGAGAATGAGTTTCCGCATAAGCTTCTCTCATTCTCTATTTCCACATAAGCTCATGCATAAGCATAAGCTTATGCGGAAACTTAAGAAAGGGGAAATAGAGTGGGAAAGCTTGTGCGGAAATAGAGAAATAAAGAAGGGGGAAAGCTTATGCGAATGAGAGAAGGGGGAAAGAGATGAGGGGGAAATGAGAGAAGGGGGAAATAGAGAATGAGCTTATGCGGAAATAGAGAATGAGATCCGCATAAGCTTCTCTCATTCTCTATTTCCGCATAAGCTCATGCATAAGCATAAGCTTATGCGGAAACTTAAGCATAAGCTCATGCTCATGCATGAGCTTAAGCATGGGCTTATGTTTATGCTTATGCATAAGCATACTTAGGGGAAGCGGGAACGGGGAAACGGGAAACAGAAACGAAAATGGAAATGAAAACGTTCCGGGATTTTTGGGAGGGTTGAAACGGGGAAACGCCATGTCATCAAGGGGGTTTTAGAAAAGGGGGTTTTGAGATGATAACACACACATTTAGATTGCTACAGCCTACAACCTATCTGTAACTTAAAATATAGTGCATAATACTTACCACAATGTCACCTAGAAGTTAGAACTTAGAACAAGTTACAAATTAGAACTTAGGAGTTAAACTTAGAAGACTGAAAGAGAGGGCTGAAAGAGGGGGCTGAAGGAGGGTTGAAAGAGGGCTGAAGCTTGAAAGAGGGCTAAAGGAGTGGAGTTAGAGCTTTGAAGGAGGGCTGAAGGGGAGTAGATGATGATGGAGGGATAAAGCAGCCTGCAGGAGAGAAAGGAGTGAATGGGGATCAAGGAGGGTTGGAAAACCTTGAGGATGGAGAGAGTATGAGGCTGAAGGAGTGTAAGGAGCGAAACATTGCACAGGAGGCCAAAATCAAAGTCAAAACGACCAAAATCGGGCTGGCGGCGGATTTTCGCAACATTTGGAGACCCTAGATACTTTATTGTCTAAAATAGGCGGTTTCTGTGCACATTATCTCACGAGATGGAGTGAGGATGGACCGTGCCAAGATAGAGGCAATCAAGAATTGGCCTCCATTGAAGAACCTACATGAAGTCCGTAGTTTTCTTGGCTCGTGTTATGCTTATGCATAAGCATAAACATAAGCCCATGCTTAAGCTCATGCATGAGCATGAGCTTATGCTTAAGTTTCCGCATAAGCTTATGCTTATGCATGAGCTTATGCGGCATAAGCATAAGCATAAGCTCATGCTTAAGCTCATGCATGAGCATGAGCTTATGCTTAAGTTTCCGCATGAGCTTATGCGGCATAAGCATAAGCATAAGCTCATGCTTATGCTCATGCGGAAATAGAGAAGGAGCTTATGAGGAAATAGAGAATGAGAGAAGCATAAGCTTCTCTCATTCTCTATTTCTGCATAAGCTCATGCATAAGCATAAGCTTATGCGAAAACTTAAGCATAAGCTCATGCTCATGCATGAGCATAAGCATGAGCTTATGCTTATGCTAAGCATAAGCATAAGCATAAGCTCATGCTTATGCTCATGCGGAAATAGAGAAGGAGCTTATGCAAAAATAGAGAATGAGTTTCCGCATAAGCTTCTCTCATTCTCTATTTCCGCATAAGCTCATGCATAAGCATGAGCTTATGTGGAAACTTAAGAAGGGGGAAATAGAGTGGGAAAGCTTGTGCGGAAATAGAGAAATAAAGAAGGGCGAAAGCTTATGTGAATGAGAGAAGGGGGAAAGAGATGAGGGGGAAATGAGAGAAGGGGGAAATAGAGAATGAGCTTATGCGGAAATAGAGAATGAGATCCGCATAAGCTTCTCTCATTCTCTATTTCCGCATAAGCTCATGCATAAGCATAAGCTTATGCGGAAACTTAAGCATAAGCTCATGCTCATGCATGAGCTTAAGCATGAGCTTATGCTTATGCTCATGCATAAGCATAAGCTTATGCGGAAACTTAAGCATAAGCTCATGCTCATGCATGAGCTTAAGCATGAGCTTATGCTTATGCATAAGCATAAGCATAAGCATAAGCATAAGCTCATGCTTATGCTCATGCGGAAATAGAGAAGGAGCTTATGTGGAAATAGAGAATGAGAGAAGCATAAGCTTCTCTCATTCTCTATTTCCGCATAAGCTCATGCATAAGCATAAGCTTATGCGGAAACTTAAGCATAAGCTCATGCTCATGCATGAGCATAAGCATGAGCTTATGCTTATGCTAAGCATAAGCATAAGCATAAGCATAAGCTCATGCGGAAATAGAGAAGGAGCTTATGTGGAAATAGAGAATGAGTTTCCGCATAAGCTTCTCTCATCTCTATTTCTGCATAAGCTCATGCTTATGCATGAGCTTATGCGGAAATAGAGAATGAGAGAAGCATAAGCATGAGCTTATGCTTCTCTCATTCTCTATTTCCGCTTAAGCTCATGCATAAGCATAAGCTCATGCATAAATAAATAGAGAATGAGCTTATGCATAAGCTTATGTTGAAATAGAGAAATAAAGAAGGGGGAAACTTAAGCATAAGCTCATGCTCATGCATGAGCATAAGCATGAGCTTATGCTTATGCTTAAGCATTAGCATAAGCATAAGCTCATGCTTATGCTCATGCATGAGCATGAGCTTATGCGAATGAGAGAAGGGGGAAATAGAGAAGGGAAAAAGAGAGAAGGGGGAATGAGAGAAGCATAAGCATAAGAGAATAAGAGGGAAAGGAAATAGAGAATAAGAGGGAAAGGAAAGAGAGAAGGGAAAAGAGATGAGGGGGAAATAGAGAAGGGGGAAAGAGAGAATAAGAGAAGAGGGAAAAAAGAGAAGGGGGAAAAAAGAGAATAAGAGAAGGGGGAAGAAGGAAAGAGTGGGAGGGGAAGAGAGGGTTCCTACGCCCATCACTGTAGCTAGCGCTTAAGGCGCTAGCTGCAGGCCAATGCAAATAACAAAAATAATAAATGGAAAAAAGAGGAAGCACTTACCTGAAATAGTATGTCCCGCTCAGTGTAGTGGATTGGCCCTACAAAAGAGAGAAAACAACCCATTTTTTCAAATAAGATATTAGTGGAAGGAGGAGATTGCAAAAGCAACTTCTTGAAGGGAGAAGATTGAGGAGACAAGGAAAGGAGGAGATTGAGGAGACAAGGAGAAAGAGAAGGAAGAGAAATACAGAAAAAAGAGGTGAGTTTTCTTTCTTTCTTGAATCTCGTTTTTTGTTTCAATCCTTTCAAAACAAGCATGAAAACTAGTTTACAAGTTTAGCAATACAAGAAGAAACACTCACAAAACTAAAGCTAACAAACAAACAACCTATAGTGTTGAAACAAACTCACCTCTTGAAGAACTTCCTTTCAAGAAACCAAAGAGGGAAAAGGATAGAGAGGGAGTACAAGAGGTAGGAGAAGGGTGAGGAGTGAAAAATAGAGTGGGAGGTTGCTTGGAATAGGTGGGAGGTCATTGAAAATAGGTGGGAGGAGATTTTGGGTTGCTTACTTGAGAGATTAGGGAATAGTATGAGCAAAATGCTGCAGCGCGTTTTGCGTTTCGGGTTTTAACCCACAGCATCGCTATATAGCGATGCTAATCTGTCGCTATATAGCGACGTTTTTAATTAAAAACATCGCTATATAGCAACGGAACAGAGCAAAGTGTCGCTATATAGCGATGCTTACTATTACTTTTTTGATGTGGCATCAAGAGAAGCTCAAACATGCTATTTTATAATTGTCAATATCTCCTCTTCATGCTTATGTTGTGATTTTATAAGTGTAGATGAAAGGGACGAGTGGAAGCTCGTCCGATGATGCTCCAACGCCCGAGAGCACGAAGTGGCTTACGGAGAGATTATATTGTCATTGCACTCATTGCAAGCGAGAAGTACAACATCAACGTCGTATTATCATGTGCCACTTGCGGATGTATGGGAGCAGTACCCCCCATTGGTGTTGCACATGTTGATGGATCATCGGTAAGTCAAAGCTATTTAAGTTCGCAATCTTATTGTATACCAGGAAATAGAAGATCTTATATTTACACGAAATCTTAAAACAGGATGAGGAGGGTGACGAGGGTACACATATACCTTCTCACTTTCAGCAAGACTATAGTCTCCCGGATGATGATGAGGGTATGGTCGACATGATGGATTCCATTTTTAGGGGCACTACATCCCATGTACACGTGATGTCAGAGTCTGAGGTCAAAATGCGAGAGTTGCAATCAACACAATTGTACGAGGGTGCTAGGATGTCTAAACTATGTGCTTGTCTCTCAATCTTGAATCTACAAGTATAGTATGGGTGGTCGGATACAAGTGTCTTGGCCTTAATGAGGTTAGCCCTTGCATTAATTTGACTCATTATTTGGATATTGTTTGTTTTGAGAATCATCATTTGGATAGTGTCTTTGTCATAGGTTGCTCCAGAAGATGTTGCCTGCACCAAATACCATGCCCGCATCAAGAGATGAAGCGAAAAAGATGCTAACAACGGTGGGTATGGATTATGATACCATCCATGCTTGACGTAATGATTGTATTCTCTTTCATCGTGAGCATGGAGATTTGGCTAGTTGTCCAAAGTGTGGGGAACAACAATATAGAGATGACTTGCAGGGTGAGCGGATACCGGTAAAGGTCTTAAGACACTTTCCCATCATTGCAAGAATACAACACATGTTTCGATGCAAATCCATAGCGGAGTTGATGACATGGCATGCATCTCATCGGTCCACTGATCACACATTGAGGATTCCCCTAGATTGTGCAGCTTGGAAGCACATAGATAATCAGTGGCTGGACTTTGCAAGGGAGCCACGCAACTTACATCTTGGGCTAGCCATGGATGGCGTGAATCCTTTCGGGTTACGCTCGACATCTTGGTCGACATGGCCCATAGTCGTGGTGAATTACAATATCCCACCATGGGTAACAATAAAAAAGGGACACCTCATGCTTGCACTACTTGTGCCAGGAAAGTACAAGGCAAAAAACATGGACGTGTACATGGCACCTTTGATAGAGGAGTTACAGATATTATGGAGAGGAGTGCAAGTCTTTGATATTTCCAGAGCTCCTAGACATACCAATGATATTTTGGTCAGGGGTATCTTGATGTGGACCATGCATGACTACCCAGGATATGGAGAGTGCGCAGGTACGTGGTTGTGTCTTTACATGTACAATGAGGGATTCAAGCCTTTTTTACTCTCTTTTGCATGCATGTCTTGTACTAACACATTCATGCACGCGTGCAGGACTTGTTACAAGTGGGTACCATGCTTGTCCTATTTGTGGACCGGCTCTGAAATCGCTTGCACGCTACTCCAAACATATGAGAAAAAATGTTTATGAAGGTCATGCTCGATACCTTCCGCTCGACCATCTCGCACGTGGAGGTCAGCTTGATCCACCACCATCATATTTGAAGGCAAGTGATTGGATTCAAGCTTGGAGGGCGAATGGAGAGGAACCTCCTCCTGGTATGAAGAGGCTATCGATCTTTCACGAGCTTCCTTATTGAGGTCAGTTACAAATCAATCATCTCTTGGATCCCATGCATATCTTCAAGAATGTGGGGGCTACTATTTGGGCACACTTGGTTGGTTCCAAGGACTCGATACCTTCCACTCGACCATCTCGCACGTGGAGGTCAGCTTGATCCACCACCATCATATTTGAAGGCAAGTGATTGGATTCAAGCTTGGAGGGTGAATGGAGAGGAACCTCCTCCTGGTATGAAGAGGCTATCGTTCTTTCACGAGCTTCCTTATTGGGGTCAGTTACAAATCAATCATCTCTTGGATCCCATGCATATCTTCAAGAATGTGGGGGCTACTATTTGGGCACACTTGGTTGGTTCCAAGGACTCGAGAGGAGTGCGAGAAGACTTGCGTGCTATGAATAGGATGTCTCGTTTGTGGCCCCAAGTGCATGCTTCGGGAAAAGTTGTCCTCCCGAAAGCAACGTGGATCCTCTCTACGAGGGAGGAGACAGCGGTCAAGGCAGACATTGCCTCTTTTCAAACACTGACAGGGTACATGCATTGCTTGAAAGGAGCATTTTCAAAGGACAATAAGCTTAGTGGCCTCAAGTCCCATGATTGGCACAAGGTCTTACAGGTATTCTAAGTAGAATTAGTGTACCGATAATAGTGATGCATTAGCGTAATTATTATTATGTTATATTGTTGACATGACTTCATTGTTGCTTTGATAGTTCATCCTCCCAATTACAATAAAAGGGTGCTTACAAGAAGATGTTAGAAATGCTATATTCAAGATCTGTGGTATTGTGAGGTATGCTTACTATCAAATCGCATTATGTATTTTCTTCATGGACATGTGAAATAGGTGGATATCTCAAATATCTTACATATGCATGGACATGTGAAATAGGTGGATATCTCAAAAAGAGATCTCTATATCGAGCATCGAGAAGGCTAGGGTGGAATCCATCGAAGCCATATGCTTGCTTGAGAAGCACTTTCCCTCGAGCATTATGACAACTCAAGTCCACTTGCTCGTGCACATAGTTGATGAGGTGGCTATAGCAGGTACCGTTCATAGTCGATGGATGTTTTTTCTCGAGCGGTTTATGAAAACTTTAAAGGGGTTTGTAAGACAGAGAGCAAGACCGGAAGCAAGCATGGCAAAGGGATGGCTTGTGCAAGAGTCATTAGTATATATCACAGAGTTTCTTGCATCCACGGATCCTGATATCCCGCAAGCTTGGCACAACAAGGATGATGATCGCATCGTTGGCGAGGTTCCCCAAGGAAAAGGGATTGAAAGAAAGATGAGCGAAGAGCAAATGGAGAAATTCAATAAGTCTTGTATCTTCAATAGCCCTGAGATGCAGAAGTGGATTGAGAGATATGAAGTGGCCAAAGCAGAAAGAATAAATGCAAGGACGAGATTCAGAGTAATGTACAGGCGATCACAACCATATCCACGAGATTTGGCTCTTCTCCCTACTCACATGTCACTTGATTGGCTACAACTGGCTCTACGTAAAGCCGAACGTGATGGAGAGACAATAAACGAGCGCGAGCGAGAGTTATCATCTGGATGTATGGTGCATGTAAGTTTCTTATCTCTTGACGTAATTAAGTAATTATTTGTGGCAATATATGCTATAAAATAGGTGCATCTTCGTTGTTTTAATGATGCTCTTTTACAGTACAAAAAGTACAGTGCATTATGGTCATATGGACGACATTTTCATGTGGAACGCATTGATTCAAAGAGAGTCACGTATGATTGTGGAGTCATGGCTAACTTCATACAAGATAGCTGAGCAAGTGCTTCGGATACCAATTTTCTCTCCTCACAGTTGGATTATTGTGGAATCATACGCGACATCTATGAAATTGATTTCAGACGATTTACTATTTTCATTCTTGATTAAAGTGGTTTAGAACTACTTACAACGGTCCCCATGCAACAGTGAGAAAAGATAGTAGCGGTCTCTTTGCAATAGACTCCACCAAACATTGGACCGATGAAAGTGATACTTTTGTTCTTCCCGAGCACTATGAGCAGGTGCATACTAATGATTTAATTAGTCGAAGCTTTCGTTTTTAAAGTCCATTGATATATATATAATTGACGACATTTGGCACCCATCTTCAATATAGGTGGTTTTTCATCCGGATCGTTCTGATCCAAGATGGTGGTACGTGATCCAAGTTACACCACGAAGTAAGCAAATTCTTGAAGATCGAGATGTGGATATGGAGATGCCACTACCAATGCCGGATCCAATTGATGAATCTAGCGAAGAATATGTAGATCATCATATGAGCCAAGAGGAAGATGCGCATAATGACATTGCACGGGAGGAGGATGGAGATCACGATATTGACGAAGAAGACAACAATCATCAAGATCAATCACCACACTTAAGCTTTATTGAAGAAGATGATCAAATACCTTTAGGTGAACGTACGATGCTAGAGTACGATGATGATATAGGAGATTAACTCGCTATAGAGTTGGAGATAGACTTGCTTGGCGCCTTAGACTTGGCTCAAGATGAAACAGTTGATGTAAATGCTCTTATTTGATTTTTCTCATCTCAAACTTGGACATGAATATATGAGCTTCAAAGGCTTGATGTACATGCTCTCATTTTTTTATTCTCTATGAGTTCAAACATATATGAAAAATTAAAAAAAATTGTCATTGCAAAAAACTAACTTTTAAGGCCTATATAAAAAAAAAACCTCTATGTAAAAACGTCGCTATAATATTTTGTATCAGTGTCGCTATATAGCGACTTTTTGTAATCGTCGCTATATAGTTGAAAGTCACTATATAGCGACTTTCAACAACAGTCGCTATATAGCGACGATTTACGAAACCCGCTTTTTATATCGACGATTAACGCTAAGCGGACGCTAAACGTCGGTACGTAAACGTCGCAATAGGATCCGTGTGTAGTAGTGTCCTCTCTCCTTCTCTTCTTTTTTTCTCACTCTTTCTCTTCTTTTCATAAGCATATGCCTATGCCTATGCATACCCTTCTCCTTTCTTTCTCTTCTTTTTCTCTTCTTTTTCATAAGCATATGCCTATGCATGTCCTTTCCTTCTCCTTCTCTCTTCTTTCTCTTCTTTTTTCCTCTCCTCTTTCTCTTCTCCTTCTCCTTCTCTCTTCTTTCTCTTCTCCTTCTCCTCTCTTCTTTCTCTTCTTTTTTCCTCCTCTCTTCTTTCTATTCTCTCTTCCTCTCTTTTGTTCTTCTTTTCATAAACATATGCCTATGCCTATGCTTATGTTTGTTTTTTGTTTTTTGTTTTCGTGTTTGTGTCTACGTTAGACATGGGATCACGTCGCATGTCCTACGACTACGGACAGCCTCGCAGAAGGAGACATCACGATCTCTATTCTCTAGAGGACTTTGATTCCTCTTAGGCGACACCTCAGGGGCCTACCCCTGGCCCCCGACTCCTCTCGGATGTAGCACTGTGACTACCCTTGGCTCGACTTCTCTCAGATGTAGCACTGTGACTAGCCCTCAGGGAACTCCTTTGCTTGCAGCCCATGGCTTTGTCGAGAGTCCCGACGAGTTTGTAGCATAGATGACCGATGAGGAGGCAGCGAGATTCTTCTCTCTGCTATCCTAGAGGACCTCAGCAATTCCCTCTCCTACATCGACGGCTGGACCTACTGCCCAGCCGTCCCCTCGTGTCCCTTCGACCAAAGGGTCATCACCTAGACGTGCCCATTGTAAGGGAAGGAAAAGTAGAAGGGGTCACTTATGTTGTGCTAACTCGGGAGATGTAGATGAGTCAGCACACTCACATCCCTATAGGTCTCCACTTGGTCCCGAGACACAATATCAATCAGGTCCCTTACCCTCTCCTACTCCCACTGCTACTCCTTGCTCTAGAAGCACTTGCATAGCTTCCACTCGCTCTGACTCTGCCACTACCATGAGTCCTCCTTACCCAATCAAGTACCTCTCCTATTAAATCACGGCTGCTGGAGAGATAATAGAAGATAAAAAGGGCAAAGCAATGATGGCCACCATGAGGCGGTTGATGAGCCATTACTTCAAGAGTGGTTGCTACTGATTGGCGGTATCAAGATGACCAAAAGAAGCAGGTGGTCATCGATGAATTAAAAGAAAAATACCCTAACCCGCCAAATTGGGAGTTCAATGGGAATTACATGCGAGAGCGCATGGGTTTGGTCTTGAAGCATCGTAGATCAACCTTGTGTACTTCCATCGCAAAGGGGATGGCTAAACCCAGCTGAGTAGACAAAGCTAATTGGAAGCTCTTCAAGAAGCAGAATAGGGACCATCCCAAAATGTTCGAGGGTCAGAGGAGGGCTACGAGGAGATGGCTAGACACCGTAGGTACTTTGCACTTTGGCGCAGGCGGATGGTTGGCATTCGAGGCAACCATGGTAAGTCTACTTCTTCTCATTTAATGTATTGTTTTATTTGTTTTACTACATATTACATGCACTTTATCTAACTCTCGTAAATTGGGTCCACAGCAAGCTGCGATGGGTTATCTTCCTACGTGATGTGCATTTTGCATAGGAACAAAGCCATGGTTTATTGAGCAGGAGGCAATGGAAGCGACGATCGATTGGGTTGACGTGGCTGCCCGCAAGGTATAAGTCTACTCCTACTTGTAATCTCACATTTTAAATTATTTTATTCTTTAAGTTCCAATCTAATTTTTAATTAATATGGTTTCACTCTTAGAGTCAAAGCTCAAGCGTCCCATCACCAGAGGCGAGCGATCACGAGGGCTAAGGACTAGGCGTAGCTCACTAGGGTTAGGGAGCAGGCGCAGTTCATGAGGGCCAAGGATCAGGCGAGCAAGATGAGGACGAGGAGGACGACGACGATTTGAATGAGTAGTAGTAGTAGTTTGCCATTAGGAAAAAAGGGAGCTCATTTTGGGCCTTTTACGGTTTGGAAAAATAAGCTCTCAACCAATCAATAGAGGGCCAACGTAACATTGGAAATTCATGAAAATAAGAGAAAATAGAAAAAAGAAACAATACTTTATGTAGGTACAAGCGTGCTATATTAATGTGGAGATTGGTTTTTTATTCTCACAAGATCTTTGGACATGAAGATAAAATCTAGTCTGACATTTTATTTGACAAGGGCCTTCCCGCTTCCACCTTCCTTTGAACTTTGAAATGTTGTGCCGCCTTTCCTTCGAAAGGTCTACCATTCTACACCACTGCCTCATTGTGTAGCAGCCTCTTCTTTTCCAAAACTGCTCCCTTGATCCTGTTTGGCGTAGAGTAAGATGTTTCTTGTCAATTGTCTCTCTGCCCACTTTCTCTTTCTTGAAACTTCAATTTGTTATCTTGTTTACATTACTTTGCTATTGTTACAGATTCAAAAGGTCTCCATATTGGTGAATAAAAACAATGGCCGTTCTTGTGGAAGACGCTCTGTGGATGATAATGCTACGAAGGCAGAATTATACCACACATCCTTACCCCGTCGACCTGCTTCTTCTATTTCTTTGGTAGAGAATTCAAGTATAGTCAAAACAGAAGGAACTTGGGAAAGGTTTAGTGTTTCGAAAGGAGCATGGGTGCTCATGCAACCTAGCAAAAGAAAAAGACCCCAGACAAAAAACATTTTCTTGGCGTCATGGAAGGAAAGAGTACAAGATTTTAAAATCACCAGAGGGAAGATATCGATGAAAGAAGTTTTGATTCAGCATGTGTACATGCATAAAGAACTTGTCTTGCGAGACTATCCAAATGATCTTCCACAACACAGGCCTAATTGTATATTTTTCTATTGTGGTTTTTTTCTTTATGAGGTGTATGGATTTTTAAGATGAAGCTTTCTTTCTTTGCTTATTGACATTCTTGTGTTGTTTTATTTCAGATTTATACCCTTCATCGTATGAAACATGGCAAAACATCGATTGTATTCTGGGATTTATAGATGTTTTGCATGGATCGATAGGAGAACAACAATACCAAGGTCGATGTGCAATAGAGCTAGCTCAATCGGCTATATTTTTTACTGATCATTTTTATCACTTGCTAGACAATGCTAACACACATGGTGTGTTAAGGAAACAAGACCTTCCGGCATGGAATTCAGTGGATTGGCCTCACCCACATTCTAGTGTTATAGAGGCATATAGGGCCAAGCTTTTCAAAGAAGTACAGGAAGCTTTAAGGCCCAATATTGCCACAAGGATAATAAAAATTTCTTTATGCATGCCTCTCACAGTTTTTGTGGACTTGTTTAATACCTTTCCAGTGAAGGTTTCAAAAACAATGTTCATAGTTAAAGCAACAAGTTCGGCATGCATGCCACAATTTTTGGATAAAGGTTGGGATAAGAAGACATGTAGTTCAGTGTTTTGTGAGGTTGTCCAACCTTCTATGCAATTGAAGTACATGGTTGCATCACAAAATTTTATTTTTTCTTTTTATTATAAGCTCAGTCGAATGCTAGGCACAAAACTAGTCCCAATGGATCAAGATGAAGATTCTTTTGGTGCAGAAAATAAACTTCTTGATATTGATGTTGTTGAGAATGGTGATGTGCTAGTCAATATCTCATTAACAAAATGTTGCTCCCTAGCTCAATTGTGCAATGACGTTTTGTTTGAGACAGAAGGTTCTATTTCAAACGACTTTTTATTTATCTACAACAATAAAAAGGTACACCATCTGATTTATCCTAGTCTCATTAAGCACTTCTATTAGTTTACTTTACCCTATTGATTCATATTGCTTTTACAGGTGCTCAAAAGAAGAGAGAGCTCAATAAAATGCAAAGACATTGAAAATTTGAAAATTGAGATAGCACAGACTCCATAAACAAATGTATTGTATTCAATAAAGTAAAATTTTGTACAGAAGTGTTTAATTGTACATGTAGAATATATTCTTGACAACCATTTTCTATTTATCTACAGCTTGATCCAGAGGCTGCTCTACATGGTCCAAGCTCTCCGTATCATCATTTTTTGGAGAATCTATTTTCTGCTGCTCCATCTTGTCCTTTACAGTATGTTGGTGCTGCTCCATTGTCTCCTCTACTGCCCCTAGAGCATCTGTTTGCTGCTGTTCCATCTTCTCCTCAACAACATCAGCAGTAGGTCCTTGTTCCTATGGCTTCTCCTCATCAAGACTAGGTCCTTGTTCCTGTGGCACCACATCGGTTTCATCTGTGTCATCAAGGTGTATGACACCTTCTCGTACTTTAGAGCTCTCACCCAACTCGACACAGTAGCTGGTACAATAAGTTTGGGGGAAGCATAGCTCAAAAACTTCCAAATTGTATCAGCTTTAAAATTATATACATAGTTTGAGCTGAAGCTATCTTCTTTCATCTGCAATAGCATATGATGATTTAGAACACTTTGTACCACTATCAATTTTCTTGAAGCTGAATGAAAATTATTTTTTCTTACAAGGTCTGGCTGTTTTTCTCAAAATAGCTTGAAAGTAGATATTTGGCACTGATCAGCACTCTCCATCCGCAGCTACTTGAATCATTTTGTTGTGGTGTCTGTACAGTTGGAAAGATATGTTAGAAACTGTTAACATCTGAACAAAACAAAATTATTCAATAAGTTCAAAGGCATAGCATGAAATAGACATCAGTAGAGGGAACGAATTTTTACTCTAGATTGATTGGTTCTATTGAATCCAAAAGAGAGACATTAGGAGGACAGTGATCCAATGCATCTAGAAGCCTTCTAATACAACTGCAATACATATAATTTAGTTAGTATGAAATCAAAATAATGAATTTTTAAGTTAAAAAAGCACACACACCACTTACAATTTCAGCTCTCTATGTGTGTTTTTAAGAGAGTTGAATATAAAGCATTGCTTCTGCTAGATGTCAATAGAAACAAAACTCCAGTGGTCACTGAGTAAGAAAAAAAGCATTAAGAAATCAAAGGCTACAAGAGTTCTCAATCTTAAAGAAGAATCCCACAAGAAGCAATCACCCACATACCTATTATGGTATGAAAGTATCAAAACATCAATAACTTCAAAATTGCAGTGTCTGAAACAGTTGGAAATACCGATGGGAGTTTCCTTTGCATCTCTTAACTTGGAAGAAATGGCAGGATCAATAATATGGACTGTATGCTGTACAGAGGGGTGAAGCCAGCTTCTCATCATGCTGCATGGGACCAAAAAATAATTAGGGTAGGTTATAAAGGAGGTACAAGGAGGATTGTTTTGCAAAAAAATGTAAAATAATAGACACTTACTAGAGCATTGCAAGAATGATAGTATCTGAGCAATACTCATTCTTATGAGCCAATGCTGCCAAGCATGGTTGTGTCAAGTCAAAATCATTCACTGAAGTTTCATCCTCAAGATGGACAACTATATTAGGGCCCAGCTCCTGCAACCTTCTTTGTATCTGCAGCTCCCTCTTTCTAGTCTCCACATCTATAACAGATTTTGATTCTCTTATTTGCTGCTTCAGTGACTCCTCATAAGCAGCCTTTCCTTTGTGTTCTTTGAGTGGGTTACTTCAACAACCTTAACCTCATCTACCTTCAACTTCCTTGTAGGTGGAATTAATAATATGTCTCTCATCTTTATGTCCTGCCATTCCACAGGATGAGCAAGCTTGTCATACCTCCATGTCACTTTGGACAAAGTGTTGAAGTCTTTGGCCATCATAGTCACCCTGTGAGCATGGGCTGCAACCAGCATTGCATCTTCAAAATATTTTTCCAAGTAATCCTCTGCCATTTCTTGTAAGGAAAGAATGGCAGTCTTGTTCCACCTGAACCTAAGGTGTCAACTATCACATATGTCTTTCACCAGTCTTTGAAAAGGTGCCTTTGGGATTGCAAAGCCTATAGCTTTCTATTGCTTCCTGATCTCCCTTAGCACACCTGCACCATGTTTCAATCTCTTGGCCTTTTGCTGGAGCAGGCTCATTGGCTTACCCTTCCTACCATGTGCAGCTCTTCCGTTTGGAGGCACACTAAATTTCTTGGTACCTGCCCCAGCTGCTGTTGTTGCAAGCCCTGGCCCTTTGCCAGCTTTCCTTGCAGTTGACTTGGTTCTTGCCATCACTTTGACAAACTGCATACAAAGCAATGGAAAGAGATTACAGCCATGGAGAACATGGTATGACACAAAAAGACAATCACAGGGGTGGATGAAGCAACATTGAAAATTTTGCAATAAAATGCGATATGGACAGTTTCAAATTCCTAATAGCTCGAAATCACGTTTTCCTGCAAATTCTTGAAGTGACATGCTGGTGCACTCCAACAGTGATTTCTCTGTCTTTACAACTAAATACAATATGAATGGAGTTTATGAAAGGAGAGTATAGCCATGGAAAACTATGAAAGTCACAAAACCAGAATGACAAGGGTGGATGAAGCAACAGTTCAATATTCGCAAAAAAACGTGATTTCGGTTGTTTGAAATTCCTAAGGCCTTCTCCTTGCATTTTCCTGCAAATTCATGAGGCAGCATGCTGGAATATGCCGTCAGTAATTTGAAGGTGTTTGCATGTCCATGCAGGATGGATTGAGTCTATGGAAGGCAAGAAGTGTGCACAGATTGAAGGAAGAACCCATAAGAACAGTTTTCCCCTCACATGCAATTATCACACTTGAAGATCTGCATTCCTATAGTGATTTCCTTGTCTTTAAAACCAAATAAAATATGGATTGAGTCTATGCATGTCCATGCAAGATGGATTGTTTCTATGGAAGGCAAGAAGATTGCAGAGACTGAGGGAAGAACCCATTAATACCAACCTGAAAGCTATCTATGGGTGTGTTGTGCTGCTGATGAGTACCCTGTGTTGGGGATGAACCTGTGCTGCTAGTCAGGATGCTGATGTTACAGAGTAGGGAGGTAGGGAGGCAAGAGAGCTGAGACTGTGAAGGGCCGAGACAGGATAGATTAAAGAGGAGGGAAAAGATAAGTGCAAAATACAAACAAGGCAACTACTAAATCCCACATGTGTGGAATGGAGACGTTTTTCACAAGTGTGGATGGGACCCAGATCTCTTGGAGTTTGAAACTTGGCACATGTGAAAAGGACACTTTATGCCTTGGAACTTATGCCATTCATGATTTCATAATCAATTCCACAACCACTCTTCCCTCCCTGCCTCCCAATCTTTCATCCCTGCCAGCACCCTCCCATCGTCCTTTTCCTTCCCTCTCTGATCCCTTCCTACCCAGCACACTCCATCTAGACTGCAACCTGCCTGAAGACTACTACCACTACCAGATCTCCAGGTTACTAAGGCTGTAGTTCAAGTTTGGGAAAGAGCAGGAGATTCACTAGTGCAACTCCAACAGCATGGAAAAGGAAAAGAAAGGTCAGAATTCTAGATTCTTTTCAATGTTTTTTGACATATATTTCTTCCATCCATTGAATTCTTGATGTCCAAATATCTTCACTCAGCTCCACCCTTCTTGTTGCATATTCAATTTATACTGTCCAAGAATGTGGTAGATCACCCAAGAATTTGATTGGAGATGGATATGATTAGAACCTAGAAGTTTGAAACAAAATGCGAGGAAAGTGCTTTATCCATCTCTAGATAGCCCATATCGCATTTTGCTGCAAATTCTTGTTGTTGACACATTCCTCTTGAAAAGTTTCACTCAGCTCCTTTCTCTTGCATATCAACTCATATTGTCCAAGAATCTGTGAGATGATCCTTGCATTTGATTTGACATGGATATCAATAGAACTAAAAAATTTGCAACAAAATGCGAGGAGAGTGCTTGATATTTTCCAAATGGTCCTACATCGCGTTTTCCTACAAATTCCTGTGTCTCTTTTGGTTCTCACTTCTACCTCATTGTTTTGCTATCTTTGGCCCTATGGAATTCATCCTTGATGCTGAGAAATGTTTTTGCTTTGGAATAGTTGACTCCCAGGCCCTTCCTTTCAAGAGGAAGCTGGACTTTTCTGCTGCTATAATTAGACCACAGCAATCACCAGGTGAGTCATGAGAGCTCATGAAGTGATTTATCTGGTGATATCCTATGCATTTCCTGATTGCATATGTCAGCATATAGAATTCAATGTATATAAATTTTGGAACAGGCAAAAAGAAGAGACTGGAGCAGAATGCTGAGTCTTCCATCTCAAAACAAAAGGAACCAGAAGAGGACAAATCTCCAGATTTGCTCCTATTTGAGTTTCTTCACAAATGCAAGGCTCAGAGGAACTTCCACATATACCACAGTATTCTCAACATGGAGTTCACTATGAGCTCTGTACTGGAGCATCACAAAGATTTTCTTTCAGACCATTGGGATACCTTCAAACACCTGACAGAGGCAGGAAGAATTGTGGAAGATGAAAAGGTTTTTGTGCATATAAATCATATTATCTCCATTGACAGGCTGAGGTACCATGTGAATAGAAGATTTGATAGGCTGCCTGATCAATATAAATTCAACTGTAACTTGCACACCAAAAAGTGTAGAGTGCTTGAGGAAACCATGGCATTCCTTATGTACATTGTCTTCAGTCAGGACTCTCTGGATGAACAAGGGCAGGAGGCTGAAGAAGAAGACACATCTAAAGCAAAGGAAAAAGAGGACGTTCCTTTGGTAACAAAAATGGCAGAGCAAGAAGAAGATATCAACCTCCAGGATGAGGGGCTGCAAGTGGCTGCTCTTGACTTGTTCAACTGAGGACAAAATCTCTTAGGGCAGTATAGCCAGTTGAAGATTTTGATGTTCAGAGCAGCAACTATGTAGTGCCCATGCTTCCAGGTGTCTTGATTGGTGGAAAAGATTATGTTTTCCTCCATGATATAGAGTGTATGTTCAATTTGAGGGAGGACTATGCCATTTCCCTTATTGCCCAGGCTTCAAGGCTTGACAAGGAGGTTGGCATAGAGGATGAAGATTCACTATTGGCTTTGGAAACAATTTTTGATCTTGCAGAGGCCCTTACTATTTGTTTCAAAGAGGCTAAAAAGTTCCAAGAGCCAGGTGAAACTACCTTCCAGCTCACATAGGAAGCTATGAATCTCTCAGCACTATACACGGAAAAGCTTAAAGAAGAGGCTGGACTAGAGGGGAGAGGAATAAATCTTTGGAAAGATGAACTGCTTGTTGCTGATGAAAATGAGAAGGTACGATCTTGTTACTTCAAATCAAATACTTTGTCTTCTGCTTAAATGTTTTGTAGGTTGTGTATTGTCTCACTCCAATGTTTTGATATGTGGCAACTACAAATTGAGGATGACACATTCCTCCAAAGAACAAGTGGAAGCAGGCCGGCTAGGTTTGGCAAACAATCAAGCCTAGCTCATTATATTCATGATCTAGGCAGTGCTAAGATCTTGATTTACCATAGGCAGTTGAGCAAAAATGGAGAAGCCATTGTTTACTTCTTAAAATGTTTGTCCAGGGTTTTAGGTGGACATGATCTTTCATGGCAAAAGGAAAAGATCATTTTGATAGAGAGGTTGTCTGCCATAGATATATTTGGGGATTATGTGAATAAGTAGGCCTCTAGGGCCTCTTACTTTTTGTCTTACACTTCTTATGCATTAGCATGTGGTGTTAAGGAGCCCAAATGTCTGGAGGGCTATGGAAAACACAAGCTCATAAGGTTTCGAGAGCCACCCATGATTGCATCAGGCGACACAATCCAAGAAGAAGAACACATGGAGACAGTTGAAGAAAAGGATACCCCTCCCAGACAAGCAACAGAGGCAAGCATTGATAAACAGACAGTCCACATCAAGCCAATAAGGAAGAAAAAGAGTCCAATCAAGATCAAAAAGAGAGTTCCGATCGGCAGGCCCTGGGAGAAATAGGATTTAGTCATTATATATAGCACAAACATTATATTGAAGTTGAACTGATTTGTACAAAGTCTTTGATGTCTGGTATGATCTTGTATAAATGAACAATAAGTTGAAGATGAAATGATTTGTACAAAGTCCTTGGGATAGATAGAGTGGTGTCATCAAATATTAAACAAATAATATATTGAAATTGTGAACAAATTGTATTACGTTTAGATCACATGTTTCACAAAAGAAATACTGTTGATGGAGTCTCAAATCATATAGGCATAACACCAAGAGTCACTTGTTCCACAAAAAAAAATTCTATTAATTGAGTTTGAAAACATGTGGACATAACACCAATAAGTTACAAACTGCTATTCATGTTTACTTGTCCATTTATGGTTTCTAAATATCTTCGATTCCCTACATTGTCTATGTCTCTCTGTTGCCATTGAATTGTGTAGAGTTTGTCTTCGTCTTTGCTTTTGAACTAGAAGAAAAGCAAGCTTGACTTTGGAGCTAGCAACTTTTCTTTTAGCATGCAGCCTCTGTAGTATGCCTCGGTAAAACCATTGGAAGACTTCCTTCAGACTATTTGCCTTTTGACTCCCTCCATAGTGTTGTGTGTGTCTGAAAAATGCATTATGTGCCATGTAGTGAGACTTCTCCATGCCTTGGGTAGACCAAATTGCTGGGCATCCATACTTTTTGACAAAATAGGGAAGGTAGTTGTAGATGATATGCTGTAAGACATAAGAATGCATAGTAAGCAATAAAAAAAAGAGGATCACACTTAAGTAAAAGAAGAAGACAGAACCTTACCATGTAGTGAGTTATATTGCAGGCTATCCACGCGTCTTTCATTGACTTCCCAAAATGTTTAATTGCCTCCTCAAAGTTCTTGTAATCACTCTTTTTCCATGTTACTTTGTCACAAAACGTGAAGAGTTGATCAAGAGAGCTCCACACCTCTGCCTTCACATTTCGTGCTTCCCCATCTGCCTCATGATCTTTCATGGCATTATGGACTTGCTTCCACAATCCATAATTAATCTTTGAAACTGTTCTACCTTGCCGTACTTGCTTACTGTGTTTGGGTCGAGACAAGAATCTTCTTGCCTTAACACCACCAATAGAGGGCTTGATTGGTACCTCCTTGCCATTGGTAGACTTTTTAAAATCCTTTGTGATTTGAACATCTCCTCCATGCAGACCTATATCGGATAACACTTTTTCCAATGCTTGAAGAGCATCCTTTCTATTTTTTTTGGGACAGAGTTTCCAAGCAAATCCAATATACAAAAATACCAATTTCTCAATAATTCGACATAGACCATGCAATGTGCAGATGTGAACATTACATAGTGGAATGTCTAGAATGGCCTTGAAGTCAGGTTTATCTCTATTAGGTGCTCTCTTCCACCATTTGGAATCCATTACTTGAGCTGATTCTTTGTAGTAAAGACAAGGAGACTTTGAGTTGCCTCCTTTACTAACGTTATACATGCACTTAAGTGTTTTAAGATCCCTGGCCATGTGCCACTCTACTTGAAAATCACCTTTTCCTGCAACATGGAGATTCTCGCCTTGCACTTGTCTTTTGATTATTCTTGGTATTTCCGTGTGGTGAAACACCCAATCTAGTGTTTCATGGTCTTTTGTCTTCACCTGCTAGATTATAGAAAACAAAAGTCTTACTATAACAGATTTGAAAACAATGACCAAAATCAAGTACAAAACAAAAAATGATCATACCTGGAACGAGCCTAACCACCATATGTGTTTCTCCGACTGCACACTAAAATACTTCGAACTCGCTTCAGTCAATGATGTATCAAGTGCTCCATTCATCAATGTAATAGTAACCCTTTCCATTTTCTTTTCCTTTACAACCTCACACTCATCCAGTTTGATAACAAATTTCAAAATGCCTTTGCACTCCTGAAATGTTATTCCATAAAACTCGACCATTCTTCTTTGAAGTTGTTGTAGATCTACAAATATATTGTTTCAAGGGTCATACACAGTGGTTCCTTTACCACCATGAAATATTTCTTCAATATGGATATATTGCCCAATAAACTCATCTATACTTTCATTCAAATGACCTCTTATCCTTCACACAGTTGCTGGATTTAGTAGTAAAACTCGTTTAATCCTTTGATCTTTCAAAGTTGAGGATATCGCATGGAAAATCGAACTATATCCCTTCCTGCTAACTCCACTAACATCAAGAGCATCTTGGATTGTAGTGCCATCAACTTGATTATTGGATACAAAGTTCTCTACAACATTGCATTTGACTGTTTTGTATTTTTTTTCCTCAATCAAACCTTTTGCTACACCACAAGAAAGCAATCCTTTCATTTGTTTCACAGGAAGAAGGTTCGGATCCATATTTTCTTTTGCACGCTCCAATAATTTCCTATAGTAACAACACAATATGCCTATATCATTCAGCACCTCCATTCTTGTTTTGCGGTAATGGACGAAATAGATATAGTCATTTGAGAGCCTTTTTGAGTATACAAAATGATAAATTGCAATCTAACCTTGCTTCCTGAATTCTTCGCTTGCATCCATCAATCCCAGCCTTCAAATTTGCAATGTTTTTAATCTTCTTGCTACGTTGTCTGTCTCCAAGCACGGTTCTCTTCTTTCTTGCTCTTGTTAACTCTTTTTTACTCTTTGAATGCTCCTCAATTTCATTCTGCAACTGCTTCTCCAATTTTGCACGAATGGCTATCTCTTGCATCTTGGCCCCCTTTTCTTGTAGGTACATCATTTTATACATTTCTGCAAATGCAGACTGTGCAGAAATATAACCAAGAAGTCCATTTTGTCCATCGCCGGCAAACCTCAGTAATGTGGTGGGATTGACAAATGGAGGTGTAGAGTTTTTTACTTGACATTTTGGATATATGCTTCCATCGCACTATAAGTCAATATGTTGAAGCCCTTCTCTTCTCATATTTTCCCGCTGTTAAGCATTCAGCACCGTATCCTTTCGTCTTTTTTGTGCTGGAGCATATTGTTCTTCTAAGTCGATGTGAAGATGGTGTAATCGCTTCTTCTGAGATAGTGACTCACTAGTATCGGCCATTTTTTGTGCTTCTGAGGTTGCGAAGTTTGCTTGTCAATCTCATAGTCATTTTGTAACATGAACTGTGGAAGTGTGGCGGTATCCATGTAAATATTTTGAAAACTTGCAATCACCAAGTTCAGTGATGGATTCTTTATGAAAGGCCTGCACACGTCAGCAAAAGAGATGCGGAATCTTTGGTAAACAAAAAAAAATCTAAGGAGATATTTAATGCAAAATCGTGTTAGTCAGACAAAAGATTATCTTATTCCTTTCTGAAATGACACTTTTGTAGTCCTTACTGACAGTTCTGAGACAAGTTTCTGTATTTTACTATTTTTGAGGTCTTTTAGGAGAGAAATAAATAAAAAAATAGTGAATTTCTTACAGGGCCCCAAAATGAGCTCCCTTTTTCCCTAATGATATACTTTGCCATATATATCATTTTGTATATCGGCTCATTTGAGCGATTTTGTATCACCCTTTTCGAAAGGGTAATTTTGTAACAAACAATGTTGTATATCTTCGACATGTATATGCTTTTGTTACTCGATCATTTCATTTGAGAGATTTTGTATCACCCTTTTTGCAAGGGAAATTTTGTAATTAAAAAAAAAAAACATTAGTGGGGGAAAACAGGGCTTGCTATGGCCCTGTTTAGCCCCACTAATGTTTTTTTTAAAGTTCTGTTAATCGTCGCTATATAGTGACGTTTACCAGTGTCACTATATAGTGACGTTTATTAGCGTTGCTATATAGCGATGCTTATATAGTGACCGTTCTTTTTCGATGCTTATAACGATGTTAATAACGACCTTTGCGCCCATTTTTAAAAAAAAATTAGTGTAAAAAATGTCGGTATTTTTGTCGAAAAAGGGCCTATGCCTTGTAGTGGACAATGCCAAAAGACTAAGAGAAACAAAGAGTAAACAAGGCATTGCATGTATACCAAAAGTAAGAACAAATAGCAAAGAAGTTAAATCTTATGTGCTATACACACCAACTTCCAAGACTAAAAAGGTATGCAAATTGACTTGAACTATGCAAAGAGCTCTTGCAATCCAAAAGAAAAACCATTTATAGAAATTCTTCAAAGATTGGAAACCTTTATAAATGACATATATGCTTCAAAATGTCACAAAAACCATATGAACTAGCATTAGTCAAATTGACAAAATATTTTATGAGTACATAACAATTATTTCTTACCAAATACAAACGTCTAGATCTTTCATATGTCAAAGATTGGAAACATGTTACAGAAATTATATATCTAGTATATCTTGCTTTGGACATTATTACTTTAGTCAAGTGTGACTATGGTAAAGTACTCTGTAGGAGCGCAGTAGGAGCGCACTGGACGCAGCGGTGGTCCTAGTGGATACTTTGTGTGGTTATTTGGGGACACCTGACTAGCTTGTGTTTTGCCATGCTAGATGGTTGGTATTGTGTTTGATTCCATGTTAATATTGATGTCACTAGTGTTATTGGTGTTGTGCTTGATTATTGTGCTTTGAGTGCGGTTATGTTGGGATCGATTGATTCAGTGATTCATTCAATTGATTGCTAATAACTAATGTAATTGGCAGCTTGAGTACATGTGATGGAACTCATAGCGAGGATTGGAGTTAGTGCGAGGGTACTGATCGAGGTGTCGCACAATGCATTATTTATGGCCATGGGCCAACTTTGTATTTCTTTATTATTGCAAGTTTGAGCAATACATTTTGGAGTGGGTATAATTCAATCTTGGGCCCTAAGATGGCTATGTAAAGCAAATCCCTCATTTTGGAAAAGAGGGATAATTTTGGCTTCTTGGTGCTTTTATGAAATATCATAAATACTCTATATGAGGAAGCATGAGCCACTAATCTGAGGCAGGGGATTGTACCCAGTCTGCTGTCGTTTTCGAGGTGTGATTGTGTTCTCATTCTCCAATTGATTAAGTGGTGAATTTATGTGGAAGATAATTACCTTTAAGGTTTTGATGGGGATCAGAGCTTTTGTCACGCTCTCTGTGGTGGAATTAAAAAAAAGAAAGTCTGAAGCTCCCTCTTGTGGATTTTTTAAAAAAGGACACTTTGGAAAAAAATTTACTTTTGGCAAAGCCTTCCAGAATCCAAACAGCAGCCTTACCTTGCCAGCCCTTCAATGAATCGTGCGAAGTTAGAATGCCTCTCAGTCTTGGATTATGCGTAGCCTACATCTAGATTCCGTGCCCTCAGAAAGTCACTATAGCACCTCGGCTGGTGTGCCATCGCCGCCAGACTGCAATAACAAAGTACTCTTGAGGAGAGCTCTCTAGACCTTGGAGTTTGCGGCTTTGCCTTTACTCAACCTATGTAGTAGCCTCTACCTCGATTAGCTGCAAAGGCCAGCCACCTTTAGAGACCTTGGGGGTCTCCCTCTATGTGCACCTATTTGCAGAGTGCAGACCTATAGCCACCGGCAGCCCGGCTCATCAAAGTAGCCTCTGCCCGCATGCAGTGCAGCTGTGCACTCAAGTAGTCCCATTACATAAAAGCTACCTCTATTGTTACTCTGCTAGCCTACGTAGCCCGCCTACTACACCTCTGTGCACCTGATTATCTCTACCCCACTGTGTATCTACCAATCCCTACAATCATACAAGCATGTCATTCAAAGCAATGGCATGGCTTCTCACTCTGACAATTCAGGGGAAATGAAGGCAACGTCACGAAGCATTTCTTTCCATCTCGCTACAAAGCAAAAGGTTCTTTGACAATTAAATAGAAGGATCAAGGTATAAAGGCTCAAAGGCTTTTATTCAAAAAAGAAAAGAAAAGAGAGAGAGCCCAAATGTTCTCAGAGAAAGACGTAATTGGCGATCTAAGGCCACTCCACTGACCAGCAAAGGTGTATGTTTTATATATATATATATATATATATAAAAGAAAAATTTGAAGAAGCTCGAATCAAGAAGGCAATTTGGAACTACGAAATCACCGTTCAATTAATTGGACAACGGTCGAGTGCAAAGATGACTACAAGTGACATGATCAGTCACATATCTCCCAGTCTATTCTTTTCTACGTCCGATCAAAGAGTAAGATAATTGATTTCTTTTGCTTTATATTTCATACACTTAGTATCTTCTACCATCCATTTCTTACCATACACTCGAATCACACTTTATTTCATCCATTTAATTCTCATACACTTATTATCCTTATTTGCCTCCGCTCTGCTTTATTTGTAATTATTGCTTTATCATGGTGAATCAACCACAAGCACCCACGCTACAAGTGCAGTTAGATGCACTTCAGGCACAGTTGGCCAATGAGCATGATCATAGGGAGAGATTGGAAAAGAAAATCAATGGTAAGAAAAGGAAGAGGTATTCATGTGATGATGGGTCATCCGACGATGATTCGGACGATGATCATATTAGCAGGACAATCAAAGCCACACTGAGAGCACATAATTCGAGAAAGGAGAGTAAGATAAGTAGAAAAGCATTCTCATTTCAAAATTTAGATGGAAAGAAAGAAGCATGCACTGTCTTGTCAGTCAGCTAGATGATTACTTTTCAGGGTAGAAATTCTCTAAAAAAGATAAGATTAAATGTGCTGCAAATCATTTAGTTGAGAGTGCTGCACTTTGGTGGAACATCACTAAGCATAGTAAAAGGCGACCAAAATCTTGGAAGTCTTTTAAAAATCCCATCAAGAGAGATTTTATTCCCTCACACTTCAAATCAAAAACCAGACAAGAGTGGGATACTTTCAGGCAATTTGATAAAGAAATGATCTCCACATATACTGATAGGTTTTGGCAAACGTTGACCCAATGGCAGTCCTTAGAAAAAGTGAATGAGCGAGATCAACGATGGAAGTATGTGGTAGGTCTAAAATCTAGGTTGAGAGCTGAGATTAACATGTTTCGTCCTCGCTTACTAAACTCTACAATTTCTCTTGCAATGAATTGTGAGAGGAAAAATGGGATCCCAAAGGAAGGGAAAGATTTGGAAGGGCTTGTACCCTTCCATAAGAAAAAGAGGTTTGATAAAAAGCCCTTCTTTAAATTTGAAAATGGTTTTGTTCCACAGAAGACAGATTCTTCTTTGAAGCCGAATGGTGAAAATTTTTCGAAGAAAGAAATAAGGTGTTTCAGGTGCAAGAAGGTGGGACATATAGCTACTGAATGTCCCAAAAGAAAGAATATCCTGATGGAAAAAGTGCACATGATCGACGACGAAGTATCCAAGCAAGAGGGAGGTAAGTACAATTGTCATGCTCTTCTGAAAATGGAAGGTTTCATTAATGGAAAAGAGGTTGTTATTCTACATGACGATGGTAGTACACATGATTTCATTTCAAAAAGAGCCTTAGCAAAGCTAAACCTGGAGTCATTCCCATCTAACTATAAGGTCAAAGCTACTTTTACCAAGACAAAGTATAATTGCACTAGAGAAGTCAAGAATCTTGAAATTTCAATCAAACCATACAAGTATAGATGAGACTTTTTAGTGGCACCCTTATAGGGAGTTGATATCATCTTAGGAATGTCATGGAGACATCAATATAATCCTAAGATAGATTATGCTTCACATCAGATGTGGAGGACAAACAAGAAATATGTCTAAAAAGCTCTATGAACTTGAGATCAATCCTTTACTCAACCACACACAAGCTAAGAGAGCAATTAGGAAATGTGAAAAGACATATCTGATTTTGGTGAATACTCAGGGGGGTCACTATGTACAAACCCTCTATATCACGTGCGTTCAAGGCCTATATTTAAAATCCCTTATCTGTAAAATTTTTCATTAATAAAATGTACCCCTTTTCTAAACAAATCTGTAATTTTTTTCCAAAACTATTTAAAATAGTCCCTTATGTATATTTATTTCTGTAAATTTTAGAAATAAAAAATATCCTTTTGTTGAACTCACGTGATAGAGTTACATATGATGAGTGACCCCCCCGAGGGTGAATACACTAATGGCTACTCAGCCAAACACTAAGCCTACACACCAAAAGTTTCTTTCTCAATTTTCTAATTGTTTCTTAGAAGATCTACCACCTGAACTGCCATGTTCTCGACCTGAAGATCATAAGATAGAAATCCTACCGAGCAATACTCCACCTTGCAAAGCTCCTTATAGAATCAACCAGCTAGAGCAAAAGGAAATTCAAAAGTAAGTGGAGGAACTGATAGAGATAGGATTGAAAAGACCCAGTAGTTCTCCTTATGGAGCACCTATCTTATTAGTCAAAAAGAAAAATGGAACCTATCGAATGTGCATAGACTATCATGCACTAAACAAAATCACAGTGAAGAACAAATATCCAATCCCTAGGATTGATGATCTTTTGGACAAATTGAAAGGGGCCAAGGTCTTCAGTAAGATAGATCTCAAATGCGACTATCATCAAGTTTGTATGGTAGAAGAGGATATATACAAGACTACCTTTAGAACGCAAAATGGGACATTATGAATTCCTAGTTATGCCTTTTGGGCTAACTAATGCTCCAGTTACTTTTAGTAGAATGATGAACCGAATCTTTCTTAAACACCAAGATTGTGTGGTAGTATTTTTCGATGATATTCTGGTGTTTAGCAAAGACATTGAGGAGCATAAGGAACATCTGAAGCTAGTCTTTGCACTCTTGAAAGAAAATCAATTGTACATAAATCCTGAAAAGAGTAGTTTCTTTCAAGATCAAATAGAGTATTTGGGTCACATTGTATCCATCGATGGGATTCGAGTGGATCCAAAGAAGATTGAATGCATAGTCACATGGCCTAAACCCCGAGATATACATGAATTAAGATCATTCTTGAGATTGTGTAGCTTTTACAGAACGTTTGTCAAGAATTTTGCATACATTGCACATCCATTGACAGACCTTCTTAGAAAAGCTAAGCATTTCTTATGGACCAAGAGTCAAGATAAATCTTTTACAGCTTTGAAAGAATCTCTCACACAAGCTCCTATATTGCAACTACCCGCTTTCTCTAGACCATTCTTGGCAGTTGTAATCGATGCTAGTGGATATAGAATTGGAGCTGTACTTATGTAAGATGGACATCTAATAGCATATGAGAGCCAAAAATTAAAACCAGTGGAATGCAATTATAGCACATATGATAAAGAATCAACCATTATTGTGCATGCCTTACGAATGTGGAAACATTACTTGATGGGAGTTGAGTTTGTTATCAAAACTGATCAGCAAAGTATTAAGCATTTGTTGACTCAGCCACTAATATCCAATAGGGACAAGTGGGCATCATTTATACAAAGTTTTCAGCCCATGATTCAGTATCAACCTGGAAAAGAAAATGTAGTTGATGCTCTTACCAGAAAGCCAAGTATTAATCACATCACTGCTGTACAGACCCACCCTTTCAAAGGTATGAAGAATTCTTATCAAGAGGATCTAGACTTTTCCTATCTATGGAACAAATTAGAGAATAATAATTGGAATCCTATGTTGAACTATTCATGCAATGATAGATACCTCTTTTATCAAAAGAAATTATGCATCACTCGACCCTTTAGACAAATTGTAATGGAAGAAATGCACCAACCACCATATATGGGACATTGGGGAGTGACTACCACTTTACAAGTGATAGCAAGGGAACTTCATTGGCCGACTATAAGAAAAAATGTGGCTAAGGTTGTTGCCAAATACATCACTTGTCAAAAGATCACGAGTTATAAAGGAAAGACCCCAGTATTTCTAATGCCTTCGCCTATTCCTATGCAACCTTGGGAACAAATATCCATGGATTTCATAACAAGCTTTCCTACTACAGCAGCTAATGTAGCCCTCTTTGCAACTAGTTGATCTAAGTTGCACATGCACCCCTTTCACTTTATGTAGGCCATTTCTCAGGTTAGAGAGCATTGCCTCTTGGGCATGCATCTCCCGAGGTGTTGGTAGGGTTGTTATGATTTTTGTTATGAATTGTTATTATTACAGTTGCATGATGTTCCAACCACTGGGCTGGTTTAGGACAATCACTTTTAGTACACCAAGCCTAGTTTAAGAAAAGAAACAAGTAAACTATCCCAAAGCTCAGTCACAAACAACCACCGGGCTGGTTTAGGAACCACTAACCTGCGTTGTATGTAGCATGTGTATGATGTGCTCCTCAAACACCTTTCATCCTGTCCGCTTCTTACAGATGTTCTTTCTATTTGGAGAAACTCTCGTATTTTTGTGCCAAAATGTCATCTCTGCAGCAACAATTTCCACACTTAGGCTGTCTCTCATTTTCTTGCATTCTGTTGAAGCCCAAAGACTTCTCGAATCGGGATGATCGTGCATTGCTTCTGCTCTACTTTCAACTGTTGGAGCCATGTTGGTCCTTCTGATTGACAATATCTTTGACATTGTCTGCCCAAGCCATTTCTCCTTTGTTTCAGGAGACACAGACACTATAATCTTTGGCAAGCCATGATGAACAAAGATATGCTTGATGAATAAATGTACAGCTTGCTGGATATGGGGGAGGAGCCACACGACAAAAGGGACACTTTTTGGCCTGACCTTTGGAAGGGCTTAGCGAGACGATCATCTTTAACAAATGAAAATTAGAAGAAATTCCCCAAAAAGATCGAATTTTCACGGTTATTATTGGCTTTGTTTCACGAGTGGTGCACGGGTCGTCATGTTCTGTTTCAGCTCTTGCATTCTGCTGAGGAGTATCTGCACATGTGAATTGTCTTTGAATGCCGTGATTTCTGCAAAAGTTCATGAATGTTGAAGACATATATTCACCTCCTCTATTTGATCTCATGACTTTGATCTTTTTGCCTGTCTGGTTTTCTACTATGGCTTTGAATTCTTGAAATCTGGAAAAGTCTTCAGACTTTTCTTTAAAAAAGTAGACCCAACAATATCTACTGTAGTCGTCAATGAAAAGTCAAGTAGTAAAGTGAACCATTAATGCTGTGGGTCTGGGCATAACCCCATACATTTGTATGATGCATGGGATGCTTTGGGTAGTCTTTATCATATTCGCAAAGAGGCCCATGTTGCCTATTTATGCAAGCAATAGGCTTCATGGTAATTACTACCTGGTGGTGCTGGCTTTCTGTTATGGAAATTATATTTCTAGTATATCTTGTTTTGGACATTATTATTTTAGTCGAGTGTGACTATGGCAAAGTACTCCATAGGAGTGCACCGGATGCGGTGGGGCTCCTAGTGGATACTTTGTGTGGTTAGTTGGGGATGCCTAACTAGCTTGTGTTTTTGCCATGCTAGATGGTCAATATTAAGGGTGATTCCATGTTAATACTAATGTCACTAGTGTTATTGGTGTTGTGCTTGAGTATTGTACTTTGAGCACGGTTATGTTGGGATCGATTGATTCAGTGATTTGTTCAATTGATTGTTAATAACTAATGTTACAATTGGCGGCTTGAGTACAGGCGATGGAACTCACAGTGAGGATTGGAGTTAGTGCAAGGGTACCGATCGAGGTGTCGCACAATACATAATTTATGGCCATCGGCCAATTTTGTATTTCTTTATCATTGCAAGTTTGAGCAATATATTTTGGAGTGGACATAATTCAAATTTGGGCCTAAAGATGGCTATGTAAAGCAAATCCCTCATTTTGGAAGAGAGGGATAATTTTGGCTCCTTGTGCTTTTATGAAATATCATAAATACTCTAGATGAGGAAGCGTGAGCCATTCATATAGGGGGGGGAGATTGTACCCAGTTTGCTATCACTTTCATGATGTGATTTGTGTTCTTCTTCTCCAATTGATTAAGTGGTGAATTTGGTGTGGAAGAGTTTACTTTTTGGTTTCAGTGGAATTAGAGCTTTGGTCACACTCTTGTGGAGGAAGAAGGAGAAGCCTAGGGAAAGAGATTGGAATCTAGAGTCAAGAGTACCACTTGACTCGTGTGCAGAATCAGAGCTAGGGAGTTCGCATCGAGGGATGTGCCCGTACGTGTGTTTTGGAGCCAAACAAGCCTTGTTGGTTGCATCTCTTTCATAGTCCAAGACTCCAAGGAGTTCTACTATAAAGCCTTCAACTCCTTGCCTCCTCAACACCAATGCCTTTATATATATCTCTGCTTAGGTCCTTGCATTAAACTAAAGTGCACAATCCATTGGGGATTTGGGAGCATCAGGCTCGAGACAATCGTCGTGCGCTCCACCATTGCATGTGCTGTGCAATGTATCCTAGAGTTCATGCCCATTAAGACCCCTTGGCTATCATGCCCCCATGAACTACTCATAGTTGCATATCACACCCACAGTAACCATTTTTGCCCTACCAGTGCTGCCATAGTGCCATGCCCTCATGGATTCCGGAGTAGCCTTTGACATCTAGGGACTGCACCTCCGTGCACCCATCTATGGACCTTCTCATCAAAGCAATGACCAATCCCAAAGCTATACAGCTACAACCAGCCCGCCCAGCTACCGTGTAGCCAGTTGTCTTGACCTTGGGAGTCGATTCCACTTTGTGCGCCTGCATAGACAGTCCACTAGTCTGATTCTCACAAGCAGCCATCGCGTCGAGTGCACAGACTCCAGAGGTCCTACCCAGCAACTGTCAGGCAGCAGTAGGTCCTCACTCCTCAGTGCTCACTACCCTCAAAAAAATCAATCATTAGCATTGAGAAGACTTGGGGGGACTTGAGATCATACAAAACCAAGTCAAAGACTTCTTTGACTACATACAAAGTAGGGTAAAAGAATAGACTCAAGGGTCTATATTTACAGAGAGAACCCCAAGGTTCAAAAGGCCCTTTTAAGCCCAAAAAAGAAAAAATCAAGGAAAATTTAGCAAGCTATGACACCCAACAAGGAGAAGACCACAACCAAATCTGAATGCTCAAATCAAGGAGGCAATTTGAAACGAATAGGAGTGCATCGGACGCGGTGGGGGTCCTAGTGGATACTTTGTGTGGTTAGTTGGGGATGCCTGACTAGCATGTGTTTTGCCATGCTAGACGGTTGGTATTGTGGGTGATTCCATGTTAATACTGATGTCGCTAGTGTTATTGGTGTTGTGCTTGATTATTATGCTTTGAGCGCGGTTATGTTAGGATCAGTTGATTCGGTGATTCGTTCAATTGATTGTTAATAACTAATGTAATTGGCAGCTTGAGAACAGGTGATGGAACTCATAGCAAGGATTGGAGTTAGTGTGAGGGTACCGATTGAGGTGTCGCAAAGTGCATTATTTATGGCCATGTGCCAATTTTGTATTTCTTTATTATTGCAAGTTTGAGCAATATATTTTGGAGTGGACATAATTCAATTTTGGGCCCTAAGTTCATTACAAGGCATAGGCCCTTTTCTGACAAAAATATCGACCTTTTCTATACTAAAAGGTTTTTTTTTATGGACACAAAGGTTGGTATTTACGTTGCTATAAGTGTCGAAAAAGAACGGTCGCTATATAAGCGTCTCTATATAGCGACACTGGTAAATGTTGTTATATAGTGACACTTGTAAACATCACTATATAGTGACACTGTTAATCGTCGCTATATAGCGACGTTTATGAGAAGCTTTAAAAAAACATTAGTGGGGCTAAACAGGGCCACAACAAGCCTTGTTTTGCCCCACTAATGTTTTTTTTTTAGTAATTATAAAAGAATGTTTTGAGATAATTATGAAATTCAAACTCAAGAAATTACGGGCATGCAATTAATCACTTGTGAAAATTATGAAATGACATAAGGGAAGGAAGAGTAGGAGGGGTCGCTTATGTTGTGCTGACTTGGGAGATGTAGACGAGTGAGCACACTCACATCCCTACAAGTCTCCACTTGGTCCTGAGACTCAGTACCAGTCAGGTCCCTTTCCCTCTCCTACTCCCACTGCTACTCCTCGCTCCGGAATCCTCGCTCCGGAAACGCTCGCAATAACACCACCCGCTCTGAGTCTGCCACTACCATGAGTCTCCTATCAATTCACGATTGCTAGAGAGATAATAGAAGATAAAAAGGGCAAAGCAGTGATGGCCACCATGAGGCGGTTGATGAGCCAGCACTTCAGGAGTGGCATGGCTACTGACTGGCAGTACCAAGATGACCAAAAGAAATAGGCAGTTATTGATAAATTGAAAAGGCAATACCCTAACCTCCCAAATTGGGAGTTCAATGAGAATTACATGCGAGAGCGCATGGGTTTGGTCTTGAAGCATCGTAGGTCAACCTTGTGTACTTCGATCGCAAAGGGGAGGGCTAAACCCAGCTAGGTAGACAGAGCTAATTGAAAATTTTTCAAGAAGCAGAACAGGGACCATCCCAAAATGTTCGAGGGTCAGAGGAGGGTCAAAGGAGGGCTGTGAGGAGATGGTTGGACTGCGTAGGTACTTCGCACTTTGGTGCAAGTGGACGGTTGGCGTTCGAGGCAACCGTGGTAAGTCTACTTCTTCTCATTTAATGTATTGTTCTATTTGTTTTACTACATATTGCATGCACTTTATCTAACTCTCGTAAATTAGATTCACAGCAAGCTGCGATGGGTCACCTTTTTACAGACTCAAAGACGAGATGCACCTTTCATGTAGGAACAAAGCCGTGGTTTATTGACCAGGAGGCACTTGGGGCGACGGTCGATTGGGTTAAGGTGGCTGATGGCATGGTATAAGTCTACTCCTACTTGTAATCTCACTTTTCAAACTGTTTTATTCTTTAAGTTCCAATCTATTTTCCAATTAATATGGTTTTACTCTTAGAGTGCAAGTTCGAATGTCCCATCAGCGAAGGTGAGCGGTGATGATGATGAGGGATTAGGCTTACACGGCTTCGACGAGGGCTAGGGATCAGGCGCAGCTGACAAGGGATAAGGATTACGTGCAGTAGCTCATGAGGGCCAAGGATCAGGCACAGTAGCTCACGAGGGCTAAGACGAGGAGGACGACGATGATTCGGATGAGCAATAGTAGTAGTAGTAGTAATAGTTTGAATATACTTCACCATGTATATGCTTTTGTATATCGGCTCGTTTGAGCAATTTTGTATCACCCTTTTCGAAAGGGTAATTTTGTAACAAACAATGTTGTATATCTTCGACATGTATATGCTTCTGTCGCTCGGTTCATTTGAGCGATTTTGTATTACCCTTTTCACAAGGAAAATTTTGTAATAAAAAACATTCTTTTGTAATTACTAAATAAAAAACATTAGTGGGGCTAAATAGGCCCTGTTTAGCCCCACTAATGTTTTTTTTAAGCTTCTGTTAATCGTCGCTATATAGTGACATTTACCAGTGTCGCTATATAATGATGATTAATGCTATCGCTAAATAGCAATGTTTACCAACGTCGCTATATAGCGACGATTATATAGCGACCATTCTTTTTCGATGCTTATCGCGACGTAAATAATGACCTTCGCGCCTCTCAAAAAAAAGCTTTTTAGTGTAAAAAGGGTCGTTATTTTCATCGAAAAAGGACCTATGCCTTGTAGTGGCATAGACATTTGGCTCTTTACTATATGCATTGTTGTTATCAAGGTCTATTATCTCTGAAGCTTGCCAAGGATGAAGTCTATTGCATCTTATTGCCACACCCTTCTTAATCTTATAAGTCGCATCATCCATATCTAAAGTGTTCTTCAGAAAATTAACAACTTCTCTTGATTCACCAGACCAAAGCAATAGCCCCCAATCAATAATGCCAACTTGTGGACAATGATCCTTGGTAAAATCAAGCATCACATTGAAAGGGTAAGGATCACAATGTATAATGCTTGCTCGATGTACAGTTGCTAACGCATCAACCATTGCATGTATGATGTCCGAGGTAGCCTCCACAAATGCCTTTAATCTAGTAATCTATGTATCACCAAGTACTGGATCTGGTTCTCTCCTAATGACTCCATTTCCTTTCAAACATAACACTTGCTTTCTAAATGTCACTTTCTCAAAGGGTAGCAGCATCATCATATCTCCAATACTCACTCCATTGAAGTACGGAAAAATATTGATGTAAGGTAAGCTTCTTGTAAATCCTAATCCTTTAGCCTCTTCATTTTCTTAAAGGCCTTTCTACGATCCTTTGAAATTTCTTGTGCCATTCCCCAATCAATGATTCCAATTTGAGATGCACCGTTTGGTGTAAAATCAAGCAAGATGTTGCCAGGGTGCATGTCTATATGGAACCATCGGGCCTCATGCAAGCATGCTACTCCAGCCAGCAGAGCATGGATCAAATGGTGTACATTGGCACAAAAGAAGTTAATTGTGTGCACAACATCTCCAAATCCTTTGATTGCATCCTCTAGCTTGCCTTCTGCATGTGCTCTCTTCTCTACTCCTCCCTTCAAATGCATATCAAAGTAACGCCTGAAGGACCCTTCATGAAATGGTAACTGAAGGAAAATTTGAGAAAAGCTCCCACCATTGTGATGGTCCAAAGAGGCTCCTCTAGAGTAGCAACAATAACACGAGCAAGAATAGGGTGTCTTATTTGCATGCCCCACTCTCTTCATGCTTCTTGTCTACGATCACTAGCATTTCCCTTGTACTGCTTGCCAGCATACCACATGTGTTGCAAGAAACTATGACAGCCTATGAGACGGACTTGATAAATAGACCCATATGTTCGAGATCCAATCTTTTCACCTACAAGGATCTCTTTCTCAGTGATAAATGTCATAAAATTAACATTTCTTACATGGCTAGCTCGTTGTTGTATCTTTTTCATGTCATCTCTAAGAACCCTTCCTTTCATTACTACTCCTTAGAGAAATGCCTCCTACCATCCCAAACTTTAAGGCTAACTTCTTTTTCCAGATTTCAATTCTAAGGTTCTTCTTATCAGACCGTAGGACCTTACTTTTATGCATAGCCCATAATCCATCCCATCGTTCCATTTGTGATGCACTAACATCATTGGCAAATCCTAGTCTTGTACCACACATTTGCTTAAATCGTGTGTGAGCATCACCAATTTGGGATTCAACCCAAAGCAATGCATCATAATCCCAATTCACAATGTTGACAAGCTCATGGGTTTTGACATCTTGTTCTAGCATGCTCTTTTTGTCATGTAAGTCCTTCGCCTTGAAATTACTCAACCTATCAGTGCTCTGATCTATTATGGTCTCCATTTGTCTAGCATTTGCTCTCTAAGTGCATGGTTAACTTGCTTGCGTTGTTTCACCGTTAATGCATGCTTATACTTATTGCTAGTAAAAACCTCCATTTCACAAAAAGTTGTGTGAAAGTTTGTAAATCCAAATATAATATCTACATGTTAATACAACTTGCTCACAACATATTGCACATGGTATAAAATCCTAGCCTCAAAAGTGGTCCCATCTAGCTTTTCTTAGGCTCTTCTTATTAGAGCATAGGACCTTACAAAATTCATGCAAAAAAGAGAGTAAAAAATCTAATTATCGTGGAGTTTAAATAAAGTTTTATCAATGGTTCTGACTATGTACATGCATAGAGTGGACTTTAAATCAAATAGCCATGCTTCTTATGTAGGAAAGAAAAAACCCGTTAGGTACCTCTCTCTTCAAAAGAGTTCAAGAACTTGACCTTATAAGTGGTCTCATCTAGTTCCATCACCTTGTGCGCATAGGGGCTAGAAACCAATTCCTTGGTGGGTGGGGCTTAAGAGAAGGCATAGAGATCTAGCTTCACTACTACCATGAGACAGATGCAACCATATGTAACCTTTTCATATCCAAGCTACACTACTACACAAGCATTTTAAAGTAAATAGCATATGCAACCATTTCATATCCAAGCTACAATGAATCGAAAAATGACTAGGTGTCAAAACCTAGATAATTACAATTAATAATTTAAAGTACAACATGAGAAGTCGAATAAACGACCAAGTGTTGAAGATTTGACTATTGTATTTTGTGACAAGTTACAACAACACCACAAGCCAAATAAATGACCACATGTTGAAGTTTAAATAATTATTTATGATGTAAGGTACAATGACACCGAAAGCCACGTGAATGACCAAGTGTCAAAGACTAGTTATTTTGCAAATTATATACCTAAGAAAACAACACCACAATCTGACTAAATGACCAAGTGTTGAATCCTATTACCCTTCTAAGATTGATGAACAACATTGGCAGTCGAATGGTACGATTAAGTCTCGGGGGGGTCACTCATCATATGTAACCCTATCATGTGAGTTCAACATAAGGTTATTTTTATTTCCTAAATTTTACAAAAAATTAATTTACATAAGGGATTATTTAATTTTTTTTTGGAAAAAAAATACAGATTTGTATAGAAAAAGGGTACATTTTATTAAGAAAAAAATTACTAATAAGGGAGTTTACAAATATGCCTTGAATGCATGTGATATAGAGGGTTTATACGTAGTGACCCCCCTGAGGATCAAGTGTTGAGCTAGTTTCAAAACAAGATAAAGGAGTCCTTATAACGACATCGAAAGTCGAGTATTATGACTAAGTGTCGAAATGCAGACTTACTTATCTAATTGCACCTACAACCAAGTAGTACGACCTAGTGTAAAGAGATAAGCACCATACAAATGCATGGCCCAAAAGATAACTCAAATATAACATGATCTATCAAGTGATCGATGCATTGTGCCAAAAGGCCACATACGACAGTACATCTATACCAAATAGTCATATAATACAAAAAACAAAAGGACACATCACAAAACATTGACATATTATTTTAAATACGCACTTACATAAAACATCGCGCTAAAAGGTGGTGGAAGTTAAACCACAAAATATCCAATGCTCTTAATAAGAAATATCTAATGTATAGCTCTATATGTAATTATATGTATAAAAGAAACAGTACACACACACACACGCATTTACAAGAAAGCACACATGCACACCACACACACACACATACACACACACACACACACACACACACATCACTTCCCTCATTTATAAGTAAGATATTGAGTTATGTATAGCTCTATATGTAATTATATGTATCAAAGAAACACACACACACACACACACACATTTACAAGAAAGCACATACATGCACCACACACATGTACGCACACACACACACACACACATTTACAAGCAAGCACATGCACACACTACACACACACACGCATGTGCACATACACACACACAAACACACATCACTTCCCTCATTTATGATATGATCTCTTGGCTACTAAGAGAGTCTGTTCAAAAGCTCGAAGAGCCAATGAGACGAACAAGAGAGAGCTTCAAATAAGGACAAAAACACAACTTAGTGCTTGGTAGAGAGAGGTTGGAAGAGCCAGTGACACAGGAGAAGAGAGAGTGCCTTGGAGGGAGAGGCAACCAACGAACACGGAGAAGAGAGAGTGCCTTGGAGGGAGAGGGAACTCGCTCACTGTACAAAAAATCCATTTCTTTGTGTTTGGGCAACATGAATATCTCTACGAGAACGCTAAGGAATACTACAGAGCGAGGGAGGCTCAACAGGCACCCATTTCACAATGACAAACCATGTCACTTCTTATTGCTTAGTCTTGCTCCTCTCTGCCATCGTCCTTGGCTTTGATCCCGACCTCCTACACGATTTGTACGTGGGTGACTTAGCTTTCGCCTTGTACCCCAACAGCCATGATTGAGCCCCAAGACTTCGTCTTTACAGAATTGTGTAAGGCCGACAACACCAGTGCTAGTTCTACAGGGATTGCCCGCACCATGGCTTTTGCTCTGTAGTTTCCTAGTCTCAACCATCCATTAGGAAAAAAGGGAACTCATTTTGGGGCCTTGTAAGAAATTCACTATTTTTTGATTTATTTCTCTCCTAAAAGACCTCAAAAATAGTAAAATACGAAAACGTGGCTCAGAATTGTCAGTAAGGACTACAGAACTGTCAATTCAAAAAGGAATAAGACAATCTTTTGTCTGACTAACACAATTTTGCATTAAATATCTCCTTAGATTTTTTTTTGTTTACCAAAGATTCCACATCTCTTTTGCTGACTGTGCAGGCCTTTCATAAAGAATCCATCACTGAACTTGGTGATTGCAAGTTTTCAAAATATTCACATGGATACCACCACACTTCCACGATTCATGTTACAAAATGACTATCAGATCGACAAACAAAGTTCGCAACCTCAGAAGCACAAAAAATGGCCAATACTAGTGAGTCACTATCTCAGAAGAAGCGATTACACCATCTTCACATCGACTTAGAAGAAGAATATGCTCCAACACAAAAAAGACGAAAGGATACGGTGCTGAATGCTCAACAGCGGGAAAATATGAGAAGAGAAGGGCTTCAACATATTGACTTATGGTGCGATGGAAGCATATATCCAAAATGTCAAGTAAAAAACTCTACACCTCCATTTGTCAATCCCACCACATTACTGAAGTTTGCCGGCGATGGACAAAATGGACTTCTTGGTTATATTTCAGCGCAGTCTGCATTTGTGAAAACGTATAAGATGATGTACCTACAAGAAAAGGGCGCCAAGATGCAGGAGATAGCCATTCGTGCAAAATTGGAGCAGCAGTTGCAGAATGAAATTGAGGAGCATTCAAAGAGTAAAAAAGAGTTGACAAGAGCAAGAAAGAAGAGAACCGTGCTTGGAGACAGACTACGTAGCAGGAAGATTAAAAACATTGCAAATTTGAAGGCTGGGACTGGTGGATGCAAGCGACGAATTCAGGAAGCAAGGTTAGATTGAAATTTATCATTTTGTATACTCAAAAAGGCTCTCAAATGACTATATCTAGTTCGTCCCTTACCGCAAAACAAGAATGGAGGTGCTGAATGATATAGGCATATTGTGTTGTTACTATAGCAAATTATTGGAGCCTGCAAAAGAAAATATGGATCCGAACCTTCTTCCTGTTAAACAAATGAAAGGATTGCTTTCTTGTGGTGTAGCAAAAGGTTTGATTGAGGAAAAAAAATACAAAACAGTCAAACGCAATGTTGTAGAGGACTTTGTATCCAATAATCAAGTTGATGGCACTATAATCCAAGAGGCTCTTGATGTTAGTGAAGTTAGCAAGAAGGGATATAGTTTGATTTTCCATGCGATATCCTCAACTTTGAAAGATCAAAGGATTAAACGAGTTTTACTGCCAAATCCAGCAACCGTGTGGAGGATAAGAGGTCATTTGAATGAAAGTATAGATGAGTTTATTGGGCAATATATCCATATTGAAGAAATATTTCATGGTGGTAAAGGAACCACTGTGTATGATCCTTCGAACAATATATTTGTAGATCTACAACAACTTCAAAGAAGAATGGTCAAGTTTTATGGAATAACATTTCAGGAGTGCAAAGGCATTTTGAAATTTGTTATCAAACTGGATGAGTGTGAGGTTGTAAATGAAAAGAAAATGGAAAGAGTTACTATTACATTGATGAATGGAGCAATTGATACATCATTGACTGAAGCGAGTTCGAAGTTTTTTAGTGTGCAGTTAGAGAAACACATATGGTGGTTAAGCTCGTTCCAGGTATGATCATTTTTTGTTTTGTACTTGATTTTGGTCATTGTTTTCAAATCTGTTATAGTAAGACTTTTGTTTTCTATAATCTGGCAGGTGAAGACAGAAGACCATGAAACACTAGATTGGGTGTTTCACCACACAGAAATACCAAGAATAATCAAAAGGCAAGTGCAAGGCGAGAATCTCCATGTTGCAGGAAAAGGTGATTTTCAAGTAGAGTGGCACATGGCCGGGGATCTTAAAACACTTAAGTGCATGTATAACGTTAGTAAAGGAGGCAACTCAAAGTCTCCTTGTCTTTACTACAAAGAATCGGCTCAAGTAATGGATTCAAAATGGTGGAAGAGAGCACCTAATAGAGATAAAGTTGACCCTGACTTCAAGGCCATTCTGGACATTCCACTATGTAATGTTCACATCTGCACATTGCATGGTCTATGTCGAATTATTGAGAAATTGGTATTTTTATATATTGGATTTGCTTGGAAACTCCGTCCCGAAAAAAATAGAAAGGATGCTCTTCAAGCATTGGAAAAAGTGTTATCCGATATAGGTCTGCATGGAGGAGATGTTCAAATCACAAAGGATTTTAAAAAGTCTACCAATGGCAAGGAGGTACCAATCAAGCCCTCTATTGGTGGTGTTAAGCAAGAAGATTCTTGTCTCGACCCAAGCACAATAAGCAAGTAAGGCAAGGTAGAACAGTTTCAAAGATTAATTATGGATTGTGGAAGCAAGTCCATAATGCTGTGAAAGATCATGAGGTAGATGGGGAAGCACGAAATAGGAAGGCAGAGGTGTGGAGGTCTCTTGATCAACTCTTCATGTTCTGTGACAAAGTAACATGGACAAAGAGTGATTACAAGAACTTTGAGGAGGCAATTAAACATTTTGGGAAGTCAATGAAAGACGCATGGACAGCCTGCAATATAACTCACTACATGGTAAGGTTCTATCTTCTTCTTTTACTTAAGTGTGATCCTCTTTTTTTAATTACTTACTATGCATTCTTATGTCTTACAGCATATCATCTACAACCACCTTCCCTATTTTGTCAAAAAGTATGGATGCCCAGCAATTTGGTCTACCCAAGGCATGGAGAAGTCTCACTACATGGCACGAGAAGTCTCACTACATGGCACGTAATGCATTTTTCAAACACACACAACACTATGGAGGGAGTCAGAAGGCAAATAGTCTGAAGGAAGTCTTCCAATGGTACCGAGGCATACTACAGAGGCTGCATGCTAAAAGAAAAGTTGCTAGCTCCAAAATCAAGCTTGCTTCTCTTCTAGCCCAAAAGCAAAGACGAAGACAAACTCTAGATAATTCAATGGCAACAGAGAGACATAGACAATGGAGGGAATCGAAGATATTTAGAAACCATAAATGGACAAGTAAAGATGAATAGGACTCATTTGTAACTTATTGGTGTTATGTCCACATGTTTTCAAACTCAATCAATAGAATTTTTTTTTGTGGAACAAGTGACTCTTGGTGTTATGCATCAACAGTATTTCTTTTGTGAAACATTTGATCTAAACGTAATACAATTTGTTCACAATTTCAATATATTGTTTGTTTAATATTTAACGACACCACTCTATCTAAATGTACAAATCATTTCATCTCTTATTGTTCATTTATACAAGATCATACCAGACATCAAAGACTTTGTACAAATCAATTCAACTTCAATATAATGTTTGTGCTATATTTGATGACTAAATCCTATTTCTCCCAGGGCCTGCCGATCGGAACTCTCTTTTTGATCTTGATTGGAGTATTTTTCTTCTTTATTGGCTTGATTTCGACTGTCTGTTTATCAATGCTTGCCTCTGTTGCTTGTCTGGGAGGGGTATCCTTTTCTTCAGTTGTCTCCACTTGTTCTTCTTCTTGGATTGTAAGGCCTGATGCAATCATGGGTGGCTCTTGAAACCTTATGAGCTTGTGTTTTCCATATCCCTCCAGACATTTGGGCTCCTTAACACCACATGCTAATGCATAAGAAGTGTAAGACAAAAAGTAAGTGGCCCTAGACGCCTGCTTATTCACATAATCTCCAAATATATCTATGGCAGACAACCTCTCTATCAAAATGATCTTTTCCTTTCGCCATGAAAGATCATGTCCACCTAAAACCCTGGACAAACATTTTAAGAAGTAAACAATGGCTTCTCCATTGTTGCTCAACTGCCTATGGTAAATCAAGATCTTAGCACTGCCTAGATCATGAATATAATGAGCTAGGCCTAACATTTTGCGAAACCCAACCGGCCTGCTTCCACTTGATCTCTGGAGGAATGTGTCATCCTCAATTTATAGCTGCCACATATCAAAAGATTGGAGTGAGACAATACACAACCTACAAAACAAAGTTAAGCAGAAGACAATGTATTTGATTTGAAGTACCTTCTCATTTTCATCAGCAACAAGCAGTTCATCTTTCCAAAGATTTATTCCTCTCCCCTCTTGTCCAGCCTCTTCTTTAAGCTTTTTTATGTATAGTGCTGAGAGATTCATAGCTTCCTGTGTGAGCTGGAAGGCAGCTTCATCTGGCTCTTGGAACTTTTCAGCCTCCTTGAAACAAAAAGTAAGGGCCTTTGCAGGATCAAAAATTGTTTCCAAAGCCAATAGTGAATGGTCATCCTCTATGCCAACCTCCTTATCAAGCCTTGAAGCCTAGGCAATAAGGGAAATGGCATAGTCCTCCCTCAAATTGAACATACACTCTATATCATGGAGGAAAACATAATCTTTTCCACCAATCAAGACACCTGGAAGCATGGGCACTGCATAGTTGCTGCTCTAAACATCAAAATATTCAATTGGCTCTACTCCCCTAAGAGTTTTTGTCCTCAGTTGAACAAGGTCAAGAGCAGCCACTTGCAGCCCTTCATCCTGAAGGTTGATATCTTCTTCTTGCTCTGCCATTTCTGTTACCAAAGAAACATCTTCTTTTTCCTTTTCTTCAGATGTGTCTTCTTCTTCAGTCTCCTGCCCTTGTTCATCCAAAGACTCCTGACTGAAGACAATGTACATAAGGAATGCCATGGTTTCCTCAAGCGCTCTGAACTTTTTGGTATGCAAGTTATAGTTGAATTTATATTGATCAGGCAGGATGTCAAATCTTCTGTTCACATGGTACCTCTGCCTGTCAATGGAGACAATATGATTTATATGCACAAAAACCTTTTCTCCTTCCACAATTCTTCCTGCCTCTTTCGGTTCTTTGAAGGTATCCCAATGGTCTGAAAGAAAATCTTTGTGATGCTCCAATACAGAGCTCATTGTGAACTCCATGTTGAAAATACTGTGGTATATGTGGAAGTTACTCTGAGCCTTGCATTTGTGAAGAAACTCAAATAGGAGCAAATCTGGAGACTTGTCCTCTTCTGGTTCCTTTTGTTTTGTGATGGAAGAATCATCATTTTTCTCCAGTCTCTTCCTTTTGCTTGTTCAAAAATTTATATACTTTGAATTCTATATGCGCAATCAGTGAATGCATAGGATATCACCACATAATTCCTTCATGAGCTCTCATGACTCACCTGGTGATTGCTGTGGTCTAATAATAGCAGCTGAAAAGTCCAGCTTCCTCTTGAAAGGTGGGGCCTGGGAGTCAACTGTTCCAAATCTCATCATCAAGGAAGAATTCCACAAGGCCAAAGATAGCAAAACAATGAGGTAGAAGTGAGAACCAAATCAGACATAGGAATTTGTAGCAAAACACGATGGGGGACCATTTGGAAAATATAAAGCACTCTCCTCGCATTTTGTTGCAAATTCTCCAGTTCTGTTGATATGCATGTCAAATCAAACACTAGGTTCATCTCATTGATTCTTGGACAGTATGATTTGATATGCAAGAGAAAGGTTGGAGCAAGTGAAGCTTTTCATGAGGAATGTGTCAACAACAGGAATTTGCAGCAAAATGCGATATGGGCTACTTAGAGATGTATAAACCACTCTCCTCGCATTTTGTTGCAAATTTCTAGGTTCTATTCATATCCATCTCCAATAAAATTCCTGGGTGATTTACCACATTCTTGGACAGTATCAATTGAATATGTAACAAGAAGGGTGGAGCTGAGTGAAGACATTTGGACATCAAAAATCCAATGGATGGAAGAAATATATGTCAAAAAACATTGAAAACAATCTAGAATTCTGACCTTTTTTTTCCTTTTCCATGCTGTTGGAGTTGCACTGGTGAATCTCCTACTCTTTCACTAGCTTGAACTCTGCACTCAAGGTAACCTAGAGATCTGGCAGTGGTAGTACTCTTCAGGCAGGTTGCAGTCTGGATGGAGTGTGCTGGGTAGGAAAGGATCAGAGAGAGAAGGAAATGGAAGATGCGAGGGTCCTGACAAAATATGAAGAGGGGAGAGGAGAAGAGTGGAGATGAGGAGAGAGGGCACAGCTAGAGAGCACACCACAAATGAGACTAACTGTACACTAGAATTAGTTTAAAAAATAGAATATATACAAACCCTTTTAGGGTTAGGGTTAGGGGATCTAACCCTTTCCTTTATAGCACTCTATAAGGTTAGTGCTATGCACATATGATCACGTGATGGTGCTATGCACACATGATCACATGATGTTGAGCATGAACTCTCAACACCTTCCCTCAAGATCAACATCATGAAGTAGGCCTTCCCTCAAGATGATGATTCTGGGGAATCGAAGAAGGACTGAGCATTACATTCCATCACACCCCTTTAATGGGAATGTCCTTCCTCTGCATCAAACCAAGAGCTAGTCGGTGTTTCTCAAATAGCTCTTTACCGAGTGGTTTGGTAAAGATGTCTGCAACATTTTCTTTGCTATCACAATGCTGCAGTGTGATGTCACCAAGTAACACTCTTTCTCTGATGAAGTGCTCTCTGACATCAATGTGCTTTGTCCTGGAGTGATATACTGGATTTTTGGCCAATGCTTGAGCCGATTGATTATCACAGTATATTGTTGTTGGCTTTGACTCATCAAAGTAATCTATTTCTGACAATAGTCTTCTGAGCCATATAGCCTCACATGAACCTGTAGTGAGTGCTCTATATTCTACTTCAGTTGAAGACAAAGAAACAGTTGGCTGTTTGTTTGACAACCATGATATAGCACCTTGACCAAGGAAAAATGCATATCCCTGTGTGGATCTCCTGGTCTCATGATCTCCAGCATAGTCACTGTCACAGTATCCATGCAACCGTGGATGACTTCCTCTGTATTCTATCCCAAATTGTCTTGTACCTCTGATGTATCTCAAGACTCTTTTGGCTGCATTCCAGTGAGACTATTTTGGATTTTCCATAAACTATGCTAGTGAGCTTACTGCATAACAAATATATGGCCGTGTGATTGTCAGATACATAAGAGATCCAATGAGTTGCCTGTAGTATCTGTCATTGACTGTAGGCTTTTCTGAATCTTTAGTAAGTTTCAAACTCTGTTCCATGGGAGTGGCTGCAATCTTGCAATCTGCCATATGAAACTTCTTCAGGAGACTGTCAACATACTTGAGCTGACTCATGAACGTGCTATCTAAATCTCTCCAGAACTCAATTCCAAGACAATAGTGCATGAGTCCAAGATCTTTCATGTTGAACTCTGCAGATAAGTCTTGTTTTAGTTTTCTGATGAAGCTATCCTTGCTTCCTGTCACAATCAGATCATCTACGTACAAAAGTGCAATAGTAATATCTTCCCCTTGAACTTTGTAGTAGAGAGTATGATCTGCATTGGACTTCATGTATCCCAGATCAGCAAAATACTTATCAATTCTGATGTACCAACTTCTGGGTGCTTGCTTTAAGCCGTAGAGACTTTTCTTGAGATGGCAAACCTTGTTCTCCTTTCCTGGTTCAACATAACCTGCTGGTTGTTGCATGTAGACTTCCTCGTCTAGATAACCATTGAGAAATGCATTCTTGACATCGAGCTGATACACATTCCATTTACTGAGTGTCGCTAGTGATATCAAGAACCGTATAATGGAATCCATCTTTGCTACTGGAGCATAAGTCTCATCATAATCTTGGCCATATTGTTGTGCAAATCCTTTTGCAACTAATCTGGCTTTGTATCTCTGAATACTGCCATCTAGATTGTACTTCACTTTGTATACCCATTTGTTGGCTATGGCCTTCTTTCCTGGTGGAAGGTCGCATAATTCCCAAGTGTTATTTTTATACAAAGCATCCATTTCTTCATTCATAGCAGTTTGCCATTTTGGCTTATCTACTGCGTCTTCGAATTACACTGGCTCTTCTGTAGCCATGATGGTAGTCATAAGAGCATAGTTGGTGGTTTCCACCTGAATTGCTTTGCCTTTCTGAGCATATGTCAATCTGGCTGGTGGTCTGCTTTCCCTAGTAGACCGTCTGAGCTGCTGTGGCACTGCTTGGGGTGTTGGTGGCAATTCTTGCTCTTCTTCATCAACCTGTTCTGTAGATGACTATGAAGTCGATGCTTCTATCTCCTGTGTAGGTGAGGTTTTCCATTCTGATTCCTCATAGAAGATTACATCTCTGGAGATAATAACTTTGCGGTTGATGGGATAATACAATTTGTATGCTTTGCTTTCTTCACTGTAGCCAACCATGATGCATTTGCGTGACTTCGCATCCAATTTCCTGCGATGATCATCATGTATGTGGGCATATGCTATGCAACCAAATATGCGGAGATGCCCAATGCGTGGCTTGTGTCCAGTGAATGCTTCATAAGGAGTCATACCTTGTATCGGTTCGGTAGGAAGCCGATTAAGCAAGTAGTTAGCTGTAGCTATTGCTTCTGACCTATACTGATTCGAAAGATGCTTTTCACTAAGCATTGCTCTAGCACTGTCTGCTAAAGTCCCATTCTTCCTTTCAGATCTTGCATTTTGCTGAGGAGTATCTGCACATGTGAATTGTCTTCGAATGCCGTGATTTTTGCAAAAGTTCATGAATGCTGAAGACATGTATTCACCTCCTCTGTCTGATCTCATGACCTTGATCTTTCTGCCTGTTTGGTTTTCTACCATGGCTTTGAATTCTTGAAATCTAGCAAACACTTCAGATTTCTCTTTTAGAAAGTAGACCCAACAATATCTGCTATAGTCGTCGATGAAGGTCAAGTAATAAAGTGAACCATTGATGCTGCGGGTTTGGGCATAACCCCATACATCTGTATGAATCAAATCAAGAATACCTCGTGCACGAGAGGTACTTCTGACAAAGTTGGTTCGCTTTTGTTTGCCGAAGCAGCATGCTTCAGAAACCTTTCCAAGAAACTATAGCTTCGGAATCCCAATTGCCATATTTTGATTCCTGAGATCTAACAAGTACTTGAAGTTGACATGACCATATCTGTTGTGCCATTTTGCAGATAGTGGCATTTGTTGCATTTGAGCTGACATGGCATGCTTATTTGGTACTGTAACTAGCATCCTGTATAAGCGTCCTTCCTTGACACCTTTTGCTACTAGCTGACCTCTTTTGGATTTGTCTCTGATAGTGCATTCATCACCGTCGAAGATGACTTTGTAGTTGTGTTCCGTCATTTGACCTAGTGACAAAAGGTTCTTGCTGAGCTTTGGAACATAGAGCACATCTTTGACTAATCCTTTTGTACCAGTGAAATTGTTCATAGGGATAACACCTGTCCCTTGAACCGGATTCGGTGTATTGTCTGCTGTGTAGATGACATTCTTTTGTCCTTCTAATGGCTTCATTTCTGTGAACCATTCCTGGTGATTTGTCATATGAGATGATGCACCGCTGTCGATGTACCAAGGATCCTGTTCCACTTGGTCGACTTGATAGCTGAAATCCTCTTTGGGATTGAAATCAGTGTCTAGGTGCATTGTATCAGTCTGATGCAATTCCTCACTTGCAAGAAACATATTTCCATGTTCATTTGCAAAATGACTATGACTAGAATGTCCACCACGAATAATCGGGAATTCCCTCGATTACTACTGGATTGACCGCCTTGGTCATACTGCTTCTTGCGGCAATCTCTTTCATAGTGTCCAAACTTGTGACAGTAGTTGCACTGGATGTTTGACACATTGGTGGATGCATTCCCTCATCCTTGGAATCTTCCTCGATTGGAATGATTTCCTCTTTGCTGATTCTGATGTTGCTGAGGATGCTGTTGATGCTGTTGCTGATTCTAACTTTGATTTTGTTGATGATGACCACTTTTCTGATATGATCTACCTCTGTTTCTGCCTTTGCCTCTGCTTCTGTCTGAAGCTGTGAATGCCTGATCATTAGAATGACCTTTACGTGTTTGAATGGCCTGGGTCCTGAGTTCTTCACCAAGTAGAACTAACTGAAGTTCTTCCAGTGTTGGAATTTGCCGTTGGATGGCAATACTCTGGACTAGATTCTCATATCCTTCTCCTAGTCCATTCAGGATTACTTGAACCATTTCTGCGGGATTCATAGTCTCTCCTGCTGCTGCAAGTTGATTGTTGTAGTCTTTGATGCGGAGTACATAAGCATGACCGGTTTCATTGCTATTGCGGAAACTCTGGTTGATCTGGTTTCTCAGGGTGAGAATCCTGGATGTGTTCTTGGACTCGTAGAGAGCTGCAAACATATCCCATGCTTCTTTTGATGTCTTGAATGTGTTGAGCTGTCCTGGCATGACATCTTGCACATTCTGCTTGATCAGGTGATAGGCATACTTGTCTTTCTTATCCCATTCTGCTTGAGCTCGGGCAATGGCAGGATCTGCTACTGGTGTGGAAACTGTTTGTGTAGATGTAGATCCCGATGTAGATCCCGTTGCTGGTGCTGTGACAACAGATGGAGTAGAGCTACTGGTGGCTGGATCGGCCAATGGTCTAGGTATGGATCCATCGACATACTCCCATTTGTCCTGAAGCACAAGAATGGTCTCCATTCGGTATTTCCATGTACTGTAATTGGAGTTGTCTAACTTAGCAGATGCCTCCAGATTGAGGTTGCTAGTCGACATGGTGCAAACAATGTACTCAAAAGTGTCCTGAAAAACTCTGTATGAATCAACTGCAAATACACTGAAGATGCCAAGTGAAATCTCTGTACCGTCGATGAAGATAGAACTGCAGTATATAAGATCTGATCTGTGTTACAAGGCTTGTGGCAATGATGCCGGGATTAGCCAAGAGGCTTTACAAGGCTGAAAATGATGTGCACGATGCCGTGAGATAGCCAAATAGGCTTTACAATGGTGGCATGTGTGTGTGAAATCAAGTGCTATCTGCCCATTGAATCAATCTGCAATGCCTCTGAACTCTGAAGTCTGCTCACTGAACTGATGAACGTAAGGTTTCAGGTAATATAATGATGTGAAATCGGATGTGAGTGTATGGACTGACTCCGAGTAGGTACTAGTTGAGAATTTCGGGCATGGCTTAGATTGGCAACTTGGGGAATTCAAAGCGTCCCCTCTATGGCAATCTAGTCTACTCCCCTGCCACCACAAATGACTAACTGTACACGACTAACTGTACACTAGAATTAGTTGAAAAAATAGAATATATACAAACCCTTTTAGGGTTAGGGTTAGGGGATCTAACCCTTTCCTTTATAGCACTCTATAAGGTTAGTGCTATGCACATATGATCACGTGATGGTGCTATGCACACATGATCACATGATGTTGAGCATGAACTCTCAACAGGTCCTGGTAGGGATGAAAGATTGGGAGGCAGGGAAGGGAAGAGTGGTTGTGGAATTGATTATGAAATCATGAATGGCACAAATTCCAAGGCATAAAGTGTACCTTTCACACGTGCCAAATTTCAAACTCCAAGAGATCTGGGTCCCATCCACACGTGTAAAAAACGACTACATTCCACACGTGTGGGATTTAGTAGCTGCCTTATTTGTATTTTGCACTTATTTGTGGTATCCTGTCTCAGCCCTCTTGCCCTCCAGTCTCTGCTCTCTTGCCTCCCTACCTCCATACTCTGCAACATCAACGTCCTGACCAGCAGCACAGGTTCATCCCCAGCACAGGGTACTCATCAGTAGCACAGCACACCCACAGATAGATTTCAGGTCAGTAATAATGGGTTCTTCCCTCAGTCTCTGCAATCTTCTTGCCTACCATAGAAACAACACTTCTTGCGTTCCATAGACTCAATCCATCTTGCATGGACATGCAAACACCTTCAAATGACTGAAGGCATATTCCAGCATGCTGCCTTTGCAGGAAAATGCGAGGAGAAGTCCTTAGGAATTTCAAACAGCCGAAATCGCGTTTTGTTGCAAATATTGAAATGTTGCTTCATCCACCCCTGTCATTTTGGTTTTGTGACTTCCATAGCAATCCATGGCTATACTCTTCTTACATAAACTCCATTCATACTGTATTTAGTTGTAAAGACAGAGAAATCACTGTAGGAATGCACCAGCATGTCATTTTATGAATTTGTAGGAAAACGCGATTTGGACCTGTTAGGAAACTCCTCGTATCGCGTTTTATTGCAAATTTTTCAATGTTGCTTCATCCACCCCTGTGATTGCCTTTTTTTTGTCAAAACATGTTCTCCATGGCTGTAATCTCTTTCCATTGCTTTGTATGCAATTTGTCAGAGTGATGGCAAGAACCAAGTCAACTGCAAGAAAAGTTGGCAAAGGGCCAGGGCTTGCAGCAACAGCCGCTGGGGTAGGTACCAAGAAATTTAGTGTGCCTCCAAAGGGAAGAGCTGCACATGGTAGGAAGGGTAAGCCAATGAGCCTGCTCAAGCAAAAGGCCAAGAGATTGAATCATGGTGCAGGTGTGCTAAGGGAGATCAGGAAGCAACAGAAAGCTATAGGCTTTGCAATCCCCAAGGTACCTTTTCAAAGACTGGTGAGAGAAATATGTGATAGTTGGCACCTTGGGTTCAGGTGGAACAGGACTGCCATTCTTTCCTTATAGGAAATGGCAGAGGATTACTTGGAAAAATATTTTGAAGATGCAATGCTGGTAGCAGCCCATGCTCACAGGGTGACTTTGATGGCCAAAGACTTCAACACTTTGTCTAGAGTGAGATGGAGGTATGACAAGCTTGTTCATCCTATGGAATGGCAGGACATAAAGATGAGAGACATATTATTAATTCCACCTACAAGGAAGTTGAAGGTAGATGAGGTTAAGGTTGTCGAAGTAACCCACTCAAAGAACACCAGAGGGAAGGCTGCTTATGAGGAGTCACTGAAGCAGCAAATAAAAGAAACAAAATCTGTTATAGATGTGGAGACTAGAATGAGAGAGCTGCAGATATATAGAAGTTTGCAAGAGCTGGGCCCTAATGTAGTTGTCCATATTGAGGATGAATTTTCAGTGAATGATTTTGACTTGACAAAACCATGCTTGGCAGCATTGGCTCATAAGAATGAGTATTGCTTAGATACTATCATTCTTGCAATGCTCTAGTAAGTGTCTATTATTTTACACTTTTTGCAAAACAATCCTCGTTGTATCTCCTTTATACCCTACCCTAATTATTTTTTGGTCCTATGCAGCATGATGAGAAGCTGGCTTCACCCCTCTGTATAGCATACAGTCCATATTATTGATCCTACCATTTCTTCTAAGTTAAGAGATGCAAAGGAAACTCCCATCAGTATTTCCAACTGGTTCAGACACTGCAATTTTGAACTAGTAGATGTTTTTCTACTTCCATACCATAACAGGTATGTGGGTGACTGCTTCTTTTAAGATTCTTCTTTAAGATTGAGAACTCTTGTAGCCTTTGATTTCCTAATGCTTTTTTCCTTATGCAGTGACCACTGGAGTTTTGTTTCTATTGACATCCAGCAGAAGCAATGCTTTATATTCAACTAGTATCTTAAAAACACACACAGAGAGCTGAAATTGTAAGTACTATGTGTGCTTTTTTATCTTAAAACTTCATTATTTTGATATCATACTAACTAAATTATATGTATTGCAATTGTATTGGAAGGCTTCTAGATGCATTGGATCACTGTCCTCCTAATGTCTCTCTTTTGGATTCAATAGAGCCAATAAATCTAGAGATAAAAAGTCGTTCCCTCTACTGATGTCTATTTCATGCTATGCCTTTGAGCTTATTGAATAATTTTGTTTTTTCCAGATGTTAACAATTTCTAACATATCTTTCCAACTGTACAGACACCACAACAAGATGATTCAAGTAGCTGTGGATGGAGAGTGTTGATCAGTGCCAAATATTTACTTTCAAGCTATTTTGAGAAAGAACAGCCAGACCTTGTAAGAAAAGATAATTTTCATTTAGCTTGAAGATAATTCATAATGATACAAAGTGTTCTAAATTATCATATGCCATTGCACATAAAAGAAGATAGCTTCAGCTCGAACTATGTATATAATTTTAGAGCTCATACAATTTGGAGGTTTTTGAGCTATGCCTCCCCCAAGCTTATTGTTCCAGCTACTGTCGAGTTGGGTGAGAGCTCTAAAGTACAAGAAGGTATCATACACCTTGATGCCACAGATGAAGCTGATGTGGTGCCACAGGAACAAGCACCTAGTGCTGAGGAGGAGAAGCCACAGGAGCAAGGACTTGCTGCTGATGTTGTTGAGGAGAAGATGGAGCAGCAGCAAACAGATGCTCCTGGGATAGTAGAGGAGACAATGGAGCAGCACCAACATACTGTACAAGACAGGATGGAGCAACAGAAAAGAGATTCTCCAAAAAATGATGATAGGGAGATCTTGGACCATGTAGAGCAGCCTCTGGATCAAGCTGTACATAAATAGAAAATGGATGTCAGAAATATGTTCTACATGTACAACCAAACACTTCTGTACAAAATCTTACTTGATTGAATACAAAACCTTTATTTATGGAGTCTATGTTATCTCAATTTTCAAATTTTTAATATCTTTGCATTTTATTAAGCTCTCTCTTCTTTTGAGCAACTGCAAAAAAGCAATATGAATCAGAGCAGTAAAGTAAACTAATACCAATGCTTAATGAGACTAGGATAAATTAGATGGTGTACCTTTTTATTATTGTAGATAAATAGAACCTTCTGTTGTAGATAAATTAGATGGTGTACCTTTTTATTGTTGTAGATAAATAAAAAGTCGTTTGAAATAGAACCTTCTGTCTCAAATAGAATGTCATTGCACAATTGAGCTAGGGAGCAACATTCTCTTAATGAGATATTGACTAGCATATCACCATTCTTGAAACAACATCAATATCAAGAAGTTTATTTTCTGCACCAAAAGAATCTTCATCTTGATCCATTGGGACTAGTTTTGTGCCTAGCATTCGACTGCGCTTATAATAAAAAGAAAAAATAAAATTTTGTGATGCAACCATGTACTTCAGTTGCATAGAAGGTTGGACAACCTCACAAAACACTGAACTACATGTCTTCTTATCTCAATCTTTATCCAAAAATTGTGGCATGCATGCCGAACTTGTTGCTTTAACTGTGAACATTGTTTTTGAAACCTTCATTGGAAAGGTATTAAACAAGTCCACAAAAACTGTGAGAGGCATGCATAAGGAAATTTTTATCATCCTTGTGGCAATATTGGGCCTCAGAGCTTTCTGTACTTCTTTGAAAAGCTTGGCCCTATATGCCTCTGTAACACTAGAATGTGGGTGAGGCCAATCCATTGAATTCCATGCCGGAAGGTCTTGTTTTATTAACACACCATGTGTGTTAGCATTGTCCAGCAACTGATAAAAATGATCAGTAAAAAATATACCTGATTGAGCTAGCTCTGTTGCACATCGACCTTGGTATTGTTATTCTCCTATCGATCCATGCAGAACATCTATAAATCCCAGAATACAATCGATGTTTTGCCATGTCTCATACGATGAAGGCTATAAATCTAAAATAAAACAACACAAGAATGTCAATAAGCAAAGAAAGAAAGCTTCATCTTAAAAATCCATACACCTCGTAAAGAAAAAAACCACAATAAAAAAATATACAATTAGGCCTGTATTGTAGAAGATCTTTTGGATAGTCTCGCAAGATAAGTTCTTTATGCATGTACACATGCTGAATCAAAACTTCTTTTACCAATATCTTCCCTCTGGTGATTTTAAAATCTCGTACTCTTCCCTTCCATGACGCCAAGAAAATGTTTTTTGTCTGGGGTCTTTTTCTTTTGCTAGGTTGCATGAGCACCCATGCTCCTTTCAAAACACTAAATCTTTCCCACGTTCCTTCTGTTTTGACTGTACTTGAATTCTCTACCGAAGAAATAGAAGAAGCAGGTCGACGGGATAAGGATGTGTGGTATAATTCTGCCTTCATAGCATTATCATCCACAGAGCGTCTTCCACAAGAACGGCCATGGTTTTTATTCACCATGGAGATTTTCTGAATCTGTAACAATAGCAAAGTAATGTAAATAAGATAACAAATTGAAGTTTTAACAAAGAGAAAGTGGGCAGACAGATAGTTGACAAGAAACATCTTACTCTACGCCAAATAGGATCAAGGGAGCAGTTTTGGAAAAGAAGAGGCTGATGCATAATGAGGCAGTGGTGTAGAATGGTAGACCTTTCGAAGGAAAGACGACACAACATTTCAAAGTGCAAAGGAAGGTGGAAGCGGGAAGGCCCTTGTCAGATAAAATGTTAGTTTAGATTCTATCTTCTTGTCCAAAGATCTTGTGAGAATAAAAAACCAATCTCCACATTAATGTAGCACACTTGTACCTACATAAAGTATTGTTTCTTTTTTCTATTTTCTCTTATTTTCATGAATTTCCAACGTTACGTTGGCCCTCTATTGATTGGTTGAGAGCTTATTTTTCCAAACTATAAAAGGCCCCAAAATGAGCTCTCTTTTTTCCTAATGATAGTGAGGTAGGGAAACCATCACATGTGCTCACCGATCAGATGCTCCTAAGTCCCGACTCCCGAGCCGAGTTTCGCTCTTAATTTGGCCAACCCATACGTAATTATTTAGCTGCGACTCGTAATGAAACATTGCACTTGCTGCGCTTCAGAACTTAGAAGCTCTTGAGTCTCAAGATCGCTCAGCTTAAACACATTTATGCCCATGGCACTGTAAATTTTGTGTTGGTGGATGCTCAACAATGAAAATTGGAATGCAAGCAGCGAAAATCCGGAAGCAAGTTGCAACGGAAGCTTTAAAATTTCAACAACAAACTTATGGGTCGATGAAAACGAGCTGCCTTTAGTTTTTCTACATCTGCTCTCCAATCTTCTCACTCCCCTCCTGCCTCTACCTCATTGTACAACCCCTTGCACTCGTATATGGCCCAAGTTCCAACGTAGAGCAAAATTTGAATGAAGCATTGAACAACATATCGATTGGAATTTGGAACAGAGGGCTCCAAGATCTTACCAACTCCAAGCTGTTGCTACGATCTACCTCTTTCTGCAGAAAAAGCTTCTAATTGGCTCCACGATCCATCCCGATTCCCTGGCTTGCATGGCTTGGCCAGCCTGCTACAATCTTCTCACTCCAGAGCTTGACCAGCCCTGTGAGCCAGCAGTTGAGCCGTCTCAGCATAGGCGGGTACAGGAGTCGCCTTGAGGAAGGCACAAACAGTGGGGATTTGGGAAAAGGAAAGAATGGAGTCATGAATGAAAATTGGGCTCGTGGCCCATGGGTTGTAGCCACAAAATTGACGACAGTGAAGAGGATAGGCTGCCATAATCCATTTCTTGCAGCTACCTTCGTTGATGGGCATTAGGGACACAAACTATCTCATGATCCGCTCATTCGGAACGATGCTCTCGTAGAAAGCGTACAAGAAGTGCTCGAGGAACGTCTTGTTAGAAATAAGAATAGCAAATGAGAACATATTGTCTGGACTCTGAAATTTCTGTTCTAGTGCCGTCATTGTAAATGCCAACTAATTTGCAAAAACATGGAAGCTTTGACGCAAACAACACCTACGGACTCTAGAGCAGATAGATAGAGGCAGACAGATCATCTAGTGGCAATCTCTCTCTCTCTCTCTCTCTCTCTCTCTCTCTCTTTGTGTGTGTGTGTGTGTGTGTGTAGACTCGATGCCCTTCTGGGCTCGCGCATAACAGCAAAGCACTCAGCAGATCGAAGAGCAGAAAAATCTGTCTAAAGGTTCAATAATGGAGAACCTGGTGGATCCATTCCTCCAAAAAGGGGATCCATTGTGCCAGAATCAAGCTTGAGAGTCGACATTCCAATCCCGTTTCGAATCGATACCCATAACCCGAATCCCGATATATGGACGCAGAACATGAGGGCAAAGGTATGCAAGGGACTCAGGAGGCCATGGGATGAATCATGAAATGGGTGCTTGCAAAGGTATGCAAGGTATTAGGGAATAGGGATACTTGCATCACAGTGCCAGTTGTGCAGGCAACCCATGAAACTCAAGCGTACGCAGGGAAGCAACCAGCAACTAGCTACCGAATAGCAAATGAGGCATTATGATTGAATTGCAAAAATTCACAGTTCAATCTTCAAAGTACCTGGAGTTTAGACTGTGGACACTCGATGCTTGCAAATTGGGAGTCCGTAATACGTATTCGTGAATCGGGACTTGGGAGCTTGAATAACTTTGCACTATGTAGTGTGTGCAGTATAGTCTGGAGTACGAGCATGAGTCTGCGGCTGAAAGTTCAAGAATGCAAACTTCAAGAAAGGTCACATCAGACTCCAGAGTCTTAGAGTTTGCACAATGCGGCTGAGGCTATCTACTATTTAGTGTTAGATTACTATTTGGCAGTGTATTAAGAAGCAACTAGACATTGTATGGACGTGAACCCTGGATCCAAACAACTCCTACAAAATAATGTCTCAATGATGTACAATCGGTCCTTTTGTTAAGGCCACGAGCCAAAGTGCCGTGAGCCTAAGTCTGTAGAAGAAACATCCTGGTAGAATAGCTGCATCGGTGGCAAAGCTACTTCTTGTTCATTGAATATACTTAAATTATGTATATGTGAAGAGTTGATTTCTTCTTGATTTCTTAGAAGTTTGATTTGCATGCAATTGCCAACACACCCAACCATTTACGACATATTCTACATATGAGTCTACTCAATACGATCATAACAATCCACTAAAAAGACTTGAAATTCCATTAATTAACATCACGAGGCTTACTTCAGAACTATCTTACCAAACCCCTGCCAAACCCCTTAGCATCCACAACAAATTAACCAGTATGGCACACTCAAATCAAATTACGACACACTACGTGGATGACTCAACTCAATAAGAACATAAAAATCCATTGTTCATTGATGAAAAACTTTTGCAAGCCATATAAAACTTTTCTTGTTAATGAAACTAATGCAAAAAATCATCGAGAAATCATCCTTGGATGTTGCCTTCCTTTAGGGACAATGTAAGGAGAATGTAAGAGGAAAATTTCATTGATTTGACACAACATAAAGACTATATATCACCACAGCAATCTAAGGTAGGGATTTCAAGCCTTCTTTAAAGTTTTGGGCTCATTTTATGTCACAAGACATGAACCACTCCTCAACCACTCTTCCTAAAGAGTTTGCAAATGTCCATGTTGCATGCTTGCAATTTCTGTACAGCCTCTAAAACTTTTGTAATTTACACTACCCTTCTGTATTTTAACATTTAGGCCTTAATTTACTTCCTTATGTATATATAAATCTGTAAGTAATGTAATTAATAAAGACCCATATGTTGAACTCATGTGATAGTGTTACATATGATGAGTGACTCCCCCATGTTAAATTATTACTCTTTAATTAAGAATGTTATTGCATCAAGATGCCTTTGAAGTTGACAATTTTGGGTAGTAACATAGGGGTAAATGGGAGAGCATAGGTATGGACTCCCACTTGGACATTACATGGGGTTGTTTTAGAGGGAAATCCTAGCATAAGCCTCATGTTGTTATGGAAACTATATGAATCAAGTTGCATACACATAGCCAGAGAAGGTAAGATGGAGGAATACTTCTTCTAGTTCTTCTAAAATGGGCATCTCACCAAATACAACATAGACTAAGTGTGCCATGTATATATGCACACCAAGAAAACCAACACAACTACATCTAGAATGTAGGATAAGATAAGTTGCATGTCCTAGTTATTGGTCACCAGTGTGCTCTGCCTATTAGTGATGAGTAGGTGGATAGAGATGCATCTCCATCATGGATGATTTTTTCATGTTAGTTTCGTTAAGAAGTGAAACTTTTATATTGGCATCGCAAGTTTTCATACCCTAATAAAAATAAAAATTTGAGACATTCGCCAAGATTTGAAACTTTTATGCATAGCCTTTAATAGTTTCGCCAAGATTTACATATGTTACTTAGATATTCTAAAGAAAATACATAAAATCATACTTATTTTTGTCAATATAGTGAAGCAAAAAAAAATAGCTTGAAAAAGTTTCGACAAGATTTTATATTAATATGAAAGTATAGCTTCGATAAAAATATCCATGATCTCCATACATCTCAACACTCTCCCTCAAGCTCAAGTCACAAGGAGGATTAGTGCTTATGTACTCCCAGTCTGTAATAAACTCGTGGAAGTAGTCAAACCTCTCATGGGGCAATGCCTTTGTGAACATGTATGCAATTTGCTTCTTGGTAGACACATGCCACAAGTCTACCTCTCCACTAAGAATCTTCTCTTGAATGAAATTGTAGTGGATCTCTATGTGTTTTATACGAGCATAAAACATAGTAGACTAGAATGTATTGGTCATCTTGTATAATGTTGGACCGATTTGCATCATCACCATATTGGGAATAGTTGTTTCCACTAAAGGTAGGTTTGGGGTCTCCCCACTCACTAGGTAGCTCTTCCACCAATACTTGATTTAGGGGAGTAGTTCGTGGTGGTGGTGGTTGAGGTCCAAGAACTGGTGGGGGTGATGGAATATTTTGAGCCTTCAATTGCCCTTGATCTGCTAATGTGGCTCCTTGTATTGTCAATTGTTCTTGATTGGATGGATTGGGCAATGTAGGCAATGTTAGATGCGGCCTTTGTTGATACATGGATTGAGGAATCACCCTAGGATCCCAACATTGGAATGTGTCGTGATTTTCCCAACAAACACAATGGACACAATAGAGTGCTAGCCTTTCTCTAAGAAGAGGGCCCTCATTAATGGGATGGTTTCCATGGGATACCCCACACCATATGTTATCTCTTTGTGGAAATAGATAGGGATTGCTAGGAGCATCTTTCAATGTTTTTTCCTTCCATTGGTGGCCCAACTTGTTTAATAGATTGGTGGCCAACTCTTCCATGTTTAGCACCTCGGGCATCATGCTTGCATCCTTAGTTGCTTCTAAGGTTGAATCTTTTGCTGTTTGGGACATATCAGAGGAACCTAAAGATTTATCCCTTGGGGCTTCTCCCTCATGTTATCCCCTAGGCATATCATTGTCTTGCTACATAGCTCGAACAAGGTGGGATTCATAGCAAACAAATGATCATGTAGCTTAGCATCCTCTAGCCTTATGAGGAACTGTGGCAGAATCTGCGCATCACTCACCCTCTCATGGGGTTCACATATCTAGTTCAGATGTTTAATCCTAGAACTCAGTCTCCTTTGCTTCACCTCGTAAAGCTTTGTTAATTGGGTTGCAATTGGGACCACCGGGGGCAAACCCCACACTAAAAGATTTATGTAATGTGTCCCAATTTATTTTCTCCTTAAGGTTTAAGGATATGAGCCATTGTCTAGCTTGCTATCAAGACTCAAGCCAAAAGCATTGACCTTGTCTAGATCCCCAATATCACCAAAGGTCTCACAGATTTGTTTAAATCTCTCAACATGGGTGACTCGGTCTACTTTCCCCTTCAAGGGTTGGTATCCCTTCTTGAAAAAGATGGAGGTGGAATTTATTGACCCTGTATCAACATGGATTTAAGTAGGTGTGTGTAGAGTATCAGCAATTAAGTAGGCGGGTGTAGAGTAGCGACAAAGCCCCACTTGTACTTGCATAAGGCTAGGAATAATCCCTCTTAGGAATCCAACTTGCATGTTCTACATACGATTCCTACATGCAATTTCTACATGCAACTCCTACATGCAATTCCTACATCCCACTCCTACATGTATGTTTTACATGCAAGTTCTACATGCAACTCCTACATGCATGTTCTACATGCAAGTCCTACTTGCAACTCCTACACGCATGCTCTACATGCAAGTCATCCTACATGCAATATGCAACTCCTATATGCAACGTGCAACTCCTACATGCAAGTTCTATATGCAATTTCTACATGTAGAGAGATAAGGTCTTACAATTCCTACATGTAGTGAGAGAAGGTCTTACAATTCCTACATGAATAAATACCCCATAATGGAATGAATCCCACACTGTTTGGGGCATTGCATTGAGTTCTAGTAGTGAGAGAAGGTCTTACAATTCCTACATGAATAAATACCCCATAATGGAATGAATCCCACACTGTTTGGGGCATTGCGTTGAGTTCTACTTTGGTATTCCAAGCAAATTGTCTCCATGTGTCCATGCTCCCTTACATTCCATGTCCAAAAGCATGTCCTAACCTTGCCTCCTACTTCCCTCTCCTCCAACCTTGCAACTCCTCCTCTCCCTCTCCTCCTCCCTTATCCTCCCTCCTCCTCCCTCCTCCTCCCTTCTCCCTCTCATCCTCCCTTCTCCCACACATGCTGTTACACCTTCTTCCTCTCCCACTCCTATGCTACTCCTAAACCCTTCTCCCTTAGATTAGTCCCTCAACCCTTGTTCTCCATGATCTACGAGGGAGATGAGTCTCTACCTTGTACTCTACTCTAAACCTTGGATACTCCTTCTAACCCTTAAACTCCTTCTTAACCCTTAAACTCCTTCTAGACCCTGGAACCTCTTCTGAACCCTGAACCCCTTCTGAATCCTGAACCTTCCTCTAACTTCTTAAACTCTATCTAAACCTTTCAACCCCCAATGGAGGAGAAAGCCTTCATTACCCCAACCATGATGATGCATGCTCCTTTCATACAAACATGCGTGATGTTTATTACCACACTTAAGCCTACATCCCTCACCCAAATATGACCCGAGATCTTAAGGTACAATTATACTACAAACAATGACACTATTGTATCTGTAGGTGACAAAACGCCTCAAAACCCTTCATACCTATAACACCTTGCTCTTCCTACGAAAGTCATGGGAAAGATCCAACATTTCGTGTCATTGCTAGGGAGACTAGCATCTTAAGTAATGAGTAGACATATGCTATGGAGACTAGCATCTCAAGTAATGAGTAGACATATGCAAGTATGTGGGAAGAACAAACCATCACAAGCATAGCACTCAAGGGCAAGGACAGTAAAAACAATTTCCAACTCTAGCCAAAAATATCAACCCCAAGCATCAACCTTGGGTTACTACCTTAAGGAAAAAATTGATTTCAGAATCTTAAAAGAATACACTTGAAGAAAAAATAAGGCTATCAAATGGACACCAATGTGTAGATCTCGCCATTTCAAACATTTTAGCTTTTTAGAGAAGAGCAATCCGAGATAGCCATGAAAAGTTATGGCTCAAGAAGAGTTTAGGGCTTACCCTAACCCTAAACCCCTTCCTATAAAAACCCACTCCACCCCCTCATTCTTCTTCTTTCACAACTAGCCTCCATCCTCTTCCCCATTCCAAGCCCTATGCAAGACCCTCCTCCCTCTCCATTGACCACCACCCTACTCCCATCCTCATCATCGAGTTGCTTTGAGCCCTTCTTGTAGTGATAACCTAGCCATCCACCCTTCGTCCATTCACCCTCAACAATCATGTTACATCAAGAAAGAATTGGGAGAGCGTTGTAGGTGATCATCCCCACCCTTTGAATTTCTGTCAAGTATTTCATCCGTCAAGTTTCCACCACCATCCCCTTCCACCCTCCCCCCCTCATCTCCACTCCAACCCCCCCCCCCCCCCCCTCTTCCCCTCCATCCCCACCCCTAAACCCCCCACTCCCCTCCACCCCACCCTACCCTCCCCCTTCCCCCTCCACCCCAACAAACTCCCCCCCCCCCCTTCCCCTCCACCCCAACAAACCCCCTAGCCCCCCCTACCTCCACCACCATCCCAACCCCCACCCCATCTCCAAGCCCCCCTCCACTCCACACACACACCCCACTGCCCTTCCCCTCCACCCCCCTCCCCCAACCCCCTTCCCCTCCACGCCAACAACAACCCCCCCCCCCCCCCCCCCCCCCCCCCCCCCGACATTCACCACCATCCACCCCTCCACCTCCAAGGCCCCCTCCACAACCCCCCCCTAGCCCCCTCGACTCCCTACCCCCCCCTCCCCCCCCCCCCCTCACCCCCTGCCTTCCATACCGCCTCACCCCAACCCTCTCCTCTTTAGGGTCCTTAGGGCCCTGCAAGGCAGGCCAGCCGACCTACCAACCTCTGCCTTCTTTTGCCTATAGAGACTCCTTCCTCCACTACTCCTTCCTCCACCAACCTCCACCCCTAGCCACTTGTCCGCTGACTCTGCCCCCAGCTACCTCTACATCCCTTCTCCCTCCACATCCTCCTCCCCCCTCCACACCCCCCTCTGCTCCCACCCCCCTTCTGTGAGGTTTTTTTTTTAAAAACTAAAACTAACCCTGCCCACTAACCTAGGGTTAGTTAGTTAGGTTGGATTAGGTTAGTATAACCTAGGGCAAGTTAAGTTAGTCTAACCCAGAGCTAGTTAGGTTAGGATAGACTAATTGGAGTTAGGTTAGGTTAGCCTTAGGTTAGATTGGTCTTAGCTGTAGTTAGTTCAACTAGCTACAATTGTTGACTAACTACAATTAGTTAGGCCCAATTAGTTAGGTTAATTGATTGAACTAGGTAAGAGTTAGTCTAACTAAGCTAGGTAAGTCCTCTTCAAACTAGAGGCCATTCACACCACACTTAAGGCAAGACCCCCCCAGCCCAAACAAAAAAGGGCCACATTTCACCCTACTTTAATCCATCGTAACTCACCCATTTGGGGCCCAAACTTGACCCAGTTTGAGCCGCAGTTTCATACATGGAAATGCCATGCCATGGGGAGTTTCCCCAGCCAATTACACACAATTCCAGCATCCCTAGCACTCGTTAATTTGTGTCCCCGTGTGGTCTTCTTTTCACACTAATCCACTCATAACTTTCCGTTGTGACCTCCAATTAATGATCCTCTACACCGGCACATTCTTGCACTCAAGAGGGACAATCCTAGGCACATTTTCAACATGATGGTCCCTAATAGACTAATGCATCTACCCCACTAACACACATACATCAACACTCGAACTTGCAAAGGAGGTACCCGCTCCACCTCTCTACAATTCTGCATGCAACTACGCTCTGGCCAATGTCTCTGACCACCCTTTACCCTAAACTCACCCCTTGAAATTCATCAAATCCTTTGACTCCTCCAAGTCACAGCATGGCAGATCACCGTCGCGATGATGGTGACCTTGAACTAGAAGTGGATGGGGACAATTTCTTTAACCCTCGCAACAATTTTGGCCACAACAATAACAATCAAGGTAGACAACCCTAGGCAAACTTGAACTTCCCAAATGCAATGGCCGAGGTGATCAAGTAATATTCCTCTAGCATTTTCAATCACATGAAACCAAGGTTACATGGTTCCCCATGGACTTAATTGATAAAGCTTCAGAATGATACCTAGACATCCTAGTAGTGGAAGAACAAGCCACATGGGACCTGTTGCAAACCGAATTCAAGAGGTGGTTCCAAATGGAGAGACTACAAGATGATCTCGCTCTCCAACTGAGGTCGGCGGGAAGATATATGCACGTACTTGGGCAAGATGAAATGCTTAATTGCCAAATGTGACCCATGCCCCAATGATAAGTGCCTCATAGCCTGCTTCATTTTGCAGGCCTAAGGAAGAAAATCTGCAAGGACATGAAACAAATTAGTAGTTATGAAACATTCAGTGTTGCTCATCCAGTAGCCATTGACATCAAGGATGGCATGACAGAATCTGACACTAGCAGTGCTGATGGAAGAGCCAATACATGCAAAGGGGAAAGCCAAGTCCACTGTAGAAATGTCTAATGAAGATCACCTAGAGGCCATGATCATGAAGCTTAAAGAAGAAATGATGCATGCAATGGCATGGCCAATCACACAGCAAATTACTACCCCATCCTAAGAGCCAAGATCAATGCACAAGCCAATCCACCGTCGTGGTGCCACATCTACGTAATCAGTGGGCATGACAAAAATAGTTGCATCTTCAACATGTGCAACAACCTACCCTAGCCTCAACAATACCAACAGGAACCCATCCAAGTGTACAAGCAACCAGCACTTGCATAAGCACCCCTAACTCTAAGGCTGAATCATGTTCTCATTTGGACCATATCCATGAGTGCCAAATCCAAATCCAAGACCATATCCAAGAGACCAAATACAACTCCTCTGGCAATTCTAAAACAACAATTTCAAGCTAAGGAACTGGATTCCAATGCGAGTTTGAAGATGACTACCCAGTGTACTATGTGGAAGGAGTAGAAGGTTTAATCCATTTCTATGCAAATCAAGTTTGTCCCAAGACATATCGAATGCCAATCAAGTGCTATGGTTGTGGAGAGAATCACCAGATCACAGAATGCCCTCATCGCAGTAGCCCCACTACTTTCTAACCGCTCTACAAAGATTGTGGCATTTTCCATGATTGTATGGATTGTCCCCTAGAAACTAAGGCCCCACAACAAAACAAGACTAAGCCTGACATCCCAATTGGCATTATTGGGGTAGACCATCAAAGTATAGTTCCCACAAGCATATTATCACAACCTATGAATGTAATTACATGCCAACAAAAAGAGGAAACCAAGGGGACTAATATTCCAATTCAATCAAGAAGACTCGAGGGAGTCACTCATCATATGTAGCCCTATCACATGAGTTCAACAGATGAGTTTTTATTGATTCCATTACTTACAGATTTATATATACATAAGGGAATAAATTAAGAGTTAAAAGTTCATATACAAAAGGGTTTTTTATATTTACAAAGTTCCATAAGTTCCCTTGAAGATCCCCACATGCAATATGGACATTTTGGGTAGAGTGTTTTATATCATGGGACATTCTAGAATGCTATTGTTGGCCTTTTTATTTTACAATGAGTAGGCACTCTTCATGTACTTTCTTAAATTCTAGATGTTGTTCTCTCCATTTCTCTCTTTGGCCTTTGCATCTGGACACTATGCTTTTTTTCTTACATTGATCTCTAATCTCAATGAGCACATTGGACTTTGTATTGTGATTTCTTGACTCCATTTGTAATATTGGTCTTGGTGCCTTCTTTTTTATCTTTGAAGTGTAATTAGCTACTAATTCTATATTCTGAAACTCGTATATTTTCTCGTTACATCATAGCTTGCCTATGAGTGGTTGAAGAGCTAAATAGGATATTTAAGAAAGAAAATTTGAAAGGTTTCCCCCTTTGAAATAAATATTATTGCTTGAATCATCAGTGCCTCATGGCTTTTCAGGGCTATCCCAATTTTAAGATCTATTGATGTTAGAAGTTTTGGAGATATAATGTTCACATCTGAGCCCCACATGTATAGGTTACAAAAATTTGGAATGCAACCAGAAGAAGTAATCCCATTCCCCCCCCACCCCCCCACAAACACACACACACACTCACTTACTTTTGTTTGTGGACATATTTTGGATATAGTTCTCTCTAATGTACACATATGCATGGATTAATAGTTATGCGTGTGAGAGTAAAGGCACTCTTATAAATTTTTTATTTTCTTGATGATAAACTTGATTTTATGTTTTAGAAAAAAAATTGCTAGCAAGAAAATTAAAATCATGACAAAGAAATGGTGCTAATAAAAACTATCTAGGAATTATGACCTATAGGCGATGTGGTAGGATATGGGAATATGTTTTCCCCCTTAATGTAAGGATTTTTCTAAGTTGGTAATTGGGCTTTATAGCTTAGTATCTCATGCAACTCCAACTAGTCATGTGCATGTTAGTGGTACATCTGGTGGATATAAATGAGAAATCTGGTAACGAGGTCTATATAATGACAAGAACTCACACTTTTTTGAACACACAATTGGCTCTTTAGGCAAGTAGCATTGTGCCATAAAATGAAATAATTATTTCTCTCTGAGCCACATGTCACTTCTTTTACCCATTTCTTATGAATTCTACATTTGTAGGGAATTACAAAAAATGCATCACCTGCACAAACTCTCAATTATTCGCCATATTTTGAGGCTTGATCTCTCTTTTTCAAAGACAAAGACTTGATCTCATCTGCTTTCCCCTCAATCTCCCCCGCTCCTCCCCCTTTCCTCTTATCTCCTCAGGATGTCCTCCCTATGATCCTGCCAAAACCAAGCATTCTACATCTTCCTTAACTCGCTAGCATCATCTCCTCTCCTCATCTTTACTCTCAATGCTGACCATATCATGGCAGCATTAGCAATGACAGGTATAACATCATTAGGGATCTTGCTCGTTGTTGCCACCTTCAAATTTGTCTTGCTCTTTACTCTGCTATCTGCAAACATCAAGGCCCTAGGTATTGCATAGATTAAGCCATCCCCATCCCCCCTCCTCCATGCCCCCACTATACCTCCCACATTTGTCTAGCTACAGGCCCAAACAAAGATGCCCAACCAAGAAGAGCTCATGAAGTTCCCACTATCAATCTGGCAAGCTTTTAGAGTAGGGATCCAAATGCTATTGTAACTGTCACACAAGAGACAGTGCAAGAAAATTTGTGTGGAGAGGATGCCACAAAAACGATGCCAAACTTGACATGAACAAGGTGAGTAGATCACTTTGCAAATATGCTTTTGCCTTTAACTGTGTGCATGGTATGATTTCAATAATTTACCGTTGTGAATCTAGTACTTTTCATTGCTTTTTTTGCATCGAGACCATGGACGAGATCTTTCCAACTAGAGGAATCATAATTTTCATGTGTATCCACTCTACACGACCTACATGCTCTCTCTTGAATCATATTCCTAGAAGTTATGCCTCCTCTTTTTGTGATTTTGAATGCAATAGGTTGCATTTGTTGAACTTTTTGCCTAATTGTTGCCACGGTCATTTGTCGTACTATAGCACACCCTTGCTTTTTTCCCATCAAATCTAGCCAGTCCTTTGTCACACACATTCAAGATGCTCCATTATAGGTTTGTATCCTTGATTTACTTGACTGACCCCTCCTGATTTTGTACATCTCTTTGAAAGATGCAGACAGAGGCCACAGAGGATATGCTGACATTGCTAGATAGAGGTTTGAAAGATAGCTTCTTTTGGTAGTACCTTGGTTGATATGTATGCTAAATGTGCCAAGAGAAGTGTTTGAATTCAAGTTGGAGTAGGTGGAATGCATTGATATCAAGATATTTCAAGCATGATTGTGGTGAGGAAGCATTAAACTATTTCAAATAGATGCAACCAGAGGGTGTCTCTCTAAATGTTGGCACATTTGTTTGTAGGTTGAAAGCTTGTGTGGCAGGATAGGAGCCATAGGAACGGCCAAAAATTACATCATGAGACTTCCAAAAAGGGGTTGGAAAGAGAGATTTTTATTACCAAATTCTTGGTGGATATGTATGCCAAATGTGGTATCTTACAAAAGCATGAGAAAGTGTTTGACAAGCTACTAGTTCAAGATGTAGTCTCATGGACTGCACTACTTGCATGATATGTTGAGCATGGACTTGATGAGGAAGCTCTTTACCATTTTGAACAGGTGCAATTGGAAGTTACCTCTCCAAATGTTTATCACATTTTCTTGCAGCTTGAAAGCTTGTGGTAACATAGGGGCCATGCAAGAAGACCACCCCTTGAAATGAAAGTAGTGGATGCCACAAAACTAATTTTAAAAGCTATCCCTTATCAACTTATTGTAGGGCAGCTATACCAGATGGGCAAGGACCGAGTTTTAAGGAGATGTGTAATGCCACATGAGATCATGAAAATCCTCAGTGATGTCCATGAAGGCACTGTAGGAGGACACTTCCAAGGGGAAGCAACAGCAAGAATAGTCCTCCTCATAGACTACTAGTGGCCAACACTTTGGGAAGATGCCTATGAATATGTCAAAAGTTGTAATGTATACCAACGAACTACTAAACCACAATACAAGGACTTCAATTCCCTAATAATAGTTGTTGCACAAAAACCATTTGAAAAATGGGGGATTGATTTTGTGGGTCCCATCCATACAGTAGTAAAGGGAACACATGCACGATACATCATTGTGGCCACTGATTACTTTACCAAATGGACTGAAGCTAAAGCAGTCAGAGAGACAGATTTCAAAAGCATAGAAAGGTTCTTATATGAGAATGTGATCACCCAATTTGAATGCCCCATGCAAATTGTGCCGGATAGAGGCATACATTTTGTCAATGAGGTTATCCAAGAACTCTTGCCTAGCTTTATGGTACCCTACTACCCCCAAAGGGAATGGACCGGCCAAATCCACCAACAAAATATTATGCATTGTCCTCACCAAGGTAGTCCAAGCATTTTAATTGGGTAGAGAAACTAAATGCAGCCTTATGGGCATACCAAACCACACTCAAGGTCAGTATAGGGAATACACCTTTTCAATTGGTGTATGTCCTTGAAGTTGTGGTCCCACTAGAATTTGTAATACCAATCTTATGCATAATAGTACACGAATGCATAGGAGATCATGCAAGAAAGACTCTATCAATTATAGAAGCATACAAAGACTAGATTAGTCGACTACCATGCCATGACAACATAAAAACACAGAAGGAAGGCATGGTTTGAAAAAAACCTTAAAACCAAAGACATTAAGGAAGGTGACCTGGTTTTGCTATACAATGCCAGATTCTACAAGGGTAAACTCAAATATCTAGGTTAAGGACCTTATCGAGTCAAGAAAATGAATATCCCATTGGAGTTGTGCTGCTAGAAACATTGGGGTTAAAGTGAAAAGTCTACAGTTGCAAGGATTCTGTATGCATTTTAAGCCAACGCCAAGCGAATTGGGAGTTTTGAAATAAGGTACATATTTAGCATGAATACTTTTAGCACTTCATATGAGATTGATCCAACAAATTATATATTTGGGTGGAAGATGGATGGAGTCCAATTCAACACAACCATAAATGGTAGCTGACTGAAGCGCTACTATATCAACATGCAAGCCATCCTAACAATAATGAAGATTTGGGAACCCCAATTCTTCAATAGCTAGCACTAGATTTTTACATGTGCACTCACCAGCATATGCACATTTTTGCACATAACTAGATTGTTCCATGCACACTCACTAGCATATGCATGCTTTTGCACATATAGGTAGACCTAATCAATTTCCACCTAGGGATTACTGAGTTTTAGTTGCCCTATGAAATCCCACAAATAAGCATATAGTTAGTCCCTACCTAGTCGACAAGTCATGTGTACTCACACAATTTTGCATAGGCACATAATAGATTGCATTAATAATAGTATCACACACTTTCATTCCCCATACTCTAAGAGCATGCAATGAATCCACAAGTAAGACAAGAAACTATGCCAAATCTTAGGATGATTCAGCAAAAGAGTCTATAGCCTCAGTAACGAGACCCTTGCCACAACAAGACAAAGCAACTATAGATGTGCCTGATAGACGTGCAAAATAGCAAGCGCATCTATAAGTGTAGATGGAATAGTGAAAATATAGGCATGTCTATTAGCGCATCTAATAGCACAGTTATTAATGCATCTAATAGCGCGTTTACACTGTCTTTTAGATGCATATTTAGATGCATTTATAAACATGCAACAGAGAATACAGAGAGTAAAACTTTGTTGTCGGGTGATAAATGTGCATCACTACTTCCAAACATTGCCCATGATTACCAAAGCACATAATTTTAATAAAAATATCAATGCTTTTTTGCAAACCCACATATACAAAAATTAAGTGAGGTGAGGAGAATGAGACAATATATAAAATAGTTTTGCCAATATCAATGATGGCGATCTCATCCTCAATGAGATCTATGAAATACATTCAGCCCACTACTTGTGCTACTCATGTGCTCATCAAAATCAACATCACCAATGGTAGGCTCGTCCTCATGGGTAATGGCCTACATATCTGTATCTCCTATCTCATGATCATCCTCCTCTCTTGTATCATGATCATCATCACCTCCATGGCCATGATCATCTTGCATATGCTCCATATTAGTAAATGTACTATACATCACTTTGGAACATAGCGTAATAGGTATGACATGCCACCACATATTATTATCAACCATTGGTTGATAGACAACCTAATTCAAACACAAATACAATCATATTATTTTCCTTGCATTGAAGGTATCAAATATTAAAAAGTGATTATTTTAATATATGTGTACAATACCTGTTCACATTGTTGCGGTAGTACTATTTGCCCTTCTTGCTTTGCCAAAACTTTGTGGAGTCAATAGTTACAAAGCCACTTGCATGGCGTTTGATTGTTGCATTAGGGCCTCTTTCCACCACGTCCTTAAACCACTTGACACCCAAAACATACACAAAGAAGCATCGAAATTCAAGCTTAATAATATATTGGATTATGCCACAATAATCATCCATGGCTCCATTGGCTCCCTCAAAGCTAGCAATGATGCCGCAATCTTGTGTGTTTCTCTTATCATCAATCCGTTGTGTCTGAAAATGCTTGCCCTCACACCATATAGCATTGAACATAGTACACTACACGAAGACAAATTCAATTGAATAAAGCAATCTAAATTGTTGAAAGATCCTAACTTATGCATAACATTCTATATATCAACCTTTTGCATGCATCCTCTAGCATACTCACATTCTTCCATTGTGATATGCATCCTCTCGTATCTCTCTACTCTCTCCATTTTGTCAAGTAGCCAATCCACATGAATATCCTTTGGAAGTGCTCTTAGATGCTGAGGGTACATGGCACACGAGATCCGTGGTGTGTACAAAAGAGGTCCCTAAATCTCCTTGTTTTCTTACCTTTGCATCCTCATATCTTGTCACCCATCTTTTCATCACATCACTATTAAGCATGCAATAGAGGTTGATATTATTAAGCCTTTGTTGATTAATTTGTTCCGTCCTTTCCCTTGAGGCACAATAGAGGTCATCCTTAGGGCTTCATCATCTCTTGATAGTCATGGGAGAGAGCTATCCACATCAACAAGAAACTCGAAAATATATACAAGTGACTCTTGTACCAACCAACCCTCGGCCATGCTTCCTTCGGGCCATGCATTTTACCTCATGACACCCTTCAAGGTCTTCATGAAGCGCTTGAGGAAGAACAACCATCATGCATGTACAGTGCCATATATAGCAATCTCATCCACCAAATGCACTATAAGATGTAGTTGGCTTGTGAGAATAGAACATGCACTACAAGGCATAGGTCCTTTTTCGACGAAAATACTGACCTTTTTTACACTAAAAAGTTTTTTTTTGACAGGCATAAAGGTCGCTATTTTCATCACGATAAGCATTGGAAAAGAACAGTCGCTATATAAGCGTTGCTATATAGTGACACTGGTAAATGTCGCTATATAGCAACACTGTTAATCGTCGCTATATAGCGACATTGTTAAACATCGCTATATAGCGACGATTAACAAAAGCTTTAAAAAAAATTAGTGGGGCTAAACAAAGCCACAACAAGCCCTGTTCTACCCCACTAATGTTTTTTATTTAGTAATTACAAAAGAATTTTCCTTGTGGAAATGGTGATATAAAATCGTTCAAATGAACCGAGCAACAAAAACATATACATGTCGAATATATACAACATTGTTTGTTACAAAATTACCCTTTTGAAAAGGGTGATACAAAATCGCTCAAACGAGCCAATATGCAAAAGCATATACATGGCCTCAGGGGGGTCACTATGTATAAACCCTCCATATCACGTGCGTTTAAGGCCTATATTTAAAATCCCTTATCTGTAAATTTTTTCATTAATAAAATGTACCCCTTTTCTATACAAATCTGTAAATTTTTTCCAAAACTATTTTAAAAAGTCCCTTATGTATATTTATTTCTGTAAATTTTAGAAATAAAAAATATCCTTCTGTTGAACTCACGTGATAGGGTTACATATGATGAGTGACCCCCTCGAGTACATGGCAAAGTATATGCAAACTATTACTAATACTACTACTACTACTACTACTGTTCATCCGAATCGTCATCATGCTCCTCCTCCTCGTCTTAGCCCTCGTGAGCTACTGCACCTAATCCGTGGCTCTCGTGAGCTACTGCGCTTGATGATCCCTGGCCCTCGTCAAAGCCGTATAAGCCTAATCCCTCATCATCATCATCGCTCACCTCCACTGATGGGACGTTCGAGCTTGCACTCTAAGAGTAAAACCATATTAATTGGAAATTAGATTGGAACTTAAAGAATAAAATAGTTTAAAAAGTGAGATTACAAGTAGGAGTAGACTTATACCATGTGAGCAGCCACCTTAGCCTGATCGATCGTCGCCCCCATTGCCTCCTTCTCAATAAACCATGGCTTTGTTCCTATGTGAAACGTGTATCTCTTCTCTGAGTCTATAGGAAGGCAACCCCTCGTAGCTTGCTGTGGATCTAAGTTATGAGAGTTAGATAAAGTGTATGCAATATGTAGTAAAACAAAATAGAACAATACATTGAATGAGAAGAAGTAGACTTACCCCGGTTACCTCAAACGCCAACCGTCTGCCTGCACCAAAGTGGGAAGTACCTACGGAGTCAGCCATCTCCTCACAGCCCTCCTCTGACCCTTGAACATTTCGGGATGGTCCCTGTTCTGATTCTTGAAAAAATTCCAATCAACTTTGTCTGCCCAGCTGGGTTTAGCCCTCCCCTTTGCGATGGAAGTATGCAAGGTTGACCTACAATGCTTCAAAACCAAACCCATGTGCTCTTGCATGTAATTCTCATTGAACTCCAAATTTGAGGGGTTTGAGTATTGTCTTTTCAATTCATCAATGATTGCTTGTTTCTTTTGGTCATCTTGGTACCACCAATCAGTAGCTATGCCGCTCTTGAAGTGGTGGCTCATTAATTGCCTCATGGTGGGCATCACTGCTTTGCCCCTTTTATCTTGTATTATCTCTCCAGCAACCGTGATTTCATAGGAGAGGTCCTCAACCGGGTAAGGAGGACTCATGGTAGTGGCAGAGTGAGAGTGAGTGGTGTTACTACGAGTGCTTTCGGAGCGAGGAGTAGCAGTGAGAGTAGGAGAGGGCAAGGGACCTGACTGGTACTAGGTCTCAGGACCAAGTGGAGACCTGTAGGGGTGTGAGTGTGCTGACTCATCTACATCTCCCGAGTTAGCACAACATAAGCAACCCCTCCTACTCTTACTTCCCTTACGCAGGGCACGCCTAGGTCATGGGGGATTCACTAGTAGTAATAAGGAGACGTCACCTGCGTGCAATAAATATACGAAAATTTCCCTTATCTACCCCTATTTATGGGACCTTACCTTATAAAATGTACCTTCCTTCCCTTATATAACCCCCCTCCCTTACACTCATGTGGTACCATACGATAAACCCTAGTGGCCCCCTCGGGGCCTAGGTGATGACCCCTTAGTCGAAGGGGCTTGAGGGGATGGCTAGACAGTAGGTCCAATCGTCGGTGTAGGAGAGGGATTTACTGAGGTCCTTTGGGATAGCAGAGAGAAGAATCTCGTTGCCTCCGCATCGGTCATCTGTGCTACATCCGAGAGAAGTCAGGCTAGGGGTAGTCATAGTGCCAGGCCCCTGAGGTGTCACCTGAGGGGAATCAAAGTCCTCTGGAGAATAGAGATCATGATGTCTCCTCCTATGAGGGTTTTCGTACTCGTTGGACGTGCGACATAATCCCATGTCTAATTTGGGGGGATTGGACAAACATAGACACAAACACGAAAACAAAAAATAAAAAACAAGAGCGGGTAAGAAGCAAAAAGACAATTAATTACTTGAGACAATTATGAAAGAGGGGAAAAAGAGATTGAAAGAGGGAAAAAGAGCATAAGCATAAGAGAAAAAGAAAGAAAGCATATGCTTATGCTTATGAATGAGCATATGAGCATAAGAGAATGAGCTTATGAGTGAGCATATGAGCATATGCTTATGCTCATGCATAAGCATAAGCATAGGCATAGGTAGGCTTATGAAAAAAACATATGCATATACGAAAAAGAGAGAAAGCATATGTTTGAAAGAGGGGAAAAAGAGATTGAAAGACAGAAAAAGTGCATAAGCATAAGAGAAAAAGAAAGAAAGCATATGTTTATGCTTATGAATGAGCATATGAGCACCGCCGATGAATAATATAGCTGGATGACAACTATCCTTATGTACTCTAGTTTGTGGCTCACTTAGTATGCCACCTTAGTTAGCTAAGTTTGGTTTGAGACCCACATATAGGGTTCTTCTATCTCTTTGTACTAGAGTTCTTTTGGCTTTCACAACTAAGAAGAGGAAAATTGTTTTCAGCCTCCACCTTTGTGTGTGTTCCCCCATTGTGTATGTGAGAAAGCCACAAGTGAGACTCTTCCTTCTCTCCCACTATCTTCACAATGCATGCATGGATGCGGTTGTAATCCAATCCTCTAAGAGAGGTTACATGTTGCCTTGCCATATCTCTTGAGGTAAGTAATTTATTCTCCCTTGGGAGCATTTTACACAATAGCCTGCACGTGAAGACCATAAATGAGAAAAAGCATTCCAATAATTAACCCACTAGCATAATTCACCATGTTTGCAAAATAGACTTTAAAGCTTACTTGAATAATGCATTCAAACTTGCATTGCTCCATCCATAGATGGTTTGCACGTCTAGTAACTCAAGGGAGGCACGTAGAACAGAGAATTGTTCAGAGTTGTGGTGCCATGAGCACATAATTAGAGGCTAAGATACGGTATAGGAAAGAATTAAATTAGCCACCCTAGGATGTGGACTACATGATGTGGAGATGTGGATCAAGGATATCCATAAGGAGAGATGTGGATCAAAGGATCCCACATGTGTTGACTATTCCAAAGGCTCTCTCTATATAAGAAGCCTATCATGTATTGTTGAGCACATATATTGCAATAGATTGAGTGTTTGCTACCCTATGTCTCTCTTGTGGTGCTTTGATCCTCCTTAATCCCTCACTTTGACATGGTATCAGAGCTCCCTTGCCTTCTGCTGAGGCATTGCAATTCTGGAGAGAGTGAGAGTGGTCGAGATTTTGAGAGTTCTCTTGAGTGTTCTCCGTGAGAGATCATTTCAGTTGAGAGATTTCCATCCATTTTATTGAAAGATATTTCCGTTGATTGAGTGATAGAAACTTCCGTTCATTCTATCTCTTTCGGTGAGAGAAATCTTCCTTGTTTGAGTGAGAGAAAAGAGGTATTCGGTTGAGACATTGTGAGAGAGAGCGATTTCATTCATGTTGTTTGAGAGAGGGAGAGAGTATCATTGAAGGGCTTTATGAAGCAGCTCCTACTGTAACCGATTGGAAGCCGCCTATCAACCCACTGCTCCAATACGCACCCCAACTGTTGAGAAGTTCACTGGGGAAGGATTTCACATGTGGTCTACACAAATGAGGTATCTATGCATCAAAAGCTTTGGAAGACTGTAAAAGAAGATATACCCACTACACAAAATGATGCCTGGAAGGAAAAAGACAAAGCAGCACTATCACTCATTGGTTTGCACTTGGATCCAAACATAATTCATCATATAGACTCCAAGGATCATGCCAAGGATGCATGGGATGAGTTGAACATAGTGTTTGGTGCAAAAGCCAAAAACCAAGAAATCCATCTTAAGATTGAATTCTATGGTATGCACATGGGCTTCAATGAATCCATGGCACAATTTGTCAACAAAATCAAAAGCATTATAACCCAACTAGAAGGCATAAATGCAAAAGTTGGGGAAAAGGATGCACTTGCAATTCTCCTTAAAAGTATGCTTGCAGAGTATAGTGCACTGACAATCACTTTGAAGAATTTACCAAATCCAAAGTTTGAGGAATGTGTATCCTCTCTTCTTGAAAAAGAAAGAGAGTTGAAGGCATCAACATCGACATCTACATGCAACAGCTATAATGAAGAACAAGCATTGTTCAATAAAACATCAACGAATTGCTACCATTGCGGAAGGATGGGTCACTATCAAAGTGACTACAGATTGAAGAACAAACCAAAGTGTCACCATTGCAAGAAGCTAGGATACAAGGAAGAAGATTGTAGATTGAAGAACCAACACGTCAACTACGTGGAGTCATCATCAAGCCATGAGCAAAATGACAAGAACAACATGTATTGAGAAGCAACATCCTTACCACCCTCGGCCCATATGTTTGTTAATCAAACCTAACCACCTGAGAATAGCCATGTAAGCATCCAGGGGAGGATTTGATCTTGTAACTCACATCTGACCACCTTGTAGTAGCCAAAGGATCATGGCACCAAGGGGAGGTATTGAGAGTTGTGGTGCCATGAGCACATAATTAGAGGCTAAGGTATGGTATAGGAAAGAATTAAAGTAGCCACCCTAGGATGTGGACTACATGATGTGGAGATGTGGATCGAGGATATCCACAAGGAGAGATGTGGATCAGAGGATCCCACATGTGTTCACTATTCTAAAGGCTCTCTCTATATAAGAAGCCTATTATGTATTGTTAAGCACATATATTACAATAGATTGAGTGTTTGCTACCCTATGTCTCTCTTGTGGTGCTTTGATCCTCCCTGATCCCTCACTTTGACAAGAATGTATACCCTTCAAACAGTGGTTCAATGCTGCAGTAAAAAGATCGTCCGGCTCCATGCTATCACTTATGGACAAATAAATCCCACACCATATCATCAAACACCTCCTCCTCCATGGCCTCATGAGGTAATCGTGGAGGGCTACTATCACCATCACTCCATGCATTTGTAATGGTCCCTCTTGAAGATCCCACCTCATATTGCTGACGCTTTGCCTCCTCATGATGAGTATAGGGCAACATATGCGGGTGTGGCACTGCATCCTGTATTAAATTAAAAAAGGATCATATATCAAACACATGAACACCCATACTAGTATCTCAATCAACCTCAACGCTTTAACACTTACCTGGGATACAGTCACATCCAATTCTCCATACTTTGAGATGTGATTGAGTGTAATTCTACGTGCATAATGCATGTTTCCTCGACATCAATCACACATACATTTGATTTTTTGCTCCAACTACATTTCGCGATTGTGGATACAAAGGGATTCATCCTCACTAGAGCTACTTCTTGAAGATGAAGATATCCTATAGATCTTCCTTGAGTATTTAATGAGAAAACTATGTAGCACGTCTAAAAGTGCATCTATAAGCACGTCTGTACTGTAGGTACATCTAAAACACAGTGTAGATGCACGGATAGACGTGCTTTTAGACGCGAAGATTGTGGACTGCTTTTTAAACCTACTTTTAGCTCATTTCCTACTTTTAGTGCCATGCTTGCTTTCCTTTCAATACATAGGTCGAGATTGCTAGCTCCAAGCATACACACACAACTCTAGGCACCCACACTCATCTCCAACATACACACTCATCTCCAACATGCACACTCATCCCCAAGCATACAAGAGAAGAGGGTGAACAAGGAAGAGAAGAAGGAGAGGCAGCTTTGAAGAAAGACAAGAAGCTTCCATACCTCTATCCAAGGTAAGTCTCTTGGTGGTTGGTCTTCTCTAAAAGTTGTTCTGTTTGGATTCATCATTTGTTGTATGCAAGAAAAGGTTGTTTTTGGTACTGTTGTCCTTTTCGGGGTCGGGTGCATATCCTTTTCACCTTTTTGTTGAAAATCATCTATCGGAGCGTGTCTATAGGTGCATCAAAAATTTTAGAAAAACAGGAAGCCGCACCTATAGACGAGCTGTTTGCCACGTCTATAGATGCACTCTGACAGATAGTTCCAAACATGCAACTTTTCCCTTCCCTTTCCCCTTTCCCCTTCCCCTTCCCCTTTCCCCTTCCCCTTTCCCTTCCCTTTCCCCTTCCCCTTCTCCTTTGCCCTAGACAAAATAGTGCTTTGTTCGTGGTTGTCGTGGTGCCACCAATGGTGCAGAGTTGAGAGACACGGAGATCACAATTTTGATGAGGACATATGACGAACAATTGCGATTGAGAAGGGGGTCATCTCTAACCCAAAAGAAGGAAAGTGTGATCTTTGCCATCTTGCATAGTAAAGAATAAGATAATGAGATAATTATCAAAATAGGCACAACAAACATAAAGGATGAGAAACTTAAAAGGGAGTAACAACAGTTCCAAAAGAGGAGAAGTTTGGTGCACTAAGTGCAAAGTGGATGGGCATACTAGAGTCAGAATGAATAGAAAATGACCTACTAGATGTCCCATTATTTCAGGTAGACGCTGTGCCTGATTGGTGTGCAAACATTATTGGGTACTTAATGGTGGGAAGACCACCTCTTGAAATGAAAGCAGTGGATGCCATATAACTAATCCTAAAAGGTGCACCCTATCAACTCATTGTAGGGCAACTACACAAGATGGGCACAGATCAAGTTTTAAGGAGAAGTGTAATGCCACATGAGATCATTCCAATCCTTAGTGAAGCCCATGAAGGCATTGTAGGTGGACATTTCCAAGGGGAAGCAATAACAAGAAAAGTCCTCCCCATAGGATACTGGTGGCCAACACTTTGGGCAAATGCCTATTAATATGTCAAAAGTTGTATGCCACAACGAACTACTAAACCACAACAAAAGGACTTCAACCCCTCACAATAGTTGTTGCACAAAAACCATTTGAAAAATGGGGGATTAATTTTATGGGTCCCATACATCCAGCGACAAAGGGAACATAGGCTCGATACATCATTGTGGCCACTGATTACTTTACAAAATGGGTTGAAGCTAAAGCAATCAGAAAGGCAGATGCCAGAAGCATGGCAAGGTTCTTGTATGAGGATGTGATCACCCGATTCGGATGCCCCATTGAAATTGTGTCAGATAGAGCCACACATTTTGTCAATGAGGCTATCCAAGAACTCTTGCCTGGCTTTATGTGGTGATCCATAGAAAGAGCACACCCTACTACCCCCAAGGGAATGGACAAGCAGAATCCACTAACAAAATATTATGAATTGTCCTCATGAAGGTAGTAGAACCAAAGCATTCTAATTGGGTAGAGAAACTCAATGCAGCCTTATGGGTATCCTGAACCACACTCAAGGTCAGCACATGGAATACACCTTTTCAATTGGTGTATGGCTTTGAAGCTATGGTCCCACTAGAATTTGTAATACCCATCCTACCCATAGTAGTGCAAGAATGTATGGGAGATCATGCATCCTTGAAAGAAAGACTCTACCAATTAGAGAAGCATACTGAGTCCAAATTAATTGCCTACCATGCCATGACAACAGAAAAATGAAGAAGGAAGGCATGGTTTGACATGAACCTTAAAGACAAAGACCTCAAGGAAGGTGACCCGGTTTTACTATACAGTACCAAAGTCCACAAGGGCAAACTCAAAGTTCTAGGTCAAGGACCTTATAGAGTCAAAAAAATGATTACCTCAGCGGAAGGCAAGGGAGCTCTGATCCCTTCTCCTTCCATTCTCCCTCCTTCCATTCTCCCATCCTGCCTTCTGTTTCCTTTTTCTCCTTTCCCTTGCATGCATGTTTAAGTCAAATTTTCAATACCTTAAGCATCCATGAGGAAATAAGGGATTCCATGAATGATGGAAATAAGTGATTGCATGAGGGAAATTGGACTGCAACATGAGGGTAGGATAAAGAAAGAGGGCATGCATGATGGAAATCACGAGATTGCATGCATGATGGAAAGAGGGCATGCATGATGGAAATCAAGGGATTGCATGCATGATGGAAAGAGGGCATGCATGATGGAAATTATGGGATTGCACGCATGATGGAAAGAGGGCATGCATAATGGAAACCATGAGATTGCATGCATGATGGAAAGAGGGCATGCATGATGGAAATCATGGGATTGCATGCATGATGGAAAGAGGGCATGCATGATGGAAATCTTCTTCTCTTCTTTTTTGCAGTTCATCATGTGGCCAGGAAGCTCTTCAAGAGCCTCACCTAATCTTTGGGATGCCGTATTATAGCAATTATATAACCTTTTGGGGCACCCTCTCACTCCTCAAGAGTTATACAAATACATGACGAGTACTCAAAACACCCCCCAAGAGTTAGCAGTATAGACTCCAAACCACCCCAACCCCACACTAGCTGAGATTACTCCTATGGAGTCGAGATAGCCTAGCAAGCAACAGAGCCACCAACCTTTGCCTAGCAAGCGGTCTGGAGTCCCTTCTCCCCCCTGTGGTCAAGAGTCCCTTCTACCTCGTAGAGCCGCTAGCATACTCCCGTGCAGTCGAGTCACTTCTCCAGAGATGAGTGGCCAACGTACTAACTCATCACACGATAGGACAGTAGGCGTAATAGCAAGGAGAGCTCTAGGGGATGCATGACACAATGCTTTAGGGGGGGTAATGGTGGGGGCAGGGAGGATTCATATGATGCAAATGTGCCAGAGGGTGATGGTACGATCTTCTACAACATCACTCAGAGAGGAGGCATCTTGATGGATGCACGGGGAAAGGCATCATGGCCTTCATGCACTCTATAGTTGCTAACAACTATAGAGATTGCTTTATTCCATACAAAGAGCATCCAAAAGGTTGGCTGATGAGACCATCAATGTTGTATGCTCTAGGTTTCCCAATCCCCCCAATGTTGAGTTCATAGAGAAATGGGCAAAGTCAAAGATTATTGTTATACTTGCCAATAAAATATCTTTGCTTAAGAGGCATGCACTAGCCAAGATTGCCAGGAGAGAGGCAGGTCAACCACCAAGGGGCCAGCTACACACTGCTCATAAGTGAGAGTGGAAGAAAGCAATGAAGGCAACGAAGGCAGACCCTAGTGTGTAGCATGTGGAGGCACAAAGGATCCAAATGGAGCAATATGGAAATGTGCATTTTGGAGCAGGGTGTTTTTAATCATGAGAGGCCCAATTTGTAAGTATCGATCTCAAATTATATTGTGTTTATGTGGTTTATTAGGAGGTTGTTTCTTTGTACTAGCCCCTTCGCAAATTGTTTCATCTTGCAACTTGATATCATGGGCAGGTATCCTACTCCTGTTGAGATAGCCTACCATCGTGCACATTGCAGAGGACATACATGGAGGCACTTCTATGATAAGGGGTGATTACTAGGGAGCTATATATCCGAGCTACTGGAGCGCCCCCCTAGGTATTTAAAAGTACTTAAATAATGTCAATATTATAAATAAAGATTTGATTTTTCATACATTGATACATGTTGTCTCTCGTTTATAGGCCCCTAGGGATATTCAAAAGGAAGAAGGCCTCGGGGGGGTCACTCATCAAATGTAACCCTATCACGTGAGTTCGACAGAAGGATATTCTCTATTTCTAAAATTTACAGAAATAAATATACATAAAGGACTATTTAAAATAGTTTTGGAAAAAATTTACAGATTTGTATAGAAAAGGGGTACATTTTATTAATGAAAAAATTTACAGATAAGGGATTTTAAATATAGGCCTTGAACGCACGTGATATAGAGGGTTTATACATAGTGACCCCCCCGAGAAGAAGGCAAGGATACTGAGGAGGAAGAAGGTGATGAAGAAGGCGACAAAGAAGGGAGCAAGGACGCAAATGACTTAGATTAGTCATAGAAGTAGTGCTAGAATTAGTGCTAACTACTCTTTTTTGTACTTGAAGCCATTGGCTTGGCTTCGTGCCTCTCTTGTATATATACTCCTCTTATTTTTTGTACTTGAAGCCACAGGTGGCTTGGCTTCATGCTATATGTACATACAAGAACTTTTTGGGCTATAAATCAATATACACTCCTTTTATTTTTTTGGCATTCAATCTCCTTGTGCAATGTTCTATCAATGAATGCCTTGTGAACTAAACGTTTTGGAGTTGTAATGTTTTATTCGGAATTGTAATCGTCGGCTATAGACGTGCATGGAATCGTGCTAAATAAAATCCCAACCGTGCTAGTTAAAATTTGATTGGCTGTAAGAATTGAATTGCACACTGTGGAAATGGGATTCCTGCAATCACACAGCATACACAGCATTCTATTCAACCACACAAAATTCTACTTTTTTTATTAAAAATTTATGCAAAGCGTCCATTAGCACATCTTTCTTTTTTTTTAATTTCTATAGAGCATCTAATAGCACGTCTATAGGTGCGTCTATCTATTATATAGATGCACCTATAGATGCGGGCCTATAGACGCGTTAATAGATGCACCCATAGGTTTTTTTTTAAATGATAATACATACTTTTCATTATCATCTCAATATGGTGTTAATTTGCTTTATACTTGAAACATTATTTTACATTTATAGTTAATATGAATCATCTTCTTGATGGTCCCTCCCCACCCTTTCACCAAAATATATACTCATTCATTATACTTTGTATATATACATACATGATAATGTATACATCTCCTGGACCCTTTTATTTTTCATGCATGCATCCTCCTGAATGCCAAGTATGTAATCTTGGTATTAAAAATGAAAAAAAAGGCACTGGGATCCCATGCTTGAGCTGGTGCATGAAAGGACAAGATGGCATCAAAGGGCATCTGCGTCTTTTCCAGATCTGGTGCATCAAAGGGCATCATTGTCTAGAGCCTCTTTTTCCATTGTATTCCTTAGATGCATGCATGCTCTCCGCTTGAATGCCATCTCTATAACTCTAGTACCCAAAAAAAAAAAGACCCCGTGAGCCCATGCTTGAGCTAGCACATGAAAGGGCAAAGCAGCATCACCATGTTGCCCTTTCGCATGCCAACTCAAGCATGGTGCATGCGGAAGAGCAAGACGGTGTCACTATCTTGTCGTTTTGCATGCCAACTTGAGCCTCGCTTAGAGTTGCATGCCGGCTTGAGCCTGGCTTAGAGCTTCTTTTCTTTTCTTTTTTTCCATAATTCACACATGCATTCCTCTACGATGCCATCTATGCAATATTGGTACAAAAAATGAAAAAATAGTCTCCAAAAGCCCACACTTAACGTGGCATATGAAATGGCAAGATGGCAATGCCATCTTTCCATTTCATGTGCCAACTCGAGCATGGGCCCTTGATGCCTTTTTTTTTCTATAGATTCATGCATGCACTACTCTTGAGTTCCAAGTATTCAAAGTTGGTTTTAAAAATGAAAAACAAAAGCTCCAAGAGCCCATGTTCAAGCAGCATGAAAAATGATAAGAGGGCAATGACATCTTGCAATTTCACATCCTAGCTCAAGCATAGGCTCTTGGAGTGTTTTTTTTTTTCATTCTTTTGTCTTGCAAACCTCTATGCTACTTTTCATAGACATCCATTGTGTTTTTATGTAAAGATACTTTGGACTCTCTCTCTCTCTCTCTCTCTCTCTCTCTCTCTCTCTCTTACACACACACACACACATACACACACCATACTCACATATAAAAAAACTTTCAAATATTTTCATACCAAAAACTCAATTATCAAATACAAATTCATAACATAAAATCTGATGTAATGAAAATAATATTGATACAAGAAAGTTGAGCATGTTGAACAAAAACTTATAGTATCATATTTTTCAAAAGTATTTACATCCACCAAAAATGATGAATCAAGATTTCCAAAGAGCATCATTGCCTCTTATCCTCTAAGAAAGTTTCATGTCTTTCTCATATCTTTGCTCATGATGGTAACCCTCTTGCATGGAAGAACATAAATTTGTATCCTCAAAAAGGAAAATCAAAACCATTTTAGATGCCTCTTGCAAGGATGTGGTTTTGTAAGCCATCTTTATATTGCTCTATAATCTATTTTTCTAGGCGACTTAATGGAGCTCTCAATGTTAGGAGCTCTATGCTCTTCTCCATATTTTGGTATCTTTCATTCTAGGCTTTCTATGGTGTTTCCTTCCACCACCTCCACCTCCACCTCTACTAGACCGATGTTTTCCACCCCTTCATGGTAAAATATTTTCCCCCAAACTCCAGTCCATTTTGTTATTGTTGGGATGTCTAGAATATTTTCATGCCATGTTGCTAGGTACATTAATGTTTTACTTGCCACTTGGGCCACAAGAATCCTCGAGCATCTTGGCACCCATTCCATTCCTCATCGTCCAAGCATTGTCTTTTTCTTGATGATGTCCTTCCCTTCTTGCATGTGATTTCCTTTGGGCTTGTTCCTATCGTACTCTTCCTTCTTCCTCCTCTTGCTCTCATTTTTCTTCTTCCTCTTGCTCTCTTTTTTTTCTCTATTTTTCTCTTGATCATCATTCCTCTACTTCAAGATCATAATATGTCTCAATGTCACTATCTTCTCACTCTACCTCCTTCGATTTTTGTCATTTTTTTAGAAGTATATTGTATTCTTCTCTAGAGGTGAATTCCTCTATTCTCTTGTCCACTGCTCTACCTGTTTGCTATATTTGACATTTTAAATAGCCATCTTAGACCTTTCAATAAATATAGCCCCATAATGAAATATTGAAATAGAATGTGAGTTTCTTTTGCAAGTTCCAAAGGAGTTGCATTCAATTTTGAAGTGGTTCTTTGACCGAACCAATATCCCAAGTGTGATTAAAGGTCATAACAATGGTAAGTTGCTTGAAGTTGAGGGCTATGGATCCTATAGTGTAGATTGGAATCTAGTTGTTGACCTCAACATAAATGTATGTTTAATGTGGCACATGGACCATATACATGCCATCCTTTTCGGTTGCACATGCAAAATAGAGTACCATTGCAAGATGGTAAAAAGAACCAAAATCAATGGGCTAGTGAGCTTGCAGAGATCAATTAGTCTAAGGCACTAGATCGTGATGTTCTAGGGAAAGATCCATCATGGATCTTAATCCTTGAAGTTACTCTTGAGAGATTTGTGCCTTCGTGCTATTTTCTAAATAATTGAAAAGATGGTGCACTTGTATATCATAGATGCATATAATTTAAATCCCCAACAAGAAAGTGAGAGGATGATTGCAAGAATTGAAAAGGTGCTTTTAGATATGGGACTACACTCTCGGCAATTCAAGATTACAAAAGATTAGAAAAGATCTAGAATCTAGGTAATGTTCCTTTTAAGCCAAGTTTTGGAGGTTTCAAGGCCTTAAATTTTCTTTCGACAACGAAAAAGAATAATAGGCTCAAACATGCTCATGAGTCTAATGTATGGCAAAAGTTACACAGTGCTTGTTGTGAACAAGGGGGGAAAGGGGACAAAAATATTAGAAAAAGTGCAAGTTTGGTCAGCTCTTGATAGCTTGGTACCTTTGCTACAAAAGAAAAGACTTGAAGATGAATATGCACACTGTTTCATCAATTCTATGAATGACTTTATTTCGAATATGGAGATCACTTGGGGAAAGAATATGGAGATCGCTTGGGGAAATACTTTAGCTAGAATATGGAGATCACTTGGGGAAAGAATATGGAGATCGCTTGGGGAAAGACTTTATCTAGAACATGGAGATCGCTTGGGGAAAGAATCATTTCACACAGTAGATGGTAATCCCTAACTTACATATTAAGATGTATATAGATTGGTCCCATACTTATTAGTTTTTTTTTTTTTGGCAGCTACCCATGCACCATACATGTCATGTCATTATGGAAGCATTGGAGTGTGATCCACTCAGGGCATGGAAATATCGCATTGGCAAGCAGGTTGTGTGTATGTATAACCAAGCGACCCAACATAAGGGTGGTAGAACTAGGTTGAGGCCAATGGTCCAATTGGTTCAATCGGTTCAATGGTGGTGCAGGCGTATTGAAATAACAGAAGCTACAACATTAGCATTCAAATATTCCTTAGTATCCCATGTAGTGCAAGACATCAATGCCAAACATAGAAGAACAATATACAATTCATCAAATGCAAGACAAAATCATGCAAGGTGGTGTGCAACCCATCACAGAGAAGCACGCATATGGGTGGAGCATGATCAAATTGATGGTGTAGGCTCTTCCAATTTGGATGCCCATTCATAAATTTTAGATTTTATTTGTAATTCTAGTTCTCTGATATACAATAAAGTTATTGTATTAGGCTATGAAAAGGAAAATTTTGAGTTGCTCGATGTTAATTATAGGTTTCTAGATCTAGGTTACTAAGCATTTGAAGTTTATGTTGAAAACAAGTATTTTAAAAATTTAGTGTTTTGGGCCCTATATAAAGCAGAGGAATTGCAATAAAGAAAGAAAACTTTGAGTTTTTGGATGTTAAATACAAGTTTTGAACTCAAGGTTGCACCAAGTTTATGTTCTGGGAGTTTATGTCGAAGACGGGTATTTTTAATAATTAGGGTTTGGGGCCCTATATAAAGGAATTGGCACTCATTTTCATTTGATTGCTTTAAGAGCTCCCACAACCCCTCCCAGTTGCCCCTGATCCCCCATCCCCCTATCGCCCTCTCGCACCCTCTCTCCATCCCCCATGGCCAAGAGAAAGCAGAAGGTGAGGAAGCTAGCTAGAACACCATTGATGCTAGAAGAGGAGAGCTCCTTTAGTGACTCACCCCCCTATCCATCCTCCTCAGGACAACAATCTCGATGTGAGAAGCTTCCAATGTGAGACTAAGAGAGGTGAGAAGAATCTAGCAATACTTGGACATGGAGATGAAAAAAGAAAGCAAAGGGGCATTCCGACGACGATGTCAGGAATAGAGGTCGAATAACAACCAAGAGTAGCAACATCATCCACAACATCCATGCCCTCATCCATAGGCACATAGTCCATACACACCCCCAAGGAGAGCATAGCAGCCACCTCTACATCCAAAGCAAAGAGCTCCTCCTCCAGGGAGATGGTATATGGTCAAACAAGGCACTGTGACACTTTGAGAGATCCATAGGTATCTAAAATCTATCCATCTCCTCATCCCAAAGGCAAGCTTATCCAAAGTCATTCATGAGGCCATGCAAGACATCAACAAGGGCCCTACAAATAGGTGGTTTTGTAGAGCAAATTCTGCCTTGGGTGATTCTCAATGTTGTATTTTTTCTCTTATAAATATAACAAATTGTCCTTTTTTACAATGTTTGTAGTCTATGTCTTTGTCGTTCCAATCTCCAATTTCCTTACATTGAATATGAAACAAGTTGAATTACATTCATAAGGTGTGCCCTTAAGATGAATGTATGTTTGTGTAAATGAGTGAATGGTCAGACCAGTAGATGAAATTAGTTCCGACTAGTGTATGTTGTTTTGGTTTGTTTGTCCATATGTGGTCTATAATTGAACCGTGAATAGTTGTTGGTTGTTGAATTAATTGTGACATATGTATTTGTGTCATGAATGTTTGCAAGTCTCTCTTTTTTTTGTTTAGGTTTGTACAGTTAATGTTGAAGTCACCTATGATTGTTGTTGGTGTATCTTTTTGAATTTTTGAAAATATTTTTTTAAGTGAGTATAAAAGCATCGATGTAGACAATGAAGGAGAATTGTACATGTTTATTACTGCAAATTTGTTCATGTTTGTTGTCTTGAAGGTAGTTAACAAGCATTCACAAGAATTATTTTGAATCTAAAATTCTTCTTGTAATTGCATTTCTTTTTAATAACATGTTGCTATTCCTACTCCATTTGTTTTTTGTAAGCATGTGAAGTTAGGTAACAAAAGCTTGTTAGATTTGTTATGCAATTCTTGTAAACAAATTATTGTAGCACTCAAAAGGCTTTTATCATGTAATATGTCATCATAGTGTGATTTTAGGGCTCTTGTGTTAAGAGATTGTAATGTGTTTTGTTGGTTTTTATCTACAAAGAAGTGTTTTTGAGATCCATTGACACTCATTTTGTAGACGTTGCATTTTGTTGATAACATTCTTATCTACTTTGATCTGCTTTTCTTCTATTGGATTGAGGAGGTAAAGGTTGTTTGGGTCTCTTACATGTGATAGTGTTATGTATCCTAGGCCATGTGATTTGATGGATGAAGGATCAAATGCAAGGGAATCCATAGTTAATCCTTGTGAACGGTGGATTGTTCGAGCAGTAGCAAGCTGAATAGGGGATTGTGTATGTGAAATTGTGTTTAAGTAGTTTTTCCCTATTTGGAAGTCACGTGTGATCAAATGTATTGGTGTCCAATTTGAAGGGATGTTTTCATTGTAAAGGAAGCACAATTATAGCAAGCATTTTTGCCAATGTTTAAGTTAGTGAACAATATCCATATAACTTTATGATCCCCTTGCATGGTGGAGTTTTTGGATATCCCCTCGGCCCCATTTACCAACCCATCTGAAATGTCAAGATTTCCAGAGCAAATTTCTATTATCATTTCAGGTTTTAACAATTGTGTTCTGTGCAATCCTGCTATGCTTTCGAGAATTAAGCGTTGTTCGTTGTTAAGTTTTCTTAAGGTTTTGTAGAATTTGTTAATGTAGTAGATAATAATGTGGTTCTATGTTCTTGAGTTTTTGTTTTTTGTTTGGGCATTTCAATTCCAATGTCATATTTGTGGATGTCATGAAGTTTGGATTTAGTAGTTGATGATGTGGAAGCACTTGAAGTGGAGTTTGCTTTTGTAGGAAATTGTGGAATAAGTTGATTGTATTTTGCTATGTTTTTGTTGATTATGTTGTTGTTTTCATTGTATATGTCGTGCCATATAGGATTGTTTTCATCAAGGGATGGTTTGGTTTTGTGATATGGGAGATATAGAGTACATTGTTCTCTATAGTATTTTTCTGAATCGTTTATTTCACTATAATTATTAAATCTACTTATTTTTTGTTTTTTTCTTTGTTTTGTAGAAGTTGGCTTTAGTGTATATTCACTTGCAAAAGTAGCTAAGCAAATGCTATGAAGAGTGCTTGAACATTTTAGATATTTGTTAATAATGTTGTCAAAGAAAATGTTTGTGTCTTCTAGATGCATTAGTTGTAGTTGTTCTCGACGTTTTAATAGTAGTGTCCTTTTCTCTGGAGGATTTTTATTTATGTAGATGAATTGTCTAGATGATGTTGATAGTGGTAAGGAGAGACATAAGTAAGCTGATTGTTGGGAGCTTATATGTTGAGTAGTTAATATTGCATTTCCAACTCATCGAATGTGATCATTTGCAGCACTGTTTGATTTGAAATACTATGTGTAAGGGCTACTTTGATAGATTCATTGGTTTCCCTATCAATTTTTGTCATATATGATGTACAATATGAAGTAGCCCATGTGGGTTTAATATGAATTGTATATCTATATTTGTGTAAGAAAACAATACAACGTATGTGCTCAACAGATAATAGGATCTCGTATGCAAGAGAGAAAAATAGATAGTATTTAGAATCAAAAATTTGATTACTGTAGAACTGATACAATATATGGCGCTGCCTCCCAACCGTGTGCTCCTGTGAAAGAAGCTTCGATGGCGAGCTGAAAACAGTAGAGGACCGAGGTTGGATGCTAAGGAATCAGGGTTACTGTAGCCAGTGATGAAATGGGCTTCACGGGCTTGCTCTTATATAGCCACCAGTCGTAGTCGGTTAGGCTGAATTGGGTGACCGACCCAGTTTGCCCAAAATGGTCGACTGGGGGTCGATCTCGAAATAGGCCACCGACCACATGATAGAACCAATGTGCAAAACAAAGCAACTAAGCTACAATCTCCGTTCAGCCCAGAGCCATCTGGGATCATCTGGGGCTCCAAATGGGCCCCGCAACCCGAGAGTGGGCTGCCTCGGGAAATGCTTCGTCTACCCTCAATGCGGTCAGTCATGGGATGCCTTCCCACACTTGCATGTAGACTAGTTGGCGGTGTACCAACTCTATCTGAAGCCGTCTATCCATCAAGCCACACATGGCCCCCATCTGGTGTCCAAACCAAGACCTACCGGATAACCGAGCTACTCAAATGCCTTCTCATATGGGGGGCTTACAAGTAGAGTTAGCTGGTTCCTGTGTAGTTACACGAGAGTGGAGCATTGATATCTAACAATTTGCACCCCAAAGTGATGACAATCTTGGATTGAAATTATTAGTAAATATGTCTTTAAGCTCTCTTCTTAGGAATAGTGTTGGTTGTGATATTGATGATTGTATAATTGAGATGTAATCTTCTTCTTGTAATCCTAGTTTTTTCAAAAAACTATCATAGCTTAATGACAATGTTGTTTCTTCCAACAAGAGAGAGTTAATTTTTTTGATCTTGTTCTTTGCTCCATTTCCTAGTATTTGTACCTCCAATGGTAATATCACCCGAGTTTCTCTCATTGGAAATCGAGGAAATCCAAATCTACTTTTTTTTTTTTTTGAAGCATGTTTTTCTATGTCTATGAGTTTGGATTTCTTTTTGTGAAAATGGGAACAATGAAATGTTTGTTGAGATGTATTTGTCCACAAAAGCCTCTATTTCATTATTTGTGGATACACCGAAAATTGGAGCAGAATCTATCCAAAGAAGTCCATGGTCATGTTGGCTTCCTCTATTTTGGAATTAAGTAACAAAGAAGAAGTCATTCACTTTTCCCAAAATATTGTTATCATTTCGTAGAAGCGTCTTGAGGGCTTGGAATTTGTGGATGTAATATTGAGCTATTGTAAGAGCGTCTGACCAAATCAAGTTTCTCAATCGTATATTTAAGTTAACGTGCTTTGATTCTTCAAGTTCATCATTTAGCATTTGCAAACATTCTACCAATGGTGTCCACAACTTCTCAGTGGAGGATAATGTTATGAAGAATGCTAGAGCTCCCAATTGATGCAACATTGCAAAGAGATTTTTCTTCAAATAGTACTTGTAATCTGAAGATGTGCGAAGATGAGAGAAGTCCCGATATCCTATGTTTGATTGCAACAATTTTTCAATGTTAGTATCGAACAGTGCATCTTTCACTTGTAGTGTTCTTCCATTTGTTTGTTCTTTTCGCATTCGGACTTAGAAGAGGAAAGTACTTGACGAACACGAATTTTCATTGTTTGAAGAAAAGATTTTCTATGCACAATGCAAATCGACGATCAATGTTTGTTAACTCCCAACAAGCAATTACTTGATATGAAGTACGTTGAGGAATATTATAATTTCTAGGACTCCCAAAGAATAATTTTGGAAATGCAACTTCTTCACAATGTTTGTCTTTGAAAATACTCAACGGGGAGAACCCTTTAGAAGGGGCTGCAATTGTAATGGTTTGGTTCTCAAAATCAACAACTTGTTGACTTGTGTATATCCCATGAACTAAAGTATCAGTTTGAATATCTTCGTCAATTGTATCAATGTAGTCATCATATTTGTTTTTATTTTGTAACTCTTGTTCTTTTAAAATTTTTACATGTTCTTTCCAAAGACTATTTATTGTGACATTGTATTGCATGTACAAAGTGATTTTTAATAATTCTTTTAAAGCAAGCATTGTAAATGTAGGATGAACAATGCCACTCATGTAGTTGTATTTAAATTAAATTTTTCATTTGATCGCAACTGCAACGGTATCGTTTTCGTGCAAGAACCTGGGCAACACTTGTTATGCATGGTCTATGTCAGAAAATACATTTACAACACTACCATGTAGGCCATATTGTCCCTCATAGGTCAACTCTCTAATTTGGGCAAATGGAATCCTAATTGAAACTAGGTGTGCGTCAATGTTATTAAGTTTTGATGTGTAGGTTGTTTTACAAGACATCTTCATATTTTTAGAATATAGCAATGGTACTTTATTATTGTTGATGTCTTTGTAGCAAATAGAACAAAGATAATGATTTGAAGAGCTAGGATTGTACACATTGATACCATTTGTTGTTAAGAAAATATTGTGTTTTTCCTTTACTTTGTGCAATTTGCATTTAAATTTCAATGATCCACAACAATTGCATGGGTGGCTTGGAGTATCTAATATTTTACATGCATATTGTTCTTGTGGAGTTACGAGGTTCCGCTTTCTTTTGCGTTTACAAGTTTTAGCAATTTTAGTTGCGTTTGGGATTTCCCTTGTTGTTCCAATAGTAGTATTTGGGAAAATAGCTTTTCTCATTTTATATACTTTGTTAAGAGTTGCTTGTAGGGAGTATGTACTCTCTAGACATTGTTATGAAGCAACAATGCTGTATCTTTTGCACATAGTGTTGGATTTTGTAGAATTATAGTGTGCAACAAGTTCTCATGTTTTTCCATCCATACATTGTATGTACGTTTGTATTTGAGAGTGCATAGTGGAATGACTTTATTAGTGTCCATTGACTCTTCTAAAAGTAAGGTATTCGTAAGTGCTTGTTTTTCTTTTCCTATAATAATTTTCCTTCCTAACTTTATTCCATCATAACATATCAAAGTGAACGATGTCCCAAACATGGTATGAAACGTTCAAGTATATCTACAATGAGTGCACGTGAAGTTGAAGAGTTTTGTACTAACTCTTGTATGCTTTGCCTTGTTATGTCTACATCATTATTGTGCATACTCAAATTGTGCCATGGTGTATTTTTTGCTATAGAAGTCAAGCAAATGTTGTCACTAAGAAGACTTAGTAATGCTTCATAAGTTAGAGAATGATAGAATTGGAGAAGGCAAGAAAATGTGTTTTTGTGCATTGGGTTATGACCTGTAAAGTCTTCATTTATCGTTAGTTGCTTCTATTCAAGACACTTGAAGATATTCATGTTGAGGCAATAACAAATGTAAGCTTCAACAATTTTATGAATGTGAAATAAAAGATGATGAAAATAATGTCAAATCATTGAAAGGTTGCATAACACAACAATGGAGAATATCTATTACCAAAAGAAGCATAGATCATACATTTGCATGGAATGTAATAATGAGCCCGAACTATTTACTGTAAAGCTTCCAGTAGGTTGGAGAGTTCTAAGCTTGCTACGAGCCATCATAAGATCTTGATCATAAAGATCTACAAAAGGAATTCCAAGGCCAAGCATAATGTCGACATACGGTCCACGAATATGCACAAGGACTTGTTCATCACCACATTGCACTATTTCTGCTATCAATAAAGGAATTTGAGCAATGGATTGAGCACCTTTGTAGGAGAAGCAATATGGTCGTAGAAGGTCACAGCCCACATGATCTCTGCCATAAACCTCGCAAACCTACTCCAACAACTTGGCATTGATGTTGGTGAAGTGAAGAGTTCCAAAGAACTAAATCAAAAGCAACTCAATATTAGCAATGTTTTTATAAAATGGTCTTAAGTTTAGTAGCTATTACTTGTGTTCCATAGCCAAGCCGAGCTAGAACCTCCGCTAAGATGGTGAAATCACACACACAAATTGTTCCCTTTGCCTTTAAGAATGATACATTCTTCGAGACATACATAACAACACCTTCTTCATTGAACTCTTGGACTAATTGAGTAAGAGTTGGTTTTCTTTCCTTCACAAAAGGCAATTGTATAACAAACTTTAGAATTGTATTGTTTTTTACCACACTATTTCAAATGAAGTAGATAGGGAAGAATACTCAATGTAAGAGGTAACTTACAGCAGCTCTATCTTCATCTCTTGGCCCATCCACAACTATGATTTGGTTTGAGGTATTTAGGATTGAGGACCTTATAAGTACTATATTTGCAAAGGAGTTTCCCCTCAAATACAAATCTATATGGAGCACAATCAGATAGTTGAGTAATCCCTAGAGAGACTAAGGTATTGCCACCTCCTACGAAGTTTTCTTTTGAAGGCATAATGGCTTTTGTAGAATATGGGAAGCTATGTGGTAATGCATTGTGTGAATTTATTTCATCATTTTCTTCCTTGGATGCAAGTTGCTTGCTTGCTGCAAATTCAAGAATAAGAGAGAATGAGGTTGGAGAATTCAACTTTTGGAAGAAGTTTTTTCACTTTTATATTTGCAATTTCGTTTATATTGAGTAAACATGTCTACAAAATAATTGAAACAATTCACACAACGTATAATGGAATCTTTTGCAAAACAAATACAAATGCAATATATTTAAATTCGAATTAATTCAAACTTAGCATCTTCCCAACAATACAAAATATGTTCCAACAAAAAATAATAAACATGTGTTTATATCCAATCATTATTCAATCAAAATCAATGTTGATCACTTCAGATGGTCCTTTCTTTGGTCGATCATTCATCTTCACACAATAGCTCGTGTGCACATGCTTGTTTGCACATTGCACAGGAGATGTGATAGTACACTTAAAATTGACGTACTCCAGTTTGTCTCAATATAAACAAACTATATGGAGCACAATCAGATAGTTGAGTAATCCCTAGAGAGACTAAGGTATTGCCACCTCCTACGAAGTTTTCTTTTGAAGGCATAATGGCTTTTGTAGAATATGGGAAGCTATGTGGTAATGCATTGTGTGAATTTATTTCATCATTTTCTTCCTTGGATGCAAGTTGCTTGCTTGCTGCGAATTCAAGAATAAGAGAGAATGAGGTTGGAGAATTCAACTTTTGGAAGAAGTTTTTTCACTTTTATATTTGCAATTTCGTTTATATTGAGTAAACATGTCTCTTATGCCACCTCTTGGAAAGAATTCTTAAGAGAGCGTCGTGGTGTCTTCTTAATTGGGGAATTCTTCAACAGATTTTCTTTAGCGGGTCTACTTGGAGATGTAAGTAGAAATGCATTGGTTTAGGAGAAGGAGGGGATGAGGTTTTCTCCACCTACGAACATGCAGATATGGCTATTCCCACTGCATAAGAAGTTTAATTTCAAATGAAAACAAATATGATTTAAAATATGCGTATTAAATGACAACAGAAAACTACACGCAGCAATATTTGAGAACCTGCAATACGTAAATTACAAAAAGGGCTCATATTGTTCGTGGTAATAGCATATGTAAAAAAAGGTTGTTCAAGACCTGCGAACAAGTGCCAGGGACAAGAAAGTGTAGACAAAATATTGGGGAAATGTTAGAAAGCACACATATTGAAGCACACAAGTTGCTGCAGTAGATTTCAAGGTTTGACTATAGCTAACCAATATTACATAGACGCATGCAAAGGAGGCTCACTGTGACTATAGTTCCAAATTTTCCACTGTTAGTCTCGGAGGGAGTCGGTACTGAGCCTACGGGCTATTAAGGCTTCACGCATACGCAGGGCTATGACAAATGACCGAAAGATGCGTGGCTATTTGGAGGTAGGATAGGTGAAGAAAAACAGGAGTTGTTCGAGGCCAGAGAGGTAAGGCAACGCCATCGCACTAGGTGCTACGAGACAATGACAAAGGCAAGTGTTTTGAAGACCTATAGAATAAAAATGATCGGGTCAAGTGGAGGCAGAAGAGGATGGCTCTACCTATGAGAAAAGAGGTTCGGTATGTAGGAAAAGCAAGTTAGGGAAGAGGAACTCTTCGAGCTCTGGTTGGACCTCCAAAGCAGAACCTCTTCATAGCTATGGTCACAACATAAGAATAAAGGAGGTAAGTTAATTGACAGACAACAAAATCGATTGAATTCTAATAGTACGCTACGATGAACGTTCGCTAGAATGACGATGGTGCATTCTGCATGCACAGCAGAACTATGCGAATGAACAACTCTATAATTAAACAAAGATATGCAAGATGTCTCCAAAGATATACACAATCGCAAAAAAATTGTGTGAACCTGCTTGCTCCTTGTCCTTCATTCCACTTTGTTTGGCTAGTGTTTGCTGCATGGAAGTTTTAGTAGCGTCGGTGTCACAGGAGAATCAACAACCTGAGGACATGCCTTTTCAAGACCTGCATGAAGAAACGATTTGTTCAGACAACTACAAAATGTCGTGGGAGAGACGACTTCACAGGACTGAAATCGATTCACTACAGAAGTAGAAGATGAAGAAAGTGAAGGATGATCAATTGAAAGAGAAGGAAATCCTATCACCTTTCACGAAGGCACCACTGTCAGTGGTGTCCATGAATTCCGTAGATGCTTCCATAGAACACAGAGAGGATGAAGGTTAAACGAATGCACAAGTGCGATACTCGATCGCTCCAATTGCTTGCTTAAATAGAGAAATCATAGTTCACCATACTAAGAAGAACGAAAAGCCGACTAAGCCTTCAACTTATGAATGAGATATTCCATATTCAATTCAGTATCTACGTCAAGAAGCAGAGACAAGAATTCCACCATTAGTCCCTGGCGAACGCCGTCGACCAGCTAATCCTATTCTTAAATTATGTACAGTGTATTGATTACCTTCGGAGGTCTTCACTTGCCCATTCACAGCAGAAAATGTTGACATATGTATGCGACCTTTTTTGCATTGCGCACCATCTCTAATTCATTATGTTCACTACACCATATAAACTTTGTTAGATAGATGGATGTTTTCAAGAGGTGTTCATTCACAATAACTAGTAACATATCCACAATGGGACCTCTCGCATGCACGCAGAAACATCTTGCTGCATTGCTGAAGAAGTCGTCATTCATTATTGTTTGCCTTTAAGACGACCAGTTCTTTCGTTTGCGAGGTGGTTGTTGATTACTTTGGAGCCGTTTTCCTTCAGTGATTGAGCACTCACCTCCTAACTGAATTGCATGTCAGAATCGATGAAGGAATTCTGACGACAGAGGCTGTAGACCTGCAAAAGAACAACGAAAATTGAAGCCAATTTTCTCATTCCACTCTGAAATGCCGTCGCTGCATGTAGGGTATAAATACCCACAAAATGCAACCAATCACACCAACCAACGTTGCGATCGAGGCTACCCTGAGGGCAAGCCAAAAATAAAATGATATTTTTCCTTTGTCTTTGCAACTTCAATTTAAATTACATGCAATTCAAATAAATAAAATAATAACAAAAAATAATATTTTGCCTTTGTCTTTGCAACCTCAATTTAAATTATATGCAATTCAAAGAAAGGAAATAATAAAAAAGAAAGAAATAAATTAAAAATTGTAGACTTTATTGATTCGGAATTCGTTTACAAGGATCAACCCTTTAGGGCACATTTATAAGGATCAACCCTTTAGGGCACATTTCACTCTAGCCTATGCTTCTTTTTGTTAGGTCCTGTGCCCTCTTTGACTTGCCTAAGACGAGAGGGTTGAATGAATTCATTCTCAATTACTTGGGGCTCAGTGACACCGGCTAGCCTTGCAATGGCCATGATACCATGAGGGAGGCCAGATCATGTTTTCGAGAACAAAAATAGAGCAATGCCATGCTTTATCAAAACTACACAATCCATAGTGTGACGGATAGGCTTCATCTTCACCATCCGACTAAGGACCCTGAACTTCATAATGTTTAATTTTCAATCTGGTGATAATTGCCGATGGAAGACCATAACATGTTGAGCCACTTTGTCAATATAGTGAGCAATTGATGCCATCCCTCTCCTGGAAGATCCTTTGGTTCTGCACTTGCACATGGCATACTCATCGATCCACAAAACATCCTAGAATGAATATATTGCATCAACATCCTAAACCTTGATTTGTGATTATAATAACATATTTATGGCAGGAAAAACTTAGAAATCTGATGGATTTTTTTTAAAATCAATTTAGGGTTTGAAACAAACAATTTTATTTTTTTATTTCCTTGTAGCCATGTGCTCCAATGGCAAAAACAATGCAGAGAGTGAATTTTCAGTCCCAGAAAGGCCCAGAAAGAGCCACTTTCTTCAAAAAGTGGTCCAGGGTTGCATGATGTTAGATTTCCCTCTTCTTGGGCTTTATTGGGGCTGAAAATTCACTTTGTGCATTGTCTCTACTATTGGAGCACAGGGGTGAAAGTAAAATCAAAAATAAAATTGTTTGCTTCAAACCCTAAATTTTTTGGTAGGAATACTTTCTAGTTTTGGGATATGAAAACTCACAACATTCTTCAGATGTGTTGAATGACGACATTGATATAAAAAAGAGGTCTTTTTGGTGCCACGACACTAAACTAGAAACACTAGTTTGATTCCTTAAACCCTAAACCATGGTTTAATCTAGAACAATGGGTTTTTTACATAATTTTTATCAATATTGCACAAAAATCTTAAACATTGATGTATTCTATATGATGGAAGAATATTTGTTGGAAAAATAGAAGATAATATTTTAACCTAAAAATTTAGGGTTCCAAGTGAACAATTTCTTTGTGGATTTTCCTTGAACCTAGGTGCTCCAATGTCAATGCTAGTGCATAGGGATGTCGGACCTATTTTTTGCCAAAAGTTGGCCCTAGTGTCAGACCTTTTTTTTGCAAAATTAGGCCCTAGTAGCATGATTTCAGATTTCATGCTTCCAAGCTTGTCTGATGCTAGAAATCAACCCTATGCACTAGAATTACCATTAGATCACCAAGGTTCAAGGAAAATCCAAAAAGAAATTGTTCACTGAGAACTGTAAATTTTTAGGTTGGAATATTATCTTCCAATTTTCCACCAAAATATTTATGAGTTGTTGGGTTTTTCTCTACTAAGCCCTAAACCCTAGTTTTAATTCCCTACCTACTAATTGAAGAGAGAGCATGGATTTGGCATTTAAAATAGAATCTACCGAAGTGTATAGATGATATGAAACAAATGATGAAAAGAAACCCTAAACCCTAAACTATTAAAGGTACATACCTTTTTCTGCCTCATTGCAAAGGGTATCAACTGTAGTGTACAACTTCAATTCCTTTTCTGGTGGGTCTTGTACTTCTTGTTGACTTGAGGTGCCAGATTCTTCATCTTTATCCCTGAACAACGACTAGGAATTCCTCCTCTGACATCTAGTACTCTAGCTCTAGATCCTTGATTGCTTTCTGTGTGAGATGGATGGCCTCTAAATCACTAAGGCTAGAGTTATCATAACATGCTATCTCATTGACTTTTGGATCGACGGAAGCATTGAAGTAAATGACATCCTCATAGGCATCATTTGCTAGCTGGCATAGCACCTCATCCTCTCGAAGACTAGTTTCCTCTATCACTTCTAAGAGGGTAAGGTAATCCTCACCCTCAATAGTGGTTGAATTAATCAATGTGAGGTGTGGGCTTGTTGCTGCCTCATTAGGATTATAGGTGGAGGATGGATATGCACTCGATATGCATGACTCACATAGGATGATAGGATGACTTGGCTCTCAACTTGCTCTTTGGCTAGGTCTATCGCATGCTCCTCAGGTTCTATGTCTAGGTTCACCTCGCTCACTCCATGACTCACCACTAGTGGATGTAGAAGGCTGCTCATGCTATTGTTCAACATCCTCATCAAACTTGCTAGTTGTGAAGGTAACGAAAAGGGCTGCATCTCTCTCTCTCTATCAAATGAATAGAAGGAGATGTAGCATCCTTGAGGGGAGTAGCGTGCTCACGAATAGGTAGAGGGGAATTCTCCATGGCCCTACCAAGAGTCTTCTTGAACTTAGCACTCTAGTCAAGAGAACTCAAAATCTCCAATGGGACCCATTGGTGAGGGGAGTTAGCAATCATGACAGATTGCCCATGGATAAGTCTATCAATAAATTGAAGAGAGGGATTATGGGTAGGAAGGAAAGATCTCAAGTGTGATTCAAGACCGAGTGGCTTGTAGGAGATAGGGTAAATCTGGTCTACTAAGGCATGAGAATGCATAGATGAAATCCAACGGTCAAAGGCTTCTCTAGGAGAAGCCATATTGTGGGAGGATGCTTGGGAAGATGGAAAAAAAGGATTCTTGGGACAACAAAGAAGGTTGTGAGAAGTAGGAGTGTGAACAGTGAATGTAAAAATGGCATTTAGTAATGCACTTTATATATAAGGGGACATTACCCTACAAATAAAAATAAAAACAATAAAATTAAAAATCCCCCCCCCATCTTCCCCCCTCCCCCTTCCTCTCTCCCCCTTGCCCGTTCCCTCTCTCCCTTCCTCTTTCCCCCTCTTTATGTCTTTCTCTCCCTTCCTCCCTACCTCTCCCTCTTTTTTTGTCTCCCTCTCACTCTCCCTATATGAATGCTTCTCCCTCTCCCTCTCCCTATGTTAAGAGGGACTCTAGGGGGTAGGCTATTAGACTAGGGTGGTTGTTGTCTCTTGAGGCCTTTGCTTCAATCTCTTATTTAGAGCCATCACATTACTTTGACATTTGTTTCTTCTTTAGTAGAGGAGGTACAAAGAGAGGGAGGGACACTGAGAGGGTTGGGGAGAGATTAGATTTAAAATTGCTATGTCTTTTTGTTTTAGGGAGAGAGAGAGAGAGAGAGAGAGAGAGAGAGAGAGGGAGGGAGAGAGAGAGAGAGATTATATTTCAAATTTCTATTTCTTTTTATTAGAGAGAGAGAGAGACTTCTGATGAATGATTATTCTGTTTATTTATGGTTGCAATGAGAGAGGAAGAGAGATGTTGTTAATGATATGGAAATGGAACAGGGACTATGGAGATGGAGAATGATAGATATCGAGGTAGTTTACAATTTATTATATTGAAGAACATCAAAGATGAGCATGGGGAATGGATTTCTCAACTCTAAAGAAAATATTTATGGATAACAATGCAACCCACTAATCGTGGGTGCTATAAAGTGGCTCGGAAGGATGCAATGGAAATCTCCAAACATTGGAAGGGAAGCATATTGGATTTTGAGATATCTCCCAGTAGCAAAACATTAACCTGACTATATATTCAACATGTATTTACCCACGTAGACATATATCTGCATCCACATGTAGGCCTTCCATATCGTAGGTCCAATTGGAAGTATTCCAAAGTAATCTAGTTTCATGCTTCAAATTATTTGCATTTTTCTGGGGACAATTTTATGTCTTGTACTTGTTTTATAGATTTGTATCCATCTAGTTACAAAGAGTGGGAGCTTGCAGCATGCATAAGTAGGGTGTTGCATGTCCTCCAAGTTTAGATCAAGGGTCTTCATAATACAAAGGTCGCACACCATCAGAATTGAAGAAGGGCAAGACCTTCTTTTATGACTCAATGTTCATAGTGAAAGATTAAAAAGGCCAGTATGGAAGATTAGAATCACTTCCATTGCCTTCTTTTGATAGTCTAGAGTGGCCACTTTCAAGCATAGAGATCAACGAATCATATAGAAATAGAATGTCCAATGATGTGAGAAATGCTATGAAGCCAACTACTGGTGAAAGAAAGGCTAAGATGAGCTCGTTTCTCCCATTCCCATGTTTTGTTGATTTCTTTGCTAGTTGCATGCAATTGACAAAAACAAAGATAACAGATACTTGCAAGATCTTTTGTCTGTCTGAGTTATTTGACAATGGATGGACAACAAGAACATGTCATAGTGAAGACTTGGTACAAAGTCGATTGAACACTTCAGATGTGACATTTTGGTAAGCAGGTCTAATAATTCTTGTTTGTATATTTACAATTATAATTTTACAAGATAAGTAGGTCTAATAATTCTTGTTTGTATAAAAAATCATAATTTTACAAGATAGTATTTATTGATGACAAATTCTAATTTTTGTAGGCATTTCATTGGAAGGCAAAATATTTTCATATCTTTCACATGTAGAAGGTTTAGAGGGGAAAATATGCAGTTGACAGCAATGGATGATGATTTGCATGATGGGACTATGAGTCCCGTTTTTTAAGTATTTATTTCTCAGCAAGGACATGCTGATCTAATGTTGGAATTGGAAGAGGAGTGGACCATGTGGTTCATCAGAGAAGAGATGCAATTGGCAATAGCAAGCCCTCCCTAGGGCTACTATTTTAGACTTGACAATCACAAATTTAGATATAGGGATCAGACAAACATCCTATGTAAGAATTGTTGTCCCACATATATCTTGAAATAATAGAAACATGATGTTAGGGGCTCATATTTTTTGTTCCAAAGATTTAGATCAAGTGTTTGGATTCTCAGTGCTTCAACAATGCACTTGGCCATGAGGCATTGTTAGATGTATGAACATAATTAATAATACAAAGTGATGTTTCAAATTTTTGGTTCCAGAGATTTGAGATCAAGTTTTTGGATTCTCAATAATCCAACAATGCACTTGGCCATGAGCCATTGTTAGATGTATAAACAAAATAAATAATACAAAGTGATGTTTCATTCATCCCCAAGACTATGATTTTAGACTTGACACTTGTCGCAGAGTTAGATATAGGGATGAGACAAACATCCTTTGTAAGAAGTGAGTCCCTCACATACTTTGTGAGACAAACATCCTTTGTAAGAATTGTTGTCCCTCACATACTCTTGAAATAATAGAAACATGATGGCAAGGGCTAATATTTTTTGTTCTAGAGATTTGAGATCAAGTGTTTGGGTTCTTAGTGCTTCAACAATGCACTTGGCATTGTTAGGTGTATGAACATAACAAATAATACAAAGTGATGTTTCATTTGTTGTGTTAAAATCATTTAAAACTTTGAATTGATGGTTCTCTAGGTGTACGAGGGACAAATCTATAAATCTTTGTAATTTTCAATTTGTGCAGATCCTTGTAATTTTAAATTTGTGTGGAGAGGGAGAAGCAGAGGGAGATAGAAAGAGAGGGAGAGGGAGAGGGAAAGGTAGAAAAGGAGAAGCAGAGGGAGAGGGAGAGGGAGAGGGAGAGAGAGAGGGAGAGGGAGAGGGAGAGGGAGAGGGAGAGGGGGATGGAGACAAAAAGAGAGGGAGATGGAGACAGAAAGAGAGGGAGAGGGAGAGGGAGAGGGAAAGAGAGTGTTGACTCTGGGTCACGCTAACTAGTACATGGTCATCGAGTATTGAGCATGGATAGTAGAAGCGGTAGTCGAGCACCATTTTGTACCAATGGGTGCCAATGATTCTAGGATATGACCCATAGGTGAATAGCGGCAAGTGCATTGAGTGCATGCTAAGATGGAAGGTAGTTCTTAGGTAGAAGTTACGTTGTAATAATAAGAGGGAAAAGGACGGGAGAGAGTAGTGTGCTAAGTCCTCTTCCTCCAACCTTAGTTGATAGGTGAGGGAGTGTTCATTGCAAGACAATGTGGCTTGGTTGTATAGGGTGATTCAAATTGAATTAATGAGCAATAGTCTCTCTCTAGGTTTTCTTTTAAATTGTTGTGTATTTCAATTGTGGTGTATTTCAAATAGTGCTAAGTGTGGACAATAACTCGATTTTCTTCCATCATCACCTGGTTCTTTCTTGACAACCTCTAAGTATTAACTGTTGGCACCTATTTGCACTTGAGCACCCCTACCTTAGATAGCAAGAGCAAGAATCTTCATGAGGCACTGCACCAAGCTAGGAACTAACCTGAGCACTTGAATTAGTAGGGTGAGCGAGCATGACTCTTAAAATTTTGGCAATCCTATTGGGGACTCTCAAGCGAATTGCGAGTTCACAATCAGGGTAGGGAATTAGAGGACCAAGTTGGTAAGCTTAGAGTTAGTGGGGAAAAGGAGAGCTCATGATTACCCATGATGAAGCAAAAAAATTTCTATGGAAATTTTTTGACGGTCGGAAATTTTCCCGTCGGTGGAATTTTTGGATGATTCTTTTTTCTTTGGCGAGAGATTTTGGTGCTGAAAGTTTCATTGGATGAAAGTGTAATTTCAAGAATGCTTCTTTTTCCCCTTTTTATGGATGAAAATTTCACTCCATCGACAAAAATATCAATGCCTCATGCAATTTCAATCACATCATTATTTTTTAGCAACAATTGTTGTTGTCTCATGACTTAGAATTTATTTTTTATAACTACAAGTTATATTTTTTCAATGGCATAGATTGAATAAAGTAAACTCAAAACTTACTGCCATCCAAATATTGACCATTAGGTCAAAATTGAACCATTTGGTCCAAATGACAATAGATTGTATTACTTTCTTCTCTAAACTTTGACCATTTAGATAGTTTCGTTACTATCTAATTCTAGAGTTCCAATAAACCTCTTCTATGAGCATGGACTCCATATACTTATTTATCTTAACATCAAAAATATGCTCTAATTCAAATATTGGAATGAACTACAATGACTGAGATGAAATTCTTTAATTTATTATAGAAAATAAAGCATATTTTGGTAATTATAAGTAGAGGATGTATTATAAATTTCATAGTCATGCATGAATTACTAGTAGCTCTTAAAATATTGGTTCTTGTCATTTACTTGGTTTTAATATTTTTTTTGTTTGACATGGAAAGCAAAAACAAGCACACCTTTAAACTAGCAATATGTACTTTTTTTTTAAAGTTCAAAAGTATACTTAGTTTGCAAAATTTGTGAAATTAGTTCACCTTAATGTCACCAAAATATTGTAAATTTGATTAAAATTTAGGAGTAGCAAAAAATCTAGATAATGTGTTGCAAACGACAACTCATGACTCATTGTCATTTTTCATGACTTGATGTTTGCTTTGGAAAAAAGTGAGGGTTTGAAAATAAAGTGAAGAAGAAGGATGCTGAGAATGACATTGAGGAGACTCCAATCATGAAGGATAATCTAAAAACCGAGCCAAAGAAGGCTTTAAAAGAATTGGGCATTTGCGATAGTAAATGAGATAACAAAGAGAAGTGGTGTAACAAGTGTTCTAGAGGTGGAAATGTGGAAGAAAAATGCATGACTAAGTATTGCAATACATGTACCAAGTTTGGCCATGATGACTCAAACTATTGGTTTAATGGCAAAAATAGGCAAGTGTCAGCAAACCAAGTACAACTGATAATCGAGCACCGAGCAGCAAACCTCCACATCCTGAGCAAAAGGACAAAGGTAAGAATGGTAAAGAGAAGAGTGTTTTCTCTAAAATTAAGTGTTTTCGCTGTGGAGAAAATCATTTTTGTTTTGATTGTCCAATTTGGGTGGAACAATTATTAAACAATGTGATGCATTCCTGGAGGCTGATAATTACTCATCTTCATAGGGCTACCTCATCAACAAATTGAAACATGAAGGCCTGAAGATGACCTATCAATTTTTGTACGAGTTCATTGGGCTCAAGGAGAGTTTTGGGTATGTGTCTTGTCAGTATGTAGCACGAGTCCTTATGGCAGTGGAGGACTAGCTCCATATGGACTGGTTCACAATTTTTAAAAAGGATTTTGAGAACCCGCTCCAAACTATCAACAAGGGGAATATCCATTTTATGCTTGGCCCCCATTTATGTATGCTCCATCACAGACTCATGTCCAGTGACGTGGATATAGAATGTAGGTCCCTAATAGAGTGATTGGCAAGACAACAAGTGGTTCATGAGCTGGTTCATGCTCACACTCTGCTACAGTATGTAGATAGATAATTAAACATTGATCATGGCAACTTGCAATGCAAGCTTGAGTGCCAGAAGGACCTCACAAACAAGGCGCAAGGAGCTGTGGTGTCCATTGCTACCAAAGATGTGAACATGCAGCAAGCCGTGCAAAAGCTACAACAATAGGTCGCAGCAGTGAGCAAGTAGTAGGAGGTGGACCATAGATCCAACTCAAGGTTATAGAGCAAGAAAATGGACAAAGTATCATAGGGGAAAACCCTACAAGAGGATAATGCATAGCTCCAAGTATAGCTGGAGAAGTACCTACAACTTTAGCAACTCATTCGTCTCTGCTAGGTGCTCAAAGAATATCCCAGCAACCTACCTCATAGATAGCCACCTGATCACGATGGAGTTGGTGGACAATTGGGTGGCCGCCAACAATCAATTTTGAGTGAGTAGGTAGGCACCTTGAGCCAACATTAGCCAAGGGTAGGACTTCACAACCAAAGGGGCCCAAAGGGGTCACGACCCAGACACTGCTGATGCTGCATTCTAGTCAGAAGACACATATCGAGCAGGCAATACAAATGGATTGTAGTTTTGATATAATATCACAGATCCAAGTTATGGTTGAGGTCACGGATAAGGAGGTGCAAACCAAGAAAATTGTATATGCCAAGCCCATTTTTTCGAAGGGTCTTTTGATCGCTGCTGTAGCTGCAGTGGAAGTTTTGAGGCATGTTCCAAGTGGGGAAGAGATGCCTACTTGCTACATGGTTTGTTGGTACCTGATAGGAGATGAGGTGTTTATTGCACCCCCTAAGCACCAAGACATTTTGGAGATCATCTATCCAATTATCTTGGCTTACAACAAGGCCATCCGAGACTTCAACCATTTTGTGGAAGAGCGTGCTAAGCAGAAGCATAATATCTTCAAAGCCAAGCATAGGTTGATGCTCGCATGAGTACGGTAGCTACCTAAGCCTACTATGGCTGAGTTACCTGTCTAATACAACAAGATTTTACGAGAAATCCAACACTTTATTAGTAGCCATGTAACAAATCATGGTCCATGTGCAATAACATCTATGACCACCGTAAGGAATCGATGATTAAGTGGCAGGAACGCATCAACTAGGCACAATAGTGTTGCACCAATTTTGAAACCCTTGGCATCGACTTCCCACCTCAGGACCCAGTTGCTAAAGCTTGGTGTTGGCTAGCTACCCCTAAGCGGCCACCATCGATAGATATCTCCATGTCTATCCTTGGCCACAAAGGGGGTGCCATTTTTTGCAACAAACATATCGATAAATTGTGAGACAAAAGAGACAATTTTCAAAGTGAAATCATTTCATTACCTTGAAACGTTCTTTCTTTTGAAGTTATGCTCCAATAAGGTAGAGAAAGATGCAAAAATGACAGAACACCCTTTTTTGTAGTTCTCTTGAGAAGAACCAAGTCACACCTTTGTTTTGTAACCTGTGTGTGTGTGTGTGTGTGTGTGCACACGTACGCACGTGTGTGTGTGTGTGTGTTCCTCTCTCTCTCACTCTGCCCCCCCTCTCCCTCTCTCTCTCGCCCTCTCCCTCTCTCCCTCTCTCTCTGTCCCTCCTCTACCAGAGAAGAAACAAATGTCAAAATAATGTTATGGCTCTAAATATCATCTACCTCTATCTTCTCTTCCTCTTTACATTTTTGCAACAAACATATAGATGAATTGTGAGACAAAAAAGTTATAAAGAGACAATGTCCAAAGCAAAATCACTTCATTATCTTAAAACTATGTGTTCTTTCTTATGAAGTTTATTCTCTATGCTTCAATAAGGTAGAGAAAGAGATGAAAATGATAGAACACCCTCTTTTTGTACTTCTTCTGAGAAGAATTAGGTCAAACTTTTTGGTTTCTAAGAAGTGAGTAGTAATGTATGGATGAATGATATTGATAACAAAATAGGAGAGAAGAGGGGCGAATAGAGCTTGGATGGAAGTTTTCTCTAACAAATTTTTGTATGTGGTGTAATAAAAGCGTGAACAAAGAAGAGAGAAAATGACTAATCAAGATTAGAATAGAGATAGTTTGAAACAAGGTACTAGAAGATGGCAGGAATGCATTTTTTGAGTGCATAGAGGAGGTTGGAAGAGAGAGAACAGTGAGACATGTGGTTTGGAGGTCAAAGTTGGTTAAACTAGGAGTAAAACATGAGCATAGTTCTAGTTTAGGGCTAGTTTGGATGGGAGGAAAAGAAGGAGACCTGACATGGTCAAGCCAGACCTCAGACCTGCCATGGGAAGTATTTTATTGTGAAGCACGAATGACATTTTTTGGGGTATTTTGGGGGAAAAAGGAATTTCCCTAGAATTGGGGAGCCTCTGTTATAGAGAAGTCCACATGGCATAATCTCCTTAATGGATTCCATATTCCCTTATCCAGGCCTCTAATATTTTAATAATTTGCTAAAGGACCCCTTTTTTAGTCTAAATTTTTTGTAATGATCTTTAAGACAATGAAAGTTCTAGTGAAGCAAGTATTGTCATCCATTCGATATGACTGCATAAGGGACAACTACAGGGTTGATTTTTACAGGCATCAGAGGCATTGCATGATACTAACATTGAGAAGCTATTGTAGTATAGAAGACTTTAATTGTTTGTAGACATCAGTAGACTATAAGCACCACCTAAAAAATAATCTATTCTTGATGGTCAGGCAACTAGGGCAACCAACATTCTTCATCACCTTCTCTCTAGCAAAGAAACTCTGGGACCCCTTGATAAAATGTCTACATGAACTTAAAAAAGTATCCACAAGTGGAATCGAACCACGCACCACCATTGCAATCAAATACTTGATCTAGTCAGATCCCATCACAATAGTGCAATACTACATCCATAGGTTCTAAGCAATGAAAACACTTCTAAAGAATGACAACAAAATCTTAGGAGTTATACTTGATTTTTTTTTTCTCATGGAATTTCAAATAGAGGGAATCGGCATGATCATGGCTTGTTGCTTTGGGTTAATGATGCCATCACAATAGTGCAATAATTTGGGAGTCGGCATGATTTGGTTAGATCAAATCACAATAGTGCAATACTACATCCACAGGTTCCAAGCAATAAAAACACTTCTAAAGAATGACAAAAAAATCTTAGGAGTTATACTTGATTTTTTCCTTCTCATGGAATTTCAACATAGAGGGAGTCAACATGATCATTGCTTGCTTTGGGTTAATGATGCACCAACATACGGTTGGTCAAATGACGATGAAATAGAGAGATTTTTGGACAAATACGTCTCAAACAAACATATCAAACCTCGACCTTCCACATAAGGAGCAAAAAGCCATAGGCACGAGAAAAGATGTGTAGACCATATTGCTGTGCAAATCCTTTTGCAACTAGTCTGGCTTTGTATCTTTGAATACTTCCATCTAGATTGTACTTCACTTTGTATACCCATTTGTTTGCTATTGCCTTCTTTCCTGGTGGAAGGTTGCATAATTCCCAAGCATTATTCTTAGACAAAGCATCCATTTCTTCATTCATAGCAGTTTGCCATTCTGGCTTGTCTACTATGTCTTCGCTGGCTCTTCTGTAGCCATGATGGTAGTCATAAGAGCATAGTTGGTGGTTTCCACCTAAATTGCTTTGCCTTTCTGAGCATATGTCAATCTGGTTGGAGGTTTGCTTTCCCTAGTAGACCATCTAAGTTGCTATGGCTCTACTTGGGGTGTTGCTATCAATTCTTTCTCTTCTTCATCAACCTGTTTTGTAGATGGCTCTGAAGTCGATGCTTCTATCTCCTGTGTAGGTGAGGTTTTCCATTCTGATTCCTCATCAAAGATTACATCTCTGGAGATAATGACTTTTCGGTTGATGGGATCATACAATTTGTATGCTTTGCTTTCTTCACTGTAGCCAACCATGATGCATTTGCGTGACTTCCCATCCAATTTCTAGCAATGATCATCATGTATGAGGGCATATGCTATGCAACCAAATATGCGGAGATGCCCAATGTGTGGCTTCTGTTTAGTGAATGCTTCAAAAGGAGTCACACCTTGTATCAGTTCGATTTGAAGCCGATTAAGCAAATAGTTTGCAGTGGCTATTGCTTCTGCCCAATATTGATTCGGAAGAAACTTTTCACTAAGCATTGCTCTAGCATTATTTGCAAAAGTCCCATTCTTCCTTTCAGCTCTTGCATTTTGTTGAGGAGTTTTTGCACATGTGAATTGTCTTCGTATACCATGACTTCTACAAAAGTTCATGAATGCTAAAGACATTTATTCACCTCCTCTATCTGATCTCATGACCTTGATCTTTCTGCCTATCTGGTTTTCTACCATGGCTTTGAATTCTTGAAATCTAGAAAACACTTCAGATTTCTCTTTTAGGAAGTAGACCCAACAATATCTGTTGTAGTCATCGATGAAAGTCAAGTAATAAAGTGAACCATTGATGCTGCGGGTCTGGGCATAACCCCATACATCTATATGTATCAAATCAAGAATACCTCATGCATGAGAGGTACTTCTGCAAAAGTTGATTCACTTTTGTTTGCCGAAATAGCATGCTTCGCAAACTTTTCCAAGAAACTGTAGCTTCGGAATCCCAATTGCCATATTTTGATTCCTAAGATCTAACAAGTACTTGAAGTTGACATAACCATATCTCTCGTGCCATTTTGCAGATAGTGGCATTTGTTGCGGTTGAGTAGACATGGCATGCTTATCTGGTACTGTAGCTAGCATTCTGTATAAGCATCCTTCCTTAACACCTTTTGCTACTAGCTGACATCTTTTTGATTTATCTCTGATAGTGCATTCATCACCATTGAAGATGACTCGATAATTGTGTTCCGTCATTTGACCTACTGACAAAAGGTTCTTGCTGAGCTTCAAAACATAGAGCACATCTTTCGCCAATCCTTTCATACCAGTGAAATTGGTCATAGGGATAACGCATGTCCCTTGAACTGGATTCGGTGTATTGTCTACTATGTAAATGACATTTTTCTAACCTTCTAATGTCTTCATTTCTGTGAACCATTCTTGATTATTTGTCATGTGAGATGATGCATTGCTGTCGATGTACCAAGGATCCTATTCCACTTGGTCGACTTGATAGCTAAAATCCTCTTTGGGATTGTCATCAGTGTTTGGGTACATTGTATTAGTCTATTGCATTTCCTCACTTGTAAGAAACATATTCCCATGTTCATTTGCAAAATGAGTGTGACTAGAATGTCCACCACGATGATTTCCTCTACCTCAAAAATTCCCTCGATTATTACTGGATTGACCGCCTTGGTCGTACTGGTTCTTGCGGCAATCTCTTTCATAGTGTCCAAATTTGTGATAGCAGTTGCACTAAATGTTTGACACGTTGGTGGATGCATTCTTTCATCCTTGAAATCTTCCTCGGTTGGAATGATTTCCTCTTTGCTCGGGGGGGTCACTATGTATAAACCCTCTATATCACGTGCGTTCAAGGCCTATATTTAAAATCCCTTATCTGTAAATTTTTTCATTAATAAAATGTACCCCTTTTCTATACAAATCTGTAAATTTTTTCCAAAACTATTTTAAATAGTCCTTTATGTATATTTATTTCTGTAAATTTTAGAAATAGAAAATATCCTTCTGTCGAACTCACGTGATAGGGTTACATTTGATGAGTGACCCCCCCGAGCCTCTTTGCTGATTTTGATTTGCTAAGGATGATGTTGATGCTGATGCTAATGCTGACTTTGATTTTGTTGCTGATGATTACCCCCTTTCTGATATGATCTACCTCTACCTCTACCTCTGCCTCTGCCTCTACCTCTACTTTTGTCTGAAGCTGTGAATGCCTGATCATTAGAATGACCTTTTTGTGCTTGAATTGCTTGAGTTCTGAGTTCTTCACCAAGTAGAACTGACTGAAGTTCTTCCAGTGTCAGAATTTTCCATTGGATGGCAATACTATGGACTAGATTCTCATATCCCTCTCCTAGTCCATTCAAAATGACTTGAACCATTTCTACGGGGTTCATAGTCTCTCCTCCTGCTACAAGTTGACTATTGTAGTCTTTTATGCAGAGTACATAAGCATGACTAGTTTCGTTGCTGTTGTAGAAACTCTAGTTGATTTGGTTTCTTAGGGTGAGAATCCTGGATGTGTTCTTGGACTTGTAGAGAGCTGTGAACATATCCCATGCTTCTTTCGATGTCTTGACTATGTTGAGCTTGATCAGATGATAGGTGTACTTGTCTTTCTTATCCCATTTTGCCTAAGGTCGGGCAATGGCAGGATCTACTACTAGTGCGAAAACTGTTTGTGTACCTGTAAATCCCGTTGCTGGTGCTGTGATAACACATGGAGTAGAGCTACTTGTGGCTGGATCATCCAATGGTCTAGGTGTAGACCCATCAACATACTCCCATTTGTCCTGAAGTATAAGAATGGTCTCCATTCGATATTTCCATGTACCATAATTGGAGTTGTCTAACTTAGCAGATGCCTTCAAATTGACATTGCTAGTCGACATGGTGCAAGAAATGTACTCAAAAGTGTCGTGAAAATCTCTGAATAGCAAATAATTCCTTTTCTTTTGTTCTTTATAAGTGCTAGGTCAGATGCGTCAATGTAGAGGCGAATGTGTGTGAAGGAAGTGGTTTTGTCAGTAAGGCTCAAATGTGAGTGTAACTTGCACTGAAATGTGCATGTGATGTGAGAGCACGTAGAGCATGAAAAATCGAGCGACTTTCCTTTTTGGAGAACCCTCAAATTCTTCCTAGATCAAGAGATACAACTTGATCTAGGTGGAGGGGCAAAAGGAGTGCAAATGTGCTCAATGATGATGTGTCACTGTGGGTCACATGCAATGATGATGTGGCACTATGCCTAGCAAGAGGTGTGCTAGTGGAGCCCTGTGCTGAGGTGGCAGGAGTGGTCACATGCAGCGATTGTGTAGAGGTAACTGTGCCTGTAGGAGTCAATGCTGACTGGACAGCTGAGGTGGCACTGCTAAGGTGGTGCAAATGATGATGTCAATAGATGACATGGCAATGATGACATGGTTGATGATGTGGCACTGATGACATGGCTGATGATGTGGTAGTGATGATGTGGCATAGGTGACATGGTAGATGATGTGGCAGGTGAGCTGGTAGGGTGACATGGTAGCTAACATGGCACAGGTGATGACATGGCAGCCTCACGGGGCTACTAACATGGAAGATAAGAGACACATGTCAGCTCGTAGACCACTCCTAAGGTGAGTGGTGACCCTGGGATAGGGTCTTGGTATGGGATGCCACATGGTACCTTGAGGACCAAAGGGCCCGGAGGGATGGAATCTACTCGATTATGTCAAAATCTAGTGAGATTTCATTGATGAAATCTCATGGGAACCAAGATGCAGTTGGAGAGGTCGCCTCGTGGGATGGGAGCCGAAGGAGCTGCTAGGCCCTGGCATTGTGAGAAGCTAGGAGAAGACGAGCGACTATTCATAGCGAGAGGAGTTGGCATAGGAGCTTGGAGTTGAGGCATGTGCTCTAGATGTCATTGTACAGGGATGCCGTTCCCCCTCCCTTTCACGCTCTAGACATTGTTTTACAGAAGCAGAGGGGTCGATGGCCTTTGCTTGGTTGGTGCCCGTCTGGTGGTGGTCGTTTGGTGCTTGGATGAGAGAAGTTGGTGAGGCTGCTTTCTTGTTGGAGGCCGTTGGAGTGAGGCTACTGATAGAGCTGTTGGAGGCGTGAGGCTAGCTGCAAAGCCCATGAAAGCATCTCAAGGAAGGAGGCACAAAAAGATTATGGTGCAGAGCCAATGCTTCAACAATTTGAAAAAACTACAAATCCAAAGTTGAGTTGACCATAGGAGTTGTTTCGCCTAAGGGTCGTAGGAGCCACGTGTTGGTCGAGATGTAGGAGGCTTATGCTAGAGTGGAAGCTTGGTGATGCACCATTCTAGGAGATGGCACTTCAATGATCATCAAAGCCCTCTATGAATGTGCAAATGTTGTAGTTCGGTCGACTGGGAGTCATCTTGGAGCTTTGCATGCGCCTTCTTAGATAGTCGTTGTAGGAATCCTAGTTGGAGATGCCTTTGTTGTGTAGACGAATGACATCTCATTGTGGAGACCAGTGGGGTTTGTTGTAGTCATAGGTCCTCTACTCATGGCTGCTTGCCACATCAACAAGGCTTGGCTTAGTTGATGCTTGTAGGAGCTTGCAATCGAGTGAGCTCTCTCTATTCTCTCTCATAGAGAGAATGCTCTCAATCTCTTTCAGATTTCTCTAAAGAAGAATACACCAGCTCTCTTGCTCTCAAATCACAATGGAAAGAATAGATGGAATTCTTTCAAATGGAAATCTCTTTCAATGAACGGAAATTTTCTACGAAAGTGAACTCTCATAAGAACACTCAAGAAGCTCTCAATCTCTCAATCACTATCTCACTCTCACAAGGAGGATGGTGCCTCAGTGGAAGGCAAAACCAAGCTCTGATATCATGACAAAATATGAAGAGGGGAGAGGAGAAGAGTGGAGACGAGAGAGGGCACAGCTAGAGAGCACACCACAAATGACTAACTATACACTAGATTCAGTTGCAAAAATAGAATATATACAAACCCATTTACGGTTAGGGCTAGGGTTAGGGGATCTAACCCTTTCCTTTATAGCACTCGATAAGGACACATGATCACATGATGGTGCTATGCACACGTGATCACATGATGTTGAGCGTGAACTCTCAACACCTTCCCTCAAGATCAACATCATGAAGTAGTCCTTCCCTCAAGATGATGATTTTGGGGAATCGAAGAAGTACTGAGCATTACATTCCATCACACCCCTTTTATGGGATTAATGTCCTTCCTCTGCATCAAACCAAGAGCTAGTCGGTGTTTCTCGAATAGCTCTTTACCGAGTGGTTTGGTAAAGATGTCTACAACATTCTCTTTGCTATCACAATGTTGCAATGTGATGTCACCAAGTAACACTCTTTCTCTGATGAAGTGCTCTCTGACGTCAATGTGCTTTGTCCTGGAGTGGTATACTAGATTCTTGGCCAATGTTTGAGCCGATTGATTATCACAGTATATTATTGTTGGCTTTGTCTCATCAAAGTAATCTATTTTTGACAGGAGGAGTTTGGAGAAGCAAGATACCAAAAGGAATGGAGAGGAGACAAAGAGAAGCCTACAAACAAAAGCAAAGCACAAAAACAATAGGTAGAGCGTTCCTACTGCTCTCTTTTATTATTATTTTTTTCATACATTGTTCTTTCCTTTCATAATTTTGAAAGAAAAGGAAAGGAGGAGAGAAACATAAGAGAAATGGAAGGAAACTAGAGGAGAGGGAGAAGGTTACATAAAAGGAAGACAAAGAAACAAAAAGAACATGAAATATAAGTAGATGAGAGAAATTCTTACCTTGAGGTGGAGAGGGAGCTTTAGCAAGTCTTGTAGGTGGAGAGGGATAATGTAGGAGAGGATGGAGAGGTGGGAGGGGGAGGGAGGAGGATGGAGTAAGGAGGCACGGATGGAGGGCAATCACAATCTAAAATCGAGGAGTGAGGATGCAAGAAAGCAAAACAAGAATGGCGTCATGGGAAGGGAAAGCGTGGGTTTTATCTTCCGTGTCATCGGTACAACCAACGGTATCGGCATCAGTATATATAGTAGAGGCATCAATATGGGCATCGATATATACTGATGCCCATATCGATGAAATAGGGGTTTGGGGGTTCTAGGGGCTTAGGGTTTAGGGGGTCTTGGGGGGCTTTAAGGATGTTTGAGGGGATTTAAGGGGGATTTAAGGGGGGTTTAGGGGGTGTTCAATGTTTAAGGGACTTTAGAGTTTAGAGGTTGGAGGGATTTAGGAAATTCAAATGGGTTTAAGGGATTTTGGGGGGGTTAAGGGGGTTTGAGGGGGTTTAGGGGGGGTTTAGGGGGTGTTGGGGTTTTAAGAAGGTTTAAGGTGGTCTAGGGTTTTGGGTTTTGGAGGGTGGGTTTGGGGATTTCTAAGGGATTAGGGTGTTTGACTTGACTAGGGGGGATGGTTTTGGATGTGTTCAGGTGGAGAGGATGAGTAGTGACAACTCATCGGATGGGGGGCCACCTCTCGGGAGTGTGGAGTACCTTCATGAGTGATTGCCTTGTCCTTGCAGGTGAGGAGTTGGTTATCAATGCCATATTGTCATGCACCACTTGCAGATGTATAGAGAGGCACCACCAAAAGAGAATATCAGTAATCATGCTAGTGCATCATCGATAAACCTCCGATAAACCAATGATATTTGAGTGATTCATTAATATTTATATTGCATGTGTATTGCACACACTAACCTTGCATCATTATATAGGATGAGAAGACCAATGAGGAGCCAGTGAGGGAGCACATGTACCGCCTGGTCACACTTTGAGTTGGATGATCCTCTAGAGAAGGATGAGGGTATGGCAGTCATGATGGATTCTATTTTTGGAGGCACAATGGGAGATGGGGACGAGATATCTGAGCATGAGACCATGATGCAAGGTTTGGCATCAACATGCTTGTATGATGGTGCAAGGATGATAAAACTATGAGCTTGCCTCTCAATCTTGAATTTGCAGGCAAAGTATGGCTAGTCAAACATAAGTGTCTCAGCCTTGATAAGATTAGTGCAAATCATGTTTGGATCCTTGTTCTTAGTATCTTGGTCCTCGTTCTTAGTATCTCATTCCTAATTGTTTTAATTAGTATCTCATTTTTAAGGTTTCTTGGATATAAAAATTGCAATAGGTTGCTCTAGAAGATGTTGCTTACCTCAAATACCATGCCTAATTCCAAAGATGAAGCGAAGAAGATATTGACAATGGTTAGGCTAGATTATGACACCATCCCTGCTTGCCCTAATGATTGTATTTTGTTTCGTCATGAGTATGGCAATTTGGTTAATTGTCCGGAGTGTGGAGCACAACACTACAAAAAGGACTTGCTGGGGGAGACGACGATCTCAGTGAAGGTCTTGAGACACTTTCTCATCATCCCCAGGATACATCGTGTCCACTGCCAAAATCTCTAATGAAGATCACCTAGAGGCCATGACCATGAAGCTAAAAGAAGAAATGATGCAAGCCATGGACATGTCTCAACCGCCACCTCGGACTTATCCATGGTGAGAAAATGTATGGTGTTCACACTACATGGCCAGTCATACAGCAAATGAATGCATGGTCCTAAGAGCCAAGATCACTGCACCAACAAATATACTACCAAGGTTGTGGTGCCATATCTACATAGTCGGTGGCCATTATGAAAATAGCTGCATCTTTAACATGCGCAACAACCCGCCTCGACCTCAACAATACCAACCGACACCCATCCCAGTGTGTACAAGTAAATGGCACTTGCACAAATGCCCCTAGCTCCGAGGTTGATGAATCATGTTCCCATCCGGACCCAAGTTCTGCAATTACTCAGGAATCCAAATCCATGACCATATCCAAGAGCGCTCAATCTAGCTCCTCTCTGGAAATTCCAATATAGCAACTTCAAGCCGAGGAAGTGGATTCACCATTCGAGTATGAAGTTGAGGACCCAGTGTACTATGTGGAAAGGAGAAGAAGGTTTAATACTGGTCTATGCCAATCAAGCCCAACACATATCGAGCATTTTAATCAAGTGCTACGGGTGTGGAGAGAATCATCGGATCGCAGAGTGCCCTCATCGTGGTAGCCGCACTACTTTTCCAACCACTCTACAGAGATTGTGGCATTGGCCATGCCTGTATGGATTGTCCCATGAAAAATAAAGTCCCATAACAAACTAAGGCTAAGCTTGACGTCCTAATCAACATTATTGGGGTGGACCATCAAAGTCTAGGGCCAGTAAGTATAATATCACAACCTTTGAATGTAATTACACGACAGCAAAAAGACACCACCAAGGACCCTAATATTCCAATTCAATCAAGAAGACATTTTCCAAAGAAAGCACAAGTGCCTATACCTCTGCCAAGCAATGAGCAGCCAGAGCCTCAAACAAAAGAAGCTCCATACCCTAATGCAGAAGTGGAGAAGGCTCGATTTCAGGCACTTCAACAATGAGAACAAAAGGAACAAGCTCAATTTGAGGCTAAGAAGCAAGCATAAGATCCAATCCTTGACTTGGTCCCATTTAGTATTGATACTATACTCGAGCCTCTGTTCCAACAATAGAATCTGCAACATAATGTACCACCACTCCAACTTTGAGGAGCTGCACTCTCTAGCATTCTAAGTTGCCCTGTTTCAATTCCCATTGGAATCGTATTATGGAATTGTCCCAATCTCTGGAGGAATTTTAAAGGTTGGATTGAATTAGCAAATCCCCGTCCACCTATGGAAGACATAAAAGATATCCCTATGCGGATGGGTGATAGAGATGACATATGAAACACCACTATTCCTTTGATCCATAAGTTGCCCTTGAGTGTCATTTTCGTGAAAGTTCAAAGTAGTTTGTTTTTTAGACATACCTACGTATGTTTACTCGCTACTTGAGACGCTAGTCTCCCCGACAGCGGCACCAAATGTTGGCTCTTTCCTACTGCTTTCATAGGAAGAGCTAGGTTCTCTCAGTATGTAGGGTTCCGAGGTTTTTTGTCACCTATAGATATATTAGAGTTGTCGATTGCAGTATACATGTAGCAAAAAGAATAAATAAGAGGATGAGATTTAGAGTCATGCATAGGTGAAGGGTACCATATCCACTGGACCTTGGTCTTCTTCCCAGACACATGTCATGTGATTGGATACAAGAAGCTCTTCATGAAGCCAAAGAGGATGAGGACGTAATCGAGAGCTTGCAGTCAGATGTATGCCACATGTAAGTTTCTTACCTTTCTACTCAATTTGGGTAGTTATGGTCACAATCACTACAAAATGCATCCTCATTATTTTAATCATGTTCTTTTGTAGTACAAAAAGTACAGTGTATTATGGTCACATGGATCGCATTTTTGTGTGGAATGCATTGATTCAAGGAGAGTCACCTGTGATTGTGGAGTCATGGCTAACTTCTTACAAGATAGCTGAGCAAGTGCTTCTGATACCAATCTTCTCTCCTCATAGTTAGATTACTGTGGGACCATATGTGACATCTATGAAGTTGATTTGAGATGATTTAGTATTTTCATTCTTGATGTCAAATGGTTTATAACTATCTACAATGGTCCCAATGCTACAGACATAAGAGACAACAGTGGCTTCTTTGCCATTTACTCTACTAGAATCTTGACCAATGAAAGTGATATCTTTGTTCTTCTAGAGCATTGTGAGTAGGTACATACTAATGAATGGATTAAAAGATAATATCTTTGTTTTCAAACAATTATTGGTAGATGTTCATATATATATATATTATATACTTAAGCATAAATTAATATAATTACTGGCATCTAATGTTCAACCACCATAAGGACATTATTCAAAGGAATGGAGAAGGATTCGATAAGATCAAGTCTTACCTAGCAACAATAATAAGTACCAGATCATGTGCAACCACTTCCTCAAGCAAGTCTGACTCCAGAAACAAAATGATCAGTTTGACCTCGCCATTGAAATGAACACGTGCACAAAGGCACCCAAATGCATGGATACTATCCAATTCCCCCATAGTATCATGTCCAACAATATATACTATGACAAATTAAGAAGCCTAATCCATGACCAATCACTCATCTTTGAAGACATCATGCTCAAAAAAAGAATAGATCCATAACAACACATATTCTTATTCTTATCATGGAATGGAGGAACAGGGAAAACTTTCATCATGGTTCAAGCATTACTTTGCTTTTACCTACACCAACAAAATTTCAATGTTGACCTGCCTAGGGCTCTTCTACTAGCATACACTAGCAAGGTAGATTATAATATTGGGGGAACTACAAAACACTTTGCACTACACTTTCCCCTATTAACCTCCTTGTACATGGCCCTATCCACAGATAAGCTTCAACAACTATCCTCATACACGGCCATAGATAAGCTATCTTCATTATACAAGAATGTGGAGCTCATAGCCCTCAAGGAAGTCTCATTGATTGGATTGAACACATTCAAAGCCATTGACATGTGCATGCATGAGATTAAGCACAACCACCATGAGGTCTTTTGGTGGCATCGATGTTCTCTTATGTGGAGACTGACGTCAAGAAATCCCAATAAAGGACAACTTGATTTTTTGGAATAATCAACATGGACAAGCAATGTCCTCGATCACTACGAATTGCAAAATCCCATGAGATAGGAAGACATAGCGTTCATTAACCCCCCAACAAGATCCGAATTGGTTGCTAGACAGAAGTGGATTTGGAACTTCTAAATGATTTGTATCAAATAGAGAGCCACTACAAAAACACACCATCCCACATTTCTTATATACAAATGCCTCCAAGGAAGACAAGCACAACAACTATGTATTCAACTTCCTCACATCGACTCCACACGTCCTAGAGGCAAAGACTTCAATCATAAGAGGTGCGGCAAGAGAGTATCCATTCGAGAAGACCCAAAGAACACCACCAATTTACACAAAGAACTACGTCTCAAACCAGGAATGGTAGTGAAAATATTCTAAGGTAACCTAGACATCAATGACAGCTTGGTTAATGGTGTAGATGGGACATTCAAAGGATCCAATACACATACAAAACCATTCATCTTGCCTGGGTCGAGTCTGCTTACCATAAGATAAGATCAAACACACACTCCCAAAACGAAATTCTTTACAACACCAACATATCAACACATGGACACCAATCCTTGAGATTAAGCGAGATTTCCAATTAGGCAAGAATCACCTCAACACTGTTTGCTGACAACAATTCCCAATCTAGCCCATAGCAGTAGCAAGATAGTATCCATCATACACAAGGCCTCTCCATGGATAGTGTTGAATTTGACCCATCCAACATCAAGGCCCATGGATTAGTATACACTAGTCTTTCATGCATCCATGACCCTCAAAACTATATCTTCTATCAAGAATAAAGCACATACACATAAAGATGGACCCTCTGGTCGAGCTCTGGTCATACTAGAAATAGGAAATAAACCAAACCCAATTTCATGAGAATAATCATGGAACATAATCACCCCAAACCCTCACCACAAGATCATTATTTTCCCACAAAAAGGACCTCCTCATTAGCACAAGCATCTGTTACTAATGCAGTAACATTTTCACTACCACCAACTTTATGAATTGCTCTTTCATATATTTTTACAATATATGCTGAAGTTTTTTCTTTTAGAGACGTATCAATACTCTCCAAAAACATTGTTCCCTTCGGAGTAATGCACATTACATTTATCAAGGGTCATATGTAGGAATAAAATCCAATATCTTTTTTTTCATGCAGTTTGCCACAGTCTGTTTAACTCTATCAAGATGATCCGTACGCATTTTATTATAATCTAGCAAAACAAATCCTAGTCTAGCACATGACTTTAAGGCATTACAAAACTTCCCATCTCTCATGACATTGAATGGTATACCCTTTTTTACAAATGCTTTGTCCATCTTAAGTGCTCTTCATGCACTTGTTGTCGAAGAAAATTGTCCTCCATAGATGATTGTTCTCCCCTTTTTCTCTTCTTTACCTAACAGACATTAGTTACATCAAAACTCACCTGCGACCCGCTTGCTAGCAAATCTACATCACCTTCATTTATTGATACACCACTCACATTTATTGGTGATTCTCCTTCAACAGTCTTATCAACCTCAACGCTCATATTAGGACTTGGACGATTCTGTATCAGGGTCAGATTAACCACTTTTTTCACTTTCTCTAAATATGATTTGCATAACGGAAGAACATCAGACGGAGTGCATGATCAAGCATCAACATCACTGCCAATTCTGAGAAAATGTTGCTTGATGCGATTAGAACCGCCCATGAACTTGTGTCCACAATATTTACACTGCACAAAAGAGATCAAGGCATGCACTTTTCATATCTCCGTCAAATATGACCAAATCTTGCCATGCACCATGCTTTTGAAGTTGCCAAAAATAAAATCCAAAAATATTAATTTGCATATGCAATAGAAACATACTCCTGCAATACACATTTTGTCGAAAGCAACACATATACTTTTAAAAACACTTTCAAGAATGCAATATATTAATTGTCATTCATTCAAATATCATTATCAAAAAACAAGATGATTTTCATTCATCAATAATTATCTTACTAGAATATTAGATTATATCCTCACTAGAATATAATAATTCATTTTTTAACATTTTTTTAAAAGAATATAAAATATTCGTTCAAAAAAAATATAATTGCAAATTGTATTTCAATCATTCACAAAATGAACTCATATTATATTGAAAGAATATGCTCAAATTGTAAATGGTTCATTCAAATTGAAAGACCACAATTCATATTCTTTTAAAAGAATATACTCAAACTGTAAATCATTCATTCACATTCTATTGAAAGAATATTAAATATTCATTCAAAAGAAAGTGTAAGAATGAGTAATGAAAATTGAGAGACATGGATTCATTTCTATTGAAAGATTATACTCAAATTGTAAATCATTCATTCACATTCTATTGAAAGAATATTAAATATTCATTCAAAAGAAAGTGTAAGAATGAGTAATGAAAATTGAGAGACAAATAGGAAATGAACTAAACCCAATTTCATGAGAATAATCATGGAACATAGTCACTCCAAACCCTCACAACAAGATCATTACTTTCCTACAAAAAGGACCTCCTCAATAGCATAAGCATCCTCAATGCCACAGTGCTATGTCTCAAAGAAACACATATATGCACACAAACAATTAAATAGCTTTACCAAGATTTCAAATGATCTCATCAAATTCAGGGCTAGGGATCACAACATGCTACAAACATACACTCACCTTAATGAATCAAGCCTCCTCCTATGAGACTAGCTCTGAATGCTTACTAGCCACATTTGTGTGTGTGTGTGTGTGTGTGTGTGTGTAGATGCATGTATGGATTATATGCATGCTTGTGTTTTCCAATAAAAGACACATCCTAAATCATATAACATAGATGATAAGTGAGTTCGCAGGACTTGTATGAATTATTCAAAATTTGTAATTATTTATAGAAATCGCATATAACAAATTGTGACCATGGAGGAATTGGAATTTATCACACATGTAAACATTTTAACTTTTTTGTTTTGAACTTACAATTGCATAACCAAAAAATATGATAATGAAAAGATTTGTATATCAAGAGTATTGCTTATTGAATGTACTAGATGAACCATTATGCTTGCTAGCAGACAAGGTAAATCCAAGGAGATGAATTGAAGTATAATCATGATATGATACCAATAGTAAGTGTTACGGGTCTAGTGAATATGATTTTCTATTAACGAGTATTGCAACACCTTAAGATTAAATACTATGGACATTTTGCAACAAAATGACATTGTTTTTGCATCCATCAATACTGTTTGCTACTTTGCATCCGTTATTAGGGTCCTACTGCCAAACCAAAATGGCAGTAAGTCAAATACATCCACTGGAGCTAGAGCCTTTTTCAAAATTTGAGCTTGTGTTAATACAACAAGAGTTTAGTCTCCAAATATTATTGTTGCAAATCCTTATATACTCATTATATGAGAAAATCAACAAAATTAAAATTCTATTGCCTCAAGATGTTTTAGATGGAAACTAATAGCATGCCTCTCTCTCTCTCTCTCTCTCTCTCTCTCTCTCTCTCTCTCTCTCTCTCTCTCTCTCTCTCTCTCTCTCTCTATCTATCTCTATAGACACACATGTATGTGTGTACATAGACACATGCATGCATGCACACGCACGCATGCACGTGCACATGTGCGCACACGCACATACACACACACACACACACACACACACACACTTATCTGCATTCATATTAACTCTCACACACACATACATATACACATATATAGTCATGTATACTAAATAGGAGAATAAATGTGTTAATTGTGTGAATATCCCCCTTCTTACATAAGAGTAGGATTGCTCTTACCCTACCCTTTTTTTAAACAAGATGTGTTATATTCATTTGTCTTGCCATGAGGAAAAAAAGAAATATAATTTAATAATCATGGTGGTGATATTTGGAGCGCAACTAATTATCTTGAGTTGCTAGTTGTGTAGATGAGAGAATGATCAAACCAATAGATAATTTTTGTTCCTCTTATTGTGTTGGTATTTTTGTGGTTTGTCCAGGTAGGATCCATGGATCATTGTTGGAGTATTAATAAGTAGTTCCATTCTATGTTTACTCATGAATTGAAGAAGTTTCGTCATGTTTGTGGATGTATTCTTGTAGTTGATGTTGAAGTCCCCTATAATAAATTTATCAGATGTGTAGGAACGATGTAGAGAGCTTGTTCTAGTTGTTGGAGTAGTGTCTTTGTCATGGCATTTGATTATTAATTATGGAGAGGAATTTAGATTCTTCTTCTACAATATATATATATATATATATAGAGAGAGAGAGAGGAATTTAGATTCTTCTTCTACAATATATATATATATATCTAGTTGTTGGAGTAGTGTCTTTGTCATGGCATTTGATTATTAATTATGGAGAGGAATTTAGATTCTTCTTCTACAATATATATATATATATAGAGAGAGAGAGAGAGAGAGAGAGAGGATGCATGCACAAGAGTACACACACACGTGGAGGGGGGGGGAGAGAGAGAGAGAGAGAGAGAGAGAGAGAGAGAGAGATAGAGAGATTTATTACTATTTGCAATGAAGCCCTCATGGGTATGTGATGTCAAATACAAAGTATAAAAGTTACAAATAGAATGAGTACTACTAAAGAAGCACCTAGAGCTCTCTTAAGTGTTGAAGAAACGTTGTATAGCAGACTCCAATGAGGTTAGACTCTTTTATTAAGCACCTTAGAAGAGATTCATTAAATCTAACTCGAGCTAACAAGGTGAAGCTGCAGGTTCCCAAGCATAGAGCACTCTTCTAGAATCACCTTCATGGGCTTTGCGAGCTCAACCAATGATGCACCTGCACCATTTCCAAATTTGTCATATTCAAGTTCGTGAAAAAACTTTGTCCAGGATTTCAAAAACGTTGAAGTGGTGAAGTGTTAGACCTAAGTGACAAAGAAATCTTAGCCAAGGACTTACAAACTCACCTTCGTCTGCAGACAGCGTGGTGTAGAGGTCAACAATGCTGGGACAGTTGCCTTGGCACTCAGCAGAGCAAAGAGCTCGGGTAAAACTGCTTTCGTGAAGTGCATCGGAGGACATGCCCACGGACATCCTGTCGAGTCCGCAATATTTCACACAATCGCGTTTTTCGATCCACTCCGCAAAACGTTCTGCTACGACCATGGATGTCTGCAACGAAAACAATTAACGATCGACTTAGCTCCCTCACACCAGGAGAGTTCCGGAATTTTGCGATCCTGCAACGCGGCCGATTCGCACTAAACTGATCCCCGGCAAGGTCCCGAAGAACCCCAACGTCGAGCGTATTCTCGCTATAAAGTTCCCAAAGTCTAAAAACGCTAGCACAGGATTACCTGGCATTCATATTCAATATCCTGATTCCCCACTATTCTTTTCTCGAGTATGCAGAGCGCTCCATTCGAGGCCACCGCAAAGGCACAACGATCAACTGGAAGATCTTCGCGACGAAAAGGTAAAGACGTGTGGCGTGGGCCATTTCGTTGGAGGTTCTGCAATTCAGAGACGCATGCAATGCAAAAAGGTCTGAAGAACCGTCTCCGCTTCTCCTTTACTCACTGATCTAGGTTTAAGGTCAGTCGTCCTAGACTTTCTCTTTAACGCAGAAACTCCCTCTCACTCTGATGTATCGCATGGGGGCGGGGGGGACGGGATGCAATGAACAAGAGGCGATACGATAATTGGCGGAGTGTAGAAATGAGTGATTAAGGTTACGTACCCCTAGAATAGTAGGGTAAACATTTGTACAAGTGGAGAATGGCAGTGGTGCCAATCTCCTATTAGGCCCTAAGAAATGGCATTGAGAAGCCTAAACTCACATGTGCAGAGATCATATGGAATTGTGTCAATCTTTATGGAGAATGCCACTAGTGGAGAATGGCAGTGGTGCCAATCTCATACCATGACCTGAAAACATATAAAGGAGATTGTGTCAATCTCTGAGATCATCAAACTCACATGTAGAATGGAATAGGACACCACTCTCCTATGATCACTGGAATACCCCTCCTAGAATAGTAGGGTAAATATATGTACAAGTGGAGAATGGCAGTGGTGCCAATCTCTTATTAGGCCCTAATAAATGGCATTGAGAAGCCTAAACTCACATGTGCATTCTTCTATGTAGTGATCACTGTCTCTGCTATGTAGAGATCATTTGGATTTGTGTCAATCTCTGTGGAGAATGCCACCAGTGAAGAATGGCAGTGGTGCCAATCTCATACCATGACCGAAAAACATGCACAAGGAATCCTAAACTCACATGTGCATTGGCACTACCACAAGCGGAGAATGGCAGTGATGCCAATCTCATGCTGGCAACTATATAATGACAATGAGATCATCAAACTCACATGTGCATTGAAACTTTTGCCATTATCCTACTACAGCCAATAAATATAGTGGAATGTCAATCTACAGGTTTAGTTTGTCTAGATTACCACTACTGGAGAATGACAGTGATGCCAATCTCATGCTGGCAAATACATAATGACACTGAGACCATCAAACTCACATGTGCATTCTTCTATGTAGTGATCACTATCTCCATTGTGTAGATATCATATGGAATTGTGTCAATCTCTGTGGAGAATGCCACCAGTTGAGAATGGCAGTGGTGCCAATCTCATATCAAGACCTTAAAAATGGCACAAGGAATCCTAAACTCACATGTGCATTGGCACTTTTGCCATTATACTACTACAGCCAATAAAATTTGTGGAATGTCAATCTAAAGGTTCAGTTTGTCTAGATTACCACTAGCGGAGAATGGCAGTGATGCCAATCTCATGCTGGCAACTATATAACGACAATGAGATCATCAAACTCACATGTGCATTGAAACTTTTGCCATTATCCTACTACAGCCAATAAATATAGTGGAATGTCGACGCTTTTTACATTAAAAAAAATTTTTTCCACGGGCACAAAGGTCGCTATAAAAGTCGTTAAAATCATCGCCATTATCCTACTACAGCCAATAAATATAGTGGAATGTCAATCTACAGGTTTAGTTTGTCTAGATTACCACTACTGGAGAATGACAGTGATGCCAATCTCATGCTGGCAAATACATAATGACACTGAGACCATCAAACTCACATGTGCATTCTTCTATGTAGTGATCACTGTCTCCGCTGTGTAGATATCATATGGAATTGTGTCAATCTCTGTGGAGAATGCCACCAGTTGAGAATGGCAGTGGTGCCAATCTCATATCAAGACCTTAAAAATGGCACAAGGAATCCTAAACTCACATGTGCATTGGCACTTTTGCCATTATACTACTACAGCCAATAAAATTTGTGGAATGTCAATCTATAGGTTCAGTTTTTCTAGATTACCACTAGTGGAGAATGGCAGTGATGCCAATCTCATGCTGGCAACTATATAATGACAATGAGATCATCAAACTCACATGTGCATTGAAACTTTTGCCATTATCCTACTACAGCCAATAAATATAGTGGAATGTCAATCTATAGGTTTAGTTTGTCTAGATTACCACTACTGGAGAATGACAGTGATGCCAATCTCATGCTGGCAAATACATAATGACACTGAGACCATCAAACTCACATGTGCATTCTTCTATGTAGTGATCACTGTCTCCGCTGTGTAGATATCATATGGAATTGTGTCAATCTCTGTGGAGAATGCCACCAGTTGAGAATGGCAGTGGTTCCAATCTCATATCAAGACCTTAAAAATGGCACAAGGAATCCTAAACTCACATGTGCATTGGCACTTTTGCCATTATACTACTACAGCCAATAAAATTTGTGGAATGTCAATCTACAAGTTTAGTTTATCTAGCTGCCACCAGTGGAGAATGGAAGTGATGCCAATCTCATGCAGGCAACTACATAATGACACTTAGATCCTCAAACTCACATGTGGATTGGAATCGGGCACCATTATCCTATGATCCTTGGAATACCCCTCCTAGAATATTAGGGTAAACATTTGTATATGCGGAGAATGGCAGTGGTGCCAATCTCTTATTAGGCCCTAGAAAATGGCACTGTGAAGCCTAAACTTAGAATACTAGGGTAAACTTAGAAAATGGCACTGTGGTAAACTTAGAATGGAATCGGACACCACTCTCCTATGATCACTGGAATACCCCTCCTAGGATAGTAGGGTAAACATTTGTACAAGTGGAGAATGGCAGTGGTGCCAATCTCTTATTAGGCCATAAGAAATGGCATTGGGAAAGCCTAAACTCACATGTGCAATCTTCTATGTAGTGATGACCTGAAAACATGCACAAGGAATCCTAAACTCACATGTGCATTGGCACTTTTGCCATTATCCTACTGACATTCCCCGCTAGTGGTAATGTGCATTCTTCTATGTAGTGATCACTGTCTCCGCTGTGTAGAGATCATATGGAATTGTGTCAATCTCTGTGGAGAATGCCACCAGTGGAGAATGGCAGTGGTGCCAATCTCATACCATGACCTAAAATCATGCACAAGGAATCCTAAACTCACATGTGCATTGGCACTTTTGCCATTATCCTACTGTAGCCAATAAAATTAGTGGAATGTCAATCTATAGGTTCAGTTTGTCTAGATTGCCACTAGCGGAGAATGGTAGTGATGCCAATCTCATGCTGGCAACTACATAATGACATTGAGATCATCAAACTCACATGTGGAATGGAATAGGACACCACTCTACTATGATCACTGGAATACCCCTCCTAGAATAGTAGGGTAAACATCTGTACAAGTGGAGAATGGCAGTGGTGCCAATCTCTTATTAGGCCCTAAGAAATGGCATTGAGAAGCCTAAACTCACTTGTGCTATTATTTTGCTTGAATTATTGCTTGCTAGAAAATGGCACTGTGGTAAACTTAGAATGGAATCGGACACCACTCTCCTATGATCACTGGAATACCCCTCCTAGGATAGTCTTATTAGGCCCTAAGAAATGGCTTTGGGAAAGCCTAAACTCACATGTGCAATCTTCTATGTAGTGATGACCTGAAAGCATGCACAAGGAATCCTAAACTCACATGTGCATTGGCACTTTTGCCATTATCCTACTGACATTCCCCGCTAGTGGTAATGTGCATTCTTCTATGTAGTGATCACTGTCTCCGCTGTGTAGAGATCATATGGAATTGTGTCAATCTCTATGGAGAATGCCACTAGTGGAGAATGGCAGTGGTGCCAATCTCATACCATGACCTGAAAACATGCACAAGGAATCCTAAACTCACATGTGCATTGGCACTTTTGCCATTATCCTACTGCAGCCAATAAAATTAGTGGAATGTCAATCTATAGGTTCAGTTTGTCTAGATTACCACTAGCGGAGAATGGCAGTGATGCCAATCTCATGCTGGCAACTACATAATGACACTGAGATCATCAAACTCACATGTGGAATGGAATAGGACACCACTCTACTATGATCACTGGAATACCCCTCCTAGAATAGTAGGGTAAACATCTGTACAAGTGGAGAATGGCAGTGGTGCCAATCTCTTATTAGGCCCTAAGAAATGGCATTGAGAAGCCTAAACTCACATGTGCAGAGATCATATGGATTTGTGTCAATATCTGTGGAGAATGCCACCAGTGGAGAATGGCGGTGGTGCCAATCTCATACCATGACCTGAAAACATGCACTTTTGCCATTATCCTACTGTGCATTCTTCTATGCAGTGATCACTGTCTCCACTGTGTAGAGATCATATGGAATCCTAAACTCACATTTGGATTGGAATCGGACACCACTCTCCTATGATCACTGGAATACCCCTCCTAGAATAGTAGGGTAAACATTTGTACAAGTGGAGAATGGTTGTGGTGCCAATCTCTTATTAGGCCCTAATAAATGGCATTGAGAAGCCTAAACTCACATGTGCATTCTTCTATGTAGTGATCACTGTCTCCGCTATGTAGATATCATATGGATTTGTGTCAATCTCTGTGGGGAATGCCACCAGTGGAGAATGACAGTGGTGCCAATCTCATAGCATGACCTGAAAACATGCACAAGGAATCCTAAAATCACATGTGGATTGGCACTTTTGCCATTATAGAATGCCACCAGTGGAGAATGGCAGTGGTGCACAAGGAATCCTAAACTCACATGTGCATTCTTCTATGTAGTGATCACTGTCTCCGCTGTGTAGAGATCATATGGAATTGTGTCAATCTCTGAGATCATCAAACTCACATGTGGATTGGAATCAGACAACACTCTCCTATGATCAATGGAAAACATTTGTACAAGTGGAGAATGGCAGTGGTGCCAATCTCTTATTAGGCCCTAATAAATGGCATTGAGAAGCCTAAACTCACATGTGCATTCTTCTATGTAGTGGTGCCAATCTCTTATTAGGCCTAGAAAATGGCACTGTGAAGCCTAAACTCACATGTGCAGCCAATAAAATTAGTGGAATGTCAATCTATAGGTTTAGTTTGTCTAGATTACCACTACATGTGCATTCTTCTATGTAGTGATCACCGTCTCTGCTGTGTAGATATCATATGGAATTGTGTCAATCTCTATGGAGAATGGCAGTGGTGCCAATCTCATACCATGACCTGAAAACATGCACAAGGAATCCTAAACTCACATGTGCATTGGCACTTTTGCCATTATCCTACTACCATTCTCCGCTAGTGGTAATGTGCATTCTTCTATGTAGTGATCACTGTCTCCCCTGTGTAGAGATAATATGGAGAATGCCACCAGTGGAGAATGGCAGTGGTGCCAATCTCATACCATGACCTGAAAGCATGCACAAGGAATCCTAAACTCACATGTGCATTGGCACTTTTGCCATTATCCTACTGCAGCCAATAAAATTAGTGGAATGTCAATCTATAGGCTCAGTTTGTCTAGATTACCACTAGCGGAGAATGGCAGTGATGCCAATCTCATGCTTGCCCTAAGAAATGGCATTGAGAATCATAAACTCACATGTGCATTCTTCTATGTAGTGATCACTGTCTCCGTTGTGTAGATCATATGGAATTGTGTTAATCTCTGTGGAGAATGGCAGTGGTGCCAATCTCATACCATGAACTGAAAACATGCACAAGGAATCCTAAACTCACATGTGCATTGGAACTTTTGCAATTATCCTACTGCATCCAATAAAATTAGTGGAATGTCAATCTATAGGTTCAGTTTGTCTAGATTACCTTTAGCGGAGAATGGCAGTGGTGCCAATCTCATTCTTGCAACTACATAATGACACTGAGATCATCAAACTCACCTGTGGAATGGAATAAGACACCACTCTCCTATGATCACTGGAATACCCCCTAGAATAGTAGGGTAAACATTTGTACAAGTGGAGAATGGCAGTGGTGCCAATCTCCTATTAGGCCCTAAGAAATGGCATTGAGAAGCCTAAAGTCACATGTGCAGAGATCATATGGAATTGTGTCAATCTCTGTGGAGAATGCCACCAGTGGAGAATGGCAGTGGTGCCAATCTCATACCATGACCGGAAAACATATAAAGGAGATTGTGTCAATCTCTGAGATCATCAAACTCACATGTAGAATGGAATAGGACACCACTCTCCTATGATAACTAGAATACCCCTCCTACAATAGTAGGGTGAATATCTATACAAGTGGAGAATGGCAGTGGTGCCAATCTCTTATTAGGCCCTAATAAATGGCATTGAGAAGCCTAAACTCACATGTGCATTCTTCTATGTAGTGATCACTGTCTCTGCTGTGTAGAGATCATATGGATTTGTGTCAATCTCTGTGGAGAATGCCACCAGTGAAGAATGGCAGTGGTGCCAATCTCATACCATGACCTGAAAACATGCACAAGGAATCCTAAACTCACATGTGCATTGGCACTACCACTAGCAGAGGATGGCAGTGATGCCAATCTCATGCTGGCAACTATATAATGACAATGAGATCATCAAACTCACATGTGCATTGCAACTTTTGCCATTATCCTACTACAGCCAATAAATATAGTGGAATGTCAATCTACAGGTTTAGTATGTCTAGATTACCACTACTGGAGAATGACAGTGATGCCAATCTCATGCTGGCAAATACATAATGACACTGAGACCATCAAACTCACATGTGCATTCTTCTATGTAGTGATCACTGTCTCCGCTGTGTAGATATCATATGGAATTGTGTCAATCTCTGTGGAGAATGCCACCAGTTGAGAATGGCAGTGGTGCTGATCTCATATCAAGACCTTAAAAATGGCACAAGGAATCCTAAACTCACATGTGCATTGGCACTTTTGCCATTATACTACTACAGCCAATAAAATTTGTGGAATGTCAATCTAAAGGTTCAGTTTGTCTAGATTACCACTAGCGGAGAATGGCAGTTATGCCAATCTCATGTTGGCAACTATATAATGACAATGAGATCATCAAACTCACATGTGCATTGAAACTTTTGCCTTTATCCTACTATAGCCAATAAATATAGTGGAATGTCAATCTACAGGTTTAGTATGTCTAGATTACCACTACTGGAGAATGACAGTGATGCCAATCTCATGCTGGCAAATACATAATGACACTGAGACCATCAAACTCACATGTGCATTCTTCTATGTAGTGATCACTGTCTCCGCTGTGTAGATATCTTATGGAATTGTGTCAATCTCTGTGAAGAATGCACCAGTTGAGAATGGCAGTGGTGCCAATCTCATATCAAGACATTAAAAATGGCACAAGGAATCCTAAACTAACATGTGCATTGGAACTTTTACCATTATACTACTACAGCCAATAAAATTGGTGGAATGTCAATCTATAGGTTCAGTTTGTCTAGATTACCACTAGCAGAGAATGGCAGTGATGCCAATCTCGTGCTGGCAACTATATAATGATAATGAGATCATCAAACTCACATGTGCATTGAAACTTTTGCCATTATCCTACTACAGCCAATAAATATAGTGGAATGTCAATCTACAGGTTTAGTATGTCTAGATTACCACTACTGGAGAATGATAGTGATGCCAATCTCATGCTGGCAAATACATAATGACACTGAGACCATCAAACTCACATGTGCATTCTTCTATGTAGTGATCACTGTCTCCGCTGTGTAGATATCATATAGAATTGTGTCAATCTCTGTGGAGAATGCCACCAGTTGAGAATGGCAGTGGTGCCAATCTCATATCAAGACCTTAAAAATGGCACAAGGAATCCTAAACTCACATGTGCATTGGCACTTTTGCCATTATACTACTACAGCCAATAAAATTTGTGGAATGTCAATCTATAGGTTCAGTTTGTCTAGATTACCACTAGCGGAGAATGGCAGTGATGCCAATCTCATGCTGGCAACTATATAATGACAATGAGATCATCAAACTCACATGTGCATTGAAACTTTTGCCATTATCCTACTACAGCCAATAAATATAGTGGAATGTCAATCTACAGGTTTAGTTTGTCTAGATTACCACTACTGGAGAATGACAGTGATGCCAATCTCATGCTATCAAATACATAATGACACTGAGACCATCAAACTCACATGTGCATTCTTCTATGTAGTGATCACTGTCTCCGTTGTGTAGATATCATATGGAATTGTGTCAATCTCTGTGGAGAATGCCACCAGTTGAGAATGGAAGTGGTGCCAATCTCATATCAAGACCTTAAAAATGGCACAAGGAATCCTAAACTCACATGTGCATTGGAACTTTTGCCATTATACTACTACAGCCAATAAAATTTTTGGAATGTCAATCTATAGGTTCAGTTTGTCTAGATTACTACTAGCGGAGAATGGTAGTGATGCCAATCTCATGCTGGCAACTATATAATGACAATGAGATCATCAAACTCACATGTGCATTTAAACTTTTGCCATTATCCTACTACAGCCATTAAATATAGTGGAATGTCAATCTACAGGTTTAGTTTGTCTAGATTACCACTATTGGAGAATGACAGTGATGCCAATCTCATGCTGGCAAATACATAATTACACTGAGACCATCAAACTCACATGTGCATTCTTCTATGTAGTGATCAGTGTCTCCGCTGTGTAGATATCATATGGAATTGTGTCAATATCTGTGGAGAATGCCACCAGTTGAGAATGGCAGTGGTGCCAATCTCATATCAAGACCTTAAAAATGGCACAAGGAATCCTAAACTCACATGTGCATTGGCACTTTTGCCATTATACTACTACAGCCAATAAAATTTGTGGAATGTCAATCTATAGGTTCAGTTTATCTAGATTAGCACTAGTGGAGAATGGCAGTGATGCCAATCTCATGCTGGCAATTATATAATGACAATGAGATCATCAAACTCACATGTGCATTGAAACTTTTTCCATTATCCTACTACAGCCAATAAATCTAGTGGAATGTCAATCTACAGGTTTAGTTTGTCTAGATTACCACTAGTGGAGAATGACAGTGATGCCAATCTCATGCTGGCAAATACATAATGACACTGAGACCATCAAACTCACATGTGCATTCTTCTATGTAGTGATCACTGTCTCCGATGTGTAGATATCATATGGAATTGTGTCAATCTCTGTGGAGAATGCCACCAGTTGAGAATGGCAGTGGTGCTGATCTCATATCAAGACCTTAAAAATGGCACAAGGAATCCTAAACTCACATGTGCATTGGCACTTTTGCCATTATACTACTACAGCCAATAAAATTTGTGGAATGTCAATCTATAAGTTTAGTTTACCTAGCCTGCCACCGGTGGAGAATTGAAGTGATGCCAATCTCATGCAGGCAACTACATAATGACACTTAGATCCTCAAACTCACATGTGGATTGGAATCGGGCACCATTATCCTAGGATCCTTGGAATACCCCTCCTAGAATATTAGGGTAAACATTTGTACATGTGGAGAATGGCAGTGGTGCCAATCTCTTATTAGGCCCTAGAAAATGGCACTGTGAAGCCTAAAGTTAGAATAGTAGGGTAAACTTAGAAAATGGCACTGTGGTAAACTTAGAATGGAATCGGACACCACTCTCCTATGATCACTGGAATACCCCTCCTAGGATAGTAGGGTAAACATTTGTACAAGTGGAGAATGGCAGTGGTGCCAATCTCTTATTAGGCCATAAGAAATGGCATTGGGAAAGCCTAAACTCACATGTGCAATCTTCTATGTAGTGATGACCTGAAAACATGCACAAGGAATCCTAAACTCACATGTGCATTGGCACTTTTGCCATTATCCTACTGACATTCCCCGCTAGTGGTAATGTGCATTCTTCTATGTAGTGATCACTGTGTCCGCTGTGTAGAGATCATATGGAATTGTGTCAATCTCTGTGGAGAATGCCACCAGTGGGGAATGGCAGTGGTGCCAATCTCATACCATGACCTGAAAACATGCACAAGGAATCCTAAACTCACATGTGCATTGGCACTTTTGCCATTATCCTACTGCAGCCAATAAAATTAGTGGAATGTCAATCTATAGGTTCAGTTTGTCTAGATTACCACTAGTGGAGAATGGCAGTGATGCCAATCTCATGCTGGCAACTACATAATGACACTGAGATCATCAAACTCACATGTGGAATGGAATAGGACACCACTCTACTATGATCACTGGAATACCCATCCTAGAATAGTAGGGTAAACATCTGTACAAGTGAAGAAACGGTAGTGGTGCCAATCTCTTATTAGGCCCTAAGAAATGGCATTGAGAAGCCTAAACTCACATGTGCTATTATTTTGCTTGAATTATTATTTGCTAGAAAATGGCACTATGGTAAACTTAGAATGGAATCAGACACCACTCTCCTATGATCACTGGAATACCCCTCCTAGGATAGTAGGGTAACATTTGTACAAGTGGAGAATGGCAGTGGTGCCAATCTCTTATTAGGCCATAAGAAATGGCATTGGGAAAGCCTAAACTCACATGTGCAATCTTCTATGTAGTGATGACCTGAAAACATGCACAAGGAATCCTAAACTCACATGTGCTATCTTCTATGTAGTGATGACCTGAAAACATGCACAAGGAATCCTAAACTCACATGTGCATTGGCACTTTTGCCATTATCCTACTGACATTCCCCGCTAGTGGTAATGTGCATTCTTCTATGTAGTGATCACTGTCTCCGCTGTGTAGAGATCATATGGAATTGTGTCAATCTCTGTGGAGAATGCCACCAGTGGAGAATGGCAGTGGTGCCAATCTCATACCATGACCTGAAATCATGCACAAGGAATCCTAAACTCACATGTGCATTGGCACTTTTGCCATTGTCCTACTGCAGCCAATAAAATTAGTGGAATGTGAATCTATAGGTTCAGTTTGTCTAGATTGCCACTAGTGGAGAATGGCAGTGATGCCAATCTCATGCTAGCAACTACATAATGACACTGAGATCATCAAACTCACATGTGGAATGGAATAGGACACCACTCTACTATGATCACTGGAATACCCCTCCTAGAATACTAGGGTAAACATCTGTACAAGTGGAGAATGGCAGTGGTGCCAATCTCTTATTAGGCCCTAAGAAATGGCATTGAGAAGCCTAAACTCACATGTGCAGAGATCATATGGATTTGTGTCAATCTCTATGGAGAATGCCACTAGTGGAGAATGACAGTGGTGCCAATCTCATACCATGACCTAAAAACATGCACAAGGAATCCTAAAGTCACATGTGCATTCTTCTATGTAGTGATCACTGTCTCCGCTATGTAGAGATCATATGGAATTGTGTCAATCTCTTATTAGGCCCTGGAAGCCTAAACTCACATGTGCAGAGATCATATGGATTTGTATCAATCACTGTGGAGGAGAATGGCAGTGGTGCCAATATCATACTATGACTTGAAAACATGCATAAGGAACCCTAAACTCAAATGTGCATTCTTCTATGTAGTGATCATTGTCTCCGCTGTGTAGAGATTATATGGAATTGTGTCAATCTCTATGTAGAATGCCACCAGTGGAGAATGGTAGTGGTGCCATGTGATGAATCGAACTTCTACCATTCTCCTTAACATCATGGAGGATGGCACCAGTGGCATTATGCTCAAACTCTCACGGAGGATGGCACTTGTGCCATTCTGAACAAACACACAATCCATGTGTTAATCCATGTGTTCAATGGCATTTGTGACACTCTTCTAACATCATATTATGTTGGAGAATGGCACGAATACCATTCTTTATTATAACCATCTTAACTTTGATATTGTGTATATTTGCTTACTGTGTTGGTGTAGTTTTTCATAATGCATATATAAGTTGCTTCGCCTTGGTTATTTTGTTAATAGAAGTTGCATTGTGGTTGTAATATTTCCTACTACAGTTATTATTTTCTATTATACATTTCATTGTGTCCTTGGTTCTTTTGTTAACAGAACATTGCAAGAATGGCTAGCAAGGGAGAGAGAAAGGTTCGAGAGGTGTCAGTTTATGATGGAGTTAGTTCTGGAAGAGGATAGTTTTTGGATATATACAATAACGAGCTCCAAAAACTCCATAAAGTGCATTGTTTTGTGAACATCCAAGGAACAACTTTTGAAGATGTTGGACAAGTTAAAGAGATGGAGGATATCGAGAAAGACAACGTTCCTTGTCTCAAAATTCATACATTGGGAGGCAATGTGTATCAATTGGATCCTGCTTGTTTTGATCATGCGAGGATGAATGCTACTGGGGAGGACACGATGATATCTAGGGGTTGGATTAATGAGCCAGAAAATTATACCAACCAACAGATATTAGAAAGCTTTGATTTGGTAACAAAAGGGATAAAGCAAGATATAAAAAAGAGTAGAAAAGTTTCGAAAAGAACCAAGAAAAGTGATGTTGAGGGATCAAGCTCTCAAGTGTCTCAGAACACATTGAAAGAGAAGGCTAGAGAGACCGGTGAGGAGGAAACAACAGGTGAGAAGGAAATAAGGTCAGATGGAAAAACAAGCATTGGGGATAAACTGGAGGCTAAAGAAAAAGAGACAACTTTAGGAGGAAAACAGGGAGGTACGGGAATAGTCACTGATGGAACTGGAAGTGGAGGTGATGCAACGGGGAGTGGTGAGACACATATAACAGGACATGGTGAGAAATTATCTGAAGCAACTATCATCCTGTATAAGAAAATCCAGCCAGATGTTGACTTTAAGGCACTACAAAAGAAATTGGAAAGGAAGGACACAAGTATGACAGGCTTGATGGAGTACGTAGAGTACTTTCCATTTGGTTTAGAGTTTGAGGTGTTGATCCCAGTGATGAATTGCTTTAGAGCACCAAGCCAATATGTGTACAGGACATTGACCCTCAGCTATGTCAGTGACTTGGTCAAGAGTTTTGCAATGAATGCACGACCTCCTGCAACATGTGCATATCTTATGCCTTACCACATAGGCACAAATACTCCGATGTGCAAGGAAGAGATAAAGGTGGAAAAGTTAAAGGAGTATAATTATTGGATTCTTGCAGGGCAGCATTCGATTTATGCTGCAAGGATATTTATAACTAAAGCACATGGAGAAGCCTTCAATCAACGAAAAGGTTTCTATACATGGAGGAAGGCGAGAATTGTTGTCAATGCACCAATTGAAGCAAGTTGTAAGATATCATCAATGGCCAACATGGAGGCACAGACCGTTTTGAAAAATCAACCATATATCGATATCTTACAACACCTAAGGGCACAGTGGATTGCATTCGGACGACCAAGGAAACCAGCCCAAGGCCTTGTCAAAGGGCATAAAGATCGACAAAGTTGGGATGTGAGTAATAAACTTTGTTTTGTATGCATTTTTTATTTCAAGAATGTTTATGGCTTTGTAAAAGAAATGATAGTAGTGTCAATTCCCTGATGTGAGAATGGCACTAGTGCGATTCTTCTAGTTACCAAGTCATGCTTTTGACATGGTAATGGGAGAATCGCACTAGTGTCATTATTATCTCTATTACATGATTTGGATTAGAAGAATGTCTAAGATGATTTTGATTTTTTTATATAGAATTTTGTAGGAGTTGCAAGCGTATCGATGGGCGCAAACTTTGCTACCGAGGACACACACATGGTCACATACGATGATGACATCTACGAACAATGGATTAGGATTTTGACATTGGTGAAGCAGGGTGATCTTGAGGGTCGAAATCCCACAATAACATATATGAGGTGTCTGCTAGGATTGGAAGACGAAGATGTACGTGCACTTCAAGCAGAGATTGAGTCTAAAGAAATAGTCTTGGTCAAGTCAAGCAAAGACAAGGACTCCATTGAAATGTCTCAACGGGCAATGGAGATTAAGCATGATAGAGCCCTGAAAGAAGTGCTCATCAAGGAGTTCAACTCATGTCACCCTTCGCCCCAACATCAAACATGGGATGCCCTTGCAACTTACTTCAAAATTGATTCAATTGTTTATCAGATCTTCAAGGGTTCATGTGAGTCATGGGTCAAAGAGAAGCTGCAAGTTGGCAAGTCCACACCTGATTTCCCAAAGGCCGCATCAATCTATGTTGATTGGGTGATTAGTTCAATAGAGGGTAACAAGTCTACATCGCAGTCTTGTTTTCCTTGGACAATTATTCAAGTGAACATAGAGATGGAGGGGGAGAGCTTTCTAACACGTCACTCCAAGGGACAACTTCCAATCAGCTTGTGTGTGCTTGACACCTCAGAGGGATCTGCCAAAGGCATGTGTTGGGATAAGGATGCCTTCAAGAAGTTGCTCTGTGGCTTGATGGAGACCGTTGCCACTCCATCACAGTATGTATTGCTATCATTTATCATGACAATGATAGAGATGGTAAATCTCAAGGAAGCAATGATAGAGGCTCGATTTTGGCATAGAAGGTTTGTGGGTGTTATCCATGAATCGGATAGTGCACAAAAGGGTTTGTCTGAGACCTTCTATTTTTTGTCATTTGTCAGCTCACATGATGGGTTTGATGGATTTGAGCACATGTTAGAAAACACAAGGCCATACACAATAATTGAGGACAATATTCTTTATTCTGATGAGGGCGATGAGTATGAAAAAGAGGCGGTTGTGAAGCATGGCATCATCAAGGAGTGCATCAGGTGCTATTGTAGTAGGGAACATGAAGTTGTTGTTGACGTCTTTACTAATGGATGTGTGGCATTACAAGCATTGTCAAGCAAAAGAAAAGTGATCTCACTGGTGAAGACATCCCAACAGGCGACAGAGGTCGAGGCTATGTGTGTGGCACATGCATCGAATAATCCCCATATTAAGATTTGGTCTAGCATTGAGAGGCCTCTTGAGACACATAGAGCTGATTCACCTATCGATGAAGGAATTAAAGAGGGTGAGCATCACATTGAAGACTTGCGACCTTTAACTGAAGTAGATCTTGAAGCTATCCCAAAGATTACATTGGAAGATTTGGAGCAAGCTGGTCTTTAGCTACTCATTTATGCCTTGTGTATTCAGTTTCAAAATAATATGACTTTTATGGATTTTCTCGATTGCACATACTCTCATTATATTAAAGATATTAAACATTAGGTATGATAAAATTGTGTGACATAATGACATGGGGAATGGTACTAGTGTCATTCTCCCTATGTCGGGTTATACGTAAGAGGTACTATTAACATTTTATGTGACCTCATATGGAGAATGGCACTAGTGCCATTCTCTCTTTGTGGTTATGTAGAAATGGTAATACTGTTATGTTCCTTTCTTGAATCTATGTTAGTTGAAAGCATTACAGAGATTAAAAATTGTATAGTATTAACTATGCTACCAAAGTTTTGATTTGGGTGCTTTCTACAAATCTATTGGACCAAAGTAATACAGTATCTATGCTTTCAGATCATGCATTGTACATTTCTTTTGGGACATGGGGGGAGGCACTAGTAGTATTCTCTCCTCCCAATGAGGGTATAGGGAAAGGCACTAGTGGCATTCTCCATAACCTTATATGTAAAATGGCACTAGCACCACCCCAAGAGAAGAATGGCACTATTGCCATTCTCTCTATGAGTTTAGAGAGAAAGGTTGCACTATTTGCATTCTCAATTGACCTTTAGAGAGATTGGCACTTTTGCCATTCCCCAAAAATACAATGGAATCAGTGAACAACGATGGATAATGTTCATACTTTATTGTTATTTATTAGTTTCATATGCTTTTGTGCTTCGACATTGTTGAATACACTCTAAAGAATCAAAATATTTCTATATTCCTCAACTTCCACAAGGACCAATGATGCATGGAAGGATGTGGAGACATCAAATGTAGAGGACAACATACCACCCAAAATGGGGACTATCAATTACGTGATGGATACAGGAGGTATAGAAGAAAACATAACCCCAAAAATGGAGAAAATTGCAAGGAATATCACGAATCCTATACTTTTAGAAGAGAACATGGATGAACGTACTGTCTCAACATTGGGGACAAAACTAGATAATCTTATTGTTGATGCAAACATGTATGAAATCATAGCACCTGACAATTTGGATGAGTCAGAAGCCAGCAACTTCAAGGAGAATTTGGATGATCTATATCCACATACAATTTCTTTGGATATGCCACGATTAACAATCATATTAGACTTGAATGGCTTGAGTGATCACTGTCTCCGCTGTGTAGAGATCATATGGAATTGTGTCAATCTCTGAGATCATCAAACTCACATTTGGATTGGAATCGGACACCACTCTCCTATGATCACTGGAATACCCCTCCTAGAATAGTAGGGTAAACATTTGTACAAGTGAAGAATGGCAGTGGTGCCAATCTCTTATTAGGCCCTAAGAAATGTCATTGAGAAGCCTAAACTCCCATGTGTAGAGATCATATGGAATTGTGCCAATCTCTGTGGAGAATGCCACCAGTGGAGAACGGTAGTGGTGCCAATCTCATACCATGACCTGAAAACATGCATAAGGAATCCTAAACTCACATGTGCATTGGCACTTTTGCCATTATCCTACTGCCATTCTCCGCTAGTGGTTGAGAGTTTCTTTGGAATCATGATTTATTTCAGGGATTTCAATGGTGTATCAACAAGTTGTTATGTTTTCATCCTAAAGTGTACTTTTTTACTTTGCAATGAGTAATCAACATGACATGTAAAGTTATCGTTTTACAATAATGCTAGTTAGTCCAAACATTGAAAGTGCACAATAAATGATTGTCATTGCCACCTAAATTACATCAAATGCTTGTCATTGCCCATTGATTTTCCATCAACTACATATCTTGCATTCATTCTCCTCAACTACATAATATCTTGATTTTCCATCAACTACATATCTTACTAAGTTAAAGAGCCTGTGCGTTTTCATTGCAATACTCATGGTTATTAATTACACTCTACATTTTTTAAACGGTGTTTTGGAGATTTTCAAATGAGAATGCTCACAACAAAAGCGAGTCTCAATATCAATGGAAATTCCAGAGACTCGCTATTATGAAGGTGTTTTTGAACATCACTATGGCTCAGGAGATGAATCTAACTCAAATGGGTTTCAAAGTTTATTATTTTTTTGATGATAACGTAGTTTAGACACTGATATTCTATTTATTATTTGAGAATGTAGTTGATATTTCACACTTCATGAATGGCTATCTAGTCTATTTTCACATATTTCTCCTGTTTTTTCATTGAGGGGAGCTACAATTTCTTCCAAAACTGCCATTCTGGGAATTGGGTTTTTCCTGAATTATCTAATACGGTCTTTTAAAGGGGTGTGATGGAATGTAATGCTCAGTCCTTCTTCGATTCCCCAGAATCATCATCTTGAGGGAAGGCCTACTTCATGATGTTGAGGGAAGGTGTTGAGAGTTCAAGCTCAATGTCATGTGATCATATGTGCAAAGCACTAACCCAATAGAGTGCTATAAAGGAAAGGGTTAGATGTCCTAACCCTAACCTTAAATGGGTTTGTATATATTCTACATTTTCAACTAAATCTAGTGTACAGTTAGTCATTTGTGGTGTGCTCTCTAGTTGTGCCCTCTCTCCTCATCTCCACTCTTCTCCTCTCCCCTCTTCATATTTTGTCAGGCTATTCAAAGAGGTTCCGTCCACTTGCTTCCTCCTAGATCTCATATTTGTTTGAAGGTGGTCAAGCCTCTTTTAAACAGTCTAGTCGCAATCCTTAATTGTGATTCTCTCACCACAAGACTATCCTTGAATGCCTAGTCAGCTAACCATAAAGATCTACTAAGGGAAGTGTCCCCATGAAGCGATCTTAGTCTTGCCCATGAAGAACCAGTCGCTTTAGCTTTCCAGACCTGAAGGAGTCTTGTCAGAACATCAGACTAAGGTATTCTAAAAGCGCGGCTAGACAAAATAAGTTCTTGCCAGGGAGAGTGGATTCCTCTTGGCGTGTTCCTACAAATCAAGCTGCATGCCATCTGTGCCCACGGCTGTTTTCCTCCTAACTACATTAAAGTTTTGGTACTTAATGCATCATTTTTTGCCTTCATTCTGGTCAGACCAATCCCCCCTAGTTCATCTCTTGGTGTAAACAGCAGCTCTCAGTTAAATGCATTCCACCTTTCTTCCCACACAAAATTGGTGGTACAGCTATCCACTTTCTTTAAGCAATTATTAGAAAAGGGTAGTAGAGAAAGAAAATTATACAAGAACTGACTCCAAAACATGTTTAGCAACTGTTAACTTTCCTAAAAAGGAAATCAGTTTCCCCATCCAACTTCAAATCTAGCTCTAATTTTCTCAAAGGCCCACTCGAACTTACTCTTCGAGCTCACTACTACACTAATAGGAAAACCTAAATATCTGATGATCTGACTTTTCTAAATCCACCTAAAATTGAAGTTCTTGGTCCACTTCGGCTTCTTGACCCATGCCAGCCCCCACAGGGCTTCAGTCTTGCTGTTATTTACCTTAGACCCTAACAATTCAGCAAACTCACTGAAAATTTCCATAAATTTCTTTACATTCTATTTTGTACCTTCAAGGAAGCTTGTATTGTCATCTACAAAGTGGTGCAGTAATTCATGATGTCAGGTAGTTGGATGCCCTATGCTTAAACGGTAGTCAATTTGGTTTAGTAGCGGTTGAGTGACCACTGCAAAAAGGAGAGGTGCTAATGGGTAGCCTTGCCTTACTAATCTTTGTAGGGCAAAGATTTGATAGTAGTACCCATTGAATGAGACTTTTGCCCATGCATTGGAGAGCAACATTTCTTGTCAACCGACAGAATCCATCCACAACAAGACAAAGCACCCATAGACGCGCGCACAGACGCATTTCATGAACTAAATAAAAAACTTACGGGCACGTCTATTTGCGCATCTATTTGCGCATCAGGAGACCCGCATCTAAAAGCGCGTCTATATATCAGACTTACGCGCTTATAGATGCGCACATACACGCGTAAATAGACGCGCTTTGATAAACGCATGTATAGACGCAAATCGAACAGACAGACGCGAATATACACGCATTTTTAAACGCACTGATAGATGCGCCTTTTTTTTTTTTTTTTTTTTAACAGAATACTGTGTATGTTGTGTATGCTATATAGTTACAAGAATCCCATATCCACATTCTGTAATTCAATTCTTATAGCCAGCCGCATTTTAATTACAATTCCAAATAAAATATTACAACTCCAAAACGCAATAAAATTGAAAGCTCAAAAAGTGCTTGTATATACATATAGCATGAAGCTAAGCCACATCATGTGGCTCCAAGTACAAAAAATAAGGAAGCTAAGCCATGTCATGTGGCTTCAAGTACAAAAAATAAGAGGGGTCTATATACAAGAGGCACAAAGCCAAGCCAATGGCTTTAAGTACAAAAAAGAATAGTGACACTACTTCTACGACTAATCATCGCTGCCTTCCACGCTCCCTTCTGCACCTCCTTCCTTGTCTTCCTCGTCGTCTTGTGCAGAGGTGGCCTGTAAACAAGGGACAACATATATCAATGTATGAAAAATCAAATCTTTACTTTTAATTTTGGCATTATTTAATTACTTTCAAATACCTGGGGGGCCTGTCCTGTAGCTCGGGTATACTGCTCCTCAGTAATCAACCCATCATCATAGAAGTGTCTCCATGTATCTCCTCTGCGATGGTGGCGGTGGTAGGCTGTCTCCACTGGAGTAGGGTATCTGCCCACGATCTCAAGCTGCATGACCGCGATACACTTTGTGGAGGGATTAGTACAAAGAAACAACCAACCTCCTAATAAACTACATAAGCAATATAATTTGAGATTGATACTTACAAATTGGGCCTCCCATGACTCAACACCCCCTGCTCCAAAATGCGCGCTCCCATACTCCTCCATCTGGATCCTCCGTGCCTCCACGTGCTGCAAACTGGGGTCCTCCCTCGCTGACTTCATGGCCTTCTTCCACTCACGCTTCTGAGCGGTGTGGGGCGGGCCCCTTGGAGGTTGACCTGCCTCAAGTCTGGCAAGCTCCGCTAGTGCCTGCCTCTTAAGGGAAGATCTTTTATTGCTAAGTATCGTAACAATCTTTGACTTCCCCCATTTATCTGTGAATTGGCGATTGGGGGGGTTAGGATACCTAGAGCGAACAGTAGCGAGGGTCTCATCAGCCAACCTCTTTGGGTGGTCTTTATAGTGGATAAAGCAATCTCTGTAATTGTTAGCAATTACAGAGCGCATGAAGGCCATGATGTCCTTCCCTCGCGCATCCATCAAGATGCCTCCTGTCTGAGTGATGTCATAATAAATCGTACCATCACCCAGAGGCACGTCTAAATCATCTGAATCATCATCCTCCTCACCGCCACATGGCCCAAAGCACTGTGCCATGCATCCGCCACCGCTCTCCCTGCTACTACGCCTGCCACCCTGTCGTGTCGAGCTCGTACGCTGGCCACTCGTAGCTGGGGACTACGTCGACGGCTGGGGAGTACGTCGACGGCTCGCCGAGGCAGAAGGACCTCCTGACGGCATGGGGGAAGGGGCATAAGACGGGATGGCAGAAGGGACATAAGACGGCATGGGGGAAGGGGCATAAGACGGCTGTGCGGACTCCGCTGGCGTGATCTCAGGCGCTGTGGGGTGGCTGGGAGTCTGTACTGTCGACTCCTGAGGAGTGTTAAGGGTACCCGTCATGTACCCGTATAACTCCGCAGGACTAGGAGGGTGCCCTAAAATGTTATATAAATCCTTCCATATCGATTCCCGCGGATTAGGTGAGCTAGAAGCACTTCCTCCCCACATGTTAAACTGGAAAAAAATAAACAAATCTATTACTTTGGGAGCTGAGAAGAGAGGGGAAAAAAAAAAGAGGCTCTGTCAGAGTGCGTCTATAGTCCCGTCTAATCTTCACGTCTATGAACGCGTCTAACAGACCGTTTAACAATCCGTCTAACGGTGCGTTAACAAACGCGTCTATCAGCGCGTCTAACAATCCAGCAATGAATCCGTCTAAAAACGCGTCTAAAATCGCGTCTAACAGCTCGTTTAAAAACCCGTTTATCAGAGCGTCTGTATGAGCGTCTACATACGCATCTCTGTGTGTCTGTAACAAGCTAGACGCGAATATAGACGCGCCTGTAAACGCGCGTTTAGACGCGCCCTCAGACGCCTCTATACACGCGCTCCGACAGTCGAGAATACAAAAAACTCGAAAAGGACGTTTCGCCCGACAAAAGAACGTGTCGCTTATACCTAGATGCTGCATTTCGTGGATGCGAGAAAGTACAAAACTGGAAAGAGCAAGCAAGAACAACTTCAAAAGGACTTACTTGGAAAAAGATATGGAAGGATCTTTCTTTTCCAAACTTGTTTCTTCTTCTTGTTCGTACTCCTCTTCCTCTTTAGGCTTGGAAGCAAGCTGTGTAGGTACGGTCCCTTTGTCTTGAGTGAAAGCTTGGAACTGTGTATGGGAGGCTCTCTCTTAAGCTTCGAATCTATAGAACTGCTAATAAAGAAGGAAGAAAGCCGCTCGTGAAGTTCAAGTAGTTAAAAGAAAAGCAAAGCGCGCGGCGCGCCGAAAAGTAAGTTTAAAAGTCGCATCTATAATCGCGTCTATAGTCGCGTCTAAATACACAGAGAAGCACGTCTATAGTCGCGTCTATTAGCGCGTCTAAAAGCGCGTTTAAATACACAGAGTAGACGTGCATTTAGACGCGACTATAAACGCGACTATAGACGCGGCGATAGACGCAACACAGAGTTTTTAAGTTAAGCATTTGAAGAAGAGCAAATTTGGTGGGTTGTTTGTTTGTAGGATGTCTCCATCTTCAACAAGCAGCTCCAGTGAGGATGAATCCCTCCGTATCCACCATCGCGAAATGTGGTTGGAGCAAAAAATCAAATGTCTGTGTGATCGATGTCGAGGAAACATGTATCGTGCACGCAGGATTACGCTCAATCATATCTCAAAGTATGGAGAATGGGATGTGACCGTAAACAGGGTAAGGATTTGTAAGTTAAGGTTGATTGAGATACCTATGGGTGTTCATATGTTTGAGTTATAATGATCCCGTTTTAATTTGATACAGGATGCAGTGCCACACCCGCACATGTTACCCTATGCCCGTCGTGAGGAGGTGAAGCGTCGGTGATATGAGGTGGGATCTTCAGGAGGGACCGTTACGGATGCATGGAGTGATGGTGATAGTAGCCCTCCACCATTACCTCATGAAGCCGTGGAGGAGGAGGTGTTTGATGATATGGTGCGGGATTTATATGTCCATCAAGGGAGGGATAATAGCATGGAGCAGGATGATCTTTTTACCGCAGCATCGACTCCACTGTTTGAGGGGTGCACATTCTCTGTTCTACGTGCCTCCCTTGAGTTACTAAACTTGCAAACCATCTATGGATGGAGCAATGCAAGTTTGAATGCATTACTCAAGTAAGCAGCTTTAAAGTCGATTTTGCAAACATGGTGAATTATGCTAGTGGGTCAATTACTCAAATGCTTTTCCTCATTTATGGTCGTCACGTGCAGGCTATTGTGTAAAATGCTTCCAAGGGAGAATAAATTACCGACCTCAAGAGATATGGCAAGGCAACATGTGACCTCTCTTGGAGGATTAGATTACAAGCGCATCCATGCATGTGTCAACGAGATTCGGCAGGCATAAGGGAGGATCTACGTACCACAAGGAGGATGCGTGAAGCTTGGCCTCAAGAGAGACCAAATGGGCGTGTTTTTTTACCTCGTGCACCGTGGATGTTATCAAAGCTAGAGATGGCGACGGTGAAGCGCGCTATTACTACGTTTTGTACTCCCACTGGATGCATGAGGTGTTTGAAGGGAGCCTTTACAAAGAGCAAGAAAAGAGGTGTAGAGCAATTATATGGCTTGAAATCTCATGATTGGCACAAGATGCTCCAAGTAAGTATTTTATATGCATAATATCTTTTTCCTTTCAAATTTGTGAGTGAATAGCTATAAGCAACTAATCAACCACCTCCTCGCGGGTTCAGTTCATACTACCTACTAGCATTTCACGTAGTGCATCAAAGGACGTGAAAGATTGTATTTACAAGATGGGCGAGCTTGTGAGGTATGTGAGCTCAAAGGAAATAGATCCCACCACGCTTGAGAATGCTCGAGTTATGTCAGTGGAGGCGGTTTGTTTAGTGGAGGAGACATTTCCACGTTCTATTCTCACAAGCCAACTACATCTCATAATACATTTGGTGGATGAGATTGCTATATGCGGTACTATACATGCACGATGGTTGTTCTTCCTCGAGCGCTTCATGAAGACGTTGAAGGGCTTCGTGAGACAAAATGCAAGACCCGAAGGTAGCATGGCCGAGGGTTGGTTGGTACAAGAGTCACTTGTATATATTTCTGAGTTTCTTGTTGATGTGGATAGCTCTCTCCCACGACTATGGAGAGATGATGAAGACCTAAGGATGACCTCTATTGTGCCTCAAGGAAAAGGACGCAACAAAGTAATAGACACGGAGTTGCATAATAGTATCAACCTCTTTTGCGTGCTTAATAGTGATGTGATGAAAAGATGGGTGACAAGATACGAGGATGCAAAGGCAAGAAGACAAGAAGAAAGGGCCCTCTTTCGTACACACCACGGATCTCATGTGCCATACCCTCAGCGTCTAAGAGCACTTCCAAAGGATATTCATGTGGATTGGCTACTTGATGAAATGGAGAAAGCAGAGAAAGACGAGGGGATGCATATCACAATGGAAGAATGGGAGTATGCTAGGGGATGCATGAGCAAGGTCGGTATATAGAATGTTATGCATAAGTTAGGAGGTTTTTATAATTTAGATTGCTTATTTAATTGATTTTTTCTTGGTGTAGTGCACTATGTTCAATGCTATATGGTGTGAGGGCAAGCATTTTCGAACACAACGGATTGATGATAAGAGGAACACACAAGATTGCGGCGTCATTGCTAGCTTTGAGGGAGCCAATGGAGCCATGGATGATTATTGTGGCATAATCCAAGATATCATTATGCTTGACTTTCGACGCTTCTTTGTGTATGTTTTGGATGTAAAGTGGTTTAAGGACGTGGTGGAAAGAGGCCCTAATGCAACAATCAAATGCCATGCAAGTGGCTTTGTAACTATTGACTCCACAAAGTTTTGGCAAAGTAGGAAGGACACACTAATACTACCGCAACAATGTGAACAGGTACTATGCCCACACATAAAAATACTCGCTTTTAAATATTGGATGCAAGAAAAGTAACATGATTGTATTTGTGTTTGAATTAGGTTGTCTATCAACCAATGGTGGATAATAATAGGTGGTGGCATGTCATACCTATTATGCCACGTTCCAAAGTGATGTATAGTACATTTACTAATATGGAGCGTATGGAGGATGATCATGGCCATGGACGTGATGATGACCGTGATACAAGAGAGGAGGATGATCATGAGATAGGAGATATAGATATTGAGGCCGGCATTACCCGTGAGGACGAGCCTACCATTCAAGGATCTTGATCTGCTTGGTCGACTTGATAGCTGAAATCCTCTTTTGTATTGAAATCAGTGTCTAGGTACATTGTATCCGTTTGTTGCATTTCCTCATTTGCAAGAAACATATTTCCATGTTCATTTGCAAAATGACTGTGACTAGAATGTCCACCACGATGATTTCGTCTTCCACGAAAATTTCCTTGATTACTGCTGGATTGACCACCTTGGTCGTACTGCTTCTTGCAACAATCTCTTTCATAGTGTCCAAACTTATGACAGTAGTTGCACTGAATGTTTGACACATTGGTGGATACATTCCCTCATCCTTGAAATCTTCCTCGATTGGAATGATTTCCTCTTTGATGATTCTGATGTTGCTGAGGATGATGCTGATGCTGATGATGATTTTGTTGTTGCTAATGATGACAACTTTGTTGGAATGATCTACCTCTGCCTCTGCTTCTGTCTGAAGGTGTGAATGCCTGATCATTAGAATGACCTTTGTGTGCTTGAATGGCTTGAGTCCTGAGTTCTTCACCAAGTAACACTGATCCGAATTGGTTGCTAGACAGAAGTGGATTTGGAACTTCTAAATGATTTGTATCAAATAGAGAGCCACTACAAAAACACACCATCCCACATTTCTTATATACAAATGCCTCCAAGGAAGACAAGCACAACAACTATGTATTCAACTTCCTCACATCGACTCCACACGTCCTAGAGGCAAAGACTTCAATCATAAGAGGTGCGGCAAGAGAGTATCCATTCGAGAAGACCCAAAGAACACCACCAATTTACACAAAGAACTACGTCTCAAACCAGGAATGGTAGTGAAAATATTCTAAGGTAACCTAGACATCAATGACAGCTTGGTTAATGGTGTAGATGGGACATTCAAAGGATCCAATACACATACAAAACCATTCATCTTGCCTGGGTCGAGTCTGCTTACCATAAGATAAGATCAAACACACACTCCCAAAACGAAATTCTTTACAACACCAACATATCAACACATGGACACCAATCCTTGAGATTAAGCGAGATTTCCAATTAGGCAAGAATCACCTCAACACTGTTTGCTGACAACAATTCCCAATCTAGCCCATAGCAGTAGCAAGATAGTATCCATCATACACAAGGCCTCTCCATGGATAGTGTTGAATTTGACCCATCCAACATCAAGGCCCATGGATTAGTATACACTAGTCTTTCATGCATCCATGACCCTCAAAACTATATCTTCTATCAAGAATAAAGCACATACACATAAAGATGGACCCTCTGGTCGAGCTCTGGTCATACTAGAAATAGGAAATAAACCAAACCCAATTTCATGAGAATAATCATGGAACATAATCACCCCAAACCCTCACCACAAGATCATTATTTTCCCACAAAAAGGACCTCCTCATTAGCACAAGCATCTGTTACTAATGCAGTAACATTTTCACTACCACCAACTTTATGAATTGCTCTTTCATATATTTTTACAATATATGCTGAAGTTTTTTCTTTTAGAGACGTATCAATACTCTCCAAAAACCCCTTCGGAGTAATGCACATTACATTTATCAAGGGTCATATGTAGGAATAAAATCCAATATCTTTTTTTTCATGCAGTTTGCCACAGTCTGTTTAACTCTATCAAGATGATCCGTACGCATTTTATTATAATCTAGCAAAACAAATCCTAGTCTAGCACATGACTTTAAGGCATTACAAAACTTCCCATCTCTCATGACATTGAATGGTATACCCTTTTTTACAAATGCTTTGTCCATCTTAAGTGCTCTTCATGCACTTGTTGTCGAAGAAAATTGTCCTCCATAGATGATTGTTCTCCCCTTTTTCTCTTCTTTACCTAACAGACATTAGTTACATCAAAACTCACCTGCGACCCGCTTGCTAGCAAATCTACATCACCTTCATTTATTGATACACCACTCACATTTATTGGTGATTCTCCTTCAACAGTCTTATCAACCTCAACGCTCATATTAGGACTTGGACGATTCTGTATCAGGGTCAGATTAACCACTTTTTTCACTTTCTCTAAATATGATTTGCATAACGGAAGAACATCAGACGGAGTGCATGATCAAGCATCAACATCACTGCCAATTCTGAGAAAATGTTGCTTGATGCGATTAGAACCGCCCATGAACTTGTGTCCACAATATTTACACTGCACAAAAGAGATCAAGGCATGCACTTTTCATATCTCCGTCAAATATGACCAAATCTTGCCATGCACCATGCTTTTGAAGTTGCCAAAAATAAAATCCAAAAATATTAATTTGCATATGCAATAGAAACATACTGCAATACACATTTTGTCGAAAGCAACACATATACTTTTAAAAACACTTTCAAGAATGCAATATATTAATTGTCATTCATTCAAATATCATTATCAAAAAACAAGATGATTTTCATTCATCAATAATTATCTTACTAGAATATTAGATTATATCCTCACTAGAATATAATAATTCATTTTTTAACATTTTTTTAAAAGAATATAAAATATTCGTTCAAAAAAAATATAATTGCAAATTGTATTTCAATCATTCACAAAATGAACTCATATTATATTGAAAGAATATGCTCAAATTGTAAATGGTTCATTCAAATTGAAAGACCACAATTCATATTCTTTTAAAAGAATATACTCAAACTGTAAATCATTCATTCACATTCTATTGAAAGAATATTAAATATTCATTCAAAAGAAAGTGTAAGAATGAGTAATGAAAATTGAGAGACATGGATTCATTTCTATTGAAAGATTATACTCAAATTGTAAATCATTCATTCACATTCTATTGAAAGAATATTAAATATTCATTCAAAAGAAAGTGTAAGAATGAGTAATGAAAATTGAGAGACAAATAGGAAATGAACTAAACCCAATTTCATGAGAATAATCATGGAACATAGTCACTCCAAACCCTCACAACAAGATCATTACTTTCCTACAAAAAGGACCTCCTCAATAGCATAAGCATCCTCAATGCCACAGTGCTATGTCTCAAAGAAACACATATATGCACACAAACAATTAAATAGCTTTACCAAGATTTCAAATGATCTCATCAAATTCAGGGCTAGGGATCACAACATGCTACAAACATACACTCACCTTAATGAATCAAGCCTCCTCCTATGAGACTAGCTCTGAATGCTTACTAGCCACATTTGTGTGTGTGTGTGTGTGTGTGTGTGTGTAGATGCATGCATGGATTATATGCATGCTTGTGTTTTCCAATAAAAGACACATCCTAAATCATATAACATAGATGATAAGTGAGTTCGCAGGACTTGTATGAATTATTCAAAATTTGTAATTATTTATAGAAATCGCATATAACAAATTGTGACCATGGAGGAATTGGAATTTATCACACATGTAAACATTTTAACTTTTTTGTTTTGAACTTACAATTGCATAACCAAAAAATATGATAATGAAAAGATTTGTATATCAAGAGTATTGCTTATTGAATGTACTAGATGAACCATTATGCTTGCTAGCAGACAAGGTAAATCCAAGGAGATGAATTGAAGTATAATCATGATATGATACCAATAGTAAGTGTTACGGGTCTAGTGAATATGATTTTCTATTAACGAGTATTGCAACACCTTAAGATTAAATACTATGGACATTTTGCAACAAAATGACATTGTTTTTGCATCCATCAATACTGTTTGCTACTTTGCATCCGTTATTAGGGTCCTACTGCCAAACCAAAATGGCAGTAAGTCAAATACATCCACTGGAGCTAGAGCCTTTTTCAAAATTTGAGCTTGTGTTAATACAACAAGAGTTTAGTCTCCAAATATTATTGTTGCAAATCCTTATATACTCATTATATGAGAAAATCAACAAAATTAAAATTCTATTGCCTCAAGATGTTTTAGATGGAAACTAATAGCATGCCTCTCTCTCTCTCTCTCTCTCTCTCTCTCTCTCTCTCTCTCTCTCTCTCTCTCTCTCTCTCTCTCTCTCTCTCTCTCTCTCTCTATCTATCTCTATAGACACACATGTATGTGTGTACATAGACACATGCATGCATGCACACGCACGCATGCACGTGCACATGTGCACACACGCACATACACACACACACACACACACACACACACACACTTATCTGCATTCATATTAACTCTCACACACACATACATATACACATATATAGTCATGTATACTAAATAGGAGAATAAATGTGTTAATTGTGTGAATATCCCCCTTCTTACATAAGAGTAGGATTGCTCTTACCCTACCCTTTTTTTAAACAAGATGTGTTATATTCATTTGTCTTGCCATGAGGAAAAAAAGAAATATAATTTAATAATCATGGTGGTGATATTTGGAGCGCAACTAATTATCTTGAGTTGCTAGTTGTGTAGATGAGAGAATGATCAAACCAATAGATAATTTTTGTTCCTCTTATTGTGTTGGTATTTTTGTGGTTTGTCCAGGTAGGATCCATGGATCATTGTTGGAGTATTAATAAGTAGTTCCATTCTGTGTTTACTCATGAATTGAAGAAGTTTCGTCATGTTTGTGGATGTATTCTTGTAGTTGATGTTGAAGTCCCCTATAATAAATTTATCAGATGTGTAGGAACGATGTAGAGAGCTTGTTCTAGTTGTTGGAGTAGTGTCTTTGTCATGGCATTTGATTATTAATTATGGAGAGGAATTTAGATTCTTCTTCTACAATATATATATATATATAGAGAGAGAGAGAGAGAGGAATTTAGATTCTTCTTCTACAATATATATATATATATCTAGTTGTTGGAGTAGTGTCTTTGTCATGGCATTTGATTATTAATTATGGAGAGGAATTTAGATTCTTCTTCTACAATATATATATATATATATAGAGAGAGAGAGAGAGAGAGAGAGGATGCATGCACAAGAGTACACACACACGTGGAGGGGGGGGGAGAGAGAGAGAGAGAGAGAGAGAGAGAGAGAGATAGAGAGATTTATTACTATTTGCAATGAAGCCCTCATGGGTATGTGATGTCAAATACAAAGTATAAAAGTTACAAATAGAATGAGTACTACTAAAGAAGCACCTAGAGCTCTCTTAAGTGTTGAAGAAACGTTGTATAGCAGACTCCAATGAGGTTAGACTCTTTTATTAAGCACCTTAGAAGAGATTCATTAAATCTAACTCGAGCTAACAAGGTGAAGCTGCAGGTTCCCAAGCATAGAGCACTCTTCTAGAATCACCTTCATGGGCTTTGCGAGCTCAACCAATGATGCACCTGCACCATTTCCAAATTTGTCATATTCAAGTTCGTGAAAAAACTTTGTCCAGGATTTCAAAAACGTTGAAGTGGTGAAGTGTTAGACCTAAGTGACAAAGAAATCTTAGCCAAGGACTTACAAACTCACCTTCGTCTGCAGACAGCGTGGTGTAGAGGTCAACAATGCTGGGACAGTTGCCTTGGCACTCAGCAGAGCAAAGAGCTCGGGTAAAACTGCTTTCGTGAAGTGCATCGGAGGACATGCCCACGGACATCCTGTCGAGTCCGCAATATTTCACACAATCGCGTTTTTCGATCCACTCCGCAAAACGTTCTGCTACGACCATGGATGTCTGCAACGAAAACAATTAACGATCGACTTAGCTCCCTCACACCAGGAGAGTTCCGGAATTTTGCGATCCTGCAACGCGGCCGATTCGCACTAAACTGATCCCCGGCAAGGTCCCGAAGAACCCCAACGTCGAGCGTATTCTCGCTATAAAGTTCCCAAAGTCTAAAAACGCTAGCACAGGATTACCTGGCATTCATATTCAATATCCTGATTCCCCACTATTCTTTTCTCGAGTATGCAGAGCGCTCCATTCGAGGCCACCGCAAAGGCACAACGATCAACTGGAAGATCTTCGCGACGAAAAGGTAAAGACGTGTGGCGTGGGCCATTTCGTTGGAGGTTCTGCAATTCAGAGACGCATGCAATGCAAAAAGGTCTGAAGAACCGTCTCCGCTTCTCTTTTACTCACTGATCTAGGTTTAAGGTCAGTCGTCCTAGACTTTTTCTTTAACGCAGAAACTCCCTCTCACTCTGATGTATCGCATGGGGGCGGGGGGGACGGGATGCAATGAACAAGAGGCGATACGATAATTGGCGGAGTGTAGAAATGCGTGATTAAGGTTACGTACCCCTAGAATAGTAGGGTAAACATTTGTACAAGTGGAGAATGGCAGTGGTGCCAATCTCCTATTAGGCCCTAAGAAATGGCATTGAGAAGCCTAAACTCACATGTGCAGAGATCATATGGAATTGTGTCAATCTTTATGGAGAATGCCACTAGTGGAGAATGGCAGTGGTGCCAATCTCATACCATGACCTGAAAACATATAAAGGAGATTGTGTCAATCTCTGAGATCATCAAACTCACATGTAGAATGGAATAGGACACCACTCTCCTATGATCACTGGAATACCCCTCCTAGAATAGTAGGGTAAATATATGTACAAGTGGAGAATGGCAGTGGTGCCAATCTCTTATTAGGCCCTAATAAATGGCATTGAGAAGCCTAAACTCACATGTGCATTCTTCTATGTAGTGATCACTGTCTCTGCTATGTAGAGATCATTTGGATTTGTGTCAATCTCTGTGGAGAATGCCACCAGTGAAGAATGGCAGTGGTGCCAATCTCATACCATGACCGAAAAACATGCACAAGGAATCCTAAACTCACATGTGCATTGGCACTACCACAAGCGGAGAATGGCAGTGATGCCAATCTCATGCTGGCAACTATATAATGACAATGAGATCATCAAACTCACATGTGCATTGAAACTTTTGCCATTATCCTACTACAGCTAATAAATATAGTGGAATGTCAATCTACAGGTTTAGTTTGTCTAGATTACCACTACTGGAGAATGACAGTGATGCCAATCTCATGCTGGCAAATACATAATGACACTGAGACCATCAAACTCACATGTGCATTCTTCTATGTAGTGATCACTATCTCCATTGTGTAGATATCATATGGAATTGTGTCAATCTCTGTGGAGAATGCCACCAGTTGAGAATGGCAGTGGTGCCAATCTCATATCAAGACCTTAAAAATGGCACAAGGAATCCTAAACTCACATGTGCATTGGCACTTTTGCCATTATACTACTACAGCCAATAAAATTTGTGGAATGTCAATCTAAAGGTTCAGTTTGTCTAGATTACCACTAGCGGAGAATGGCAGTGATGCCAATCTCATGCTGGCAACTATATAACGACAATGAGATCATCAAACTCACATGTGCATTGAAACTTTTGCCATTATCCTACTACAGCCAATAAATATAGTGGAATGTCGATGCTTTTTACATTAAAAAAATTTTTTTCCACGGGCACAAAGGTCGCTATAAAAGTCGTTAAAATCATCGCCATTATCCTACTACAGCCAATAAATATAGTGGAATGTCAATCTACAGGTTTAGTTTGTCTAGATTACCACTACTGGAGAATGACAGTGATGCCAATCTCATGCTGGCAAATACATAATGACACTGAGACCATCAAACTCACATGTGCATTCTTCTATGTAGTGATCACTGTCTCCGCTGTGTAGATATCATATGGAATTGTGTCAATCTCTGTGGAGAATGCCACTAGTTGAGAATGGCAGTGGTGCCAATCTCATATCAAGACCTTAAAAATGGCACAAGGAATCCTAAACTCACATGTGCATTGGCACTTTTGCCATTATACTACTACAGCCAATAAAATTTGTGGAATGTCAATCTATAGGTTCAGTTTTTCTAGATTACCACTAGTGGAGAATGGCAGTGATGCCAATCTCATGCTGGCAACTATATAATGACAATGAGATCATCAAACTCACATGTGCATTGAAACTTTTGCCATTATCCTACTACAGCCAATAAATATAGTGGAATGTCAATCTATAGGTTTAGTTTGTCTAGATTACCACTAGTGGAGAATGACAGTGATGCCAATCTCATGCTGGCAAATACATAATGACACTGAGACCATCAAACTCACATGTGCATTCTTCTATGTAGTGATCACTGTCTCCGCTGTGTAGATATCATATGGAATTGTGTCAATCTCTGTGGAGAATGCCACCAGTTGAGAATGGCAGTGGTTCCAATCTCATATCAAGACCTTAAAAATGGCACAAGGAATCCTAAACTCACATGTGCATTGGCACTTTTGCCATTATACTACTACAGCCAATAAAATTTGTGGAATGTCAATCTACAAGTTTAGTTTATCTAGCTGCCACCAGTGGAGAATGGAAGTGATGCCAATCTCATGCAGGCAACTACATAATGACACTTAGATCCTCAAACTCACATGTGGATTGGAATCGGGCACCATTATCCTATGATCCTTGGAATACCCCTCCTAGAATATTAGGGTAAACATTTGTATATGCGGAGAATGGCAGTGGTGCCAATCTCTTATTAGGCCCTAGAAAATGGCACTGTGAAGCCTAAACTTAGAATACTAGGGTAAACTTAGAAAATGGCACTGTGGTAAACTTAGAATGGAATCGGACACCACTCTCCTATGATCACTGGAATACCCCTCCTAGGATAGTAGGGTAAACATTTGTACAAGTGGAGAATGGCAGTGGTGCCAATCTCTTATTAGGCCATAAGAAATGGCATTGGGAAAGCCTAAACTCACATGTGCAATCTTCTATGTAGTGATGACCTGAAAACATGCACAAGGAATCCTAAACTCACATGTGCATTGGCACTTTTGCCATTATCCTACTGACATTCCCCGCTAGTGGTAATGTGCATTCTTCTATGTAGTGATCACTGTCTCCGCTGTGTAGAGATCATATGGAATTGTGTCAATCTCTGTGGAGAATGCCACCAGTGGAGAATGGCAGTGGTGCCAATCTCATACCATGACCTAAAATCATGCACAAGGAATCCTAAACTCACATGTGCATTGGCACTTTTGCCATTATCCTACTGTAGCCAATAAAATTAGTGGAATGTCAATCTATAGGTTCAGTTTGTCTAGATTGCCACTAGCGGAGAATGGTAGTGATGCCAATCTCATGCTGGCAACTACATAATGACATTGAGATCATCAAACTCACATGTGGAATGGAATAGGACACCACTCTACTATGATCACTGGAATACCCCTCCTAGAATAGTAGGGTAAACATCTGTACAAGTGGAGAATGGCAGTGGTGCCAATCTCTTATTAGGCCCTAAGAAATGGCATTGAGAAGCCTAAACTCACTTGTGCTATTATTTTGCTTGAATTATTGCTTGCTAGAAAATGGCACTGTGGTAAACTTAGAATGGAATCGGACACCACTCTCCTATGATCACTGGAATACCCCTCCTAGGATAGTCTTATTAGGCCCTAAGAAATGGCTTTGGGAAAGCCTAAACTCACATGTGCAATCTTCTATGTAGTGATGACCTGAAAGCATGCACAAGGAATCCTAAACTCACATGTGCATTGGCACTTTTGCCATTATCCTACTGACATTCCCCGCTAGTGGTAATGTGCATTCTTCTATGTAGTGATCACTGTCTCCGCTGTGTAGAGATCATATGGAATTGTGTCAATCTCTATGGAGAATGCCACTAGTGGAGAATGGCAGTGGTGCCAATCTCATACCATGACCTGAAAACATGCACAAGGAATCCTAAACTCACATGTGCATTGGCACTTTTGCCATTATCCTACTGCAGCCAATAAAATTAGTGGAATGTCAATCTATAGGTTCAGTTTGTCTAGATTACCACTAGCGGAGAATGGCAGTGATGCCAATCTCATGCTGGCAACTACATAATGACACTGAGATCATCAAACTCACATGTGGAATGGAATAGGACACCACTCTACTATGATCACTGGAATACCCCTCCTAGAATAGTAGGGTAAACATCTGTACAAGTGGAGAATGGCAGTGGTGCCAATCTCTTATTAGGCCCTAAGAAATGGCATTGAGAAGCCTAAACTCACATGTGCAGAGATCATATGGATTTGTGTCAATATCTGTGGAGAATGCCACCAGTGGAGAATGGCGGTGGTGCCAATCTCATACCATGACCTGAAAACATGCACTTTTGCCATTATCCTACTGTGCATTCTTCTATGCAGTGATCACTGTCTCCACTGTGTAGAGATCATATGGAATCCTAAACTCACATTTGGATTGGAATCGGACACCACTCTCCTATGATCACTGGAATACCCCTCCTAGAATAGTAGGGTAAACATTTGTACAAGTGGAGAATGGCAGTGGTGCCAATCTCTTATTAGGCCCTAATAAATGGCATTGAGAAGCCTAAACTCACATGTGCATTCTTCTATGTAGTGATCACTGTCTCCGCTATGTAGATATCATATGGATTTGTGTCAATCTCTGTGGGGAATGCCACCAGTGGAGAATGACAGTGGTGCCAATCTCATAGCATGACCTGAAAACATGCACAAGGAATCCTAAAATCACATGTGGATTGGCACTTTTGCCATTATAGAATGCCACCAGTGGAGAATGGCAGTGGTGCACAAGGAATCCTAAACTCACATGTGCATTCTTCTATGTAGTGATCACTGTCTCCGCTGTGTAGAGATCATATGGAATTGTGTCAATCTCTGAGATCATCAAACTCACATGTGGATTGGAATCAGACAACACTCTCCTATGATCAATGGAAAACATTTGTACAAGTGGAGAATGGCAGTGGTGCCAATCTCTTATTAGGCCCTAATAAATGGCATTGAGAAGCCTAAACTCACATGTGCATTCTTCTATGTAGTGGTGCCAATCTCTTATTAGGCCTAGAAAATGGCACTGTGAAGCCTAAACTCACATGTGCAGCCAATAAAATTAGTGGAATGTCAATCTATAGGTTTAGTTTGTCTAGATTACCACTACATGTGCATTCTTCTATGTAGTGATCACCGTCTCTGCTGTGTAGATATCATATGGAATTGTGTCAATCTCTATGGAGAATGGCAGTGGTGCCAATCTCATACCATGACCTGAAAACATGCACAAGGAATCCTAAACTCACATGTGCATTGGCACTTTTGCCATTATCCTACTACCATTCTCCGCTAGTGGTAATGTGCATTCTTCTATGTAGTGATCACTGTCTCCCCTATGTAGAGATAATATGGAGAATGCCACCAGTGGAGAATGGCAGTGGTGCCAATCTCATACCATGACCTGAAAGCATGCACAAGGAATCCTAAACTCACATGTGCATTGGCACTTTTGCCATTATCCTACTGCAGCCAATAAAATTAGTGGAATGTCAATCTATAGGCTCAGTTTGTCTAGATTACCACTAGCGGAGAATGGCAGTGATGCCAATCTCATGCTTGCCCTAAGAAATGGCATTGAGAATCATAAACTCACATGTGCATTCTTCTATGTAGTGATCACTGTCTCCGTTGTGTAGATCATATGGAATTGTGTTAATCTCTGTGGAGAATGGCAGTGGTGCCAATCTCATACCATGAACTGAAAACATGCACAAGGAATCCTAAACTCACATGTGCATTGGAACTTTTGCAATTATCCTACTGCATCCAATAAAATTAGTGGAATGTCAATCTATAGGTTCAGTTTGTCTAGATTACCTTTAGCGGAGAATGGCAGTGGTGCCAATCTCATTCTTGCAACTACATAATGACACTGAGATCATCAAACTCACCTGTGGAATGGAATAAGACACCACTCTCCTATGATCACTGGAATACCCCCTAGAATAGTAGGGTAAACATTTGTACAAGTGGAGAATGGCAGTGGTGCCAATCTCCTATTAGGCCCTAAGAAATGGCATTGAGAAGCCTAAAGTCACATGTGCAGAGATCATATGGAATTGTGTCAATCTCTGTGGAGAATGCCACCAGTGGAGAATGGCAGTGGTGCCAATCTCATACCATGACCGGAAAACATATAAAGGAGATTGTGTCAATCTCTGAGATCATCAAACTCACATGTAGAATGGAATAGGACACCACTCTCCTATGATAACTAGAATACCCCTCCTACAATAGTAGGGTGAATATCTATACAAGTGGAGAATGGCAGTGGTGCCAATCTCTTATTAGGCCCTAATAAATGGCATTGAGAAGCCTAAACTCACATGTGCATTCTTCTATGTAGTGATCACTGTCTCTGCTGTGTAGAGATCATATGGATTTGTGTCAATCTCTGTGGAGAATGCCACCAGTGAAGAATGGCAGTGGTGCCAATCTCATACCATGACCTGAAAACATGCACAAGGAATCCTAAACTCACATGTGCATTGGCACTACCACTAGCAGAGGATGGCAGTGATGCCAATCTCATGCTGGCAACTATATAATGACAATGACATCATCAAACTCACATGTGCATTGCAACTTTTGCCATTATCCTACTACAGCCAATAAATATAGTGGAATGTCAATCTACAGGTTTAGTATGTCTAGATTACCACTACTGGAGAATGACAGTGATGCCAATCTCATGCTGGCAAATACATAATGACACTGAGACCATCAAACTCACATGTGCATTCTTCTATGTAGTGATCACTGTCTCCGCTGTGTAGATATCATATGGAATTGTGTCAATCTCTGTGGAGAATGCCACCAGTTGAGATTGGTAGTGGTGCCAATCTCATATCAAGACCTTAAAAATGGCACAAGGAATCCTAAACTCACATGTGCATTGGCACTTTTGCCATTATACTACTACAGCCAATAAAATTTGTGGAATGTCAATCTAAAGGTTCAGTTTGTCTAGATTACCACTAGCGGAGAATGGCAGTTATGCCAATCTCATGTTGGCAACTATATAATGACAATGAGATCATCAAACTCACATGTGCATTGAAACTTTTGCCTTTATCCTACTATAGCCAATAAATATAGTGGAATGTCAATCTACAGGTTTAGTATGTCTAGATTACCACTACTGGAGAATGACAGTGATGCCAATCTCATGCTGGCAAATACATAATGACACTGAGACCATCAAACTCACATGTGCATTCTTCTATGTAGTGATCACTGTCTCCGCTGTGTAGATATCTTATGGAATTGTGTCAATCTCTGTGAAGAATGCACCAGTTGAGAATGGCAGTGGTGCCAATCTCATATCAACACATTAAAAATGGCACAAGGAATCCTAAACTAACATGTGCATTGGAACTTTTACCATTATACTACTACAGCCAATAAAATTTGTGGAATGTCAATCTATAGGTTCAGTTTGTCTAGATTACCACTAGCAGAGAATGGCAGTGATGCCAATCTCGTGCTGGCAACTATATAATGATAATGAGATCATCAAACTCACATGTGCATTGAAACTTTTGCCATTATCCTACTACAGCCAATAAATATAGTGGAATGTCAATCTACAGGTTTAGTATGTCTAGATTACCACTACTGGAGAATGATAGTAATGCCAATCTCATGCTGGCAAATACATAATGACACTGAGACCATCAAACTCACATGTGCATTCTTCTATGTAGTGATCACTGTCTCCGCTGTGTGTAGATATCATATAGAATTGTGTCAATCTCTGTGGAGAATGCCACCAGTTGAGAATGGCAGTGGTGCCAATCTCATATCAAGACCTTAAAAATGGCACAAGGAATCCTAAACTCACATGTGCATTGGCACTTTTGCCATTATACTACTACAGCCAATAAAATTTGTGGAATGTCAATCTATAGGTTCAGTTTGTCTAGATTACCACTAGCGGAGAATGGCAGTGATGCCAATCTCATGCTGGCAACTATATAATGACAATGAGATCATCAAACTCACATGTGCATTGAAACTTTTGCCATTATCCTACTACAGCCAATAAATATAGTGGAATGTCAATCTACAGGTTTAGTTTGTCTAGATTACCACTACTGGAGAATGACAGTGATGCCAATCTCATGCTATCAAATACATAATGACACTGAGACCATCAAACTCACATGTGCATTCTTCTATGTAGTGATCACTGTCTCCGTTGTGTAGATATCATATGGAATTGTGTCAATCTCTGTGGAGAATGCCACCAGTTGAGAATGGAAGTGGTGCCAATCTCATATCAAGACCTTAAAAATGGCACAAGGAATCCTAAACTCACATGTGCATTGGAACTTTTGCCATTATACTACTACAGCCAATAAAATTTTTGGAATGTCAATCTATAGGTTCAGTTTGTCTAGATTACTACTAGCGGAGAATGGTAGTGATGCCAATCTCATGCTGGCAACTATATAATGACAATGAGATCATCAAACTCACATGTGCATTTAAACTTTTGCCATTATCCTACTACAGCCATTAAATATAGTGGAATGTCAATCTACAGGTTTAGTTTGTCTAGATTACCACTATTGGAGAATGACAGTGATGCCAATCTCATGCTGGCAAATACATAATTACACTGAGACCATCAAACTCACATGTGCATTCTTCTATGTAGTGATCAGTGTCTCCGCTGTGTAGATATCATATGGAATTGTGTCAATATCTGTGGAGAATGCCACCAGTTGAGAATGGCAGTGGTGCCAATCTCATATCAAGACCTTAAAAATGGCACAAGGAATCCTAAACTCACATGTGCATTGGCACTTTTGCCATTATACTACTACAGCCAATAAAATTTGTGGAATGTCAATCTATAGGTTCAGTTTATCTAGATTAGCACTAGTGGAGAATGGCAGTGATGCCAATCTCATGCTGGCAATTATATAATGACAATGAGATCATCAAACTCACATGTGCATTGAAACTTTTTCCATTATCCTACTACAGCCAATAAATCTAGTGGAATGTCAATCTACAGGTTTAGTTTGTCTAGATTACCACTAGTGGAGAATGACAGTGATGCCAATCTCATGCTGGCAAATACATAATGACACTGAGACCATCAAACTCACATGTGCATTCTTCTATGTAGTGATCACTGTCTCCGATGTGTAGATATCATATGGAATTGTGTCAATCTTTGTGGAGAATGCCACCAGTTGAGAATGGCAGTGGTGCTGATCTCATATCAAGACCTTAAAAATGGCACAAGGAATCCTAAACTCACATGTGCATTGGCACTTTTGCTATTATACTACTACAGCCAATAAAATTTGTGGAATGTCAATCTATAAGTTTAGTTTATCTAGCCTGCCACCGGTGGAGAATTGAAGTGATGCCAATCTCATGCAGGCAACTACATAATGACACTTAGATCCTCAAACTCACATGTGGATTGGAATCGGGCACCATTATCCTAGGATCCTTGGAATACCCCTCCTAGAATATTAGGGTAAACATTTGTACATGTGGAGAATGGCAGTGGTGCCAATCTCTTATTAGGCCCTAGAAAATGGCACTGTGAAGCCTAAAGTTAGAATAGTAGGGTAAACTTAGAAAATGGCACTGTGGTAAACTTAGAATGGAATCGGACACCACTCTCCTATGATCACTGGAATACCCCTCCTAGGATAGTAGGGTAAACATTTGTACAAGTGGAGAATGGCAGTGGTGCCAATCTCTTATTAGGCCATAAGAAATGGCATTGGGAAAGCCTAAACTCACATGTGCAATCTTCTATGTAGTGATGACCTGAAAACATGCACAAGGAATCCTAAACTCACATGTGCATTGGCACTTTTGCCATTATCCTACTGACATTCCCCGCTAGTGGTAATGTGCATTCTTCTATGTAGTGATCACTGTGTCCGCTGTGTAGAGATCATATGGAATTGTGTCAATCTCTGTGGAGAATGCCACCAGTGGGGAATGGCAGTGGTGCCAATCTCATACCATGACCTGAAAACATGCACAAGGAATCCTAAACTCACATGTGCATTGGCACTTTTGCCATTATCCTACTGCAGCCAATAAAATTAGTGGAATGTCAATCTATAGGTTCAGTTTGTCTAGATTACCACTAGCGGAGAATGGCAGTGATGCCAATCTCATGCTGGCAACTACATAATGACACTGAGATCATCAAACTCACATGTGGAATGGAATAGGACACCACTCTACTATGATCACTGGAATACCCCTCCTAGAATACTAGGGTAAACATCTGTACAAGTGGAGAATGGCAGTGGTGCCAATCTCTTATTAGGCCCTAAGAAATGGCATTGAGAAGCCTAAACTCACATGTGCTATTATTTTGCTTGAATTATTATTTGCTAGAAAATGGCACTATGGTAAACTTAGAATGGAATCAGACACCACTCTCCTATGATCACTGGAATACCCCTCCTAGGATAGTAGGGTAACATTTGTACAAGTGGAGAATGGCAGTGGTGCCAATCTCTTATTAGGCCATAAGAAATGGCATTGGGAAAGCCTAAACTCACATGTGCAATCTTCTATGTAGTGATGACCTGAAAACATGCACAAGGAATCCTAAACTCACATGTGCTATCTTGTATGTAGTGATGACCTGAAAACATGCACAAGGAATCCTAAACTCACATGTGCATTGGCACTTTTGCCATTATCCTACTGACATTCCCCGCTAGTGGTAATGTGCATTCTTCTATGTAGTGATCACTGTCTCCGCTGTGTAGAGATCATATGGAATTGTGTCAATCTCTGTGGAGAATGCCACCAGTGGAGAATGGCAGTGGTGCCAATCTCATACCATGACCTGAAATCATGCACAAGGAATCCTAAACTCACATGTGCATTGGCACTTTTGCCATTGTCCTACTGCAGCCAATAAAATTAGTGGAATGTGAATCTATAGGTTCAGTTTGTCTAGATTGCCACTAGTGGAGAATGGCAGTGATGCCAATCTCATGCTGGCAACTACATAATGACACTGAGATCATCAAACTCACATGTGGAATGGAATAGGACACCACTCTACTATGATCACTGGAATACCCCTCCTAGAATACTAGGGTAAACATCTGTACAAGTGGAGAATGGCAGTGGTGCCAATCTCTTATTAGGCCCTAAGAAATGGCATTGAGAAGCCTAAACTCACATGTGCAGAGATCATATGGATTTGTGTCAATCTCTATGGAGAATGCCACTAGTGGAGAATGACAGTGGTGCCAATCTCATACCATGACCTAAAAACATGCACAAGGAATCCTAAAGTCACATGTGCATTCTTCTATGTAGTGATCACTGTCTCCGCTATGTAGAGATCATATGGAATTGTGTCAATCTCTTATTAGGCCCTGGAAGCCTAAACTCACATGTGCAGAGATCATATGGATTTGTATCAATCACTGTGGAGGAGAATGGCAGTGGTGCCAATATCATACTATGACTTGAAAACATGCATAAGGAACCCTAAACTCAAATGTGCATTCTTCTATGTAGTGATCATTGTCTCCGCTGTGTAGAGATTATATGGAATTGTGTCAATCTCTATGTAGAATGCCACCAGTGGAGAATGGTAGTGGTGCCATGTGATGAATCGAACTTCTACCATTCTCCTTAACATCATGGAGGATGGCACCAGTGGCATTATGCTCAAACTCTCACGGAGGATGGCACTTGTGCCATTCTGAACAAACACACAATCCATGTGTTAATCCATGTGTTCAATGGCATTTGTGACACTCTTCTAACATCATATTATGTTGGAGAATGGCACGAATACCATTCTTTATTATAACCATCTTAACTTTGATATTGTGTATATTTGCTTACTGTGTTGGTGTAGTTTTTCATAATGCATATATAAGTTGCTTCGCCTTGGTTATTTTGTTAATAGAAGTTGCATTGTGGTTGTAATATTTCCTACTACAGTTATTATTTTCTATTATACATTTCATTGTGTCCTTGGTTCTTTTGTTAACAGAACATTGCAAGAATGGCTAGCAAGGGAGAGAGAAAGGTTCGAGAGGTGTCAGTTTATGATGGAGTTAGTTCTGGAAGAGGATAGTTTTTGGATATATACAATAACGAGCTCCAAAAACTCCATAAAGTGCATTGTTTTGTGAACATCCAAGGAACAACTTTTGAAGATGTTGGACAAGTTAAAGAGATGGAGGATATCGAGAAAGACAACGTTCCTTGTCTCAAAATTCATACATTGGGAGGCAATGTGTATCAATTGGATCCTGCTTGTTTTGATCATGCGAGGATGAATGCTACTGGGGAGGACACGATGATATCTAGGGGTTGGATTAATGAGCCAGAAAATTATACCAACCAACAGATATTAGAAAGCTTTGATTTGGTAACAAAAGGGATAAAGCAAGATATAAAAAAGAGTAGAAAAGTTTCGAAAAGAACCAAGAAAAGTGATGTTGAGGGATCAAGCTCTCAAGTGTCTCAGAACACATTGAAAGAGAAGGCTAGAGAGACCGGTGAGGAGGAAACAACAGGTGAGAAGGAAATAAGGTCAGATGGAAAAACAAGCATTGGGGATAAACTGGAGGCTAAAGAAAAAGAGACAACTTTAGGAGGAAAACAGGGAGGTACGGGAATAGTCACTGATGGAACTGGAAGTGGAGGTGATGCAACGAGGAGTGGTGAGACACATATAACAGGACATGGTGAGAAATTATCTGAAGCAACTATCATCCTGTATAAGAAAATCCAGCCAGATGTTGACTTTAAGGCACTACAAAAGAAATTGGAAAGGAAGGACACAAGTATGACAGGCTTGATGGAGTACGTAGAGTACTTTCCATTTGGTTTAGAGTTTGAGGTGTTGATCCCAGTGATGAATTGCTTTAGAGCACCAAGCCAATATGTGTACAGGACATTGACCCTCAGCTATGTCAGTGACTTGGTCAAGAGTTTTGCAATGAATGCACGACCTCCTGCAACATGTGCATATCTTATGCCTTACCACATAGGCACAAATACTCCGATGTGCAAGGAAGAGATAAAGGTGGAAAAGTTAAAGGAGTATAATTATTGGATTCTTGCAGGGCAGCATTCGATTTATGCTGCAAGGATATTTATAACTAAAGCACATGGAGAAGCCTTCAATCAACGAAAAGGTTTCTATACATGGAGGAAGGCGAGAATTGTTGTCAATGCACCAATTGAAGCAAGTTGTAAGATATCATCAATGGCCAACATGGAGGCACAGACCGTTTTGAAAAATCAACCATATATCGATATCTTACAACACCTAAGGGCACAGTGGATTGCATTCGGACGACCAAAGAAACCAGCCCAAGGCCTTGTCAAAGGGCATAAAGATCGACAAAGTTGGGATGTGAGTAATAAACTTTGTTTTGTATGCATTTTTTATTTCAAGAATGTTTATGGCTTTGTAAAAGAAATGATAGTAGTGTCAATTCCCTGATGTGAGAATGGCACTAGTGCGATTCTTCTAGTTACCAAGTCATGCTTTTGACATGGTAATGGGAGAATCGCACTAGTGTCATTATTATCTCTATTACATGATTTGGATTAGAAGAATGTCTAAGATGATTTTGATTTTTTTATATAGAATTTTGTAGGAGTTGCAAGCGTATCGATGGGCGCAAACTTTGCTACCGAGGACACACACATGGTCACATACGATGATGACATCTACGAACAATGGATTAGGATTTTGACATTGGTGAAGCAGGGTGATCTTGAGGGTCGAAATCCCACAATAACATATATGAGGTGTCTGCTAGGATTGGAAGACGAAGATGTACGTGCACTTCAAGCAGAGATTGAGTCTAAAGAAATAGTCTTGGTCAAGTCAAGCAAAGACAAGGACTCCATTGAAATGTCTCAACGGGCAATGGAGATTAAGCATGATAGAGCCCTGAAAGAAGTGCTCATCAAGGAGTTCAACTCATGTCACCCTTCGCCCCAACATCAAACATGGGATGCCCTTGCAACTTACTTCAAAATTGATTCAATTGTTTATCAGATCTTCAAGGGTTCATGTGAGTCATGGGTCAAAGAGAAGCTGCAAGTTGGCAAGTCCACACCTGATTTCCCAAAGGCCGCATCAATCTATGTTGATTGGGTGATTAGTTCAATAGAGGGTAACAAGTCTACATCGCAGTCTTGTTTTCCTTGGACAATTATTCAAGTGAACATGGAGATGGAGGGGGAGAGCTTTCTAACACGTCACTCCAAGGGACAACTTCCAATCAGCTTGTGTGTGCTTGACACCTCAGAGGGATCTGCCAAAGGCATGTGTTGGGATAAGGATGCCTTCAAGAAGTTGCTCTGTGGCTTGATGGAGACCGTTGCCACTCCATCACAGTATGTATTGCTATCATTTATCATGACAATGATAGAGATGGTAAATCTCAAGGAAGCAATGATAGAGGCTCGATTTTGGCATAGAAGGTTTGTGGGTGTTATCCATGAATCGGATAGTGCACAAAAGGGTTTGTCTGAGACCTTCTATTTTTTGTCATTTGTCAGCTCACATGATGGGTTTGATGGATTTGAGCACATGTTAGAAAACACAAGGCCATACACAATAACTGAGGACAATATTCTTTATTCTGATGAGGGCGATGAGTATGAAAAGAGGCGGTTGTGAAGCATGGCATCATCAAGGAGTGCATCAGGTGCTATTGTAGTAGGGAACATGAAGTTGTTGTTGACGTCTTTACTAATGGATGTGTGGCATTACAAGCATTGTCAAGCAAAAGAAAAGTGATCTCACTGGTGAAGACATCCCAACAGGCGACAGAGGTCGAGGCTATGTGTGTGGCACATGCATCGAATAATCCCCATATTAAGATTTGGTCTAGCATTGAGAGGCCTCTTGAGACACATAGAGCTGATTCACCTATCGATGAAGGAATTAAAGAGGGTGAGCATCACATTGAAGACTTGCGACCTTTAACTGAAGTAGATCTTGAAGCTATCCCAAAGATTACATTGGAAGATTTGGAGCAAGCTGGTCTTTAGCTACTCATTTATGCCTTGTGTATTCAGTTTCAAAATAATATGACTTTTATGGATTTTCTCGATTGCACATACTCTCATTATATTAAAGATATTAAACATTAGGTATGATAAAATTGTGTGACATAATGACATGGGGAATGGTACTAGTGTCATTCTCCCTATGTCGGGTTATACGTAAGAGGTACTATTAACATTTTATGTGACCTCATATGGAGAATGGCACTAGTGCCATTCTCTCTTTGTGGTTATGTAGAAATGGTAATACTGTTATGTTCCTTTCTTGAATCTATGTTAGTTGAAAGCATTACAGAGATTAAAAATTGTATAGTATTAACTATGCTACCAAAGTTTTGATTTGGGTGCTTTCTACAAATCTATTGGACCAAAGTAATACAGTATCTATGCTTTCAGATCATGCATTGTACATTTCTTTTGGGACATGGGGGGAGGCACTAGTAGTATTCTCTCCTCCCAATGAGGGTATAGGGAAAGGCACTAGTGGCATTCTCCATAACCTTATATGTAAAATGGCACTAGCACCACCCCAAGAGAAGAATGGCACTATTGCCATTCTCTCTATGAGTTTAGAGAGAAAGGTTGCACTATTTGCATTCTCAATTGACCTTTAGAGAGATTGGCACTTTTGCCATTCCCCAAAAATACAATGGAATCAGTGAACAACGATGGATAATGTTCATACTTTATTGTTATTTATTAGTTTCATATGCTTTTGTGCTTCGACATTGTTGAATACACTCTAAAGAATCAAAATATTTCTATATTCCTCAACTTCCACAAGGACCAATGATGCATGGAAGGATGTGGAGACATCAAATGTAGAGGACAACATACCACCCAAAATGGGGACTATCAATTACGTGATGGATACAGGAGGTATAGAAGAAAACATAACCCCAAAAATGGAGAAAATTGCAAGGAATATCACGAATCCTATACTTTTAGAAGAGAACATGGATGAACGTACTGTCTCAACATTGGGGACAAAACTAGATAATCTTATTGTTGATGCAAACATGTATGAAATCATAGCACCTGACAATTTGGATGAGTCAGAAGCCAGCAACTTCAAGGAGAATTTGGATGATCTATATCCACATACAATTTCTTTGGATATGCCACGATTAACAATCATATTAGACTTGAATGGCTTGAGTGATCACTGTCTCCGCTGTGTAGAGATCATATGGAATTGTGTCAATCTCTGAGATCATCAAACTCACATTTGGATTGGAATCGGACACCACTCTCCTATGATCACTGGAATACCCCTCCTAGAATAGTAGGGTAAACATTTGTACAAGTGAAGAATGGCAGTGGTGCCAATCTCTTATTAGGCCCTAAGAAATGTCATTGAGAAGCCTAAACTCCCATGTGTAGAGATCATATGGAATTGTGCCAATCTCTGTGGAGAATGCCACCAGTGGAGAATGGTAGTGGTGCCAATCTCATACCATGACCTGAAAACATGCACAAGGAATCCTAAACTCACATGTGCATTGGCACTTTTGCCATTATCCTACTGCCATTCTCCGCTAGTGGTTGAGAGTTTCTTTGGAATCATGATTTATTTCAGGGATTTCAATGGTGTATCAACAAGTTGTTATGTTTTCATCCTAAAGTGTACTTTTTTACTTTGCAATGAGTAATCAACATGACATGTAAAGTTATCGTTTTACAATAATGCTAGTTAGTCCAAACATTGAAAGTGCACAATAAATGATTGTCATTGCCACCTAAATTACATCAAATGCTTGTCATTGCCCATTGATTTTCCATCAACTACATATCTTGCATTCATTCTCCTCAACTACATAATATCTTGATTTTCCATCAACTACATATCTTACTAAGTTAAAGAGCCTGTGCGTTTTCATTGCAATACTCATGGTTATTAATTACACTCTACATTTTTTAAACGGTGTTTTGGAGATTTTCAAATGAGAATGCTCACAACAAAAGCGAGTCTCAATATCAATGGAAATTCCAGAGACTCGCTATTATGAAGGTGTTTTTGAACATCACTATGGCTCAGGAGATGAATCTAACTCAAATGGGTTTCAAAGTTTATTATTTTTTTGATGATAACGTAGTTTAGACACTGATATTCTATTTATTATTTGAGAATGTAGTTGATATTTCACACTTCATGAATGGCTATCTAGTCTATTTTCACATATTTCTCCTGTTTTTTCATTGAGGGGAGCTACAATTTCTTCCAAAACTGCCATTCTGGGAATTGGGTTTTTCCTGAATTATCTAATACGGTCTTTTAAAGGGGTGTGATGGAATGTAATGCTCAGTCCTTCTTCGATTCCCCAGAATCATCATCTTGAGGGAAGGCCTACTTCATGATGTTGAGGGAAGGTGTTGAGAGTTCAAGCTCAATGTCATGTGATCATATGTGCAAAGCACTAACCCAATAGAGTGCTATAAAGGAAAGGGTTAGATGTCCTAACCCTAACCTTAAATGGGTTTGTATATATTCTACATTTTCAACTAAATCTAGTGTACAGTTAGTCATTTGTGGTGTGCTCTCTAGTTGTGCCCTCTCTCCTCATCTCCACTCTTCTCCTCTCCCCTCTTCATATTTTGTCAGGCTATTCAAAGAGGTTCCGTCCACTTGCTTCCTCCTAGATCTCATATTTGTTTGACGGTGGTCAAGCCTCTTTTAAACAGTCTAGTCGCAATCCTTAATTGTGATTCTCTCACCACAAGACTATCCTTGAATGCCTAGTCAGCTAACCATAAAGATCTACTAAGGGAAGTGTCCCCATGAAGCGATCTTAGTCTTGCCCATGAAGAACCACTCGCTTTAGCTTTCCAGACCTGAAGGAGTCTTGTCAGAACATCAGACTAAGGTATTCTAAAAGCGCGGCTAGACAAAATAAGTTCTTGCCAGGGAGAGTGGATTCCTCTTGGCGTGTTCCTACAAATCAAGCTGCATGCCATCTGTGCCCACGGCTGTTTTCCTCCTAACTACATTAAAGTTTTGGTACTTAATGCATCATTTTTTGCCTTCATTCTGGTCAGACCAATCCCCCCTAGTTCATCTCTTGGTGTAAACAGCAGCTCTCAGTTAAATGCATTCCACCTTTCTTCCCACACAAAATTGGTGGTACAGCTATCCACTTTCTTTAAGCAATTATTAGAAAAGGGTAGTAGAGAAAGAAAATTATACAAGAACTGACTCCAAAACATGTTTAGCAACTGTTAACTTTCCTAAAAAGGAAATCAGTTTCCCCATCCAACTTCAAATCTAGCTCTAATTTTCTCAAAGGCCCACTCGAACTTACTCTTCGAGCTCACTACTACACTAATAGGAAAACCTAAATATCTGATGATCTGACTTTTCTAAATCCACCTAAAATTGAAGTTCTTGGTCCACTTCGGCTTCTTGACCCATGCCAGCCCCCACAGGGCTTCAGTCTTGCTGTTATTTACCTTAGACCCTAACAATTCAGCAAACTCACTGAAAATTTCCATAAATTTCTTTACATTCTATTTTGTACCTTCAAGGAAGCTTGTATTGTCATCTACAAAGTGGTGCAGTAATTCATGATGTCAGGTAGTTGGATGCCCTATGCTTAAACGGTAGTCAATTTGGTTTAGTAGCGGTTGAGTGACCACTGCAAAAAGGAGAGGTGCTAATGGGTAGCCTTGCCTTACTAATCTTTGTAGGGCAAAGATTTGATAGTAGTACCCATTGAATGAGACTTTTGCCCATGCATTGGAGAGCAACATTTCTTGTCAACCGACAGAATCCATCCACAACAAGACAAAGCACCCATAGACGCGCGCACAGACGCATTTCATGAACTAAATAAAAAACTTACGGGCACGTCTATTTGCGCATCTATTTGCGCGTCAGGAGACCCGCATCTAAAAGCGCGTCTATATATCAGACTTACGCGCTTATAGATGCGCACATACACGCGTAAATAGACGCGCTTTGATAAACGCATGTATAGACGCAAATCGAACAGACAGACGCGAATATACACGCATTTTTAAACGCACTGATAGATGCGCCTTTTTTTTTTTTTTTTTTTTTACAGAATACTGTGTATGTTGTGTATGCTATATAGTTACAAGAATCCCATATCCACATTCTGTAATTCAATTCTTATAGCCAGCCGCATTTTAATTACAATTCCAAATAAAATATTACAACTCCAAAACGCAATAAAATTGAAAGCTCAAAAAGTGCTTGTATATACATATAGCATGAAGCTAAGCCACATCATGTGGCTCCAAGTACAAAAAATAAGGAAGCTAAGCCATGTCATGTGGCTTCAAGTACAAAAAATAAGAGGGGTCTATATACAAGAGGCACAAAGCCAAGCCAATGGCTTTAAGTACAAAAAAGAATAGTGACACTACTTCTACGACTAATCATCGCTGCCTTCCACGCTCCCTTCTGCGCTGCCTTCTGCGCTCCCTTCTGCACCTCCTTCCTTGTCTTCCTCGTCGTCTTGTGCAGAGGTGGCCTGTAAACAAGGGACAACATATATCAATGTATGAAAAATCAAATCTTTACTTTTAATTTTGGCATTATTTAATTACTTTCAAATACCTGGGGGGCCTGTCCTGTAGCTCGGGTATACTGCTCCTCAGTAATCAACCCATCATCATAGAAGTGCCTCCATGTATCTCCTCTGCGATGGTGGCGGTGGTAGGCTGTCTCCACTGGAGTAGGGTATCTGCCCACGATCTCAAGCTGCATGACCGCGATACACTTTGTGGAGGGATTAGTACAAAGAAACAACCAACCTCCTAATAAACTACATAAGCAATATAATTTGAGATTGATACTTACAAATTGGGCCTCCCATGACTCAACACCCCCTGCTCCAAAATGCGCGCTCCCATACTCCTCCATCTGGATCCTCCGTGCCTCCACGTGCTGCAAACTGGGGTCCTCCCTCGCTGACTTCATGGCCTTCTTCCACTCACGCTTCTGAGCGGTGTGGGGCGGGCCCCTTGGAGGTTGACCTGCCTCAAGTCTGGCAAGCTCCGCTAGTGCCTGCCTCTTAAGGGAAGATCTTTTATTGCTAAGTATCGTAACAATCTTTGACTTCCCCCATTTATCTGTGAATTGGCGATTGGGGGGGTTAGGATACCTAGAGCGAACAGTAGCGAGGGTCTCATCAGCCAACCTCTTTGGGTGGTCTTTATAGTGGATAAAGCAATCTCTGTAATTGTTAGCAATTACAGAGCGCATGAAGGCCATGATGTCCTTCCCTCGCGCATCCATCAAGATGCCTCCTGTCTGAGTGATGTCATAATAAATCGTACCATCACCCAGAGGCACGTCTAAATCATCTGAATCATCATCCTCCTCACCGCCACATGGCCCAAAGCACTGTGCCATGCATCCGCCACCGCTCTCCCTGCTACTACGCCTGCCACCCTGTCGTGTCGAGCTCGTACGCTGGCCACTCGTAGCTGGGGACTACGTCGACGGCTGGGGAGTACGTCGACGGCTCGCCGAGGCAGAAGGACCTCCTGACGGCATGGGGGAAGGGGCATAAGACGGGATGGCAGAAGGGACATAAGACGGCATGGGGGAAGGGGCATAAGACGGCTGTGCGGACTCCGCTGGCGTGATCTCAGGCGCTGTGGGGTGGCTGGGAGTCTGTACTGTCGACTCCTGAGGAGTGTTAAGGGTACCCGTCATGTACCCGTATAACTCCGCAGGACTAGGAGGGTGCCCTAAAATGTTATATAAATCCTTCCATATCGATTCCCGCGGATTAGGTGAGCTAGAAGCACTTCCTCCCCACATGTTAAACTGGAAAAAAATAAACAAATCTATTACTTTGGGAGCTGAGAAGAGAGGGGAAAAAAAAAAGAGGCTCTGTCAGAGTGCGTCTATAGTCCCGTCTAATCTTCACGTCTATGAACGCGTCTAACAGACCGTTTAACAATCCGTCTAACGGTGCGTTAACAAACGCGTCTATCAGCGCGTCTAACAATCCAGCAATGAATCCGTCTAAAAACGCGTCTAAAATCGCGTCTAACAGCTCGTTTAAAAACCCGTTTATCAGAGCGTCTGTATGAGCGTCTACATACGCATCTCTGTGTGTCTGTAACAAGCTAGACGCGAATATAGACGCGCCTGTAAACGCGCGTTTAGACGCGCCCTCAGATGCCTCTATACACGCGCTCCGACAGTCGAGAATACAAAAAACTCGAAAAGGACGTTTCGCCCGACAAAAGAACGTGTCGCTTATACCTAGATGCTGCATTTCGTGGATGCGAGAAAGTACAAAACTGGAAAGAGCAAGCAAGAACAACTTCAAAAGGACTTACTTGGAAAAAGATATGGAAGGATCTTTCTTTTCCAAACTTGTTTCTTCTTCTTGTTCGTACTCCTCTTCCTCTTTAGGCTTGGAAGCAAGCTGTGTAGGTACGGTCCCTTTGTCTTGAGTGAAAGCTTGGAACTGTGTATGGGAGGCTCTCTCTTAAGCTTCGAATCTATAGAACTGCTAATAAAGAAGGAAGAAAGCCGCTCGTGAAGTTCAAGTAGTTAAAAGAAAAGCAAAGCGCGCGGCGCGCCGAAAAGTAAGTTTAAAAGTCGCATCTATAATCGCGTCTATAGTCGCGTCTAAATACACAGAGAAGCACGTCTATAGTCGCGTCTATTAGCGCGTCTAAAAGCGCGTTTAAATACACAGAGTAGACGTGCATTTAGACGCGACTATAAACGCGACTATAGACGCGGCGATAGACGCAACACAGAGTTTTTAAGTTAAGCATTTGAAGAAGAGCAAATTTGGTGGGTTGTTTGTTTGTAGGATGTCTCCATCTTCAACAAGCAGCTCCAGTGAGGATGAATCCCTCCGTATCCACCATCGCGAAATGTGGTTGGAGCAAAAAATCAAATGTCTGTGTGATCGATGTCGAGGAAACATGTATCGTGCACGCAGGATTACGCTCAATCATATCTCAAAGTATGGAGAATGGGATGTGACCGTAAACAGGGTAAGGATTTGTAAGTTAAGGTTGATTGAGATACCTATGGGTGTTCATATGTTTGAGTTATAATGATCCCGTTTTAATTTGATACAGGATGCAGTGCCACACCCGCACATGTTACCCTATGCCCGTCGTGAGGAGGTGAAGCGTCGGTGATATGAGGTGGGATCTTCAGGAGGGACCGTTACGGATGCATGGAGTGATGGTGATAGTAGCCCTCCACCATTACCTCATGAAGCCGTGGAGGAGGAGGTGTTTGATGATATGGTGCGGGATTTATATGTCCATCAAGGGAGGGATAATAGCATGGAGCAGGATGATCTTTTTACCGCAGCATCGACTCCACTGTTTGAGGGGTGCACATTCTCTGTTCTACATGCCTCCCTTGAGTTACTAAACTTGCAAACCATCTATGGATGGAGCAATGCAAGTTTGAATGCATTACTCAAGTAAGCAGCTTTAAAGTCGATTTTGCAAACATGGTGAATTATGCTAGTGGGTCAATTACTCGAATGCTTTTCCTCATTTATGGTCGTCACGTGCAGGCTATTGTGTAAAATGCTTCCAAGGGAGAATAAATTACCGACCTCAAGAGATATGGCAAGGCAACATGTGACCTCTCTTGGAGGATTAGATTACAAGCGCATCCATGCATGTGTCAACGAGATTCGGCAGGCATAAGGGAGGATCTACGTACCACAAGGAGGATGCGTGAAGCTTGGCCTCAAGAGAGACCAAATGGGCGTGTTTTTTTACCTCGTGCACCGTGGATGTTATCAAAGCTAGAGATGGCGACGGTGAAGCGCGCTATTACTACGTTTTGTACTCCCACTGGATGCATGAGGTGTTTGAAGGGAGCCTTTACAAAGAGCAAGAAAAGAGGTGTAGAGCAATTATATGGCTTGAAATCTCATGATTGGCACAAGATGCTCCAAGTAAGTATTTTATATGCATAATATCTTTTTCCTTTCAAATTTGTGAGTGAATAGCTATAAGCAACTAATCAACCACCTCCTCGCGGGTTCAGTTCATACTACCTACTAGCATTTCACGTAGTGCATCAAAGGACGTGAAAGATTGTATTTACAAGATGGGCGAGCTTGTGAGGTATGTGAGCTCAAAGGAAATAGATCCCACCACGCTTGAGAATGCTCGAGTTATGTCAGTGGAGGCGGTTTGTTTAGTGGAGGAGACATTTCCACGTTCTATTCTCACAAGCCAACTACATCTCATAATACATTTGGTGGATGAGATTGCTATATGCGGTACTATACATGCACGATGGTTGTTCTTCCTCGAGCGCTTCATGAAGACGTTGAAGGGCTTCGTGAGACAAAATGCAAGACCCGAAGGTAGCATGGCCGAGGGTTGGTTGGTACAAGAGTCACTTGTATATATTTCTGAGTTTCTTGTTGATGTGGATAGCTCTCTCCCACGACTATGGAGAGATGATGAAGACCTAAGGATGACCTCTATTGTGCCTCAAGGAAAAGGACGCAACAAAGTAATAGACACGGAGTTGCATAATAGTATCAACCTCTTTTGCGTGCTTAATAGTGATGTGATGAAAAGATGGGTGACAAGATACGAGGATGCAAAGGCAAGAAGACAAGAAGAAAGGGCCCTCTTTCGTACACACCACGGATCTCATGTGCCATACCCTCAGCGTCTAAGAGCACTTCCAAAGGATATTCATGTGGATTGGCTACTTGATGAAATGGAGAAAGCAGAGAAAGACGAGGGGATGCATATCACAATGGAAGAATGGGAGTATGCTAGGGGATGCATGAGCAAGGTCGGTATATAGAATGTTATGCATAAGTTAGGAGGTTTTTATAATTTAGATTGCTTATTTAATTGATTTTTTCTTGGTGTAGTGCACTATGTTCAATGCTATATGGTGTGAGGGCAAGCATTTTCGAACACAACGGATTGATGATAAGAGGAACACACAAGATTGCGGCGTCATTGCTAGCTTTGAGGGAGCCAATGGAGCCATGGATGATTATTGTGGCATAATCCAAGATATCATTATGCTTGACTTTCGACGCTTCTTTGTGTATGTTTTGGATGTAAAGTGGTTTAAGGACGTGGTGGAAAGAGGCCCTAATGCAACAATCAAATGCCATGCAAGTGGCTTTGTAACTATTGACTCCACAAAGTTTTGGCAAAGTAGGAAGGACACACTAATACTACCGCAACAATGTGAACAGGTACTATGCCCACACATAAAAATACTCGCTTTTAAATATTGGATGCAAGAAAAGTAACATGATTGTATTTGTGTTTGAATTAGGTTGTCTATCAACCAATGGTGGATAATAATAGGTGGTGGCATGTCATACCTATTATGCCACGTTCCAAAGTGATGTATAGTACATTTACTAATATGGAGCGTATGGAGGATGATCATGGCCATGGACGTGATGATGACCGTGATACAAGAGAGGAGGATGATCATGAGATAGGAGATATAGATATTGAGGCCAGCATTACCCGTGAGGACGAGCCTACCATTCAAGGATCTTGATCTGCTTGGTCGACTTGATAGCTGAAATCCTCTTTTGTATTGAAATCAGTGTCTAGGTACATTGTATCCGTTTGTTGCATTTCCTCATTTGCAAGAAACATATTTCCATGTTCATTTGCAAAATGACTGTGACTAGAATGTCCACCACGATGATTTCGTCTTCCACGAAAATTTCCTTGATTACTGCTGGATTGACCACCTTGGTCGTACTGCTTCTTGCAACAATCTCTTTCATAGTGTCCAAACTTATGACAGTAGTTGCACTGAATGTTTGACACATTGGTGGATACATTCCCTCATCCTTGAAATCTTCCTCGATTGGAATGATTTCCTCTTTGATGATTCTGATGTTGCTGAGGATGATGCTGATGCTGATGATGATTTTGTTGTTGCTAATGATGACAACTTTGTTGGAATGATCTACCTCTGCCTCTGCTTCTGTCTGAAGGTGTGAATGCCTGATCATTAGAATGACCTTTGTGTGCTTGAATGGCTTGAGTCCTGAGTTCTTCACCAAGTAACACTGACTAAAGTTCTTCCAGTGTTGGAATTTGTCGTTGAATGGCAATACTCTGGACTAGATTCTAGTATCCCTCTCCTAGTCCATTCAGGATGACTTGAACCATTTCTATTGGATTCATGGTCTCTCCTGCTGCTACGAGTTGATTGTTGTAGTGTTTGATTCTGAGCACGTAAGCATGACCGATTTCGCTACTGTTGCAAAAACTCTGGTTGATTTGGTTTTTCAGTGTGAGAATCCTCGATGTGTTCTTGGACTCGTAGAGAGCTGCGAACATATCCCATGCTTCTTTCGATGTCTTGACTATGTTGAACTGTCCTAGCATGCATCTTGCAAATTCTGCTTGATCAGATGATATGCGTACTTATCTTTCTTATCCGATTCTGCTTGTGCTCGGGCAATGGCAAGATCTGCTACAGGTGCGAAAACTGTTTGTGTAGTTGTAGATCCTGCTGTTGGTGCTATGACAACAGGTGGAGTAGAGCTACTGCTGGCTAGATCATCCAATGGTCTAGGTTTAGATCCGTCGACATACTCCCATTTGTCCTGAAGTACAAGAATGGTCTCCATTCGGTATTTCCATGTGCCGTAATTGGAGTTGTCTAGCTTAGAAGATGCCTCCAGATTGAGGCTACTAGTCGTAGGCATGGTGCAAGAAATGTACTCAAAGTGTTGTGAAAAATCTTTGTATGAATCAACTGCAAAACACTAATTGTGCCAAGTGAAATTTGAATTGTCGGTGAAGATAGAACTGCAATAGATTAAATCCAATCTGAATTACAAGGCTTGTGGCAAATGATGCCGGGAATAGCCAAGAGGCTCTACAAGGTTGAAATGATGTGCACAATGTCGTGAAATAGCCGAATAGGCTTTACAATTATGGCATGTGTGTGTGAAATCAAATCATGTGCTATCTACCCACTGAACAATCGGCAATGCCTCTGAATACTCTGAAGTCTGCTCACTGAACTGATGAACGTCAGGTTTCAGGTAATGTGATGATGTGAAACCGTATGTGAGTGTATGGACTGACTCCGAGTAGGTACTAGTCGGGAATTTTGGGCATGGCTTAGATTGGCAATTTGGGGAGATTTCAGAGCGTCCCCTCTATGGCGATCTAGTCTACTCTGATCTAGATCTATACCAACCATCGATCGATGAAAGAACAGCAAATAATTTCTTTTCTTTTGTTCTTTTTAAGTGCTGGGTTAGATGCGTCGGTGTAGAGGTTGATGTGCGTGTAGGAAGTGGATTCGTCTCGACGAGGCTCAAAAGTGAGCGCAAATTGCGTTGGAATGTGCACGTGATATGACGAATGTGTAGAGCATGAAAAATTGATCGTTTTTCCTTTTTGGAGCGCCCTCAAATTCTTCCTGGATCAAGAGATATGGCTTGATCTAGGTGGAGGGGCAAAAGGAGTGCAATGGTGCTCAATGATGATGTGGCAGGCAGGAGGTCACATGCAGTGACTGTGCCTAGCAAGGGATGTGCCAGTGGAGCCCTGTGCCTAGGTGGTAGGTGTGGTCACATGCAGTGACTGTGGAGCACCGTGTGTGCCTGCAGAGGTCAATGCTGACTATGCTGCTGATGTGGCACTAGTTGACCTAACCCAAGGTCATGCTGGCCTAACCATGATCAGATTGACTAACCCAAGTCTGGTTGACTAATCCAGGGTCAAGTTGACCAGGGTGAGGTGATGACATGGCTGAGCTGACATGGCAGCTGAGGTGGCTGATGATGTGTCAGCTGACATGGCAGATGACGTGTCAGCTGACGTGGCAGTATTGACTATACTGTTGACATGGCAGTCGGGTACTGACGTGGCAGATAAGGATGACATGGCAGCCTCACGGGGCTCTGCTGACGTGGTAGGTAGGAGTCTATCTACGTGGCTGATAAGGATTGGGGTGGAAGTGCCACGTGGTAGAAGGGTGACCAACCTTGTGTGATCCTGGTGAGGATAAAATGATGTGTGTCAATCGGAGGATAGCTGGAATCTCGAAAGAACCGCGGGAATCTACGAAGATTCCATCAACAAGTTGATGAAGGCGTCGTTGTGCTTTGAGCTATGAGTCGCTGGACATGGCTGGAGTTTAAAGCGCTGGCGTTGGCGTGGAGATAGTGCGGGCATCTGTCGGTTGTGAGGCCACCTCCTAGAGCTGGGTCGTGGAGAAAACGTTGCAGTGGGTCGTGGATGGTGCTCTGCAATAGTGAAGCTATTGGTGATGCAGAACCCGTCGCCATTATCATTGAAGCTGTAGGAGGCTGCTGCGAGAGCCTCATGCACAGTGAGGGCTTTGGAGCGTAGCGCTTCGTCGTCAGAGTTGCTCATTGAAGAGGCGGCTGAGGGTTGGCCGTCGCTGAGGAGCATGCATAGGATGTCTCGTTGTAGGAGGTGCCGGCTCGTTGGTGAGGGAGTCGCTGCTGGAGAGGCCACGTGAGCCTTGACTGCAGTAGAGCTTGGAGGCGCAGTTCGTTGCATGTTGATGAGCCAAGGGTCTCTTATGTCCTCTGTTGTGCCCGTTTGTAGCTCCGTGCGCCCGTGAAGCGGTGGCTAGAGGCTCGCTGTTCTGCCCGCCGCCTTGACTGCTGAAGGATGAGCTTTGGCGTCGGGTCGTTGCTGTGTAGAGCACCTAGCAGGAGTCAATGGAAAGCTAAAGGCCTGGCGTTGAACATAGGTGGAGGTAAGGCTTGGGCGTAGCTTTGAGGAGTAGCCCGTGGGCGTGGAGTCGTTGCCTTGTAGTAGGCTGCACGTTGGCCGTCGTGGAGGGCCATTGAAGCTTTAGTTGGAGCTGCTGTTGGAGGCGCCTTAGATAGATTGTTGCAGGGCTGTAGAGTTTCGAAGCTGCTGGCATGAGCCAGAGATGGGCTAGCTACAGGTCGGCTGTGGAGAGGTTGAAGCTTGTGGCTATGGAGCTTCTTAGTCGACCTCCTCCAAAGCCCTTAGCTTAGTTCTTGCTTTGTCGGCTGAGCTTAGCTCTTCAAAAGCCAAAATGCTCTCTTTCTCAAAGAGAACTTTCTTTCTCTCTCTTTCACTCGTTTCTCTCAAATATGAATGAATACTACTAACACGTCTCTCTCTCAAACAAGGACAAAGATCTCTCTCTCTCTCTCGGCAATAACAAAAATCTTTAATTCTCATGGGCGAAAACTTTTCTCTACGGAAGTGAACACTCACAAGAACACTCGAGAAGCTCTCAATCTCTCAATCGATCTCTCTCGCTCTCACAAGAAGGATGGCGCCTCAACGGAAGGCAGAACCATGCTCTGATAATATGAAGAGGGGAGAGGAGAAGAGTGGAGATGAGGAGAGAGGGCACAGCTAGAGAGCACACCACAAATGGCTAACTGTACACTAGATTTAGTAGAAAATGTAGAATAGATACAAACCCATTTAGGGTTAGGGTTGGGGCATCTAACCCTTTCCTTTATATCACTCTATTGGGTTAGTGCGATGCACATATGATCACATGATGTTGAGCGTGAACTCTCAACATAGCCACAATTTATGGCTTACGAGAATCAAAGACCCAGGTAGTTTGGGAGTTATTAGAAAGAATAAGAGATGATTGGGCAATGAGTCACATTTTCATAGAAGCTGAGGATTTCAAAGGTTTTTTCTGGTGTACGGGGAAAGCCTTTCACATACTTACGCTGCATGATTTCAAAAAGCAATCAGGGTAGCAATGTTCTGCGGCTTGGAGAGAAACAGTGAAGATTCCATGCCCCTACAGATAGAGTTAACACATGGGACTGAAGACTCGGGAGGGCCTAGGAAGCGACCTCCTCTTTCAGACTCAACTTCATTTTATGGAGGGTTTTAGTGGGTAAGCTACCAGTCAGAGTAAGGCTAGGGAAATGGAATCCGCGAAGTCCACCTTCCTACACTTTGTGTGGCAGATTCAAAGAAACCCATATGCACTTGCTGTGGGAATGCCCCATCTCTCGTGAACTTTGGGAAATAGTGAAAAAGAAGTTGAATAGTTTGGGGATCATGTTCAAGTTCAAGTGAAAGATGGCACTTTTGGGGGACAAGGGCGACCAAAATGACATGGTCTATCCGATGTTTCACATTATTAGAGCTTTAGTGTTAAACCAAATCTGGAGCCACAGAAACGGAATTGTTTTCCAAAGAATGCCAAAGGACAAAATATTGACAGAGATGAAATAGGGATGGTGATGTTCTTTTTGGGGTGAAAAAATGAAAGTTGTAAATTGCCTGGGAAACTATGGGAGTGAAGCTATGTTCCTTTCAATGTGAAAGGAGCCTTTTTTCATTGTATAGTTCTTTTTATTAATATAATTTGTGTCTTTATTGCAAAAAAAAAACAATTACTGCTCTATAATAGAAACAAATGAGTAGAAATTTGAATGAATCCGGTCCTTTGATTTGAAAAAAGGGAATTACGTATGAAAAAGCTCACAGTATCAAACACATTATAAAAAGGCATCAACCATCCAATAAAGAATTATATAATTGTAACACCATGGGTGTAAAGGTAGAGGTAGATTGATGAAAGCATGCATACAATGACAATAATAGAAATGGAGATTGAAATAAAGATGAGTTGGTCATAATAGCAATACTAAAGAAAGAAAATGGTGAGTGGCTTAAAAATATGGGTCTAAAAGTAAATTGACAAGAGCATGCATATGAAATGACAAATGATCGCAATATGAAAAAGGGAAATGGTGACTAGTTTGGAAAGAAATATAGAGCTATCACAGATAAGAAAAAGAAGAAACTGATGGACTTCTTATTCTTCACCTTCTTATTTCAATCATTCATGGTCTGGTGTCAATTCATAAAGACACAAATGAAATAGAAGACGACAACTAGCTTGACTATAAATGTCTCATGAAATAAGGACAATGAACATGTAAGTTATCTCCCTATTAAAACCCCCCTATTTGTAAAATTAAGGCTTTTAAAACAACCCCTTTTATATATACAAACGTATGGGTTTTCTTCAAAATCCCTTCTGAAAATCCATATGCACTTGCTGTGGGAATGTCCCATCTCGCGTGAACTTTGGGAAATAGTGAAAAAGAAGTTGAATAGTTTGGGGATCACGTTCAAGTTCAAGTGAAAGATGGCACTTTTGGGGGACAAGGACGACCAAAATGACATGGTCTATCCGATGTTTCACATTATTAGAGCTTTAGTGTTAAACCAAATCTGGAGCCACAGAAACGGAATTGTTTTCCAAAGAATGCCAAAGGACAAAATATTGACAGAGATGAAATAGGGACGGTGATGTCCTTTTTGGGGCGAAAAAATGAAAGTTGTAAATTGCCTGGGAAACTATGGGAGTGAAGCTGTCTTCCTTTCAATGTGAAAGGAGCCTTTTTTCATTGTATAGTTCTTTTTATTAATACAATTTGTGTCTTTATCCCAAAAAAAAAACAATTACTACTCTATAATAGAAACAAATGAGTAGAAATTTGAATGAATCCGGTCCTTTGATTTGAAAAAAGGGAATTACGTAAGAAAAAGCTCACAGTATGAAATACATTATAAAAAGGCATCAACCATCCAATAAAGAATTATATAATTGTAACACCATGGGTGTAAAGGTAGAGGTAGATTGATGACAGCATGCATACAATGACAAAAATAGAAATGGAGATTGAAATAAAGATGAGTTGGTCATAATAGCAATACTAAAGAAAGAAAATGGTGAGTGGCTTAAAAATATGGGTCTAAAAGTAAATTGACAAGAGCATGCATATGAAATGACAAATGATTGCAATATGAAAAAGGGAAATGGTGACTAGTTTGGAAACAAATATAGAGCTATCACAAATAAGAAAAAGAAGAAACTGATGGACTTCTTATTTCAATCATTCATGGTCTGGTGTCAATTCGTAAAGACACAAATGAAATAGAAGACGACAACTAGCTTGACTATAAATGTCTCATGAAATAAGGACAATGAACATGTAAGTTATCTCCCTATTAAAACCCCCCTATTTGTAAAATTAAGGCTTTTAAAACAACCCCTTTTATATATACAAACATATGGGTTTTCTTCAAAATCCCTTTTGAAAATCCCTTGTGTATCTTATTTTGTAATGTTTTTAAAATTTTGGCAAATGTGCTATATTCACATATTGTTGCCTGAACCTTTCAAGATGGAACGCGGGTTGCTTTATTATTTTGATGTACTCCAAACGTTGATGCCACTATCATTAGCTCTAACTTCATCTCCTTCATTTAGTTGGTAATCTTTTCAAAGAGACAAAGATAGGTGTGGCAAAGATGGAGCTAATAATGAAGTTAACCACTAAAGGTATGGATGGAGTTGAATCTGAAAGGAAAGTGAGATTTCCAAGAGGGGTTCATGATAGAAAGACTCATAGTTTTGAGTACATCAAAACAATATGTCAACCTTCCTTAATAATTTAATGTAAAAACCAATGCCATGGGTATAAAAGTAGATGTATGAAGAAGAGATCGACGAGCTAGAGATGAAGAAAAGATTAATAAAAAAGATGGTGAGTATTTTGGAATAAAATGTGGAGAGATCATGACTAAGGGCTGTTTCAAACATACCAAAAGCCAAGGAGCTAGGTTTCGCACATGCAGTTACATTGGGCAGAAGCTAAGAGAAATAAAAGTGAACATATTCATATGTCAATATCGAAATAGAAAATTGTCCATGTGGTTGTCTAACTTTTCGTTTTGCGGTTGAAGGTGCAGACATGGGAGATATCCAACCTCATGAGCTTGGAAGTAATTATTCTATGCAATGTTAACATGACCTAGAATTCAAACCAATTATTTTATTCCAAGTTGATTTCGGTCCCTTGGCTTCTACTTGCTTGGAACCTGGCCTAAGAGAAAAGTCCTAAACATATTGATGGATAGTCCCATGATAAGAAACAAGGAAAAAGAGAGGGTTGCCTTAAATATAAGCTTCTGGTTAGAAGGGTGGATGTCTAAATTGACCTCAAAAGAGAATTAGGGTAAATCTTCACATATAAGTTCTTGAAAGGCATTTGAAATGTATCCCTTGGGTTTTAAGAAATAGTGGGATAGGCTCTTTTGTTCTATTGATTGGCCATGTAACTCTCTTGATCAGGATAGGCATAAAGAGTGGACTTTTTTTGGCTCAGGCCTTCATAAGATCTCTAGCCTAAAAATCTATAGAAAAATTACTCCTCGCATGATCATTCATAACAAGATAAGGAAGACATGAGGGAAATGCCCATGGGAGGCATTTCCTAAAAGTAAGTCAAGGTGCCGCCGCTCGCCACCTTGATTTTTGGGAAATGCCTCCCATGGGCATGTCCTAAGCATTAAGGTTCAGGGCCTTTTGTCACAGATAGCAACAACAAGATGACCTTCTACGAGCCGTGTCAGCAATTGGTTCTTCCTAGGCATTTTCTCAGGGTGATGGCGACATCCTCAGGGCTACAATGATAGCTCGAGCGTGCATATTTATCTTCTATAAAATTTTTGCCAATCATCGTACAACGGAGGTTGTTTTCAAGCTAACCCAGGTCCTTGCCATCTACATAATACAAGATTTTAGCTCCCAAATTTGAGAAATGCGTTAAGCTAGCGAGGTCCTTGCCATGTACATAATACAAGATTTGAGCTCCCAAGTTTTAGAAAAAAGGCATTTGAAATGTAGTGCGATTACTACAAATGCTTAAGAGTGCCTATTCCACGGATGTCCTTTCGTACAAAGGTCTTGAAATTTGTTTCCCCTACAAGGCCTACAAACGTGCTTTCATTAAAATGTAATCGAGGAAGGCATTTTGATTTACAAGTCTCCCTTCCATCTAATCGAGGGACACATTTTGATTTAGAAGCCTCAACAATCAAGTCGTCTTCGTCCCTTCCACCGCTCATGCGTTCAATCATCCCTCCACGACACGGTACATCGACCACGACACATTGACGGACTCTTATCTCCGGCCATGCAAAGATGTCCTTGTTCCCGCGTGGGTCGCACCATATTAGACAAAGCTTCTCTTGTTTGAATTGTCATCGCAGTTCTTGAATCGCATGTGAAATTTAGGCGAATTCATGATCTTTCGGTCACGACGAAGATGACCTCCATGCGCCTTACTGAAGCACAGTGCTCATCCAGTCCTCGGAGCAAGAAATACCAGCACGACCACCTCAGCTATACCATATATAATAAGTACTCTTTGCGGCCAAATTTAATCGACGATACACCATCTTGTATGCTTGGATCGTCGTCTTCTATTACCTTTCTGTAAGGAGAGGACGTTCTGTCAGATGAGAGTGCAGCTGAAATAGCCTCTAGCCTCTTGTTACAGTTTTCACCAATACCCGTCAATCATGGGACAGTTTCTCCGTCCTCTGTATGTTCCTTTATATGTTATACTTCTCTGGATACTTTGCTGCAATTTTCCTCGTTTAGCCTGGGCTCGCAGTCGCAGTAAGGTCGAGGAAGTGGACATGTCCAGCATCGAAGACCATCTTCACAAGTTGAATAAGCCTGCAGTGAAGACCATCCGGGTAATTATGATTATGTGTATACTATAACTCTTAAGGATGATTCACGAAAATGCCACCCCATCTAATGCAAGATTGAGAATGTCTTGTTACGCTCGAGCTCAAGCAGTATTTACTCCGCGCCTGCCGTGCAGAGTTCCGACGGAGATACAATAGACTGCGTAACCCGTTCCACGCAGCTGGCCTTCGACCACCCTTTACTAAAAGACCACAAGCTTCAGGTAGATACTGGGAACTAACACTAAAACACTAGTAATTAGCGCGTCAGCCTGAGCATTTCACTTGGTTGACGTTCGCTTTCTGTCCTCAAAACGTTAAACTATGGTGTCTCGAATAAGAAGGTGCGACAGTAAAAACCAGCTTTGCTTGCGTGCTTCTTCCTTGGCAGGAAGCCCCTTCCACCTTTCCTCATCGATCCGAGTCTCTTACTCGACACCACACGAGGCAAGCCTATCAGTTATGGCAGAAAAATGGGAAGTGCCTTAACGGCACGATTCCTGTTCGGCGCATTACGATTGATGATATCCTACGAACGGGTTCTTCACCAAGACTCTACGGCCGCAAGTTCTACGGAGCTCCTCAGGTTGTTGGAGGAATTGATCACCAGGTGAGTGTAGCTGCTAGGTACTTATACTGGAGCTGCAAAGTTTTCATAAACATTCTTGGTCTGTGGTCAGACAGCTTGCACCTGTAGATATGTCTATGACCTACTTTTTTGACGGAAAAAAAATTAAAATTCCGTGATTCATTATGACAGTCAATCAAGATCTCGTTTCAGATTACTGAGTTTTTTCCCGGTTTGCGCGGTGTATGTAGCATTCTTATGGGTATGCCAACGGGGAGCAAGCGTATTATGGCACACAAGCAACCTTCAACTTATGGAACCCCAATGTGGAGTTCACCACCGAATTTAGCCTTGCCCAATGGTGGGTTTTGGCGGGTTCTGGTAGTGAATTGAACACTATAGAGGCGGGCTGGCAAGTATGCAGTATCCCTCTTCACTATATCCAAACAGAATTTCACACTTCTCCTATATTTTCATTACCTCAAAACTTTCACCTTGTGAATGCATTAGTAATGCATTCTGTCATTTTTTTCATTACCTCAAAACTTTCACCATAGTAATACATTCTCATCGTAATGCATTCTATATGCTACAGGTCTACCCATCAATGTATGGTGACAACAACACTCGCCTTTTTATATACTGGACTGTAAGTTGATGCTTAATAGCATGTGTACCTCTTTAATACCACTTGACCGGTTTACCAGACCGTAATTAATCCACTGTGCTTGCACTGCTTCATCTTATATCTCGCTAGTGTATAGTGACACCAAAAGTTTAATTGGCACGGCACGGCACAATAGACAATTAACAGCCCTAAGTATAATAGATAAGACAAGCAGCACAAACTGCAACAAGTACTGTTTTTGAAGTTTAAGGTCAGATTTGTGCTATGCACTCGTAAGTTCATGTAGTACATTCACATTATGTTGACTTCATCATTTGCCAGACCTCACGTAACCCCACATTCAACTTATTTGCAGGCCAATAATTACAACGGGACAGGATGTTACAATTTGGGTTGTTCTGGGTTCGTACAAACAAGCAACAATGTAGCTGTAGGAGGGACTCTTTCTCCAATATCTACGATTGACGGTCAGCAATTGGAGTTTACGCTATGTGTATTCAAAGTGAGATCCTAATCAAGGATGTGAATGACATTGTACTATATTTTCATGTATATGATACTTTTTGGAGATATGCTCAACGGTTTTCATGTAAGTAGTAAAGAAGAACCACAGATTAATACTTCACATGTGTTTTATTTCTATGCATAGGACTTAAGAACAGGGAACTGGTGGCTGCAATTCAATGGAGAATTGGTAGGCTATTGGCCTCAATCCCTCTTCACACATCTATCTGATTCTGCAACCTTATTGGAATGGGGAGGAGAAATCCTGAACCAGGAGCAGAACGGCCAGCACACAATTGCAACAACACAAATGGGTAGCGGAAAATTTGCAGAAGCTGGTTCCAACGAAGCGGCCTACATAAGGAATCTGGAGTGGGTGGATGCAGGGAACACCCTTCAGAATGTATCTAGTTTACAAACAGTGGCTGAAGATCCCAAGTGCTATGATATTCAAGGTGGTAGTGACACAACATGGGGCACATATTTCTTCTTTGGTGGCCCAGGTCGAAATTCCAATTGCCCTTGAATGGTTGGGAAAACAAGGAAATAAATAAATGTAGACAAGTGCCATCGTTTACAAAAGCAAAAGAGAATTAATGTCACTCAATTGCAATATCAACATGATGAAAAAAGGAGTTAAAAAAACCTTCCAAAAAAAAAAGTTCAACTATGTGGGTTTTGCTATGTGGACACTTAGTGCCCACATAGCAAAACCCAATGCTTGAACCTTTTTTCTTTATGCTTTTGTAGCATATATACACCTTATTGAAGGTCAAACATGGACAACTTGACTACCATATTACTTGAACATTATCCAACCATTCCCTACCTACTAAGTCACTCTCTACGTGTGATATCCCATAGAGGCAAGATGCAGTTACTTCCTTATCCTTAATCATATGAACACCTCATTAAGCTCCGTAATCACCATACGAACAACCTTCACAAATTCATTTTCCAACTAGCAATGCCTACTTAAAAGGGCGGGGGGTAACCAAAGGGTTATGGGAGGAAATGTTTTTTGATGTTCAGAGATAGCCATAGCAGATCACCTCTTCTATACCAAGACGTGTCTTGAAGAGAGATGCGATCCATGCGACGGTCCTTCAATGGTTCATTCTAGCAAAAAAAAACCAATTATTGTTACAATCTCCACATTAAAGCAACAAGAATAAAGTAATCAACATATGATAGAGTTGAGATTGGATATTTGAGTGCAGTTTCTTAGTATTAAATTAATGTGAGCTTTTTTATATAATATTATAGAGCCACACATAGTGTGGTTAGAGAGGTTGTGCGATTCCTCTTTGAGAGCTAAAAACTAGGAATGGGCCCTTCTCTCATGATGTATTAGTATAATGATCCATCGATCCATTAGTTTTGGTCCACAGCTAAGCTAGTGTACCTTTTTGAATGTTTGTTACGTCATGAGAGTGTATGAGCAAACCTTGTGAGACATGGCCCATGATCTCCATCTTGGTCTTCTAGTCAACAAACATAGAATAGCATTAGATACTTATGGATAAATAAAATAAGAAATTACACAATAAGCCTGCCGCTGAACAACTTGAATACCATAGTAAACAAATAGCCAAGCGAATTCTATATCAATCCTAGCGACGAGAAGGCCAATAATCTAATTCTTGTTCCCTATTTTCTTCACGAGAACAACCCAACATGAGTGCGATGCTTTCCCTCACAATGGTGTAGAGGGAAATTTTAACCAAATGATTTAGCTTGGAAGCGCCAATTAGTCAGAAGCCATTACACATTCAGAGGAATCCTTTGAAGGAGTTCTTGAGGTTTGAAATCCTTGAAAGCTCTAACTTTCGAGGTTGGCCCAGAGGCACATCCCTTTGTCAATCACATCGAAGTGAGGTTTGGATCTGTAGCCATCATAACCTGAGTTTCAGCCATTGAACAATCCATAGCCATCATAAACTGAGCTTCGGCCATTGAACAATCCATAGCCATCATAAACTGAGCTTCGGTTGTTCAAGTTGCAAGAATGGTGAGAAAGCTTCGATATTTAAGCTGCAATATTCAAGCTACCTATGATCTAAAAAGAGCCTAATTTGCAATATAATCCTAGAATGCTATTGGATTTGCATGCATCTCTCTTTCATCGGAGAGTGAGTCGTTGTTTCCTAGGATTTTTTTTCAAGACCTCATGAATGAGTTCCAGTGATTGCAATCGAGTCAACCTCTTGCAACCCAAGCTTTTGCTCCTAATAGCTTCCCTTCACACTAGGGGTTGGAGTATGCAGAGGGATTGGAGGACGAGGACTAGTACAAGGAGGAATCGGAGGAACAAGATCGATACAAGGAAAATTCGCTAGGAGATTTCCAGAGAGAAAAAGCACATGCTTTTTTGGTGTTTGCTACCTTAACACTATGTAAAGCATTCGGAAAAAGAGTCAGGTCATAAAAAAAGTAGCCACTTGACTGCAAAATACCACAAGCATAATTCCCATATTTGATAAGTTTGATGAATAGATGCTTACTAAAATCTAAGCGCAGTCCATGAATCTCTCAATCTAAATAGTAGGCTTATTGATCATATCTATATCACATTGCCTTCCCAATGCACTCCTAACATAGTAACGTAGAGCTAAAATTGTAGAACGAGTTCAAGCATGCATGCACACATGCCTGATGGCATCTAAAATGCTCTCTACCAATGGTGAAGTCACTCTAGTAGTCTGTGTTTTCTTTTGGGAGTGCTACAGTCACTTGGAGCAGTAAGAAATAGCCTACAGTTGCCTTATCGAGCACAGAGACTGAGTACAGGGGTGCAACAATGGTTGCATGTGAGGTAGCTTGGTTGTGTAAGCTACTTTATGATATGCATTAGTCTATAGATGGGCTAGTTGTCATTTATTATGACAACATGAGCAGTATACACTTGGCAAATAACCCAGTCTATCATGCTAGAACAAAGCACATTGAGGTGCATTATCACTATGTGCAGAAGAAGGTTCTAGTAGGTTTTATTGATCTAGTTTATGTCAGCACAGTAGATCAAGTAGCTGACATATTAACGAAGGCATTGGACACAGAGAAGCTGCGCAAGTTCAGAGACCTGCTTGGTGTGCAGGAATTGGGATGGAGCTCGAGGGGGAGTGTTGAGATATCGAGCTCCACTCGTGATATGCCAGGGTGACCATTGTGCATTTATGTCACCGACTTGTTAGCTGCAGATGCGGTTGGTACACCGCCCATGAATAATAACTGGATGATAGCTATCTTTATGTACTCTAGTTAGTGGCTCAGTTAGTATGTCACCTAGGTTAGCTGAGTTTGGTTTGAGACCCACATATATTTCTTTTGTACTAAGAGAGAGAGGTCTTTTGGCTTTCACAACTAAGAAGAGGAAAACTGTTTTCAGCCTCCACCTTTGTGTGTATTCCCCCATTGTGTATGTGAGAAAGCTGCAAGTGAGACTCCTTACTTCTCTCCCACTCTCTTCACAATGAGAGGCTTCAACCTTGTATGTGTTATGTTTTATCTCTTTGGGTGACACAATCCATGAGGTTTCCCACCCTACCTAAAGGCCACCCATGGGTTTGAAATTGCTCACAGTATTACACTTGCACACAATGCTTGTCAATCACAGTAATCCACTTGCACACAGCACTTGTCATTCACTCATTGAGGATTGCATAGCTCTTTGTTTTTTACATGGAGTGAGCACAAGGAAAGAAAATATTCTTATCTGTTTGTTCACTATGGTGCAAGTATTATGGATGACTATTGTGGGTTGCTTCAAATGAATATTTATATGAGTGTGACACAAGGTAGGCTATCAAATAGATGGCAAGAGTGGAGTTCTTTGTAGCATTGAGATGAGGGATTATGAGAGCATAAGTTGGATAACTAGTTATAGATAATTATGATTGCTATTTTTTTGCACTCAGTATGCCTTGGGGAATTAGTCAAAGTAGCATCCTACCAAAAAGGGTGTTCTTTGATAGGTTGTTCCTCCTTTCATGCCATTGCATTAATATGTATCTTCCCATCAAAGTTGCACTCCGTTTCACTCATGCACACCCTTTGCACTTAGCTTACAAACACCAATCACTCATTATGATGATGAAGATCCATGGTCACAGGGCAATGGAGATGTTACAAAAAAGGAAAGTTGATAGTTTTAAAATGAAGCTAACGTTGTAATCTCAGAATTCAAGGATTGAATGGAAGGAGCAATTATTAGAATTTAATGAAGTCTATTTATGCTATGCTAAGAAACTCAATTCTTTTATATATTTTGATAAATTCCTCAAAATGCAATGATGTAAAAAGAGGGAATGCCTAATTTTTAAAAAATCTATTAGTTTATATAATTGTATTTAATCTCAACTAAAAGCATATGGGTGTTAGTCAATTCTATGGTTTGTGACTATGCTTGAATGTGCTTAAATTTGGTTGAATATTATGTGGAAATGACAATGGGCTACATTGATGTATGGGTTTATTAGTGGAAACACACATTTCATTAATTTTGGACTTTGCAATGTCCAGATCCATTTTCATAAAGTACTTTTGGACAAAATTTTTACAAAAAAACCACCATTGAAAAAAAAAAGTGAAACAAAAAAGTAAGCCAAGTTTGAGAGTTTTTAAAAACAAATCAAATTAAATTATGAAATTTAACGTAACATCTTACATACACTGGTACACCATCCAAATTCATTTCTATACTTAAAGTTCTATTAAAAAATTCAACTTTATGAAAATATCCTTCCCAAACCAAAAGTTTACTTTTTAGCACTACATTTACTAATAATGCAAAAACAAAGAAACATAATTCTCTATGTTGCAAAAGTCCTAGTAGTATACATCTTTATTTTGAAGAATCCTCATTTAAAAACTTAACTTTTCCTTGGCTTGTTAATAATTTAAATCCATGAAAATTTGTATATACATGTGTGTGTGTATCTATATCTGTATATATATCTACACACACACACACACACACACACACACACGTATGTATGTATGTATGTATGTATGTATGTATATATATATATATATAGTAAAGGTCCATACATGAGATTAATTTACCATGAGAGACCTATAAAATCTCCAAGACTTACTAACGGTGGTAATGAACACCTTTCAGAGTTTTGGAACTCTAAAGTCTCAAAGACTTAATAATGGTGCCAATAAACACCTTTGAGAGTTTCAGAAAGCAACATTGGGAAAATCTCAATGAACATTAAATGGTGCCAATCAACATCTTGCAATTATACTTACAAAGGTTTTTAGATGTGTTTGGAGTGAGTGAAGCACACACCTTCAAAGCATGCATCTTGATGGAGGGGGAAAGAGAGGGAAAGAAGGAAAATGGAGGGGAAGGCAGTAAGAGATGGAATGGAGGGGAAAGAGAGGGGGAAGGAAAGATGGAAGGGGAAGAGGGAGCGGATGGGGAGGGGGGGAGGGGAAGAGGAAGAGATAGAGAGTGGGGGGAGGGGAAGGGGAAGAGAGAGGGGAGGGGTGAGGAAGAAAAAGGGGGAGAGGGGAGGGTGTCTCTCACGCTGCCACTGCGGTAGCAAGAATTTTAACACAAAAAAGGGGGAAGGGGGAAGGGAGATGGAAGGGGGAGGGGAGAGAGGAATTTTTGAAGAAAAAATTTAAAAAGGTAGGAGGAGAGGGAAGGTGTGGGTGGGAGGGGGTCGTGCTACCGTGGTAGCAAAAAAAATTTAAAAATCCAGCCCTTTTTGCTGTCCACGGCAGTGCAATGAGGGTGGGGAGGGGTGGGAAAGGTGGGGAAGGAAGGGAGGGACAGAGGAGAGTAGAAGGAGAAGAGAGAGGGAGAGGGAGGGGAAGAGAGAGGGGAGGAGAAGGGGAATAGAGAGAGGGAGAGGAGGGAGGATAATGAGAAAGGAAAGGGAGAGGGAGAGGGAGAGAGGAAGGGAGGGGAACATGAAGGGAGTGGGAGTGGAAGGGAGGGTGTGATCGAAAACGAGTTATGGGAGAAGTGATATAGCCCTAAAAGAATTCAAACTTTCCTCTCCCCCTTTCTCCCCCCCCGTCACATGGGTGAGCAATCCAAACACTCAAAATCCCTCATACCCTACGACTCCCATCAAGATCAACGAGTAGACCTCGTTTGGACATGATGAACCATTGGCCTAATTACTCGGAGCTGGTTCTTTAAAATACGAGAGATGGCGTCGATTTGGTGCTCCACAAACTCCCCTTCTAGTAGGACTCGCCCGACCATTAGGTCAAAATTCCTAAGGTAGGTAATTGACAGAACCCTAACTACTATGCTCACCAAACCAAACCAGAGCACCTACTACTCTACGGCTGGTCGCCTAACCAAACTAACTATTAACTACTCATTGGCTAAGCCTTAGCTAAGCAGGTGACTTAGTCCGCCACTTTGTCTTAGTTATGCAGACTAACGCATTGTAAAAGGATTGGGACTTGTACCGCCACTTCAGGCCCATAGTCACCGCCTCCTAAATATTCCACGAGGATTCCCTTTTTTGTAGAAGGGCATTCACCTGAGGTCGAACCCCCAACTTCATGCCTCACACACTTGTAACCTAGCCGTTGAGCCCTCTCGCAACTTAGTGACCCTAGTTGCACCCATCATTTATAATGTTATCTTCGAGGGTCCATCCGTGCAATAGGAGCTCGGCCACATGGGTGTCAACACATCCGTTTTGATTCTCAGAATATACTTACCTTCCTGATGAAGTTCAAACCTGTGTCGACCGATCATTTAGCTTGTCTGATGATAACCATTCCCGCTAGCATCCCTATGGGTGACATTCCATATGGGCATATATTATTGACTCATTAAATTCCAAGCACACCCCATTTCTGTCCATCAAACCAGATGCCACATCTACAGTCCCGTTGCAAGGTCCTAGTCTGATAGACCACATTTGCCCGACTAACTGGTTATCCTGCATCTACCCATGAGGGTCCTCGTCTTATTGTATGAAGGGAATAAGGGCAGCTGACTAACCAAAGGAGACGACGCCCCCATCCTAGAGGCCTAACCGAGGTTATCTCAGTTCAGACCGCAAAACTTTGACCCTAGTGACTTAGTCTATCCAGGTTTAGTTGGAACACAAACCATGTGTCTAATCTAACCACCCATTGCAAATCAACCGAACCACACCACAATCGTCCACTCAATGTTCAAGTAGAACACACAACGCTTGCATCGTTTCATTACATACACACATGCAGACTTCGCATTAACCAAAATAGAGAGCCACATAGACAATTGAGGAGGAAAGAGAGAGTCGTCTGATTGAGAGAGGTAAATGAGTCATCAACCCAGAGTATATATGCTCATAGCATAACAAACACACAGTCGACTTCCCCTCCTACACACCACAGACTCACGGGTCGCCTCGGAGTTGGAAGGTGCAGTCCGTCATTTCTCTTATGGGTGTGCCAATTGAAAGCCTTGCCTGCTTGCTCGGCCTTCATCTCCTTAGATCACATTAGATGTCCAACAATTCTATGCACCAGAGTGCTCGTGGGTTCGTCTCCGTTGTCGATGCATTCTGCTGATCAAACAGCCTATCCACCTTCGTTGTGTTGCCTTATAATCTTTGCATGGTCAAGCCCCGTTGCGCATCAGTCAGACTCGGCGTGCTCCTTGTCCCAAGTTGTGATTCCTCATTTGGCGATTTGGTCTGTGTTAGATCGTCAAGGAGCCGTTGGATGTGAATGAGACGTCCACAATCCATCTCAACTCCAACCATCGATATCCTGCATTTGGATCACAATACAGATCCGCCCTATGGTCCTGGGCTGCCACGTGTCATCCAAAGAGCTCATTCAAGATCTCCCCCAAGGGCCACACACTCCACTTCTGAGGTGCCTCATAATTGCAATCGTGGCCTTTGTATCCCGTGCCCATAGCCACAGACTATCGGTAATTCTGCTCAGGCCATTTGGCATTGGTGCCATGTACATGGATTTGCACATGCTCCTAGGTCTCCTGTAGACTGTTCTTTGATGCCACATCCTCTGCTCCTCCAGGTGGTGCCACATGTGCCAAATGTCAGACTATGGTTGGGGTCTTGGACCTTGGGCGCCATGCAAATGCGGTAGACATGCCATGTGGTCACCACATGGCTCGATGAGCTTGCAGGGCTATTGAGTCGACCGAGAAGGAGAGGATTGCTTGGATCTCAAGGCCGGGGGATCCCTTGTCAATAGCTGGACACTGTTACACACCCCCCCTTTCCAACCCCCGCCAAATTTGGGGAAGGGGTGGTGCCTGTTGCAATCTATCATCACTTCTTGGAACTACCATAGTGATGTGGTAGACTGCCACAAATTTGAACTCTCTGGTGGAGACCTCCACTTGCAGAGGAAGATCCGATTTGCGACGTATTGGTTTTATCGATCCCAATGGGCAAGAATGGCTTCTAGTTTCTCTACCTCACCTCGATCCACGAGTAGGACTGGCCCACATGGCTTCTGGGATCTTTCGGGATATGTGTCCTCATGCACAGTCTTTGGCATGGACATGTGGAAATTTGGATGCACGTGGTAGTGTGGGGGTAGCTCCGGCACATACGCCAAAGTACCGACCCGACGTCGCCAAATCTTGACAGTTTTGTCGTAGCTCCTAGCCAATTGATCTGTGATTTTGTTTGGGTAAGTGAACTGCTCGGGGTCAATTTTTAGATAGACCTGGTCCCCTTCCTTGTACTCCACGTGGTGCTTCTTATGGTCTCCTTCCAGTCATAGTATTTCTTCATCCTCGCTTGTGCCTTTTCAAGGTTCTTGTGCACAATCGCCATCGAGCTACCCATTGTTCATGGAAGGAGCGCCCTATTGGTGATATTGCCACTTTGCTGACCAGAACTACTACATCCCTTGGGGCCATGAGACGGTACCCATAAGTGAGCTAGAATAGTGAAACTCCCATAGCAGAGTATTGCCAGGCTTGTGGCCAAGTTCCCCTACCCGTGTGCAAAGTACTTCGTCCGTAGTCCCTCATGGTCCTGGGCTTTCCGATAGTGGAGGCGATGCAATGCAACCTACACATTTTGTGCCGTGACTAAGGTGGATGTGGTGGGACCAAGAAAGGAAGACCTATTCTATGGTGACCATATCAGGATGTCGTAGAGCCAAGTTGCATATGTGTGCCAGACGCTTGGATCAGTGATGGGGATGGGTGATTTATGCTTAAAGAGCAGACTGCAGGCAAAGGTGGGATTTCAATTTCTAACAGGTTGTACAGCTATAATTTTCCTCTAACAATGACACCAATGAGGTCTTTGAAAGCTTCCTATGTGTTGTAGGCTTCTAAGATGAACTTATCTTCAACTAGCATGGAGCACACTATCATAAAGAAAATTTCCCTCATCATCCATTGGATATAATTTGAAATTTTATTCCAAAAGCCCTCTAGACCAAATCTTTGCATGGGATTTGTTATAGCAAGGTCCTACAAGAATGCAACAAAGTGGTTTTGGACATTGGCTTCTACATTGGTTACAATAAGGTTCTACATGGAAGTGGCACCGCAAATCTAAATACTATGTTTTAGTATGCAATACAACAACATTTTGCATGGATGCAACAAAGAGAGCTTGAATATTACGTTTTGACATTGGATATAGTACAGTCCTGCATGGATTCATAGGGATGTCGGACCTATTTTTTGTCAAAAGTTGGCCCTAGTGTTGGACCTATTTTTTGCAAAATTAGGCCCTAGTAGCATGATTTCGGATTTCATGCTTCCAGGCTTGTCTGGTGCTAGAAATTAACTCTATACACTAGAATTGCCATTGGATCACCTGGGTTCAAGGAAAATCCAAAAAGAAATTGTTCACTGAGAACCGTAAATTTTTAGGTTGGAATATTATCTTCCAATTTTCCACCAAAATATTTATGAGTTGTTGGGTTTTGCTCTGCTAAGCCCTAAACCCTAGTTTTGATTCCCTACCTACTAATTGAAGAGAGAGCATGGATTTGGCATTTAAAATAAAATATACTAAAGTGTATAGATGATATGAAACAAATGATGAAAAGAAACCCTAAACCCTAAACTATTAAAGGTACATACCTTTTTCTACCTCATTACAAAGGGTATCAACCGTAGTGTACAACTGCAATTCTTTTTCTGGTGGGTCTTGTACTTCTTGTTGACTCGAGGTGCCAGCTTCTTCATCTTTGTCCCCGAACAACGACCTTTGCAAATCCAGGAATTCCTCCTCTGACATTTGGTACTCTAGCTCTAGATCCTTGATTGCTTTCTGTGTGAGACTCGATGGCCTCTAAATCACTAAGGCTAGAGTTATCATAGCATGCTATCTCATTGACTTTTGGATCGACGGGAGCATTGAAGTAAATGACATCCTCATAGGCATCATTTTCTAGCTAGCATAGCACCTCATCCTCTCGAAGACTAGTTTCCTCCATCACTTCTAAGAGGGTAAGGTATTCCTCACCCTCAATAGTGGTTGAATCAATCAATGTGAGGTGTGGGCTTGTTGCTGCCTCATGAGGATTATAGGTGGAGGATGGATATGCACTCGATATCCATGACTCAGATAGGATGATAGGATGACTTGGCTCAACTTGCTCTTTGGCTAGGTCTATCGCATGCTCCTCAGGTTCTATGTCTAGGTTCACCTCGCTCGCTCCATGACTTATGGACAGACCTTCCCCACCACTAGTGGATGTAGAAGGATGCTCACGCTATTGTTCAACATCCTCATCAAACTTGCTAGTTGTGAAGATAATGGAAAGGGCTACATCTCTCTCTCTATCAAATGAATGGGAGGAGATGTAGCATCCTTGAGGGGAGTAGCGTGCTCACAAAGAGGAGTCTTCTTGAACTTAGCACTCTAGTCAAGAGAACTCAAAATCTCCAATGGGACCCATTGGTGAGGGGAGTTAGCAATCATGACAGATTGCCCATGGATAAGTCTATCAATAAATTGAAGAGAGGGATTATGGGTAGGAAGGAAAGATCTCAAGTGTGATTCAAGACTGAGTGGCTTGTAGGAGATAGGGTAAATCTAGTCTACTAAGGCATGAGAATGCGTAGATGAAATCCAACGGTCCAAGGCTTGTCTAGGAGAAGCCATATTATGGGAGGATGCTTGGGAAGACAAAATAAAAAGGATTCTTGGGACAACAAAGAAGGTTGTGAGAAGTAGGAGTGTGAACAGTGAATGTAAAAATGGCATTTAGTAATGCACTTTATATATAAGGGGACATTACCCTAAAAATAAAAATAAAAACAATAAAATTAAAATTCTCCCCCCCCCCCATCTTCCCCCCTCCCCCTTCCTCTCTCCCCCCTGCCCCTTTCCTCTCTCCCTTCCTCTCTCCCCCTCTTTCTATCTTTCTCTCCCTTCCTCCCTACCTCTCCCTCTTTTTTTGTCTCCCTCTCACTCTCCCTATCCAAATGCTTCTCCCTCTCCCTCTCCCTATGTTAAGAGGGACTCTAGGGGGTAGGCTATTAGCCTAGGGTGGTCATTGTCTCTTGAGGCCTTTGCTTCAATCCCTTATTTAGAGCCATAACATTACTTAAACATTTGTTTCTTCTTTGGTAGAGTAGGTACAAAGAGAGGGAGGGACAGCGAGAGGGCTGGAGAGAGAGAGAGAGAGAGAGAGAGATTATATTTCAAATTTCTATTTCTTTTTGTTTTAGGGGGAGAGAGAGAGAGAGAGAGAGAGAGAGAGAGAGAGAGAGAGAAGAGAGACAGAGAGAGAGAGACAGACAGACAGAGAGAGAGAGAGAGAGACTTCTGAGGAATGATTATTATGTTTATTTATGGTTGGAATGAGAGAGGAAGAGAGATGTTATTAATGATATGGAAATGGGATAGGGACTATGGAGATGGAGAATGATAGATATCGAGGTAGTTTACAATTTATTATACTGAAGAACGTCAAAGATGAGCATGGGGAATGGATTTCTCAACTCTATAGAAAATATTTATGGATAACAATGCAACCCACTAATCATGGGTGCTATAAAGTGGCTCGGAAGGATGCAATGGAAACCTCCAAACATTGGAAGGGAAGGATAATAGATTTTGAGATATCTCCCAGTAGCAAAACATTAACCTAACTATATATTCAACATATATTTACCCACGCAGACATATATATGCATCCACATGTAGGCCTTCCATATCGTAGGTCCAATTGTAAGTATTCCAAAGTAATCTAGTTTCATGCTTCAAATTATTTGCATTTTTCTGGGGCCTTTTTTATGTCTTGTACTTGTTTTATAGATTTGTATCCATCTAGTTACAAAGAGTGGGAGTCTGCAGCATGCATAACTAGGGTGTTGCATGTCCACCAAGTTTAGATCAAGAGTCTTCACAATACAAAGGTCGCACACCATCAGAATGGAAGAAGGACGAGACCTTCTTTTATGACTCAATCTTTAAGCTATCTTCATTATACAAGAATGTGGAGCTCATAGTCCTCAAGGAAGTCTCATTGATCAGATTGAACACATTCAAAGCCATTGACATGTGCATGCATGAGATTAAGCACAACCACCATGAGGTCTTTTGGTGGCATCGATGTTCTCTTATGTGGAGACTTATGTCAAGAAATCCCAACAAAGGACAACTGGATTTTTTTGGAATAATCGACATGGACAAGCAATGTCCCCGGTGACTACAAATTGCAAAATCCCATGAGACTGGAAGACATAGCGTTCATCAACCTCCCCAACAAGATCCGAATCGGTTGCTATACAGAAGCGAATCTGGAACTTCTAAATGATTTGTATCAAATAGAGAGCCACTACAAAAACACACCATCCCACATCTCTTCTATACAAATGCCTCCAAGGAAGATAAGCACAACAACTATGTATTCAACTTCCTCACATCGACTCCACATGTCCTAGAAGCAAAAGACTTCAATCATAAGAGGTGCAGCAAGAGAGTATCCATTCAAGAAGACCCAAAGAACACTGCCAGTTTACACAAAGAACTACGTCTCAAACCAAGAATAATAGTGAAAATATTCTAAGGTAACCTAGACATCAATGATGGCTTGGTTAATGGTGTAGATGGGACATTCAAAGGATCCAACACACATACAAAACCATTTGTCTTGCCTGGGTCGCGAGTCCGCTTACCATAAGATAGGAGCAAAAACACACTCCCAAAACGAAATTCTTTACAACACCAACATATCAACACATGGACACCAATCCTTGAAATTAAGCGAGATTTCCAATTAGGCAAGAATCACCTCAACACTGTTTGCTGACAACAATTCCCAATCTAGCCCATAGCAGTAGCAAGATAGTATCCATCATACACAAGGCCTCTCCATGGACAATGTTGCATTTGACCCCATCCAACATCAAGGCCCATGGATTAGTATACACTAGTATTTCATGCATCCATGATCCCTCAAAACTGTATCTTCTATCAAGAATAAAGCACATACACATAAAGGTGGACCCTCTGGTCATACCAAAAATAGGAAATAAACCAAACGCAATTTCATGAGAATAATCATGGAACACAATCACTCCAAACCCTCACCACAAGATCATTCTTTTTCCACAAAAAGGACCTCCTCATTAGCACAAGCATCTGTTACTAATGCAGTAACATTTAGACTGCCACCAACTTTATGAATTGCTCTTTCATATATTTTTACAATATATGCTGAAGTTTTTTCTTTTAGAGACATATCAATACTCTCCAAAAACATTGTTCCCTTCGGAGTAATGCACATTACATTTATCAAGGGTCTAGCCTGCTTGCTAGTCCATCCATCAAAAGCAAGAGTGCACCCATATGTAGGAATAAATTCCAATATCTTTTTTTTCATGCAGTCTGCCACAGTCTGTTTAACTCTATCAAGATGATCCGTATGCATTTTATTATAATCTGGCAAAACAAATCCTAGTCTAGCACATGACTTTATGGTATTACAAAATGTCTCCTCTCTCATGACATTGAATGGTAGACCATTTTTTACAAATGCTTTGTCCATCTTAAGTGCTCTTCATGCACTTGTTGTCAAAGAAAACTGTCCTCCATAGATGATTGTTCTCCCCTTTTTCTCTTCTTTACATGACAGACATTAGTCACATCAAAACTCACCTGCAACCCGCTTGCTAGGAAATCTACATCACCTTCATTTATTGATACACCACTCACATTTATTGATGCTTCTCCTTCAACAGTCTCATCAACCTCAGTGCTCATATTAGGACTTGGACGATTCCTTATCAGGGTTAGATTAACTACTTTTTTCACTTTCTCTAAATACGATTTGCATAACGGAAGAACATTAGATGGAGTGCATGATCAAGCATCAACATCATTGCCAATTTCGAGAAAATGTTGCTTGATGCAATTAGAACCGCCCGTGAACTTATGTCCACAATATTTACACTGCACGAAAGAGATCGAGGCATGCACTCATATCTCCGTCACATAATGACCAGATATTGCCGTGCACCATGCTTTTGAAGTTGCCCAAAAAAAAATCCAAAAATATTAATTTGCGTATGCAATAGAAACATACTGCAATACACATTTTGTCGAAAGCAACACATATACTTTTAAAAACACTTTCAAGAATGCAATATATTAATTGTCATTCATTCAAATATCATTATCAAAAAACAAGATTATTTTCATTCATCAATAATTATATTTCATTCACATTAGATTATATCCTCACTAGGATATAATAATTCATTTTTTAACATTTTTTTAAAAGAATATAAAATATTCGTTCAAAAAAAGTATAAATGCAAATTGTATTTCATTCATTCACAAAATGGACTCATATTCTATTGAAAGAATATACTCAAATTGTAAATGATTCATTCACATTCTATTGCAAGAATATTACATATTCATTCAAAAGAAAGTGTAATAATGAGTAATGAAAATTGAAAGACCACAATTCATATTCTTTTGAAAGAATATACTCAAACTGTAAATCATTCATTCACATTCTATTGAAAGAATATTAAATATTCATTCAAAAGAAAGTGTAAGAATGAGTAATGAAAATTGAGAGACATGGATTCATTTCTACTGAAAGAATATACTCAAACTATAAATCATTCATCCACATTCTATTGAAAGAACATTAAATATTCATTCAAAAGAAAGTGTAAGAATGAGTAATGAAAATTGAGAAACAAATAGGAAATGAACTAAACCCAATTTCATGAGAATAATCATGGAACACAATCACTCCAAACCCTCACCACAAGATCATTCCTTTCCCACAAAAAGGACCTCCTCAATAGCATAAGCATCCTCGATGCCATAGTGCTATGTCTCGAAGAAACACATATGCATGCAAACAATTAAATAGCTTTACCAAGATTTCAAATGATCTCATCAAATTCAGGGCTAGGGATCACAACATGCTACAAACATACACTCACCTTAATGAATCAAGTCTCCTCCTATGAGACTAGCTCTGAATGCTTACTAGCCACATGTTTGTGTGTGTGTGTGTGTGTGTAGATGCATGTATGGATATATGCATGCTTGTGTTTTCCAATAAAAGGACACATCCTAAATCATATATCATAGATGATATGTGAGTTCTCAGGACTTGTATGAATTATTCAAAATTTGTAATTGTTTATAGAAATCGCATATAACAAATTGTGACCATGGAGGAATTGGAATTTATGACACATGTAAACATTTTAACTTTTTTGTTTTGAACTTACAATTACATAACCAAAAAATATGATAATGAAAAGGTTTGTATATCAAGAGTATTGCTTATTGAATGTACTAGATGAACCATCATGCTTGCTAGCAGACAAGGTGAATCCAAGGAGATGAATTGAAGTATATCATATGATACCAATAGTAAGTGTTACGGGTCCAATGAATATGATTTTCTATTATTGAGTATTGCAACACCTTAAGATTAAATATTGTGGACATTTTGCAACAAAATGACATTGTTTTTTCATCCATCAATACCGTTTGCTACTTTGCATCCATTATTAGGGTCCTACTGCCAAACCAGAATGGCAGTAAGTCAAAAACATCCACTGGAGCTATAGCCTTTTTCAAAATTTGAGCTTGTGTTAATACAACAAGAATTTAGTCTCCAACTATCATTGTTGCAAATCCTTATACACTCATTATAAGAGAAAATCAACAAAATTAAATTTCTATTGCCTCAAGATGTTTTAGATGGAAACTAATAGCATGCCACTCTCTCTCTCTCTCTCTCTCTCTCTCTCTCTCTCTCTCTCTCTCTCTCTCTCTCTCTCTATAGACACACATGTACGTGCGTACATAGACACATGTTCGCATGCACATGCATGCACACGCACACATGCATGTGCATGCGCATGCACGTGCACACGTGCGCACACGCACATACACACACACACACACTTATCTGCATTCATATTAACTCTCACACACACATACATATACACATATACAGTCATGTATACTAATTAGGAGAATAAACGTGTTAATTGTGTGAATTGACTATCCCCCTTCTTACATAAGAGTAGGATTGCTCTTACTCTACCCTTTTTTTAAACAAGATGAGTTATATTCATTTGTCTTGCCATGAGGAAAAAAAGAAATATAATTTAATAATCATGGTGGTGATATTTGAAGCACAACTAATTATCTTGAGTTACTGGTTGTGTAGATGAGAGAATGATCAAACCAATAGATAATTTTTGTTCCTCTTATTGTGTTGATGTTTTGTGGTTTGTCCAGGTAGGATCCATGGATCATTGTTAGAGTATCGATAAGTTGTTCCATTCTATGTTTACTCATGAATTGAAGAAGTTTCATCATGTTTGTGGATGTGTTCTTGTAGTTGATGTTGAAGTCCCCTATAATAAATTTATCAGATGTGTAGGAACGATGTAGAGAGCTTGTTCTACTTGTTGGAGTAGTGTCTTTGTCATGGCATTTGACTATTAATTATGGAGAGGAATTTAGATTCTTATGCTACAATATATATATATATATATATATATAGAGAGAGAGAGAGAGAGAGAGAGAGAGGGAGGGAGGGAGGGAGGGAGGGAGGGAGAGAGAGAGAGAGAGAGGATGCATGCACAAGAGTACACACATACATGGAGGGGGGGGGAGAGAGAGAGAGATTTATTATTATTTGCAATGAAGACCTCATGGGTATGTGATGTCAAATACAAAGTACAAAAATTACAAATAGAATGAGTACTACTAAAGAAGCACCTAGAGCTCTCGTAAGTGTTGGAGAAACGTTGTATAGCATACTTCAATGACGTTAGACTCTTTTATTAAGCACCTTAGAAGAGATTCATTAAATCTAACTCGAGCTAACAAGGTGAAGCTGCAGGTTCCCAAGCATAGAGCACTCTTCTAGAATCACCTTCATGGGCTTTGCAGAGCTCAACCAATGATGCACCTGCACATTTCCAAATTTGTCATATTCAAGTTCATGAAAAAACTTTGTACAGGATTTCAAAAACGTTAAAGTGGTGAAGTGTTAGACCTAAGTGACAAAGAAATCTTAGCCAAGGACTTACAAACTCACCTTCGTCTGCAGACAGCGTGCTGTAGAGGTCAACAATGCTGGGACAGTTGCCTTGGCACTCAGCAGAGCAAAGAGCTCGGGTAAAACTGCTTTCGTGAAGTGCATCGGAGGAAATGCCCACGGACATCCTGTCGAGTCCGCAATATTTCACACAATCGCGTTTTTCGATCCACTCCGCAAAACGTTCTGCTACGACCATGGATGTCTGCAACGAAAACAATTAACGATCGACTTAGCTCCCTCACGCCAGGAGAGTTCCGGAATTTTGTGATCCTGCAACGCGGCCGATTCGCACTAAACTGATCCCCGGCAAGGTCCCGAAGAACCCCAACGTCGAGCGTATTCTCGCTATAAAGTTCCCAAAGTCTAAAAACGCTAGCACAGGAATTACCTGGCATTCATATTCAATATCCTGATTCCCCACTATTCTTTTCTCGAGTATGCAGCGCGCTCCATTCGAGGCCACCGCAAAGGCACAACGATCAACTGGAAGATCTTCGCACTGCAGCTTGCCTGTTCAGCAGACTCCAAGATTACATGAAAGCTTGTAAGAGGGATTCAGTCAAGCTTTGCAATGATGAAACATCGAGCTGCTGTAATTACCTGAAACCAACAGGAAACCTGCGGACAGGATCGCGACGAAAAGGTAAAGACGTGTGGCGTGGGCCATTTCGTTGGAGGTTCTGCAATTCAGAGACGCATGCAATGCAAAAACGTCTGAAGAACCGTCTCCGCTTCTCTGTTACTCACTGATCCAGGCTTAAGGTCAGTCGTCCTAGACTTTCTCTTTAACGCAGAAACTCCCTCTCACTCTGATCTATCGCATGGGGGCGGGGGGGACGGGATGCAATGAACAAGAGGCGATACGATAATTGGCGGAGTGTAGAAATGCGTGATTAAGGTTACGTACCTACTAAAGGATGTTGCAGAGTGCGAAATTTACAGATAGAGAGACAAGGTGGTAGAGAGGCACAGGCTATTCTTATACAAAGCTGTGGAGCGTGGAAAACACCCTGGTCAAAACACCCACCATTTTTCACAAGAGATTCCCTAACCCTTTAGACTGACCTCCCAACCTCCCTAGGAATCCTCTCCCTTTGTTTGGCATTTTCAATGCCTTTCAAGTGCAAGCTACCTTTCAAGACGAAGTTTTTCAGTCCCACTACATGAGATACCGTCTCTTAACCTTTCCCTTTAGGATTCCGCTCTTAGTGGTTCCACAAGTGATAAGGAAAGCAAAGAGGGAGGGTTTTCCCAAGAAAGGATCATTCGGATTAGTAGGGCGAGATGAGTAGGATCATTGGGATTAGTAGGTCGAGAGCTTGTATCCCAATCGAGAGCTTGTATCCCAATCATTTCGGCTCGAAAAGCCCAACCTCTACACATTTGAGCATGTGGAGGTTCGTCAAAACAGGTGGCTCATGTAGTGTAGCACCAACAATAGGACACAAGTGGTGTGGGCAGAGGGCCACATCAACAATAATAGAATTAAACTTTTAAGGAAACTTGGAACAATGACTTTTTAGTACCAAAGCAATTAAGAATAAAGACTTCGACTTTTAAATCCATATGATTATCAAAGAGTAATTTACAACTAGTGTTAAGTAATTATATAGATATACAAATTGCACTTTTGAATAGTGCATTTAATGCAATGATTGCAAAAACTTTTGCTTTTAACAAGAGGTTTATTTATTAAATTTGAGAAGAGGTTTAAACTTCCTAGGATCTGGTGTGAAACTACTTAAGTAATCATATGCAACCACTTGTTCAAACATAGTTTATTTTGGGGAGTTTGTAGCTATCTTCCCCCCTCCTTGTAAACTATATCGAATTGAATTCCAAATGTGGGAGTATTATATGGTTTCCTATGAAGTGACCCCCTTTGCCGTCATGGTTGCTAAGATCATTGAAATGTACTTGTTCATTGTCCATGGGAGTTATCAAGTACCTATTGATGCATAGGGCATAACATAATGCTTCCACCTTCTTTTGCTTTTAGAGAGAGAGAGACCTTTTTTTTCCGTACTCTTAATTTAGAACATCGTTTGTTTAACAAATATGTAGCATCCATTGAGAACGACATTTTCATAATATGGTGGCATATGAATACTCATGGTCTTAATATCCTATATTTTAAGAATTCACTTTCAACAACACTTCTTTGAATAGCAAATTTTTGCAAAAATTATTTCAAATATATATGTTTCATATCAATAAGGCACATATAATCTCCAAAGAGCATTTTGTTAAAATGTTCCCTAGTTTGCTAGTTGAGCCCAATAGACTTTTTCAAGGGTTTAAATTTGACCTACCCTTGAAGTACAAATACCCTCTAATACAGATGGTATAAGTGAGGGAGATGGCATGCCTATATTTAGATATTTGGAAGATTTTATGTGGCTGATGCCAAACATCAAAGACCACCATGGTCTTACGACATAGTCTCTCGACATGGGATTGCAACAACTGACATGGACAAAATAAAGATCATCATGGAACTTCCCCCCCACTAAATGCCAATGGACTACAAGTCTTCATGGGCCATGCCGAATGCTATAGAAGGTTCATACTGAGGTATGCCATGATTGCAAGACCCCTATATAAGCTCCTAATCAACTTCATTTAGACAGACAAATGCGAACACAAGTGGAGATTGATCAAAACCACTGTTCTAATGGCACCAAATTGGGACATAGAATTTCATGTACATATTGATGGTTCTAGTTATGCAGTAGGGAGTGTGTTATGTCAACCTGGTAAACACAACAAAGATACCCAGTATACTTTGCAAGCAGACAGCAGCTAAATTATGCGGAGGTGAATTACACCACAATAGAAAGAGAAGCCTTGGCAATGATCTACAACATGAAATTTTGACACTATCTAGTGGCTACTAACTTTATCTTCTACACAGATCATCAACCCTTATTATATCTTGTAAAGTAGCCATGAACCACAGGCTGAATCACTCACACTACAAGGCATAGGTCCTTTTCTGATGAAAATACCGATGCTTTTTACATTTTTAAAAAAAAATTTTACGGGCGCAAACGTCGTTATTAAAGTCATTAAAAGCGTCGGAAAAGAACGGTCGCTATAAACCGTCGCTATATAGCGACGCTGATAAACATCACTATATAGCGACACTCATAATCGTCGCTATATAGTGACACTGGTAAACGTCGCTATATAGCGACGATTAACAGAACTAAAAACAAAGCATTAGTGGGGCTAAACAGGGCTATAGCAAGCCAGCTTGCTAGGGCTTGCTATAGCCCTGTTTAGCCCCACTAATGTTTTTTTTTTTTGTAATTACAAACAAAAGTTTTTAATTACAAAATTTTCCTTGCGAAAAGGGTGATACAAAATTGCTCAAATGAAATGATCGAGCAACAAAAGCATATACATGTCAAACATATACAACATTGTTTATTACAAAATTACCCTTTCTAAAAGTGTGATACAAAATCGCTCAAACGAGCACATATACAAAATGACATACATGGCAAAGTATATGCAAACTGCAACTACTACTCTACTACTACTACTCATTCAAATCGTCCTCATCGTCTTCATCTTGTTGGCCTGTTCCTTGGTCCTCGTGAGCTGCGTCTTCTCCCTAACCCTCGTCACGTGCGTCTAATCCCTGGCCCTAGTGATCGCTCGCCTCCGGTGATGGAACGCTTGAGCTTTGACCCTAAGATTGAACCATATAAATTGAAAATTAGATTGGAACTTAAAGAATAAAACAATTTAAAAAGTGAGATTACAAGTAGGAGTAGACTTATACCGTGCGAGCAACCACCTCAGCCCAATCGACCGTCGCTCCCATTGCCTCTTGCTCAATAAACCACGGCTTTGTTTCTATGCGAAACGCGCGTCGCGTCTCTGCATCTGTAGGAAGACAACCCATCGCAGCTTATTGTGGATCTAATTTACGAGAGTTAGAGTCAGATAAAGTGCATGTAATATGTAGTAAAACAAATAGAACAATACATTAAATGAGAAGAAGTAGACTTACCACGGTTGCCTCGAACGCCAACCGTTTGCCTACACCAAAGTGCGAAGTGCCTACGATGTCCAGCCGTCTCCTCGCAACCCTCCTCTGACCCTCGAACATTTCGAGATGGTCCCTATTCTGCTTCTTGAAGAACTTCCAATCAGCTTTGTCTGCCCAGTTGGGTTTAGCCATCCCCTTTACGATGGAAGTACGCAAGGTTAATCTACGATGCTTCAAGACCAAACCCATGCGCTCTCGCATATAATTCTCATTAAACTCCCAATTTGGTGAGTTAGGGTATTTTTGTTTTAATTCATCGATGACCGCCTGCTTCTTTTGGTCATCTTGATACCGCCAATCGGTAGCAATGCCGCTCTTGAAGTGATGGCTCATCAACCGCCTCATGATAGCCATCACTGCTTTGCCCTTTCTATCTTCTATTATCTCTCTGACAGCCATGATTTGATAGGAGAGGTCCTCGTCTGGGTAAGGAGGACTGATGGTAGTGGCAGAGTCAGAGCGAGTGGAAGCTGTGCAAGCGCTTCCGGAGAGAGGAGTAGCAATGGGATTAGGAGAGGGCAAGGGACCTGATTGAAACTGTGTCTCGGGACGCTCAAGAGAGGAAAGAGGGGAAAGAGGGGGGAAAGAGGGGAAAAGAGGGAGACATATGCATAAGAGGAGACATATGCCCATGCATAAGCATAAGCATGAGCATAAGAGAAGGAGACATATGCTGATGCTTATGCTTATGCATGAGCATAAGAGCATGAGCATGAAAGAGGGAAAAGAGGGGGGGAAAGAGGGGAAGAGAGAAGAAGAGGGAAAGGAAAGAGAGATTGGAAGAGGGGAAAGAGGGGGGGAAAGAGAGAAGAAGAGGGAAAGGAAAGAGGGAAAAAGAGACATATGCTCATGCTTATGCATGAGCATATGTCTCCTTCTCTTATGCTCATGCATAAGCATAAGCATGAGCATATGTCTCCTTCTCTTATGCTTATGCTTATGCTTATGCATAAGAGGAGACATATGCTCATGCATAAGCATAAGCATATGTCTCTTATGCTCATGCATAAGCATAAGCATATGTCTCTTATGCTCATGCATAAGCATAAGCATGAGCATATGTGTCCTTCTCTTATGCTTATGTGCATGCTTGTGCATAAGAGAAAGAGACATATGCTCATGCTTATGCTTATGCTTATGCATGAGCATAAGAGCATGAGCATGAAAGAGGGGAAAGAGGGGAGAAAAGAGGGGAAAAGAGGAAGAAGAGGGAAAGGAAAAGAGGGGAAAAGAGACATATGCTCATGCATAAGCATAAGCATAAGAGAATGAGACATATGCTCATGCTTATGCTTATGCATGAGCATAAGAGCATGAGCATAAAAGAGGGAAAAGAGGGGGGAAAGAGGGGAGGAGAGAAGAAGAGGGAAAGGAAAGAGAGATTGGAAGAGGGGAAAGGGGGGGGGAAAGAGAGAATAAGGGGGAAAGGAAAGAGGGAAAAAGAGACATATGTCTCCTTCTCTTATGCTCATGCATAAGCATAAGCATGAGCATAAGTCTTATGCTCATGCTTATGCTTATGCATGAGCATAAGAGAAGGAGACATATGCTCATGCTCATGCTTATTCTTATGCATAAGCATAAGAGCATGAGCATGAAAGAGGGGAAAGAGGGAAAGAAAGGGAGAAGAAGAGGGAAAGGAAAGAGGGAAAAAGAGACATATGCTCATGCATAAGCATAAGCATAAGAGAAGGATATATATGCTCATGCTTATGCTTATAAGAGACATATGCTCATGCATAAGCATAAGCATAAGAGAATGAGACATATGCCCATGCTTATGCTTATGCATGAGCATAAGAGAAGGAGACATATGCTCATGCTTATGCTTATGCTTATGCATGAGCATAAGAGTATGAGCATGAAAGAGGGGAAAGAGATTGGAAGAGGGGAAAGAGGGGGGGAAAGAGAGAAGAAGAGGGAAAGGAAAGAGGGAAAAAGAGGGGGAAAGAGATTGAGAGATTGAAGGAGAAGGAGAAGGAAAGGAGGGAAAAAGAGATTAAAAGAGGGGAAAAAAAGAAGAGGGGAAAAGAGATTGAAAGATGAAAAAAAGAAGAGAAGGAAAGGAGGGAAAAAGAGATTGAAAGAGGGGCAAAAAGAAGAGGAGAAAAGAGATTGAAAGAGGGATAAAGGAAGAGGGAAAAAGAAGAGACGAAAGAGGAGAGAAGAGGGAAAGAAGAGGGAAGAGAGGGTTCCTCCGCCCATCACTATAGCTAGCACTTAAGGCGCTAGCTACTTGCCAATGCAAATAACAAAAATAACAAAAGGAAAATGAGGAAGCACTTTCTTACCTGGAATAGTACATCCCGCTCGGTGTTTTGTGGACTGGCCCTACAAAAGAGAGGAAACATACCATTTCAAATAACTAGTTAGAGGAAGGAGGAGTTTAAAGAAGTAATTTCTCAAAGAGATTGGATTGAGGAGACAAGGAGAAAGCAAAGGAAGAGAAATACAAAAAAGACTAGAAGAGGTGAATCTTCTTTCTTTCACAAAATCTCATTTTTTGGCTTCAATCCTTTGAAATCAAGCATGAAAACTAGCACATAGCCTTAGCAATACAAGGAGAAACATCCTTCAACACTCACGAAACGAAATCTCACAAAAAAAGAACCTACATTGTTCAAAGAGACTCACCTTCTTGAAAAACTTCTTTTCAAGAAAAGAAAGAGGAAGAAGGGTGGAGAGGGAGCACAAGTGTTAGGAGAGGGGTGAGGTGTGGTAAGGAGTGGAGAATAGAGTGGGAGGTCATCGGAAATAGGTGGGAGGAGAGATTGTAGCTTACAATAGAGATTGCTAAAGAAGGCGCTGCACGTCACGAGGTTCGGGTTTTAACCCACAGTGTCGCTATATAGTGACGTTGGTCAATCGCTATATAGCGATGCTTATATTTAAAAGCATCGCTATATAGCAACGGAACAAAGCAAATCGTTGCTAGATAGCGATGGAATAGGTCAAAACGTCGCTATATACCGACGCTTTAGGACACTTTATGTTTAAAGTTCAAAAAGAAGTTCATAGATGCTATTTTATAACTGTTAATATATTTCCTTGCAACTTATGTTGTGATTTTATAAGTGCAGATGGAAGGGATGAGTGGAAGCTTGTCCGCCGATGATGCGCCAATGCCCGGGAGCACAAAGTGGCTTACAGAGAGGTTATATTGTCATTGCACTCATTGCAAGTGAGAAGTATGACATCAACGTCGTATTATCATGCGCCACTTGCGGATGTATGGGGACGGCGTGAATCCTTTCGGATTACGCTCGACATTTTGGTCGACATGGCCCATAGTCATGATGAATTACAATATCCCACCATAGCTAACAATAAAAAAGGGACACCTCATGCTTGCACTACTTGTGCCAGGGAAGTACAAGGCAAAAAATATGGACGTGTACATGGCACCTTTGATAAAGGAGTTACAGATATTATGGAGAGGAGTGCGGGTCTTTGATATTTCCAGAGCTCCTAGACATACCAATGATATTTTGGTCAGGGGTATCTTGATGTGGACCATGCATGACTACCCAGGATATGGAGAGTGCACAGGTACATGGTTGTGTCTCTACAAGTATAATATAGGATTATGCTTTTATGACTCTCTTTCGCACGCATGTCTTATACTAACACATTCATGCACGCGTGCAGGACTTGTTGTTACAAGTGGGTACCATGCTTGTCTTGTTTGTGGACCGGGTTTGAAATTGCTTGCACGATACTCCAAACATATGAGGAAAAATGTTTATGAAGGTCACGCTCAATACCTTCCGCTGGACCATCTCGCACGTGGAGGTCAGCTTGATCCACCACCATCATATTTGAAGGTAAGTGACTGGATTCAAGCTTGGAGGGCGAATGGAGAGGAACCTCCTCATGGTATGAAGAGGCTATCGATCTTTCACGAGCTTCCTTATTAGGGAAAGTTACAAATCAATCATCTCTTGGATCCCATGCATATCTTCAAGAATGTGGGGGCTACTATTTGGGCACACTTGGTTGGTTCCAAAGACTCGAGAGGAGTGCGAGAAGACTTGCATGCTATGAATAGGATGTCTCATTTGTGGCCCCAAGTGCATGCTTCGGGAAAAGTTGTCCTCCCGAAAGCAACGTGGATCCTCTTTACGAGGGAGGAGGCAGCGGTCAAGGCAGACATTGCCTCTTTTCAAACACCGACAGGGTACATGCATTGCTTGAAAGGAGCATTTTCAAAGGACAATAAGCTTAGTGGGCTTAAGTCCCATGATTGGCACAAGGTCTTACAGGTATTCTAAGCTGTAGAATTAATGTACCGATAATCGTGATGCATTAGCGTAATTATGATTATGTTATATTGTTGACATGACTTCTTTGTTACTTTGATAGTTCATCCTCAATTACAATAAAAGGGTGCTTACAAGAAGATGTTAGAAATGCTATATTCAAGATCAGTGGTATTGTGAGGTATGCTTACTATAAAATCGCATTGATTGCATTTTCTTCAATTTAACCTGAATAATCTATAGATTGATTATGAATATATCTTACATGGACATGTGAAATAGGTGGATATCTCAAAAAGAGATCTCCATATCGAGCATCGAGAAGGCTAGGGTGGAATCCATCGAAGCCCTATGCTTGCTTGAGAAGCACTTTCCCTCGAGCATTATGACAACTCAAGTCCACTTGCTTGTGCACATAGTTGATGAGGTGGCTATTGCAAGTACCGTTCATAGTCGATGGATGTTTTTTCTCGAGCGGTTTATGAAAACTTTGAAGGGATTTGTAAGACAAAGAGCAAGACCAGAAGCAAGCATGGCAGAGGGATGGCTTGTGCAAGAGTCATTAGTATATATCACGGAGTTTCTTGCATCCACGAATCCCGATATGCCGCAAGCTTGGCATAACAAGGATGACGATCACATCGTTGGCGAGGTTCCCCAAGGAAAAGGGATTGAAAGAAAGATGAGCGAAGAGCAAATGGAGAAATTCAATAAGTTTTGTATCCTCAATAGCCCTGAGATGCAGAAGTGGATTGAGAGATATGAAGTGGCCAAAGCAGAAAGAATAAATGCAAGGACGAGATTCAGAGTAATGTACAGGCGATCGCAACCATATCCATGGGATCTGGCTCTTCTCCCCACTCACATGTCACTTGATTGGCTACAACTAGCTCTATGTAAAGCCGAACGCGATGGAGAGACAATAAATGAGCGCGAGCAAGAGTTATCATTTGGATGTATGATGCATGTAAGTTTCTTACCTCTTGACGTATTTAAGTAATTATTTGTGGCAATATACGCTATAAAATAGATGCATCTTCATTGTTTTAATGATGCTCTTTTACAGTACAAAAAGTAAAGTGCATTATGGTCATATGGACAACATTTTTGCATGGAACGCATCGATTCAAAGAGAGTCACGTATGATTGTGGAGTCATGTCTAACTTCACACAAGATAGCCGATCAAGTGCTTCGGATACCAATCTTCTCTCCTCACAGTTGGATTATTGTGGAACCATAGGCGAAATCTATGAAGTTGATTTCAGACGATTTAGTATTTTCATTATTTAGTATTTTCATTCTTGATGTAAAATGGTTTAGAACTATTTACAATGGTCCCCATTCGACAGTGAGAAAAGATAGTAGCGGTTTCTTTACAATAGACTCCACCAAACATTGGACCGATGAAAGTGATACTTTTGTTCTTCCCGAGCACTGTGAGCAGGTGCATACTAATGATTTAATTAATCGAAGCTTTTGTTTTTAAAGATCCATTGATACATGTACTTAAGCATAATTTCATATATATAATTGATGACATTTGGCACCCATCTTCAATATAGATGGTTTTTCATCCGGATTGTTCTGATCCAAGATGGTGGTACGTGATCCAAGTTGCACCACGAAGTAAGTAAATTTTTGAAGATAGAGATGTGGATATGGAGATGCCACTACCAATGTCGGATCCAATTGATCCCAATGAATCTAGCGAAGAAGATGAAGATCACAATATGAGCCAAGAGGAAGATGTGCATAATGACAATGCCTCTCAAAACTACCACCTAATCCAAGAATCTAACTTCTATCATCCAGTTACACCTAACTTTTTTCCAACACTTGACAATCCATCCCTTGAGGACTATCAAGTTGCTAAATCCATTTTCCCTGCTCTCCCTCCACTTTCCACCAACATCCCTACTTCTACCTTCTCAAATTCATGACTTGCTTCCACCTCAAGCTTTTCCCCTATAACCTCTTCCTCTCCCCCAAGACCACATATTCCTCATATCTCCCTTGAGTTTTCAATGGAAGCCACCATTAGTGATTCCATCAATGAGCTTAAAGAATTGGATAATCCAAATCGCACACCCACACGAGAGTTATAGCAGGATAAAGATAGGATTCCCATGCCTGGTAATCCCATTGGTGATTTTTGGAGGCAATACCTAGACATGCAGTCAAGAGGAGGATGGGACCTCTCTGAAATTTCAATGAGTATCCGCCAAGCGCAAATCACTCTAGACGTCAACAACAAATTGGAGCCATAGCCTGCTGCTTGGCATAAACCAAATCTATTCAACAAAAAGTACCTCCTTGAGTACTTACAAGATCCATCTTCCTTCACACATCCTACATTTGATGTGGTACCCCGTCACTACTGGTGGGATGCCAATCATCATGATCTAGATAGTGTAGATGCACTTCGAAATTGGCCGTTAATCAATAGAAACTCCAAGATCAAATGGACAAGCTAGGAAACACTCATCAGAGCCTTGGACAAGCATACATCAATTATGCAAGGCTTATGACCATTTGCCCACCAACCTTAGCTTCAATCCAAATCAACAGATAGATGCTCAAACAACAAGTCACCTCTTTCAAAGAGCCATATCAGGGCGTTATGTGTGTTTGTTCGAAGAAATGGTTGACAATGGCTTCTTAAAAACTGAGCAAGCAATCTACAATGTTCGTGGATTATAGGGAAAAGATCGACAACAAGCTCGCTCCATATATCACCGATGCCATCTTTACCATACTCATTGGGTAAAAACAGGTGCAACACAACATCATCTGTAGACTCAACCATAACTCGACGGGTAATCAAATCGGTCCACAGTAGTTGTTAACCCGGTGGCAACAAGGGCCAAAAGTGCAGTCTAGGAGGACAATGATGAGAGCATTGTGTGTGTAGAGTAGTGGCAAAGCTCTGCTTGTAATATCTTGAGCCTGAAAGATGGTATGATGAATCTTAAAGGATGAGGATAGCCAAAATCCTCTCTAGAAAAGATCCAATCATACTTGCAAAATCAGGATCTAGAGAGAGAAATACTAAATCTAGAGAGAGAGACTAAAAGCCTACACTTTTTGAGGTCCCCCCACTTTGTGTAGGGACCCGAAGGTCCCCCCACTTTGTGTAGAGACCCAAAAGGTCTCCCCCAAATGTGGAGGGACTTGTCCAAAAGGTCTCCTACAAAAGAGGTCCCACCACGGAGGTACCTAGGGATTGTGTAGAGACCATGTATAAATATCTCTCAATGAAATGAAGCTCCCACTCTTTGGGATTCAGTGTTCAAGCTCACTATTGTGTTCATGTGATTGATCTCCATTGCGTCCATGCTCTCTTACACTATCGTGTTCTAGCACGCCCTTACCTTTGCACTCCCTACCCTCCTCCTCCTCCCTCCTCCTCCCTCCTCCTCCTCCTCCTCCTTCTCCATCTCCTCCTCCCTCCTCCCTCTTCCTCCTCCTTCTCCCTCTTCCTCCACCCTCCTCCTCCTCCCTCCTCCCTCTTCCTCCACCCTCCTCCTTCTCTCTCTTCCTCCACCCTCCTCCTCCTCCTCCCTCCTCCCTCTTCCTCCACCCTCCTCCTCCTTCTCCCTCCTCCTCCCTTCTCCTCCTCCCTCCTCCTTGACACTCCTCCCTCTTCCTCTTCCTTCCTTGTCCCTCCTCCTCAACCCTTACCCCTCGAATCCGCAAAGGAGACTAGCTCTCCACTCCTCAACATTGGACTCCTCCTAAACCTTACAACCCCCTCTGAACCCTAGAACTCCTAGATAGCTCTCTCAACCGTGTCCCCTTTTCGAACCCTGAAATCCCCTTCTAAACCCTTGAATTCCAATGGAGGCGAGAGTCTCCATCAATCGTTATGATCAAGCCCTCTTTCTCACCCATGCATGAGATTTGCTTTCAACACATTAGCCTACACCTCTCATCAGAATACGAATCAAGGACCTATGCTACAACGAGCAACGACACGACTGTAGGTGACCAACACCCTCGAAACTTGCACTTGGGAGAAACAGGGACAACAATGGTTCTCAATGTTGAGCCCCTCCCTGTCCTCTTCGACATGATACCAATTGCTCTTCATCTCCTCATAGACATTCTCCATGTGATCCCTATGAGAGAGAGTGTACATATTGCTGCCTTCCACACCATGGAAGTCATACAAGAGTCAGGGAGGACCGTGTTTGGCCATATGTATTCGCCCCGCATTTGAGTCATCCCATTGGAACACCGAGGGAACACCTTCTAGTCAATGTCAGTTTGTATGATTGGGTGAACCATGAATTTGATTTGGTAGTCAAGGCCAAGGCCAAGGGGTAGTGGGACAACTACAAGGCCGAGCTACGGAATAGATCTTGGCTTTTCCCAAGCCCAACCACCCAAAACCTGCTTGCTTATTTCACCCATCTCCTTTGCCATGTTGAGAAAGCTCTTGGGCATCACCATCACTGAGGCCACACCAATGTGGGAAAATATTCTTGACATCTACCAAAACCCCATTACTAAGCAGACTGAGTTAGAGGTATCACGCAAGTTCCTAAAGTATAAGTTTTATCATCTTAGCATCATCGACTTAGTTGTCATGCACGTGATCGAGAAATGGAAGGGGGCATGGTACCTATATCTCAAAAAGGTCCCCATTGGCATTAATGCTTTACATCCGCGCCCCAAGGTCATATTTTTCAGCCCAAACCTACTCGCTCTTTATGTTTTTTGGGACCCTTTTACCCACGCAGTATGCAAAACAGGTTTCACAGCAATCTCGCATTTATAGTTTTAAAGTATCCATAAGTGTTATACACATAATAACTTTTTGTTGGTATCAGAGCATAGGTCTAGACTCCTAGATTAGTTATATGTATGCCTTAGGAGCTCATGTTTTCTCCAAAGCTAGTTTTAGTTTTAGATTGAGCAGTTTTTCTTGAGTGTTCTCTGTGAGACAAGTTTCCATCCATTGGTTTCCGCTCATTTCAATTCTTCTTATGAGAAATTCATGAGAGAGGTGTCTCATGAGGTGTGAGCAAGGCAAGCTCAGTTCTTGAAAAAGAGAGAAAGATCCTCAAGGTTCTCTGAGAAGAAGCTTCAACCAGCATCCTCAACAAATGAATGGATTTCCTGTGTGAGGAATGTTGCAAGGCAATTCTCCTTGGTTGGCGATTTTAGCCTCCTTGTTGCCATTCCTCCCTCAGCCACCACTAAGTCCAACCTCCACAAAGTTTGAGTGGCTGTCCATGCAAACCAACAAGCAATCAGCATCTACGAAGGCTCCATAGACGAGCCTCATCACTCGATGACTAGAGGATGCCTCTAACGAGCTGCTCCTCAGCCTCTCCTTCAACTCAGACCAACCAACTTCAATGACTAAGGCTCCAACAGCCAGCCCGCTCTAGCAAAACGAACTCTGGGTGGCAAGGGACCTCCACACATCTCCCTAGGTGCATCTAAGCATAGACGGATTCTCAGCCTTTCCTTCACGGATCTCCTTGTGAGCACATATTTCCTCCACAGGCCTCTAGAATGGGCCAACGGGCCACCTTCATCAACAGCCTACTTTGGAGCGGCCTCTCTGTCTACAAATCTCAGAACCGACAGCACTAGCGCCAAAACGGGCTCCTTCCATCAATTTCTTCACTCCACATAAGCCCATTGCAATTCTTAATCATTCTCTTTCGCCAGAGCAGAGTAGCAATGTATTCTACAAAGTCTCCCCGTTGAGTAGGGTGATCTGCGTAGAAACGATCCCAGGCGAATCGACTGTTACCGAGGATGCAGAATCAACGAAGCCAGAGGCCAATGCTAGATGATCAACAAAGAGTAGAACATTAAAAGATTTGCAGAAAGAAGATGTTTGGATGCAGTTGAAGAATCTCAACCAAAGGCGGACATAAGCTGATCTTCCACGGCACTTGACCTACGAGTGGCTCCCGGCATCTTCATGAGCTTTAGATCTGCAACAGCTGCCTCCTACGTGCTCTCTAAGCCTTCCTGGCCAATTTCATTGCCGCTTCGACGCCATCACACTCCTCGCTTCAGAGTTTTCTTCAAAGTCTTCTAAGTTCTTACCACGTGGCAGTTATAACCAGTGTTAGTTAGAAGTACCCTTGGTTTAGTCTCTGTTCTTACTAAGGTTAGTTTAACCTTACCTTGGTCAATGGTCAAGTAACTCACAATAACCATGGTTAGGGGTAGGATTAGTTAAGTTGTCACGTACTGGTTGGAGGATACACATGTGTGAGAGAATGATGTAGAATTAGAGAAGTATTGACCCTCCAAATGGGGTGGAAGGAGTGCCCACGTGAGTGTACTTTTGCTATTGACAACACTGCAATGCTCATGCCATCCCCAAACCACATATGAATGCATAATGGCTCATACACACATTCCATGCATACGAGAGGTCACAACCTCTCATGCCTCCCCTTAGGCATACCCCATTATTCTACCCTTAGCCTATGACTCTTTTATGCCTACCATTTATTAATGCATACCCATGCATTCCTACCCATTCCTATCCTAGGACCTACATGTGTGAGTGCTCCATATATATTAATTAGTCAACATATTCAATACATTATCCATATGGCATTTGGCCATTTAAACCTACCTAGCCTACCTTCTAATTATTACATTTGATCATGCTAGCCTAATACATTCTAGACTACAAAATCATGTTGTTACATGCCCTCTTGCTTGGGACATAGATGTCCTCATCTATTAGGTATTCTCCTTTGTCTTCATGGTCTTTAGCACTCATTAGGTTCCTGTATAAACTTCCATACAACAACTTCAATCTTTCATCTTCATATTTGGTACTCTTGCCAAACAAATCCAACATTAGTATGTTCCTTTAAAGCCAATTTTCAAATAAATCAATAAGAAAGGCATAGTACTTATCTTTCACGTTGTGTCGTCCATATACTCCTTTGCTTTGGACATTCCTACAAAGACTAATTCAACTTTATCCATTAGGGTTAGTAGGAATCCATTTTTGTTCTACTTTTCCTTTCCAATAGGATACCATTTCCTAATCTATCTCTCTCATATGCATGCATGCATTGGTCCAAGTTCCAAGTGACCAGTTTGGAACCATTAGTTTTAAGTTGATCAGACCCAAAACTTACAAAATAGGCCTAACTTACAAGATCAAGATCACCAGATCTTACTTGAGTACTCATTCTAGACCACTAGGTTTAATTGTGGATCCACCCATAGTCATGCGTCCATGACTTACCGATTACTTGAGATCTCTCTAAGGTCACCAGACCTAAGGTCACCATACCTTACTAAGCGCTTACATATCCACGACCTATGGCCATGTATAGCACCCTCTTGCTTGGGAAGAGCAGTACTACCTTGGCTCATCAACCCAACCTAAGAGAATAACTTAACCATCTCTAGGTTTCTAACTTCAAGACTCTTGGCACCATGGATGCCTTCCAAAGAATCCTTATCGAGTGTCTCTATATGATACCATTGTGTACATTTCCAAAGTAATAGTTGTGCACATGCTCCATTCTTGAGTTTTTCCTTTTTTTACGTATGATCCTACATGCAAATGCATTTATTACTTCATTATCCTACATGCAAATGCAATATTAATTCATTCTTTGTCCTAAATGCTCATCTTGAGTTTAAGTAGATCAATCTTTTGACCCTTGTCATCACCATGCAATTGTGTATTCCATTCTTTTCTAGATGATGAGTCACTTTTGTAGCCTTCATTCGAGTTTCCTCCACTTTTTAATAGTCTTTTGTAGCAGTCCCCTCCTTGCTAATTGTGAAGTGACCATGCTTCACTCAAAACGCTTCGATTTCCAAATTTTTAACTACCATGCCCTTCTCTCTATTATCTTCTCTTCCTTTTTCCCTTTATTTTCTCAATAATCTCCCTTTTTTTAAAAAAAAATGTTGTCTTTTATTTTATTTTTTGACCCCTTCTTTTTTTTTTCTAACCTTTTCTTTAAATAGTATCTAATCTCTATTCTTAAATCAATTTCTCTATAGCTTAGCTTCTACTCTTTATATTCTTTCAATTTTTCATTTTTCTTTTAAGCTTTATTTTTTTAAAACTTCTTTTTATTCTTTTTTTTTTCTTCTTATTTTCTCCATTTTGTTTTTATATTTTATCTTTATCTTTTTTTTAAATGTTTTAATAAATAAAATTGCAAGGTAAGGAGGGGGAAAAAGGAAAAAAAGACAAAGGGGTCCTTCGAAGTTAGAGGAGAGAGGGGTTTTTTTTTTAATTCCGATTAAGGTGGGGGGAAAATTTGAATGGTGGCAAGGGGGAAAATGAGGAACTAGAGGGACTGAGGGAAAGGGAACTAACTAAGGAGAAGGGAGGGGGGGTTTGAAATACGAGGGGAGGGATTTCGAAATGCAAAGGGGGAGGGCAATTAAACAATGTAATGAGGGAGTAAGTAATGATGAGGGGGGGAAGTTCGAAATGGTAAGTAATGATGAAGGGGGGGGACATTTAACGTGAATTGCAGCAAGGGGGGGCAGAGGCGGCTAAGGCGCTAGTGAGGCGCAGGGTACAAGTTAAAGAGCCGACACGTGGCGACGGCTAACGGGGAAACAGGATTGATGGTGGTGGGACAACTGTAGCAGAGGATCTAGGGACGTGGCAGAGGCAACTAGTAAGGGTAGCACGTGGCAGCTGCAAGGGTTGGCAGTGGCTCCCAGGCGCGGGTCGTGGACTGTGATGTACTTCGCGGCGCTGCGTACCACACGCCATGCGGCTAAGGCCTGTGCACAAGGCCTTCCCAAAAGGCCTACACAAGGCATTATATAAAGGCTTCCCACGTCGGGGACTACGCCCGACGGGGGTAGTTAATGCAGCCCGCGGACTACACAGGGGCCCTGAAGGCCTGTGATTGGCGGCGCAAGGCCGGTTCCCCACAAATAAAAAAAATTTGCCTATCGACAAAAAAGAAAGCAACTTTCAGAGAGGGAAAAGGAAGCCCCCTAGTGATTTCTTGATGGGTGAATCTTGATTCTCTTCGATGACTTCACGCCGATGTCAGTGACTATTGCAACTTCCACATGGCAGGCTCTCACAGTCAGAGGATCTTGGCTCTAATACCACTTGTCACGTACCGGTTGGTGGAGGATGCACATGTGTGAGAGAATGATGCAAAATTAGAGAAGTATTGGCCCTCCAAATGGGGTGGAAGGAGTGCCAACGTGAGTGTACTTTTGCTATTGACAACTCTACAATGCTCATGCCATCCACAAACCACATATGAATGCATAATGGCTTATACACTCATTCCATGCATACGAGAGGTCACAACCTCTCATGCCTCTTGGGATCCATCCCTTGGGCATACCCCATTATTCTACCCTTAGTCTATGACTCTTTTATGCCTACCATTTATTAATGCATACCCATGCATTCCTACCCATTCCTATCCTAGGACCAACATGTGTGAGTGCTCCATATATATTAATCAATTAACATATCCAATACATTATCCATATGGCATTTGGCCATTTAAACCTACCTAGCCTACTTCTAATTATTACATTTGATCATGCTAGCCTAATACATTCTAGACTACAAAATCGTATCGTGACATAAGTGCCACCTAAGCACATAGCCCCTACCAAGCACAGTTTGTAAGCAGCATGTGAATCCATATGCCACATCATCAATAACTCCTTTTTTATCAAAACTTTAACAATCCATAACTTCCAATCCATGAAGAATTTGGACATGCTCCAAAAAGGAAAAGTGATCGCCTTTTCGAGCTCTATGCGGCTGTCAAGTCAGAATCATTGTTAGCAATTAGACACTGCCATTGAAGCAAAACGAAGCTCATGGTAAGACCTTTGCAACAAATGGAAAAGCAATGCATAAATGCACAATGCATGCGAAAAGCACAAGTACATGAGATGACCATAGCAATTAGACACTGCCATTGAAGCAAAACGAAGCTCATGGTAAGACCTTTGCAACAAATGGAAAAGCAATGCATAAATGCACAATGCATGTGAAAAGCACAAGTACACGAGATAACCATAGCACAAAACATGGCATCCACAATAAAGCATTAAGGCACATGAAAGAACAAAGCATCATGCATCAAGCTACATCAGAACACCATCGACAACATGTATTGAAAAGTGAAAGCCTTTCCAACTTTAACCCAAATGTTTGTAAATCAAACCTGACGACTTAAGAGTAGCTATGAAAGCACTCAGGGGAGGTATTGACATGTAAAAACCACACTTGATCACCTTAAGTAGCAATGCATGCACTAAGGGGAGGTGATGGATTTGTAACTCACATATGACCACCTTGTGGTAGCCAATGGATCATGGTACCAAGGGGAGGTGTTGAGATATGGTGCCATGAGCACATAATTAGAGGCTAAGGTATGGTATGGGAATGTATTAAAGTAGCCACCCTAGGATGTGGACTACATGATGTGGAGATGTGGATCAAGGATATCCACAAGGAGAGATGTGGATCAGAGGATCCCACAAGTGTTGACTATTCAAAGGGCACTCTCTATATAAGAGGCCTATCATGTATTATTGAAGAGAGAAATGCACACTCACTCAAGATTCTGTTTATGAGTCCAAGCTAATCTATCTTGGAACCTAATTGACTTGAGGTACATGTCATGAGCACTGTCTTCATCATGTTTCCACATAGGTTCCATCCACCTTAGAGCGCTCCATAGATCTTGAGGCACGCATGTTTTCTAAAACTTGACCTTAAAAACTTTAGGTAAAACTCAAAGTCATAGGTGTGAGTTCCAATCCATAATAGTTTCAAGTTTTTGCAATACATAAGCTATTATGGGTAATAATAAAAACGCCAAAACACATTATCAATGCCTTAGAATAATCCTAGGAAGTGGCTAAGTTAAGATGACATAGGGACATTCTTCTATCCTTCTACCAAACTATGGCAATCATGCAAGAATGAAGGGATAGTGGTAGCTTAGATGGTTGGGTGTATGCCCACCTGAGCTGGCTACTCACGTTCAAATCCCTTGGGATGCCCCTACTGCCTGTAAGTAGAGGCCACAAGTGAATGCCCCCTTGTAGATGGCCATGTGTGTGTGAGTTGGGGGGGGGGGCGAATGAATGGACACTGATGTGTTCAGAGCCCTGCTCAAGAGGATAAGTTGGATGGCACCAACGATTCTCTTTGGAGCTTTATGATTAAGAATCTTTTGGTCTCAAAAAGACCTTGGGATTTCATGATAGGTGATGACGCCTGTGCTAGAGCTATACTCCTCTACAATAAGGAGTTGGTCGAGGTATTATGTACCCTTGAGAATTATGCACTCAATGGTTCGATTAACAACAGTGATAGCTATCCATTACTACTCGCTATAGCCTTTGTTGAGATGAACTAGTTAGCAATTTAAAAATAGCATGGCAAATCCAAATCACGCAAAATCAATGGTTTATATGCAAAACACACATCAATTATTTGAATTGAACGCATGGCCATTGGATTTTTTTGGTCTGTATATTTAGATGCACACATACAGAGATGGAAAAGCACGAAAAGCAATGTAAGGGACTCCCAAGTCTTTGCACATAACCTCTAAGAAAATGCGATTTGACAACCCGTCTTTAAAAAAAAGAAAAGTTTTTTGTCCACATCATCACTCATCCCTGTCCTATCTAGAACTGATCGAAAACACACACACACACTTTTTTTTTTAGTAATGAAAACACACACACACACACACACACACGTGGTAGTTGAAATTAAATTTGACACCCTCTCTAATTGGTTGCACATTACTAATTAAGAGGATTTGCTTTCTTTTTCAGAAATTGAATTTAGGCTTAAACCCTATACCCTCAGAAAGAAGGGGTGATTTCTGGACGCTTCCACGCTCTCTGTTTCGAATTCTGTTGATCTCTCTCTCTCTTTCTCTGTGTCTGTCTTTCGCGTGATCAATCAAGCCTCGGATTGCTTCCAAATTGATGTATTTTGTGCCGGATTAAAATCCTTCCTCCGATCGACACCATGTATCGAGCGTCCTCAACTTTCTCCTCCGCCATCAGGTTTTCACCTCTCCTCATCCTTGAGCACTGCGAAATACCAGACGTTCCATGTGGCTAATATTTTGAGATACAATGGACTGTGGTTAGTTTAACACTGAGGTGGCATTCTTACCGTTTCGAATTTGGTGTTGGATCCTTTGATCTCTAGGCGCCTCATCGAGGACAGTGTCTTGTCCTCTACAAACTCCATTATTGACAGCTACCTGTTTCGTCATCAGCCTAGCTAGTTCTTTAGTTGACGTTCTTGTATATATTATTGTATGCTTTTAACAAAAGTAAAATTTATTCTTCATAGTGAACCTTTTTTTAATTTGATCTCCTGGGTTGTTTCTGTATTTGCAGGCGAGGCATGCGAGTTCATGTATGCTTCTTTCCCTCAATTTGGCAACTTTTAGTGGCTTTCCCCCCCTGAAACGCTATCTATTTGTATAGGAATCACAATAATGTCAACGAAGCTTCCTAGACTTTTTCTAGCGCCTTACGCTCTTATGAATCAACATCCAGGACATTAGACGCTTCAACTGGGTTAGAAACTATGCAGCAAAGGAGATCAGATTTGGTATTGAGGCTCGAGCTGTCATGCTTCAAGGAGTGGAGCAGCTCGCTGATGCTGTGAAAGTTACCATGGGTCCAAAGGTAGAGCGCGATCAGTTATCCTTTTCACATAATTATATGCAGTCTACTGTACGTCAGAACGTGCAAACTTCTGTTGGCTTGCAGCTTTTGACATGGGAGGAGCTTTTGTTGTCAGGGACGGAATGTGGTTATTGAGCAAAGTTTTGGATCACCAAAAGTAACCAAGGATGGAGTTACTGTAGCCAAGAGTATTGAATTTAAAGATAAAGTGAAGAATCTGGGGGCTAGTTTGGTAAAGCAGGTTGCAAATGCAACTAATGACGCTGCTGGTGATGGTGAGTTTGATTAAAGCAAGATCTATATGCTGCAGGCATGTTGAGACGGGGGGTTGTGTTATTTCTGTTGTCGGAGCTCTGTTTTAGCAGTTAAACAGGATTACCAGTCAAATGAAATGAATGCAGTATGTCTCACAGTTTGATAAACTCATAGTAAGAGCAAAGCACGTCTTTTATTATTCCATCGTTTTGCAAATTGTGGCTGGTATATGCTATTCCTTTGTATGCAATGGTGGAGTGAAAGTTACCCTGGGAGGTGGAAAAGCTGCTCCCAACTTCCAAACTCTCATGTGCATGAGCATTGAAGAGCTTGCATGCATTTACTTAGACTAGCCTGTTTGCTGGAGCCTCGATAAGGGATTGCCCGTCAGCTTGTCTGTTCTTGAATACTTGTTTCTTTTGTGGCCCTGGATATATTTTTCTGATATTGATTGGTTGTGAAATGAGCAGGAACAACTTGTGCCACCATCCTCACAAGAGCTATTTTTACTGAAGGATGTAAGTCAGTAGCAGCTGGAATGAATGCAATGGATTTACGGCGGGGCATCAACATGGCAGTTGATGCTGTTGTAAATTACTTGAAAAGTAGGGCCAAGATGATAAGCACGTCAGAGGAAATTGCCCAGGTATGAAGGGAAGAGCTGGTAGTGTGCAGGGAAAGCAAGGGGGCAGAGTACATACTGTTGTGTATCTTCTGCTGAAATACAGATATATCGATAGGCTTGCATGCATGGGGAAACAGGTATACACATGTGCATGTGCATACACACCGAAGCACTGAAACAAATAGCCATTTGTGGTTCAAACCTGGCTGATCTCACTACTAAGATAATTAGATTCACATAAACCACAAAGGGGAGAGCTAGCTGGTTACCTTTTACCTATATTATCCTAGAGCCTCACCAAGGTGGTTAACATCCTAGAGGGTATGCCTTCTGTGTTGCAGAATACCTAATATATGTCTCTGAATCTCCCTAGAATGAGCCATATGAGGTCCTTAGCCTTTTTTTTCGGTCCAAGGTGTCTTTATCCATTGGACACTATTTTAAGGATCACAACTAAGACAATCATACCAAGCTATTCTAGCTGTTCACGTCACGGCTCTTCAAACACCAAAAAGATTTTATTTATCCTTTTTTGATTGCATAACGGTGGTTTGTTACTTTATTCTATGTTTGTGGTATATGTGCTTGCTTGATTTGAACTTATGATTTATATATTTTCTTGCAATGTTCAGGTAGCTACTAGATGGAAAAGCACGTAGTACATAGTATTGGACCCTAACTTTGTGGTTATTTAGATAGTAACCTTTCAGGAAAGTTCAAATATCACTTTCAATTGGAGAACAAGTTGAGATAATATCCTTATTGGGGAGGGCAACCGCACCCAACTTCAGTCCTGATTTTTACCAACATTAAGTTGCAAAGATGAGTCTTTGCAGTCTAAACTTATGTAGTGGTCAATTTGGCATTCGTTTCTGATAATTATAAGATTTATTATGTTTAACAACTACAATTAATGCAATGCCACATGCCAACATGTAATTAAAAACGACTTTTTAATTTAATAATATAAAGACAGCTCTAGAGAGAGAATAGGGAAGAAGGAGAGAAAGAAAAGACAGAAATAAATTTTATTAAAGTCTGCTAAAGACCGATGGGTCTATGCGACTGATAGAAAACGTGATACAATGAGCAAAAGGGTGGAGCTACTAAGCGAGCATCCTAACCCATGATAGAATTGTATAGACATAGTCATCTCTGGCATCATCATCCACATAATAGATGCAATTTGATCCAGTGCAATACAATACAATGCAGCATACACAAGGAAAGCATAAGGCATCAAGGTACATGCGATGACGGATTGGGCAGTGTAGGCAAGAAGCTCGTGATAGATCGCTGTCTGTTGTTTGGAGGAGTATCCCATCGTGCCCTTTTGGTGGCTACTCTACGCTTGACAAGTGCCACAGTAACCCCTTTCAGGCATATCCCAGGTCTGAAAATAGATGAAATGTCAGCTATTATATTTTGTGCGTCTGTCCTCTATGTCGCGTCTTGGCCTTTGGGTCTCTACCTCTCTTGCTATCTATAGTCGGGGGGCAGTGTGCTCTGGGAGGAAGAACTCTGTGATCATGCTTTGGACTGGGCCAGACAAGGCCTCCCGCCCTTGTCTTCGTGACCTTATGAGACACTCTCTATGTCGAACCGCCTCGTCCGTGAAGGTCGCAAGGCTATAGTTACCAGGGAACGGCGTTCTGACATCTGGAACGTCTGGAACGCCGTTCCAAGAAGCACGGCCCTAGAACGTCCATTTTTGTTTTTTGTGTGCTCTTTGAAAGTTTCAAATGAGTATTTTAGAGCTTATATAGAAAGTTTAAAGCTGGAAAATGTAAGTTTCTTTTATTTTCTAACATAGTTTTATGTCATATGATGACGTGGTGTTCCGGTTCCCGTTCCCTCCGTTCCGACACCCGAATTTTCGGAACATTCCCGTTCCTTGGTAACTATGGGCAAGGCACCTCTGATCTGGGTATGAGAGAAGTCTGGAAAGGCCCTCGAACCTGTCTCTGAAAAGGCAGTGGTATCACACATGTATCTCGTAGTAGACTAGGCAATGGAAGGCGAAGTGTTCCTCTGACTTGACCTCATATTGCTCACATAATGTGTAGATACGGCTCTGCCTGTGAATCTTGACCACTCTCGATACGGAGTCGATGCAATGACACACAGAACTGTCCAATGGCAATCCTGAGTGAGTGTGGCATGTGGATGTGGGTGTACCTTGGTGGGACAATGGAACCCTCCTCGAAGATACTTAGGCAATGGTCCTGGTAGAAACTGAGCTTCTTGTGAAGCTCTGCCTGTGCCAACCAGGTGTTGAATGTGTGTAACTATAAAAGATCCTCACGGATGATTGGATTGAACTTGTTGCCGCAAAACAGGATGTTAGAAAAGAAGAGAGAATCACTCAATCCTCCACCCAAGATCTCTCCAACTCTCACACACTCAACTTAGATAGGTGATCACAGATGCAACAAACACACACTCAGAAATAAATATAGACGGAGAGAGAGAGTATATTCATCCACCGGATGGTGGGCCAGCAAAGTGCTGGAGAAAACTGATGGACTCTCTCTCACAAACTGCACCAGATCTGAGTGCTAAACATAGCCTTGGAGAAGGGCTTTCAGTATTGCACTGGATCATCTATCTGAGTTGAGTGTGTGAGAGTTGGAGAGATCTTGGGTGGAGGATTGAGTGATTCTGTCTTCTTTTCTAACATGGTATCAGAGCCCAAGTAGGAGGCTCATAGGTGTGGGAGCCTGAAGGCAGGGACCTTGCTGAAGGACGACCCTGATTCAGAAGCTCTTGGGAATCGACTTCCACGACTGGAGGATTGTGCCCTTGTGAGAAGGAGGGTGACTCAGGTTCAGTCAGGTGTGTTTAAAGTTCGCAGTCCAGGTTATTTGGAGATGTGCTTTTGTTGTAGACCTTGCCAAAGGAAGGTCGGGTTGAAACAGACCCTCAGAGCATGGTGCCTGGAAGACTCCAGGTTGTTCACTCATTATGAGGGGGACAACTGGAAGATCGTGACGGCTGGATTGCTCGAGTTAGAAGGCAGGAATGTGACGGAAGATGGTGGTGCCAGGAGGTGCTACCAAAGATGGACCTGTGTACCAGGATGGTGTGCGGAAGCGGAACCAGACGTGGTGGAGCAGGAGCCACTAGATGAAAAGCCAGGAAAATATTTTGACATCGAAAAGTTCGAGAGGACTACGACCAGAGAGTTACTGGAGCATCTTCATTGACGTGTTGGCATTGGGCTTGGATGTGTCGGTGAGAGGGGGTGTTGGAATGGTCACCTCCCCATCTGTAAGCCCCCATATGAGGAGCGTGGGGGAGGGAGACCTAGGGCAGAAGATGCCCAGAGAAGAGAGAGGGAGGGGGCTGCCACATGGGCAGCACCTCACAGCCAAGAGAGGAGGATCCCTGAAGGAACAGTACGGGACAGCATCGTGGCTGTACGGGACTGTGCAGATCCTTGGAGGCAATGACATCAGCAGGGTGTACGGAACTGTACGGCGCTGGAGAAGGGCCTGGCAGAGGCGCTTGCATGATGGGGTCCTTGGCAAGGTATATGGGCAGGTCTATGGCCTGCAAGCAGGGCTGGCAGGTGGCAGGACAGCAGCAGCAAAGGGGCTGGGCCTTGCATGGAACAAAGGGCCAGCAAAGGGCCCTAAATAGGGCTGGATAGGCAGCAAACCAGCCAACCAACTGGTCGGTTGGTTAGGGCTGCTACAGACCAGCCAGTTGGCCCATTTAGGGCTGGCTGGTCGGTTGGTTCAAGGGGGCCTTGAGCCCTATAAAAGGAGAGACCTCAGGCCTCATTCCATATCCAACATCCAGCAAGTTCAGGAGCAGACAGGAGCAGCCAGAAGCTACTCCCTTGGGCCTTACACTGGGGGTGAAGGAGAGTGGAAGGTGAGCTGCAGACTCAGTTCCAAGGCTGGACCTTGGCTGTCTTCTAGGGCAGCAAGGTGTTGTGATCATCATACCTTCTGGAGCAGCCATTCACAAGCAGGTTGGAGCAGTGGAACAGCTATCTTGGGGCCTACATTCAGGAGGACCAAGGGGACTTGTGTGCTGCAGACAAAGCCTGGCAGGGGCTGCCCACCTAGGCTGATTCACAGGCAGTAAGGTGGAGAAGAACACACTAGACGGAAAGTATACAGACGCTCTAGGTGGAGCACGCGGCCTTGAGTCTAGAGACAGCCAGCAGATAGGAGAAGTACCTTGTGGTAAGATCAGAGGACCACACCATTGGTGGGACTCTCGATCTCTCTCTTTTGTATTGTGTCCAGACTCCATAGCTTTGGACGGAAATATATTATTTTGGTGGTTTTTGTATCTGGCTGGTTCATTGTCTATTGATGAGTCTGCACATCTACTTTATGCACATAAGTTAAGAAGTTTGTGATTCCACAACCCACACCACACTGTGTGAGCTCCTGGGCATTACTATTAGTCTTCTACTGTGCGTACCCTCTGTTGGGTAATTTCTAACACCTCGAACCTGTCTCTGAAAAGGCAGTGGTATTGCACATGTATCTCGTAATAGACTAGGCAATGGAAGGTGAAGTGTTCCTTTGACTTGACCTCATATCGCTCACATAATGTGTAGATATGGCTTTGCCTGTGAATCTTGACCACTCTCGATACGGAGTCGATGTGATGACACACAAAACTGTCCAATGGCAATCCTGAGTGAGTGTGGCAGGTGGATCTGGGTGTACCTTGGTGGGACAATGGAACCCTCCTCGAAGATACGTAGGCAATGGTCCTGGTAGAAACTGAGCTTCTTGTGAAGCTCTACTTGTGCCAACCAGGTCTTGAATGTGTGTAACTGTAAAAGATCCTCACGGATGATTGGATTGAACTTGTTGCCGCGAAACGGGACAAACAGAGCATCGATGCTGTATCGGAAGGGTGGCAACCTGTCTATATGGAACCCTTGTCTCTCAAACCATTCGCATGTGTCCGTATCTGCCTCTCTGATCAGCGTGAGCTGATAATGCCATAGAAGATGCTAGCACCAACCAAGGCAGCTTGTGCCGTCCTGTAGTACATGAGCCATAATCTCGCACGCAGTATAGATTAAGTGATAGTCTAGAATGCTGCGCCTAGCTGCAATGGAGATCCCCGAACTCAGCCTTAATGATTTGGTGGGGAACAGATGGCTTGCTGTGGATCATCCGTGATAACAAGAGAACCTGTAGTCTCTTAACTCGAGTCGACTCGGCCTCGGATAGGTCTGGCCCCCAACAAGGGCTGCCATACATGCCTACAGGTTGGACCAAGGAGTCAAAAAGGAGAACCTTGGTTTGAAAATGTGAGTGGAAGCACTCTCTCCCCAATTGGGCAAGGGAGGCATAACCTTTGCTCAAGTGGGCCTGTATCACCTGTCTCATCGCGAAGATGGGTCTAGAGAATACAACCACCAGGTACATGTATGACGAGACAATCTCAACTAGTGATCTGTCAAAAGTAAACTGCTCTCTATGTGCAACTGCTCTCGAGGTGTTGAAGATCCTAACCTTGGTTTTACCTAGGTTGACTGTATCGATCTCCAAAGGGCAGTGAACAGATAACAACCAGCAAATACTTAATTTACAGCCACTTAGACTTTCCACAGCAAATAAAATCAACTTGAACAGACACCTGAGAGCTAGATCGCCCCTGTCGTGCACCAGACACCAGATTGGCCCTAAACTTAGCGCCCCTTTCGGTATTTCTTTATCTTTTATTCTGAAGACGTGCTACAAGAATTGCACCGCAGTGCATAAGTCCAGGGATAGCCAACTGAATAATCCGATCATAGGCACTTCCGTCCTGCTTTGCAATTACAGAAAAGTCATCCCAGTACATTCCACGGTGGCCCTTCTTCCGAATCTGGCTGAGGGTTCTAACCTGGCAGCTCTGATACCCACTAGGGAGTCCTGGCAGGAGAGAAATCAGCCCTATCTATCTTGGTAGCTCTGAATACCCTGTTGGAAAGGTCACCTCCCCATCTATAAGCCCCCATATGAGGAGAGCTTGGGGGAGGGGGGGTGGGACCTGGGTTCTGAGGGATGGCCACATGGGCAGCAAGATATGTTTAGTAGTTCCTTCTCGTTTCGGTGAACAAAGTCTCGTTTCTTTCCGCGAACTAGATGGCGGTACTCACACGTAACGTGTCCGGCTCGCTCGATAGGCCATGTTTGGATTTGAATCGGAGTTGTCGGCGAAGAGTCTTACACTCATCATCGTACCAGCTCTTACACGGCACGGACCCGAGGCAGTGGATGGTTGGAGCATGTGGTGTACGGGAAGGCGTGAAGGACAACCTTTTGCAGTGAGCAACTAATCAAAGTGGCACGGTGCTCTAGAAGAGGCATGTGGTCAATCTAGGTGAGTAGCGTGCAGAGTCGTTCAGAGTATCTTGATGAGAGGTTGTGATAAAAATGTATGTCATGATAGGTGGTGTAAGTGGGTGGTGTGATGGGTGGCGTGACAGGGCGAGGAGTAAAGAAACCTCGGGTGGAGGTGGTGAAACATAGAAGTCTGTGATATGTGATGTAAAGGCAGGGGATTCCAAGATGTAGTCAACCACAATAGACCCTCCCCCATGTAGAAAGCATGTGAAACCACCAGATGAGGACCATCGCTCGAGACCATTATAGAGAATGAGATCATGTGCCGTACCTAGATCAAGAAGTGCATGTCTATAGGAGGTAACAGGGCCCCGTCTATTAGTGGACACATGATATGCCAGCGTCTGCGAGATCTATGTCGGGAAGTAGAACTGCATCCTCTCAGAAATCTAGCAGTGGCACCTGATGTGCTCTCGTCCTTGCGTTGAAGTCCCCAACTAAGAGAGTATCTCTGCGGCTCAAAAAATCCATAGTATCTTGGTGGATGTATATGGTGACGTCTCAGCATCCTCCCGTACTGCCTTGGCAAAGTGTGATGAGGTATTTGTACTCGGCGGTCCTTCAAAGGTGAGACTTTTGTGGTAGAAGCCTCAACTATGTGTGGACTGTTATTTCCCTTGGTCCCCTCTATTTTCCTTGGTGTATTTTGTTATACACACACACACACACGCACGCACGCACGCACGCACGCACACACGCACGCGAATTGATCTATACAAGACTGCCACTCCTTCTGAACCATGTACTCCATCTGTCTCCCTCGTCTCCTCCTTGTAGGCCGACTCCCAAGTGTATCCACAGACTATCGGTAGTGGACGCTCTCGGGCTCTGATGTGTGTATAGAAAACTTTGTCTCATCGTGTGTAGGACTACGAGAAATTCCCAGGCTTTGACCATATGGTACCATTACAGTTCCAAATGGTGCAGGCGAGGATCTCGGGGTCTTGCTTCTCATAGACCTCGCCTCCCTATGTGGGAGGACGGTTAGGTGACTGGTGGGGTCTGTTGATGACATGTCCGTCCCGCACTACATTCCATTTCTGAGATGCCTGAATAAAGGTGCCCCTGTCCTAGTCTTTCTAAAATTTCAGATGGTGGTAAGAATGCATCTATATATGTGGGAGTGCTTGTACATGGTGATGCTGTGCATTAACAACTCCATGCATCGTGTGAATAGGGTTATGTAATATCTACTTACATTTGCAGTTCATGCCATGTCTAGCAGTTCTTACTCACTTTCACAGGTCAAAGACATAAAGATTACAAGGTGAGCGTTGAAGGTAGAAGAGTGTGGAAGGATTGAGGCACACTTCAAATGTCTCATTGCCTATATATAGTGTCCCTATAGTATAGATTGGCCTATTGGCATGGTGAGGACCAAGAATACACACATACTTGAGCATCCATTTATACAAAGGTCTTTGTACCAAGGTGAAGGGTAGACTCGGCCTTGACAAAGGCTAGCACTAAGCACTAAAGGAGAAGGGTAATCAATTCTCATCATTCAAGCTACACTGCTTGTGAAGACTGCATGATTTCACTTGGTCTCTTCCAAACGAGCAATTCTAAGCAAAAAATGCTTAGATAATCTAGTTGATAGGGCAATGCACCACCTAAGACAGAAAGAACTTATCACAGTATCAGCAAGCCGCAACATGGGTGAAAATTTCACAAGGTGAAATTTGCTTGTCCGCTAGTATGACAAGATTATATCTAGGCACATCCATGAACTCATCCTCTATGTGCCTGAAACTCATCCTCTATAACACACAACACATTGCACTTTCAATCTCATCACAGTTACTTACAAAGTTGAAACCCATCATAACATACTTAATCACGCTTTGCTTCTCCAAGTAGTCAAAAGTAAAAGAGGGCTCCTTCAAGTTTGCATACAATTAAAATCAGATTTCCTATCCCAAGAGTAGATGACCGGCTGGATGAGCTTGAAGGTGCTAAGCTCTCTAAATTTAGGTGGTCAGAGTACCATCAATCAAGGGAGCATGATTGATATCAGACTGCATTTCTCATGCATGATTGATATCAGACTGCATTTAGAATTGGTGATGCACCCCATGCACCAGCGGCCTTTCAATTCCTCGATTTTACAGCTGGTCGTGACTCATGATATTAGGCTGCAGCATATGGTCAAGAAACTTGAAAGAGCTGATTTTAAGTGTGTTGATGAATTTGAGCTCATCTTTCATGTATAAATTTTATTATTGTTGTGCAGGTTGGTACCATATCGGCCAATGGTGATAGAGAAATCGGTGAGCTGATTGCAAGGGCAATGGAAAAAGTGGGCAAGGAGGGTGTGATAACTGTTGCTGTAAGTTACATGTATCCATTTATCCAACTTGTGAATGTGCTAAAGGGTACTTTAATTGTGGGTTTGCTTTGTAATGCATCTTATTTCGTCTACTTGTGATACCTTCAGGATGGGAAAACTCTGTACAATGAATTGGAAGTTGTAGAGGGTATGAAGCTTGACCGGGGTTTCATCTCCCCACATTTTATCACAAATCCAAAGACACAAAAGTCTGTAAGTGAAGTTGCTTTCAATGCTGTGCTCTAAACGTTAACAGTTGCCTTAGTCAACAAGTTCAAAGGATTCTGACACACTCTGACTGGAATGCAGGAATTGGAGAATCCAGTGATTCTCATTTATGACAAAAAAATCTCTGGCTTGAATCCAATTCTTCCAGTTTTGGAGATGGTCTTTAGGGTGAGAGTCTTCTCAAGAAGGCTTTTACACTTTTTAGCTTCATTTTTAGACGTGTTGATGTTTGTACCTACATAAATTGGCTTCCTGGTCTCTTCAGGAGCAAAGACCACTTCTTATTGTTGCCGAAGATGTAGAGAGTGAAGCATTGGCAACCCTTATTGTGAATAAACTGCGAGGAGGCGTGAAGGTAACTTGTTTGATAAAGTCGGCAATGTGTGGCATAACTTCTTGTTTTGCACATTGTTGGTAATGACGTCGATTTTTTACTTGCGAAGGTTTGTGCCATAAAAGCGCCTGGGTTCGGCGAGAACCGGAAAGCTAATTTGCAAGACCTTGCCACCCTCACTGGTGGTCAGGTGTGTATTTCTGATGATTATGTTTCATTTGCTTGCCTCAGCATTTACGAATACGAATTTGTGACTGAGGGTCTAGAGTTATCTTATGAACTAATTGTGATGCAGCTGATTAGTGAAGAACTTGGTCTAAAGCTGGAGAAGGTGGGCATGGATATGCTAGGCCAAGCTAAAAAAGTCACGGTTTCAAAAGATGACACAATAGTTCTTGATGGTGGAGGTGATAAGAAGGCAATTGAAGAAAGATGTGAACAGGTGTGAACCATACTGAATCTATTAAGGGCAATAGATCTACCTTGCTATGTCTCGAGTGACAAGATTGTGATTGTGGTGACAGATTAGGGACTCCATAAATGCAGCGACATCTGATTATGACAAAGAGAAAGCCCAAGAACGACTTGCAAAGTTGTCTGGTGGGGTGGCTGTTATCAAGGTGAGGGTTTAGTGAGGCATGTTTCTTTTGCTTTCTGGATTCTAACATGCTGAGACCACTTAGTGTGACGTCAGTTAATTTTGATTGTAAACAGATTGGAGGTGCGAGTGAGGTTGAAGTCAGTGAGAAGAAAGACCGTGTTAATGATGCTTTGAATGCCACTAAGGCTGCTGTGGAGGAGGGTATTGTTCCAGGTATAAAGGCTGTCTTTTGTTCTACTCTTTGTAGAAGAAACAGTATGAAATTAAAAAAAAAAACCCGAACTATATAACCAGGCGATGCGATGCCCCAATTGTGAAGCATCATCAGGTGAATTGTTTCACTTTAAGCTGCTGGATAGAAGCAAAATTCAAATTTTTATGCTCAGATGATACAAGACCTATATACAAAATTTAAAATTTTACGGCACTGCCTGCTTGCTTTCCAAGTGTCTGCTGCTGCTGTATCTGTGCAGGCCACGTGGAAGCTATAGAGAAACGATAGGGTTTGCAGTGGAGCGATCAAAAATAGACAATACTCAGACACAACTGAAGAACAGAACTCAAAAAACATAGTGTCTGTCGGTAATATGAAAAACTGAATACAAGAACCTCAAGCCGTCGTGTCTCAAGGACCGTGGCTGAGGTGAATCAGAAAGATGATTGCATGTAGAGAAACTGTAGAAAAGATAGCAGCAGAGGGAGCGAAACGCAGTCCTCCATGTAGCTTGATGATGACGAAGATGATGAAGGGCTGGAGCTGCCCTAGGAAATGGCTGAAAACCAGCATGCTCTGAGGAAGGAACCTTCAGGCTATCTGGAATAGCAACATGATGAAGAAAAGGAGCAGATCTGGGGCAGATCTGGAGTAGAAGGAGCAGAAGGGACAGATCTAGAGCAAAGGGGGGCAGATCTGGAGCAGAAGGGAGAGAGCTGAAGCAGAGGAGCAGATCTGGAGCAGGAGGGACAGAGGAGCAGATCTGAAGAGGAGAGGTAGATCTGGAGCAGGCGGGGCTGCAGCAAAGGATGACGGAGATGAGGAGCAGCTGCAGGTCTTGTCCTGTCATGGAGAGTGTGGGGGGCTAGTGCCTTTATAGGCCTGACCTAGCTGGTCGGCCAGCTGGTCAGTGGGCCTGCCAGCTGGTCGGTGGGTCTACCAGCTGGTTGGCCATTTCTGGCCTTTCTGGCCACTGGTTTGGGCCTGCTGGCTGACCTTTTTGCTGGCTTGCCAGCTGGTATGTTTGCCCCAGAAATTGGGGATTGCTAGTTGCTTAATACCCCCTCTCAATTGCCAATTTGGAGGGCAGACATTGTGTGCTTGGAGCTTCGTGTAGGGATGCCGATGGTGGTGATGGCTATCCCTGTGAAATGCCCAAGAGATGATCACAAGAGGAGTGTCCTTGCAAGGGAATTGTTCACTTCCTCAAGTGCCTGAGTTAACACGTATGATCAGCAGAAATAAGAACACTGTGAAGCTCGAGAGAATAAGCCACCCCCTCTCACCGCCGAAAGGTGGAGGGAAAAGCAAAGGTAAAGAACAAATATGTTGTAGCAGCACTGATAATCCAGAGACGGTAGGATTGCACCAAAGGAAGAGGTCGGAGCTGAACAGTGATCCAGTGCGTGCCCGATCTTGGACCTCGGGAGAGAGGAGTCTATCCCCGCCTCCATGCATGTAGAAGAGTCGAACAGAAACATCAAGACACATCTGAACAGAAAGGGTCCCGCTTAGGGAGAACTTGTAAATCCTGGAAGTCGATGTCGATGGAGATCTGGTAGAGATGAAGGATCATGACCTCCTTGTTCGAAGGAATGGGGAGTGTCAAGCCTGAAACCGAAAAGGGAGGGAGGGATGGGAGTAGAAGATGGAGGTAAGAAAGGGAGGGAGGTATGGGAGTAGAAGGCGGAGGTTAGAAAGGGAGGGAGGGATGGAAGTAGAAGATGGAGTTCTCTCCCATAGTGCGCAGCGGAAAGAAGAGGAAACTGATATGTTCATAGGAGTGATGCTCCCTGTACCTATGGCCTTCATCAAGAAGCAGGATCTTTAGATCACCAGAGATTTGGGGTCTTTAGATCACCATGGCTCTGATACCATATAGAGAAACGATAGGGTTTGCAGTGGAGCGATCAAAAATAGACAATACTCAGACACAACTGAAGAACAGAACTCAAAAAACATAGTGCCTGTCGGTAATATGAAAAACTGAATACAAGAACCTCAAGCCGTTGTGTCTCAAGGTAATATGAAAAACTGAATACAAGAACCTCAAGCCGTTGTGTCTCAAGGACCGTGGCTGAGGTGAATCAGAAAGATGATTCCATGTAGAGAAACTGTAGAAAAGATAGCAGCAGAGGGAGCGAAACGCAGTCCTCCATGTAGCTTGATGATGACGAAGATGATGAAGGGCTGGAGCTGCCCTAGGAAATGGCTGAAAACCAGCATGCTCTGAGGAAGGAACCTTCAGGCTATCTGGAATAGCAACATGATGAAGAGACGGTGCAGATCTGGGGTAGAAGGGGTAGAAGGAGCAGAAGGGACAGATCTGGAGCAAAGGGGGGCAGATCTGGAGTAGAAGGGACAAAGCTGAAGCAGAGGAGCAGATCTGGAGCAGAAGGGACAGAGCTGAAGCAGAGGAGCAGATCTGGAGCAGGAGGGACAGAGGAGCAGATCTGAAGAGGAGAGGTAGATCTGGAGCAGGCGGGGCTGCAGCAAAGGATGACGGAGATGAGGAGCAGCTGCAGGTCCTGTCCTGTCATGGAGAGTGTGGGGGGCTAGTGCCTTTATGGGCCTGACCTAGCTGGTCGGCCAGCTGGTCGGTGGGTCTGCCAGCTGGTCGGCCATTTCTGGCCTTTCTGACCACTGGTTTGGCCCTGCTGGCTGACCTTTTTGCTGGCCTGCCAGCTGGTATGTTTGCCCCAGAAATTGGGGATTGCTAGTTGCTTAATAGAAGCCTGCAGCCATGTGTGTTGCTGCTTTGGGCTGCCACCTAGGCACCCATGCAGATGCCCATGACATTGCCTTCTGCTGAAGCTGGAACTACGGAAGATGAAAAGCCTCCTTGTATGTTGTGAGGAGATGAAGATAATCTATGAAGAAGTCCTCATTGACCCGTGGTGCTTCGTGGGAGCCCCGAAGCATGAACTTGATCATGTACAAGCACTAGCAGCTACTCGTACCTTTTTTGAAACAAAGAAGCAAAATCTTCTCTGGCTGAAATGGGGACTGAGTGTGAGGGACAAGCTTGGGTGTAGTCCAGGCTTTACCCTGATTCCAAGTCGTGCAAACGAACTTAGATTAGAAAGACCGAATTGGGGGTGCTGGCAAGCTTTCAACTCAGCCAAAGAGTAGTCTGGGTTCTACTTTGATGCCAAGTCTTGTAAAACAACCATAGATCAGAAAGACCAAATTGGGAGCGCTCTCGGCCGAGCCGTAGATTCAGTATATAGGATGAGCCCAGATTAGCCTAGCACCACTCGCGTCTACACAACCCCTGTGTCCCATACCACAGGAGGCTACCATTCTAGGTGCTAAGGCTAGTCTAGGGCATACCCAATATCCCAAGGAGTCCTCCCAAGGAATCCCCACAAATGAGCCACAGCTCATATACACAGGCTCACCCAAGGTGTCCTTATCCGAATAATTTTAAAAGTACCAGCTGACCCTTTGAGGTCAGGGAGACTCCCTAGCATCTTGTAGATGCCTCCTCCAAGTCCTCTCAAGTGAACAAGCTTGAACCTGATACCACATGAGCCAATTACCATGCATCCATGTACAAAAGCACAAGGAATTATGTCAATGACTACTTCACAAGCATGAAGAGGATGAAGATCAACAAAGAAGATCTCATTTAAGGTGCTGCCTCAAATCAGGCTGACAAAAGCCACAGCAAGTCTCCAACATTTCTCCCACACAAAGTAACCTATACTAGGAATTTTTGTGCTAGGAAATCCTAGAACCGTCCTTGCACAGGTACGACTCTCTTACAGGAGTTGTCATGAACAGATCTGTCCTTTCCCTTGATGAGAAGTTAAGGGACTATTTTTGAGAGGTCTTTCCCTAGAATGCAGAACTGCTTTTGGTTCATGAGGAATTACACACAGTATGTACGATGTACGTACATGTGTGTGTGTGGGCGTGCACGCGCGCACACACACATATACATATATGTATATGTTTGTATGTATGTATATTCACACACACACACACACACACACACACACACACACAATAATTTTGATAGGTAAATGTATCTCACACACACTTATTTCTTTACACACACACTCACACACTTTCCCAACTATGAATTATTCTTTTATGTATCCCCCGTGAAATCTCCCCTTTACACTCTCTTTTTAACCATCCCACACACCAAGCACACTTATCCTCCCATACCTTCTCTACCCATGCACTCATTCGCTCCTTATTCCACTTGTGACTTAAACTTCCCTTAAACTTCACTTGTGACTTATCTAAGAATCCATATGGTTGTCTATATTCCTAGGTAAAGCAATAACAAGCTGGGAAAAACAAGCATTACTTGTCTACCCAAACGTAACTATGATGTTCTAATCTTATGGTCCACACTCCTTTGAGATTGAATTCCATAAGGTAACTTAGATGGAAATACATCTGATAACTCAGCTAGTAGATTCTCGAGCAGATATGACTCTTCAAAATCCATTGAAGATCTAACAAGTGCATCCCAGGTAGTCTGAGAATCTGAAGTTGCAGCAGGATGTCTACAAGAATATCTAGCAGTGGTATTATGAGTCAAAAATCCTGATAGTACACCCAAAGTCCATTGGCCGACATTCCAAATCCTTGGAATAGGGCTTATACATTGACGATGGGTAAGAATTTTGGATCATTGTCAATATTACAAACTGAATTAACAGAATGAATGGTTCACTGACGCGAAAAATAGCTCATTTTTCGGCTAACAACTATCGTCGGATACGCATGAGATAGTTGAACCAAACATGAGCAATGGAATCAGTCTCACTTAACATTAGATCAAGATCAACTTTCATAGAGTAATAAAAGAATTAAGAATATAGAAGCATTATGAAGTAAGAGTTGCTTGTCTTTATTATCAAGTTGTAGGCTAAAAAATTTGGCCACAAGGTCATTAAGATCAGTCACCAGAGTAATAGGCTGGCCATGCATTCAAATAGTAATTTTGTGGCCCATACAATCCCACATTGAGCTCCATCTAAAGAACCACTTTCTGCCAAGCAATAAATGTGTGTGGCCCATTTTCGGAATATCTTCATATTCATGAATTTGCAAGGAAAGCGCTGGCACGCTATGATCTTAGACCTGGAATCACCTTGAGTGATAAACCACATAAGAGTAGTTATTGCCCTACATCAGAGATGAGAACATTTACTTGACGTCCATTTGTGGTTCCCTAGGGGTTAGAAGTTTTGTAATTTTAATCCTGTATGCACACTACCACCAAAAAATGAAGACAAGTGTCCAATTGGTATTTGCTATATTGATGAGATGATGATTAAGTGTCCAACTGGCTATTTTATATAAAACAGAGTGACTCTCATGGAAGAAAGTTCAATCCAAGGGTGACTGCATGTTTTGAAGTGTCAGGGTCTGAGACAGGTGCTAAATGAACCCACAGATCCTCTAATGGTTATTGAAGTGCAACCCTAGTGATGAGGCTCTAGTGTAGAGGCTAAGCAATGGAGTAAGTGAAGCTTATAGTGCCATGGTTGTTCAGTCTTTGCCTGTAGTCAGCATCGGTCATTTCAGTTACAAAGCGTTTCATTGATATGAAAGTTTTGCTCACATTTTAGGAAAATCATAACGGTTTTTGTCTTTGACATGATGCTATTACTCTCAGGGATTTTGCAATTATGTTTGTTACCGGCTAGTGAAAGTGAACTGTTTATTGTGCAGGTGGTGGTGTTGCTCTATTATATGCTACGAGGGTTCTTGAGAAACTCAAACCAGAGAACTTTGATCAAAAGATTGGTGTACAAATCATTCAGAATGCTTTAAAGGTAGGAAATTTTATCCGTAATGTTCATGTACAATATTTGACGTTGAGGCTGTTCTGGCTCTTAGTTCCGGAAGTAGCTAATGAATCTGAGTGAAATGTCACTGCCTTCCAGGCACCGACTTACACCATAGCTGAAAATGCTGGGGTGGAAGGAGCAGTGGTGGTTGGCAAGCTTCTTGAGCAAGATAACCCTGACCTAGGCTATGATGCAGCAAAAGGTATTAGTTGATATTTTGCATTGGAATTCGTAGGAGCATTGATGCTGCTTTTCTGCATCAATATATTAATAGATAGTTTATGGTTTGCATTTCTTTACGTTTGGGTCGTATGCAGGAGAGTATGTGGACATGATTAAGGCAGGCATTATTGATCCTGTAAAGGTTGTTAGGACAGCGCTTATGGACTCTGCCAGGTAAGGATTCTTATCCCCGCCCCTCTTATGTGCATATGCCAAAGAGACTGGTATAGAGAGAGAACCTATCACATGAAAAATAGATACCACCCCTTCTCCTAAGCTCTATAAAGGAAAACCAACGCGAGGAGCTGTATTTTGAAGATGTCTTGCATGTTTGTGGCAGTGTATCTTCTCTTATGACTACAACTGAAGCTGTTGTTGCGGAGTTGCCTAAAGACGAAAAAGAAGGCCCGCCTATGGGTGGCATGGGTGGTCTTGACTACTAGAAAGAGAACCTCATTGTCAACGCTTTAGAGAAAGCTGTGAAAGTGGTAAGCTGAACGGATTTGTACTGTTACTTGAATGGCAATTGTGGATGGGGCACCAATTTTTGGGACCAGTATGTAGGAGAGCTCATCAGCGGAGGGTAAATGTATCTAAAGAGGCATATTGTCAGATCTTTGATTTTTATTAAGGATAGACTTCTGTGCCAGTTATTGATTCTCTTCTTGACACCCTCCATAGCTCTGGGGATGTTGATTTTTGAAGAAGATCAGTACTGGAGTTTGAGAGGAATTCAATTTCCTTAGAGTACTCCGGCTGTTTAATATCACTGGGGTAGCCCATTACACTTGTACAGTACAGTTGAAGTGTGCACCTTTTTCTAGCAGAATTCATGATTGACATGTTCAAGACACTTTGGGAGCTTGAGTGGCAACCATAAATCTTTGTCTTCATAACTGAAGAGTAATTTTAGACTACAGGTTTTACTGCAGGTGGCAGGCTCCTGGTACACGATCTCAAATGCAGTCACTTTTTGGCATTTGATGTTCTACATAGCTTTATATGAGTGGCACAGGTTTGAAAATTTGGCTTTTAATCTGGATGTTCCTGCAACTCAGAACAGAAGCAGCTTTGGAGTTATATTAAATCAAGAGGAATGAGTGAATGTGCAATTTTTGAATCATAATTACCATAGCCTTTACAGGTATCTGTTCATACTCTGTCCTCTGACATCTTATGTTTTTTATGTTTTGTAAGAAAATTTCTATCTTAAAGTGGATGTTGGGTGCCTTCAATGAGAAGGGTAAAATCTAAAATACTGGCCTGGGCATGTTTGTTTTCCTAAAAGTTGGATTTGGATATGCTATGAGGTGTTTTAGCGGTTTGCCTAGACACACAGCTTCGTGCTTGGCAACAGAGCTCGACAGGTTATGCGAGAGCAACCATTCAATGCACACTGTACTGTCTATTTAATGTTCACCCAATTCACACAGCTTCATGCTTGGCAACAGAGCTCGACAGGTTATGCGAGAGCAACCATTCAATGCACACTGTACTGTCTATTTAATGTTCACCCAATTCATTTATCTTTCATCTAGAAACAAGATACCTTAATCTGTAGGTTGAGTATTTTCCACTAATGAGCCTTCATTTGACAATGTTAAAAGAGGGACCCAAGTCAGTAGCGGTAATTTGAGACATTTATAGACAATCAAGATATGGATGGACCCTAAATGAGTGAGGAAGGACTCCGGAGCTCTGGTAAAGCTTTAATTGGCAATAATTGGCTCCATGATGAAAGTATGGAGAAATAGAAAGTCAAATTGATTGCTAAAGGCTAAGCCTTGAAGGAAGGTGTATATTTTGATGAAACCTGTGCAACCAAATTGGCTGCAAAGAGTTATGCCTTGTATCCTTTGCTTAGGATCTAAAATGATTGTGGGCTTGGACAAAGAATCAAACGTTTTGTTTATTGATAATCAGATCTCTACCAAGCTAGCTCAAGATCCTGTGTTGTTACTAAACACACGAACTCTCAACATCAATTCATAGGTGGCACTAGCTTTCCAATGAAAGATCTGATGGAAAGTATTCTAACCAGTTGATTGCAAAAATTAAGCAAGCGAAGTTTTTTAACATGATGGGTGTAAAAGCATTCATTGAGGGGTGCTGGAAAAACAAGTGATGAAATATGGTGGATTCACTTCTTGCACTTATCCGTGGGTGTCGAAAAGGATTACAAAAAGGCTTCCACCAGAGATGGGAGAACCTTAGGGAGGGATTGAGGGTCACATAATATACTTCAAATTATGCGGCAAAGCTTTGCATGCACCCTTCATGGTTACATAACCATTATACAATGTCATGTGGGCTTGTGCCAAGTACGTTGCACGGGAGGCAAGTAAGAATGATGCATATGGTTTAATGTGTTTCGACTTGGCACTTTATACTAGTGCCATATAGAACCATGGCTTCTTAAGAATAATCCCTCCCACATACCTCTTCACCAAGATACCACCTCTTGCGGTCTTCCCCTCCTTTTTGTTGAGTATGTGTTAAAGGACTCGTGCTCATGAGGCAAGTTATCATTAGGTTAGTATTCTGTGTACTTAAATTAGTGCATATGTTGTTTTTAGAGCATGAATTTCTTTATACAGCAACAGCAAGAAGCCATGCTAATGACTAATAGCAAGCAATATAGTAAGGCAAGTACGCACAAGCAAGCACAAGGAAAGAGTGTTTAAACTATCTACACAAAACCCCCGCCCCTTCCCACACATGGTGTTAAGGTGCAATACACAACGCAACAAAGAAGTTTGACAAATAATCGAGTGTAGATTTCACTATTGGGGGGGGGGGGGGGGGCAAAAGATTTTACCACGGAGCTATATACATGTGCCCTCTTGAGTAATTGTAATTTCACATTGGTATTATGAGCTATATAGATTTTTCACATTGGTATTGATTGTATAAGTCCTAGAAGTAGAAAATTCCCTTTCTTACATAAAGAAGAGTGTCACATGAGTTAGACTATTCAATATTGTTGGTTAGAAGAGTCCATGAGATAGAGCACATGGTCTTCTTCATGTTTTGATCTCCGTCAAAAGTATGATGATGTTGAATGCCTCAAAGATTCGTTTATACATGAGATTAATTCACAAACATGTCATGCTTCATGAGAAAGGCATTGTGTACATTAGGTTGCATAGTAATAGCAAACCATATTTTTCTCCACTCAATTTGAAGCTCTTAGAAACATAGATTTAGTACAACAGATTGAATAGAGAATCTACTCTTGGTTTGGGCAAGGGTCACAAGCATAGGCAACATACGTAGGGAAGTGAAGTTGTGGAAGCCATAGTTATGAACTTTAACAAACATGCAATTATGAAATATTGAGCGTTAGATTGATACAATCTCTAGTGCACTTTCCACAACTATTGCTTGAGCAACTTCTCCCTCTCCACAAGTGATGAAAGAGTAAATTTGTAACTTGTTGCATGCTCCTTTCAACTATTACATGCTTCCTTGCTTTTCTGTTCCACATTTCTTCCCTAGACACATGTAGGTGTAATTGCTTTAAAGCCTTAGCTTTTTAGCAGCATACAATTTTGAAATTAAGTTGTTATATGGTTTCAAGAGCAATCATATGGGTATAGTAATGTGGAAACCATTCTCAATAAACCATCTAGTGAGTTCAATCCAGGGATTAGAGTCCTTGAACAGTCGAGGGAGCCATTTGTCGATTAGTGAAAGATTCTTAAGGGCCACATCTGAGATACCGAGGCCCCCATGTTGCTTGGAATCTTTGAGTGTATTCCATGGTACATAGTGTATCTTGCATCTACCATTCTCCTCGGCCCAAAGAAAGGCATGGAAACTTTTTTCAAATTCTTGCCACCACTGGTTGTGCGGAAATTCCATACCAAAGCTAAGTATGTTGTGGTGGTTGTTGCATAAAGGATATGCTTGATGATAAGGGCTCTTGTGTTCCAAAGAAAGAAGTTAATTTTTTCTAAGGCATTAAGGCTAGACTGATCCTCCTTGTAGAGGGCCATCAGATCATCGGCAAACATCTGGGAGCTAACCCATTCTGTGTTTTCTGCTTGCAACAATCCCAAAGGTTCCAAGAAATAATCTTGATAGACTTCAGAACATCTCTTCTACAGCTTGGCTCTCTATTAATTGCTATTGCTGTTCATGATATATATAGCTTCCTGGATGGCTCCATCAGCTAAACTCAAATATGGGAACATCATTTCAGAAGAAGGAATGGCCATTGATCCCCAAAAAGTTGAAGCTATTCAAAATGACAAGGTTCCCAAGGATATCAAAGAGTTATAACATTTTGTGGATTAATTGAAATGGCACAACTAGTTCTTTGTGGTGGTATTGGTCACACATCTACCAATGATTCACCTAGCTAAACAAAGAAGGATGTTCTATTTGTCTGGGGAATGAAGCAAGAAAGGGCATTCCGACTACTTAAGAAGATACTCATGGTGTCCCCAAAACTGCAACCATTATATTAAAGTTTGTATTTTCATGTGTTTTTGGATGCCTTGGATATAGCGATTGGGGCAGTTCAGATGCAGAAGAGACAAAAAGGCTACTATCAATATGTGTACTATGCCAACTACACACTCATTGCACATTGACTAGTGTAGAGTGTAATTACTTTGTAATAGAAAGGGAGTGTCTCGGCATGATTTACTCGTTGGGAAAATTCTACCATTATCTATTAGGAAACAAAGTGGTTTTCATGTGGATCATCAAGCATTGCTATTTTTTGTGAACAAGGCACAACCGATAGGTAGATTAGCCAAATGGATACTATTGCTATAAGAATTTGAGTACACAACACTTCATACACCTGGAATCCACCATTTGGTAGCAAATTATTCAAGCCAACTAGAGACAGATGAGATTCTGGTGGAAGGCATCCCTGATAATTTGCTAGATGCAGCTTTCTTTGAGATAGAAGCAATCCACAGTACATATTGGTATGACTGGATGGTGTAGTTCCTAATGCATGGTCTATTTTTGAAGCGCATGCCTGTGGATTAAAGAAATCGAATCACATTGAGGAGAAGACCATTTATTATCATTGCAGGAATGCTATACCGAGGCTATACTAGTGTGGTATTGATTAAGTGGTACAATGGTGTGTACATTGATGGAGGCCCATCAGGGTGCATTCGGTGGTCACTTTTCATGAGAGACTACCACAAAGAAAATTTCCCAAGATAGATTATGGTGGCCAATGGTGATCAAGGATGTGCATGAGTTTGCCAAACATTGTTGGTGTTTTCAATGGGATAGATAACCAGAGAATGTTGATCGAATGCCACTAAATTTGGTATTGACTTTGGAACCGTTTCAAAAGTGGGCTTGGATTTCATGGGTCAATTCAAGCCAGCAGCTTGGTCTAGTATGAACTGATGGTTGTGGATTACTACACCCAATGGTTTGAGGCATAGGCATTACGAGACAATTTTGCATCAAGTACGATGTAGTTCCTATATAAAAGTATCATCACCTATTTCGGATGCCCCATTGAGTTTGTCTCTAATAAGGGAGAAAATTTTCTCAACAAAACTATCAAGGAACTTACGGATGTGCATATGGTGATTCACAAAATGTCTATGCCATATCATCCACAGGCAAATGGGCAAGAAAAATGCATAAGTCAAACAATGAAGCTAGCCATGAAGCTGACTGGGTTGAAAACCAGAGAGGATTGGGATATGATGTTGGATTTGGCCCCATGGTGGGCATACAAAACAAACTTTTAATGTTAGCACCAAAATGGCCCCATTCTGTGAATGACTAGTTTACAAGTTGGAGGCTGTAGTGCCAATGGAATTCATGGATCATGGTAGACAAGATGAGCCTAGAGGAGTCTATTCAATTCTAGCAAGTACAATTGCTTTGTTTAGAAGAAGACCAGATTTAGAGCCAGTATATCATGCAAGTGATTCATGAGCATAAAAGAGCGTGGGCGACCAAACATTAAATTTCATATTTTTAAGAAGTGCAATTTGGTTTGGGTGTATAATTATAAATTGAGGTTCTTCCTAGGAAAATAGAAGCTTCAATATCAAGGGCCATATCTCATTGTGAAAAGATTTGAAGTAGGGAACATTTTGGATTATAGATTTGCATGATAATGTGTTTCTAGTACAGCTGAATGGTTTCCATAGGAAGCCGTTTATTGGTCTGCGAGGCTGATGAATTCATCGGAGAATCCACAGAAGGAAATTTTGGTCAATATAGTATTTGGAATACATTTTTGTTTTTTGGTCAGAAAAGGAGATATTATATTATCTTTGAGTAACCTTTGTACATCATCAGAGTTTATCCAATAGAGCTTTGCTGTCCTTGGACATGACTTCATTGAGACTTGCTCTTTGAGCAGAGGTAGTAGCAGTAGTAGGAACACCCTGAACAGGATCAATAGACATCTCATCAGAAGCATGAGAAAAAGACTGAGATGGGGAAGCAGCAACATCGTGGCTCTGGTAGAAGGGTTCTGTGTAGAAGGGCTTTTTCATCTCTCTTGAAAATCCTTTTTGTGGGGAGGTAGCTAAATCTCACCTGGAGAAATATGAAACACATTAGAAGGGCTCCCAAGTGGAAGAACTACCCCTTAGTTTCAGTTGTCTTTACTCATGAAGCCAAAGGGAGCTCATTGTGGCAATCCATGTGGGGAGCTTTTGAGGTTTCAACAAATTTCAAGAACTTTTCAGATGGAAGACATGGCATGAGATCAGAAGGGAGTTTCTCTATCCAATCAAATCCAGGGCCTTATCTTGAGTAGGTTGGAACTATGGCAAGGAGATGTCAAATGTGAAGGGTGGTTCTATGCTAATCTTACATAAAGAATTTAGTTGGATATGGATGATCTTTTTTAGAAACCTTAATGCTAAATGGAATCTGAAGGATAGAGATAAATGGTATGCAAGATTTGACAAACTATGGGTTAAGTGGTATGCAAGATTTGACAAACTATGGGATAAATAGTATGCTCCAGAGAAGATGTCCTTCCTATTTGTAGCTTGTCCTCATGCCAGAAGAGTTTGAAAGCTCATGCAAATAGAGTGTGGAGAGCCATTAATTGGAAAGCTTTACTTCTAGGGGATGCAAAACTAGGCATGAGCCTTGGCTCCAAATAAGGGCACATGCAGTTTGCATCATGGTGGGACATAAAAAAGAAGACTTGATTTTTAGATCCCTGGGCCTACAATCTTGAACACACAAGGTTAAATGCTAACAACACAAAGCACAAGCATTGGTGTTTTATCTCTGATGAGCATGACAAGCTGCCTCACTATCTTCAGAGAAGACCACCACCCTTAGCTACTCCCAGTATTTGGAATATATATGGTGATGGCAGCTCCCTGTATTTAACCAACTGACAGTTCAGATGAGTGGAAGTGCTTGATAAGGTGTTTTAAGTTGCATGAGCTTGCATTGTTGATTTATTTCTAAACACTCTTTTCCTTGAGCTATCCAAGCATGTGTGAGAGGCCACTTTCATCTTCTCTATGCTCACCATGCAAGGTTCTCTCCGTGTTGTGAATGCCTTTGGCAACCAAGAGATGGGTGATACCACAAGCGTGACCTCTGCTATCTAAACATAGACTCTCACACTTTGTCAGACTCTATGGGAAAACAAAAGGTTTCTTTTGTAGCCACCCACAATTTGTGTTCCAAGGTGTAGAAAATTCTAGATGATGTAGCATATTTGGCCCTACAACAAGCTAAATGGGTAAGCCAATATGCAACAACCAACTTGTCCTTATTTGTTGACTTTGATTCCCTTTGGATGGACAGGACATTCATAATCAGGCCTGGATCCAAAAGTTAGATCTAGAAGGGTATAATAATTTTGACTTGTGGGAGTGAAAGTGAATTTGTAGGCAGGATAACCGATTTGCATGCCTTCAGAATCACGGAGATATTTGGCCGCCTTGAGAGTTTATTAACATGAGAAATAGTTTCCACAGTATTCAAATTGATGTTGTTACTAGATGCCCCAATTCAAATAGAATTTAAATGTAATACTCAGATAATGGTGTTGGTATTCCATAAACATCTTGAGGTGAGGAAAAAGTAGTTTTTGTGGTTATGGAGAGAATTCTGTTCTTGACCAAATATGGTTATATGTCAGAAGCAAATTGCTCCATGATACATTATACTAAAAGGGGCCAAGATTGTGGACTCAAAAATTATGGGAGTGGCCCCTAGAAAAGAAAAGATATGTAGTGTGACTCAATCCAAGCTTAGGCAAATGTGGCTGTGTTATATGATTTTGCAAAAGTTGTGACCCAATTTTGTTAAAGATAGTGTAAATTGCACTATCCACATAGGGCATAGGGGAAAACCCTAACCCTAACCCTAACCCTAAGGGGTTCACATGTATATCTTCATGCTCATTGTCAATACACTTAGTGTACATGTAGCTATATCGTGTGCACTCCTCTCTCTCTCTCCCTCTCTCACTTTCGCTATCATGGTATCAGAGCCGATGGTGCTCCACTTCCTTTATGAGTGTCAAGCCCATCTGCGAGGCATCTTCCATTGAGATAGATTTTCATCAGAGAGAGTGAAAGACCTTGCTTTCGTCAAGGCACACAAGCCCTTGCTTTCATCAAGGCACAAGCCCTCTCCTTGAGGCATCTCCATTCCATCTCTACCTCTTCTTGTAGAGCTCTCGTCCATCTTCTTGTAGAGCTTCAGTTATGCTCGGTTCAGTTTTCCTCCATTCATTATGTTCATTGAGAGACTTCATTGTTTGCTGCCATTACAAGAGGGAGAGAGAGACGGTAGGGATTTCCTTGTATTTCAATAGAGCTTCTACAACAAACTCTGCTCTGAGAGAGCCATGTGCTACTTCTTTTAAAGAAATCTCAAAGTCGATCTCCTATCTATGTATTTCATGGCAATATTGTGGCTCAGCTACTAGCGTTTCTTTGCATGGAGGAGCAGCTAAAGTTGCTTGCCAACACAAAGCTCGACCTCCATCAACGACCTCTCTACAGGTCTGAACGACTCCACACAAAGGGGTCTTCATATACGAGAAACTCCATCAAAGTAACGTCTGCTTGCTCTCTTTGACAATCGACTCCTGCAGCAAACGACTATCTCCAACGTTCTAGCCCCAGTTATAGTAGGGCCAAAGTGCTCCATCCAGCTGCCTCCACAATGGCTAACTCAAGCTGCTCCTACACTCCATGGACGGGCTACCTCACGGAGCTGCAAATGACCAAACCTTCGTTGACGTCCATCACCCAGCCAAGCATCACCCAGCCAAGCACTCACAACCCCGACTCGTTAACTACCTCTGTTTGTGCTGTCCACCATCAATGATCTCGATGCCTATACAACCTTGGGACTATGTGCCTCCAACAAAATGACCCTTGATGGCTACTCTCCGCGATAGCCTACAAGTGTGTCCAATGTCTCCAGCAACCCCGCCTTCAGAGCCTCCTTCGACAAGAAAGGTGCTGTGACTTGTTCTCGCTCAATGCACACCTCCACAGAGTCAACAGCAATGCCTCCTTCTATGAACGACTCCATCACCTCTAGCAATGGTTGCTGCCTCAACGACGATGAGCGCCTCCTCACAAAGCAACCTTGCAGTAAATGAGCCGCACTTCACTAGAGCCACAACTCTACACGGCTTCATCCATAGCCGCCACCAACAACAGCTCACAGGCGTCTCCCTATAGCCATCTGCACGATGAGTAGACCTCTCCTCATGCGACGACAGAGTCTCGCAGATTTCTAGCATCTCCACAACTGGAGAATCAAGGTTGGAATATTCTAATTTCGTTCAAGACTAATCTCCTCATGGGATGACAGGTGGCCTTGCCTTATCTCGACATGTGGCACTTATTGTATCTCCACTCCTTGGCTCAAATGCCTACCACAAGGCACCACTACGCATTGGTAATGTGGCACCACATGCATCTCCAAGTCACCTGCCATGTGGCAGTCGTGTTTGCCATGTAGGCCTATCTCTTGCACAGTCAAAAGTGCCACATGGATTGCCACATCAGCTTACACAGTCAATGTGCCATGTCACCATCATCTACCACATTAGTAGCCCCAATCCAATGCCACATCATCATGACACATGGCTCAACCATGTCATGTGCCACATGAGCATTTTGCCCAGTCAGTAATGACATGTGTCACAGTGCCAGCAAGGCACACTTGCCTTTACACAAGCACAATGCATTTCTGCATGTGACCTTAGCCTACCACCTCACCACAGGCCACATAATCATTTTTGGGCCTTCTTGGGATCAAAATTTGGCCAATCCTTCCGCGAGCCATATCTTTTGATCCAGAGGGAATTTTGTAGAGATGTAAAAGGAAGAATGATTGCCAGCTTGCGCTCTACGCGCTGAGCACCTCAGATTTCACATTTGACATTTTAACAAGCCAGAATCATTTAAACCTCATCATCGGAACCACCTCCTGATCCTTTGCAGCATACCCAACACAAAAAATGAATGAAGATAAAATTCATTTGCTGCATTTGTGATTCGACGTGTAGTCTAGCTGTAGAGTAGCACCGCCATAGAGGAGATCCAACTCCATCAAGACAAGTAAGCCATTGCCGCATTACCCAATTAGTTCCCACCGGCATCAGTCCATGCAGTTCTGTCATCAGTGTACACACTCATACATCTGACCGCAACTCAGTCTTTTGGCATTTGGCACTTCAGCACCTCAGTAACACTTGGCAGAGTGATCTTCCTTCTCGGATTAAGAATTGTTGCATTTTTCTCATGGTCCTCGTAATACCTAATGAAACTTCGGTCTGGATGGATGAAACCCAAATAGCCAGAAGAACTTCCCAAATAGAACAGATGGGAATCTCGCTCACAGGCGTTGTCGAAGCAGATCAAAAAACTCACGAGAGCACGGACAATGCCAAAACAAGTGAGGCACAGTCTCTGAAGAAGCAGAACATCTGTGACAAAGTGCAGGAGCAATGTGTCGATGAGCCAATAGCTGTCTAGATGGAAACACTCCCAAACGAACTCGCCAAAAGAAAACCTGTTGCTGAAGCGGTAGTAGGCTCGAAGAAGTGAGAAATGATGGGGACATGGCGGACAAAGAGCTAGAAAAGATGCGAAAGGATCTTGAAGATCAGAGAGCCAAAAAGGAGGGTCTTTACAAATGGCTCTGCAACATGCAGAACGTATTGAACATTGAAAAAGACTAGATGATGGAGGAGCTGAAATGGGAGAATGCAAAAACCAGAAAGGTGATGCAGTAACTGCGAGAGAGTTTGTAGGTGAGGAAGGATGGGACAAAGAGCAACCGGGGTGGAGAAGACAACGAGGCATCTCTCCAAGCCAGGAAGGATGCAAAGAGCACCACGGTGGAGCCAGTTGTAGCAGCCACCAACGGTGGAGCAATTTGCAGTAGCCACGACGAGATGTAAAAAAAAAAACACTGTTGGAAGTCCAAAGAGAGTAAGCTACAAGACCTTGCAAGAAGATTACGATAGGGCTGCACGAGCTTGCCGTGGCTTTTGACAATTATGAAAAGTTTTCTGTCGTCCCAAGAGATTTCCAAACTAGAGTGGAAGTCTTGGAAACGGCTCATGAAGATGTTTTTGAGCATTTTAAGCAGCTTCAATAGATGCTGAGGGATTCAGATGAAGATGTTACATAGAGTGAGCAGAAATTGGAGGAGATGAAGGAGAACATCTGCAACCTTAGGATGAGGGAGGAAGGAATCAAGAAGCAACTTCATCATGTACAGAGCAATACTATGGTATTCACAGCTGCTGCAATGGTTAAATCAGATGCCTATCCTGTTATGTAGTAGGGTCCAAAATGCATGGTCTGCCATACCTCCATCATAGATGACTACTATATCCGATGGCCTGCATGCTACCACCTTGTGCACATTTTTTGCTTTGGGGTGTTTGTGATACAAAATCTAGCTGTAGAGAATGCCATTTTCCATTGCCCAGGTCATGGACAACAGATCAAATGTGCTTGCCTGCTACAGCTATCTATACGATGAGAAAATTAGATACTACAGCTCAATTTGCCATTTGGGCAAAGATACAAAAGACAAGGAGCTCAAATGGAAAAGGAGCCTAAAGGGAGGAACTAGCCAGGCTTCAAGAAAGGAGCAAGAAGGGCTGAGCCTACAACCAGGGAGCTCTAATCAAGGAAAGAGGAAGCGGCATGAAGGGAGGGGCTGGGTCCCTGTAGGAAGGAAGGAACCAACCCCATTCTGGAAAGGAGCAAGGAGGGCCGAGCCTACAATTAAGGAGCTCAACAAGGAGTCCTTGAGATGTAATATGAAGGAAAGGAGTCTTTGAGATGTGATCTATGTAATCTGTGTGTAATCTATTGAATTGTTAATCTTCTCCAGAGTTTACTTGGGCAATGTTTTCTCAGCTATGTGACTAGATAGTGTCCTTTGATCCATGCCAGCACGGTGGTAATAATGAGACAAAAGATTTCGATTTGACAAGTAATGTGAGACCAAAGATTTTGATTAGACAACTAATGTGAGACGAAAGATTTTGATTAGACAACTAACATGAGACTGAAGAATGAGGAGGTCGGGCTCAATGAACTCAAAGATTTTGATTACCAAACTAACATGAAACTGAAGATTGAAAAGGTTGGGCTCAATGAACTCTCTCCCTTCCCTATTTAAGTGCAGTGTAGACACAACTAAGAGCCCATTATGAAATATAACCCCAAAACTCTGTACATCGATCCAAACTTTGTACATTGATCCACCTACTACCGATCCACCTTACTGCTGATCCACCTATAGAGTATATATGGCATACCCAAATAACTTTGGAATGCTTTTGTGTTACCTGAAAACAATGTTGGATGGCATCCTCACAGAAACAGACCTGGAGAAGGAGGAAAATAGTTGCAAGGAGGACATGCTTCAGTGGTGGGTGTATTACTTGGAGTCGACAGAGATGGTGAATATTAATTTCCCTGGCTATTGTTTTTCCTACTCCTTTAAGGTACTTGTCAAGCTCATGATGTAGATTTCTTTTGGTAGGACATGATAAACGCTCAAAGATGTATAGAGCGCAAAGACCAGGATGAAGAGGACCCCCATCGAAAAGAGTAGTTACTATGGGTGTATAAGTCGGTAGACTCAAGCAAGCAGTGTGTAATTCGAGTGTGTTAATAGGTCTACCATTGTGCATCAGAGTGGCCTAAAGAGCTAGGAGATGCTTGCTATAGAGAGGCTAATAAGATAGTTGGGATTCTGGAATTTCCTTGAGCCACAAAATGTCATTGTGTAAAGTCTTTGGTGATCCTACTTTCTCTCTGTTTGGCTTTTTCAAGCGTTCTTTACAGCAATCTTTCTTTGATTGCTTGCAGACCCACTGCATAGATCATGAGGTCTTTTTGGCATATACTGAAAATTTCAGTTGATGTAATTGTAACACCTTGTTTTTGAGGTTGCTACTCGTGTAATATAATCAATTAAAGATTTCACCCCAAAAAAAATGTGTAGTGTGTTTATGTGTGTGTGTAGAAGGTGGAGATGGAGGTTTCTGTTGCTCCTCCCCCCGTGTTCATACCTTTGTCCTCAACTGTACCTTTGCCCTCCTTCCTGCTGTCTGTACAGCCTAATATCCTCACATCCGTACCATTATCCTTTTTTGCACCATCCATACAGGTTGCTTTAGCCATACCTTTTGTACTTACCTCCACTGTCCAGTCGCCTTTCCCTAACCTGTCCATATAGCCTGGGGCTGTACGGCAGTCCATGCTCTCTGCACAATCTGTCTTCAGCGCCACCGATTCTGTCCACTCTGCTGCAACATCCACACCTGTTGTACGACCGTCCGTACAGCCTGTACGACCGTCCGTACAGGTTGTACGATCGTCTTTGCAGGGTCCTTTTCCTACAGATTTTGAGCCGTTTTCCGCTTCCTTGCGTAGCCTTTTCGTACATCCTATAAATTTTGTACCAAGCTCATCCTTTGTGTAGCCCTCATCTGTCCTTGATCCTGCTTTACAGTCCTTTCAGCCTCTGTAGCAGCCCTCTCCCTCTCAGCCTTTTTCTGCTATATCTCCCCCCCTTTCCCCCACTGCTCCAAGTGATGGATCTTTTGTGTTCTCTGCATTCTCCTTCTGCCTCTCCTCCTCCTGCACGTGTCTTTATTCGGAGGAAGCGTGGTGGTTTGGTTCCCTTACATTTTGTCAAATTTGCGAAGCTCGATGTTGCAGGTGGACCTTCTTCACTCCAACTAGACCTTCTTCACCAGCTGTGTTCTACTTCTTGCACAGATGTTCCTCCATCGGCTTCCCCTTTGGTTTGTTCTTTGGATCCTGCCCTTCTGGTTTTCGGTCTTTGATAGGCTCGGCAATTTGGGGTCTGTCTTTATTTTATGGGTAGGGTTTTACCTATAGCTCCAACTTCGTTGTCAGGCTGAAGTTGCAGTGGGTCAGGATTGCATCTCCTCCTTTGTCTTTCTAGGCAAAGGTTTTTATTATTGACACTGCTCTTCATTTCATGTGGTGGAGAGCCTTGTTACTCGTGTTGGTATTCATGGGGCTGGTTTTTTTGCTTATGTGATGCCTTGGGATCCATTTTCTAATTGTCATCCATCCTTCTTAGCTTGTTGCGAGTGAAGAACTCCAAATGTTCCATGAAATGGGGAGTTAATGCTTCCAAGGTGATGCGCTTTGGGGCTAATGATCACGGCCTTGAAGGAATATTTGAGGGATTTCCTAAAAGTCTTCCTAGATGACTTGTGTGTGTGGGGGTTAAAGGTCACTGTGCCTTTACCCCGGTTATGTACAATACTCAAACACATATATAAATGAATGAAAAAGAAGATTAGGGTGGTTCTGCACCCACCAAAACTTGTGTGGCTCTCTGTATTTGTCTCTCTCTCTCTCCCTCTTCCGTTCTTACTTCCATTGAGAGCACTCTCAACTGGTATCAGAGCCCAGGTGATCTAGCTGAGCGTGCGTGAATGCTTGAAGCTCAGCAGCTCTGTGGGAGGAAGGAGAAGCTCTGTGGGAAGCTTTGTGGGTGACTTTACTTGCATCCGAGTGTGTAGAGACCTTGGAGGAGCCTTTGGAAAAGTCACTTTGGTTTTGTGAAGTGGTTTTGAGAGCTTGATAAGTGTTTTCAAAGAAAAAGTCGTTTTTTGAGCTTTTACCTGTTCCGTTCGATGACAGAGACTCCATATTGACTTGTAGAGGCAACTATTGCTTGCTTTTGGTGTCCACTTCACTTTAAGAGCTTGGAAACACCTTCATTCTTGAATCTGGGATCATTTCATTGGATTTCTGACTCACTGTGTCAATTTCTGCGTTTTTTGCCCGGGTGTTGGAACTCAAGTTTGGAGCAACCATTTGCAATTCTGTCAGTTCCGGTGGACTCAGGAGGTCCTAAAACTTCTATGTTGCTCATCATTCGCACTCCGGTGGAGTTTACAAACAGCTCTGTTTTCAAAAAGGTTTTTCAGTCCGTGTGTTGGACCCATTGATTGAGACCACGGTTTCCAAAACCGTCTGTCCCATTGCGTTCTGGACGCCCAAAAACCCCTACCTGCTAGTTCTTGAGTGATTCGGTGGAGGATTTTCAGAGTTATAGATCTCTGTGTATTCGATTTCGTCTCTCTGTTATGCATTTTTCATTCTAAGGTTTTGAAACCTTAGATTTATGCCACATGGCAGTGGATAAGTGTTGACTCCCATTTCTCACTCATCAGTTGGGATTTTGGAGTTCTAGCAAAAGAGAGAGATTTGCAGATTTTCTTGGTAATTATGATTATGCAATGGCGCCCATGTTTTGAGGCATCTCAGGTTCTATTTTCAGTAGCGGTCATTACCGTGGGACTATGATTTCTTGAGCATACCTTATGCAGATCACTCTGGTTGCAGTTTGAGCAGTGTGCGCTCATTCGTGGTATGCATTGGGTTGCAGTGGATGACTTATAGGCCATTTGGATGCATTGCGGTTCTTATTGGATGCGCTGATAGGCCCAAATTGCCTTGTGGGATGCTATTTTTTATGGACGCTTTGCACATGGATGCTATTTTATGCTGAGGGATAGCTTTGACACATTGCAGGTGATGCACTAATAGTGCTATGCTCTCTTGGATGAGATATTATTGATGCATATGCCAGTGGACGGTGTTTATGCTTGAGTCATTTGTCACTTATTGGCATTTTGGATTGCCATTGCAGTTGGCATTTTCTTTTGGGCCAGATTTGCTCATATGGATGCATAGTATATGCACATGAGTTAGATGCATCTTTTGATGCTTTGAGCTTTGAGTTTTGGTGATATTTCACTCTATTGTGGCATACACATTTGGGTGCACCTGGTATTTGGTTTGATTCTCTCTTGCAGGCACTAGCATTTGGGATTTTGTTTCATTTGCATCATGGCATCCTCTTCCATGTCTGAAAAGGAGTTTTTCAGCATTAAAAAGTTTGATGGGACAAACTTTTCTTTGTGGAAAGAACAAATAAGGGATGTGCTTATTCAAAAGAAGCAGATTAAACCCTTGGTAGGGATTGAAGCTAAGCCTGCAAATATGTCTGAGGATGATTGGAATGAGTTGGATGCATTAGCAAAGTCTACTATTAGACTTCGTCTTGCAGAGTCAGTTTATTTCACAGTAGTAAATGAGCAGACTACAGAAGATTTGTGGAAGAAACTGTGTGCCACTTATGAGAAGGAAATTGCCTCTAATAAAGTTTACATCATGAAGAGGTTGTTTGAGCTGCAGATGAAGGAAGGGGTCTCCATTGCTTCTCACTTGAATGAATTCAATATTATTTTCAGCTAGCTTCAGGCTCAGAAGATGAATTTTGATGTGGAGACTAAGGCAATATATCTCTTATGTTCATTGCCATCCTCATGGGATACCTTCCGTACAGCTGTCAGTAACTCTACACCTGGTGGAGTACTGAAATTTGATGATGTTGTGGGTAGCTTGTTGGCCGAGGAGATTAGACGGAAGTCTATGGATGGCAACAACAAGTAGGATGTAGCCTTAAATGTGCAAAGGGGCAGATCACAGTTCAGGGGGAAGTCCCAAGAAAGAGGGAAGTCTCGTAGCAAATCCAGGGCACGGAACATTGAGTGTTACCACTGTGGCAAGAAGGGCCATATGAAAAAGGATTGCTACAAGCTAAAAAGAGAGCAAAAGGATAAGAAAAAGAATGCAAATTGGGGTGCAAATCAAAAGGAAGAGAGTCCAAGGGAGGACAAAGGAAAAGTGAAGATCGAGGAGATCAATGCAGTCACACATGATAGTGATAATGACGTTCTCTTAATGTCTAGTTTATCTGCAGAGTTGCTTACCACTTCAGATGATGCATATTCCCAGGATTGGATTTTGGATTCTGGTGCTTCATTCCATGTTACTCCCCATAGGGAATGGTTCTCCACTTATGACAGTGGAAAGACAGGTTGTGTGCATCTTGGAAATGACTATGCATGTGACATAATGGGAGCAGGTGACATAAAGTTTTCTTTTGCAAATGGGTCTGCATTTGTTTTGAAACATGTGAGACATGTGCCTAAGCTGACCAAGAGTCTTATTTCAGTGGGTCAGCTAGATGATGCTGGTTTTCACACCACTTTTGGCTTTCAGAGTTGGAAAATTCAGAAGGGCTCTATGCTTTTGGCCAGGGGTGCCAAGTGTGGGACTTTGTATCCATTACATGTATCAGGGGTATTTGATCATGTTGTTGCAATAACCGAGCAGCCAAGCACTTCTTTGTGGCATTGCAACTTGGGGCACATGAGCTAGAATGGAATGAAACTCTTATGCCGTTTGGGTTATGTACCGCATTTGAGTTTCTCTGATTTTGAATTTTGTGAGCACTGTCTCTATGGGAAGCAGACTAAATCAGCCCATAAAAGAAGGGGAAAGAAAGAGTTTGAAATGCTTGATTTGGTGCATTCAAACGTATGTGGTCCCGTGCCTACACGGTCATTAGGCAGGGCTGAATACTATGTGACATTAATTGATGATGCAACTAGGAAAGTATGGGCTTATGCTATAGCTCGGAAGAGTGATGTGTTCCAGGTATTTCAGAAATGGCTGGCCTTGGTTGAGAATCAGTCAGGTAGAATGCTTAAATGCCTACGGACTGACAATGGTGGAGAGTATCTCTCTCATGACTTTTAGCATTTCTATGATACACATGGGATTAAGAGGGAGCTCACATCCCCTCGTACTCTAGAGCAAAATCTAGTTGCAGAAAAGATGAACCGTACCATTCAAGAAAGGTTGCAATGCATGCTTTCCAATGCAAGTCTTTCTGGTGGTTTTTGGGCTGAGGCAATGAAGACTGCAGTGCATGTGATCAATAGATCACCTAGTAAGAGTTTGGATGGTGGTATTCCTGAAGAGGCATGGAGTGGCAAGAAGCCCTCTTACTCTCATTTGCGTATATTTGGGGGTGAGGCATATGCACATGTGCCAAAAGAGCTTCGAAAGAAGCTAGATCCTAAGTCTAGGAAATGCATCTTTTTGGGTTATGGTGAAAGTGGAGAGATGGGGTATCATCTCTGGGATCCAGAAGCAAAGAAGATCATACGCAGCCATGATGTGGTCTTCAATGAGAAGAAGATGCATAAGGCACCCATGAGGGATGTGGAAATGAGGAGAATCACTTTCCAGGATGTGAATCCACCTGCATATGTTGATAGACAGCAAGCTGTCCATGCACCAAATGTGCAAGAAATGGTACCACCAAGTACTCCCACAGGTATACAATCAAGGGTAGATGATGGATCATCTATTGGTGGAAATGATGAGCCAAATGTGGCTGATATGCAGGTGGGACAGCAAGTTGAAATGCCCTTGAGAAGATCTTCTAGAGTGTCTAGACTGCCTGATAAGTTTATTCCAGGGGTAGACTATGTGATGCTTACTGATTGCAGGGAGCCTTCTTGCTACAAAGAGGCTATGATGCGCGAGGATCAACGCAAGTGGGAGTATGCTAATGCAATCAGAGATGAGTTCACTTATGAAGAATAAGACTTGGGACTTGGTTTCTTTGCCACATGGAAAGAAAGCATTGCCATGTAAATGGGTCTACAAAATGAAGGTCACAGGTGATGATGTGCCTAGGTACAAGGCCCGTTTGGTTGCTAAAGGGTTCAAGCAAGAGAAGGGTGTGGACTTTGATGAGATATTCTCTCCGGTTGTGAATATGACCACACTTAGATGCATGCTTGGACTAGTGGCAGTAGAGGATATGGAGCTTATGTAGATGGATGTCGAGACAGCTTTCTTGCATGGGGATTTGCATGAGGAAATTTACATGGTGTAGCCGGAAGGCTTTGAAGAAAAGGGCAAAGAGCATTTAGTTTGCAAGCTGAAGAAGAGTCTCTATGGTCTTAAGCAAGCACCTAGAGAATGGTATCAGAAGTTTGATGCTTTCATTCGGTCCCAGGGTTTTAGAAGGAGTGAAATTGATCACTGCCTCTATACTAAAAGGGCTAAGGATAATAGCCTGATAATCTTGGCACTATAAGTGAATGATATGCTATTGGCTAGCAAGAATACTTATGAGCTAGATGCATTAAAGGCCAAGTTGCATGAGGCCTTTGATATGAAGGATTTGGGATTTGCAAGTCATATTCTTGGTATGCGCATCACGCATGATCGGAGTAGGAAACTCCTTTGGCTTTCACAAAAAGAGTATGTTACAAAAGTATTGCAGTGTTTCAATATGGAGGGGGGGAAGGCAGTGAGTAGTCCATTGCCTCCATATGTGAAATTGAGTCATACAAATGGTCCCAAATCAGATGAGGAGAGGGCCATGATGGCCAAGGTTCCTTATGCATCAGCAGTTGGGAGTCTAATGTATGCTATGATAGCTACTAGACCAGACATTGCATTTGCAGTGGGAGTTGTTAGCCGGTATATGGCTAATCCAGGAAAGAGGCATTGGGAGGTAGTTAAGTGCATCATGAGGTACATGAAGGGTACCAAGGAGATGTGCATCTGCTTTGGTAGAGGAGACATGCGTGTACTTGGGTACACAGATTCAGACTATGCAGGGCATGTGGATAGTAGGAGATCCACTTCTGGTTATGTGTTCACCTTTGCAGGTGGTGCAGTGTCGTGGATGTCTTGCACACAGAAGTGCGTTGCTTTGTCTACCACAGAGGCTGAGTATGTTGCTGCCATAGAGGGTTGCAAGGAGGCTATATGGCTTGATCGGCTAGTGGGAGATTTGGGGATTCATACAGGTGTACCGACATTGCATAGTGATTCCATGAGTGCTATTCAGCTAGCACGGAATCCCGTCTTTCATGCAAAGACTAAACACATTGAGGTCAGGTACCATTTCATCAGGGAGGTACTTGAGGACAAGTGCATAGAGCTTGTCAAGGTTCATACAGATGATAACCCTACAGATATGTTGACGAAGAGTCTACCTAGTCAACGGTTTGAGTATTGTCGTGTATTGATGGGCATTGGATAGTATGCCCATTGATTGTTCTCCCTTAAAGGCACATTGTCCTTTAAGTGGGAGGTTATGGGGGTTAAAGGTCACTGTGCCTTTACCCCGGTTATGTACAATACTCAAACACATATATAAATGAATGAAAAAGAAGATTAGGGTGGTTCTGCACCCACCAAAACTTGTGTGGCTCTCTGTCTCTATCTCTCTCTCTCCCTCTTCCATTCTTGCTTCCGTTGAGAGCACTCTCAATGTGTTCATTCCAAATGGGATGATAACCTCAAGCACTTGAGATTTGTTACCTGCATCTTGGTGTGTAGAGACCTTGCAGAAACCTCTGAGTGGTTTTGGAGTAAAAAAGACATTTTTTGATGATTTCATTGTTCCTTTGGATTACTGAGAATTTGGAATGACTTGCAAAGGCAACCATTCCTTAATTTTGGTATCCATTGCACTTTGGGACCTTCATTCTTGAATTTGGCATCATTTTGTTGGATTTATGACTCATTGCATCTCAGTCAATTTTTTGGATGCATTTAGATATTTTGATGTCCTTGAGATGTCTATGGTCTCTGCATGACTTGTCTATGGCATTTGGCATCCTCATTATTACAAGAGGCAGATAGGGGCCCTGGTAAGAGAAGAACTAAGGCAAAAGGAGAAACAGGGAAGGATGAGATTGAGAGAAGAGAGGTGAATGGAGACCACTCTTGTACTTCAGGACAAATGGGAGTATGTTGATGGATCTACACCTAGACCATTGGACGATCCAGCCATCATAGCTCTACTCCATCTGTTGTCACAGCACCAGCAGTAGGATCTATAGTGGGATCTATAGCTACAAAAATAGTTTTTGCACTTGTAGTAGATCCTACCATTGCCCAAGCTCAAGCATAATGGGATAAGAAAGATAAGTATGCATATCATTTGATCAAGCAGAATGTGCAAGATGTCATGCTAGGACAGCTCAACACCGTCAAGACATCGAAAGAAGCATGGGATATGTTTGCAGCTCTGTATGAGTCCAAGAACACAGCCACGATTCTCACACTGAGAAACCAAATCAACTAGAGTTTTCACAATAGCAACAAAACCAGTCATATTTATGTACTCTAGATAAAATACTACAACAATCAACTTGCAACAGCAGGAGAGACCATGAACCCAACAGAAATGGTTCAAGTCATCCTGAATGGACTAGGAGAGGGACGAGAATCTAGTCTAGAGTATTGCCATCCAACGGCATATACTGACACTATAAGAACTCTAGTCAGTCCTACTTGGTGAAGAACTTAGGACGCAAGCCAGTCATGCACAAAAAGATCATTCTAATGATCAGACATTCACAGCTTCAAATAGAAGTAGAGGTAGAGGAAGAGGTAGATCCTTCTAGAAAAGTGGTCATCACCAACAACAAAATCAAAGTCAGAATCAGCATCAACATCATTTCTCAGTGACATAAGCATCAACAAAGAGGAAATCATTCCAATCGATGAAGATTCCAAGGACAAGGAAATGCATCCACCAATGTGCAAACATCCAACAATTGAAGGAATTTCTGTGGAAGAGGAAATCATCGTGGTGGACATTATCATCACAGTCATTTTGCAAATGAACATGGGAATATGTTTCTTGCAAATGAGGAAATGCAAATTGATACAATGTACATTGACTACAATCCAAAAGAGGACTTCATCTATCAAGTCAACCAAGCAGAATAGGATCCTTGGTACATCGATAGTGGTGCATCATCTCACATGACAAATCATTAGGAATGGTTCACAGAGATGAAACCATTAGAAGGTCAGAAAAATGTCATATACATAGCAGCCAGATAATACACCAAATCCAGTTCAAGGGACATGTGTTATCCCTACGAAAAATTTCACTGGTACAAAAGAATTAGTGAAAGATGTGCTTTATGTTTTGAAACTCAGTAAAAACCTCATGCCAGTAGGTCAAATGACGGAACACAACTACCGAGTCATCTTTGATGGAGATGAATGCACTATCAGAGACAAATCCAGAAGATGTGAGCTAGTAGCAAAAGGTGTCAAGGAAGGATGCTTGTACAAAATGCTAACTACAATACCAGATAAGTAGCTCAACTGCAACAGATGCCACTATCTGCAAAATGGCACAAGAGATATGGTCATGTCAGTTTCAAGTACTTGTTAGATCCCACAAATCAGAATATGGCAATTGGGATTCCTAAACTACAATTTCTTGGAAAATTTTGCGAAGCATGCTGTTTCGGAAAACAAAAGCAAACCAACTTTGTGAGAAGTACCTCTCGTGCATGAAGTATTCTTGATTTGATACATACAGATGTATGGGGTTATGCCCAGACCCGCAACATCAATGGTTCACTTTACTACTTGACTTTCATCGATGACTATAGCAGATATTGTTGGGTCTACTTTCTGAAAGAGAAATCTAAAGTGTTTTCTAGATTTCAAGAATTCAAAGCCATGGTAGAAAACCAGACAGGCAGAAAGATCAAGGTCATGAGATCAGATCGAGGAGATGAATACATGTTTTCAACATTCATGAACTTTTGAAGAAATCATGGCATTCGAAGACAATTCACTTGTGCAGATACTCCTTAGCAGAATGCAAGAGCTGAAAGGAAGAATAAAACTTTAGCAGATAGTGCTAGAGCAATGCTTAGTAAAAAGCATCTTTCGAATCAGTATTGGGCAGAAGCAATAGCCACTGCAAACTATTTGCTTAATCGGCTTTCGACTGAATCGATACAAGGTATGACTCCTTATGAAGCATTCACTGGACACAAGCCACACATTGGGCATCTCTGCATATTTGGTTGCATATGCCCATATACATGATGATCATCGCAGGAAATTGGATGCGAAGTCACACAAATGCATCATGGTTGGCTACAGTGAAGAAAGCAAAGCATACAAGTTATATGATCCCATCAACCACAAGGTCATTATCTCCAGAGATGTAATCTTTGATGAGGAATCAGAATGGAAAACCTCAAACACACAGGAGATAGAAGCATGGACTTCACAGTCATCTATAGAAAAGGTTGATGATGAAGAAGAGAAATAACTGCTAGTAACACCCCAGACAGAGCCACAACAGCTCAGATGGTATACTAGGGAAAGAAGACCTCTAGCCAGATTGACATATGCTCAGAAAGGCAATGCAATTCAGGTGGAAACCACCAACTATGCTCTTATGACTACCATCATGGCTACAAAAGAGCCAGTCTACTTCGAAGATGCAGTTAACAGCCAGAATGGCAAACTATTATGAATGAAGAAATGGATGCTTTATATAAGAATAATACTTGGGAATTATGCGACCTCCCACCAGGAAAGAAGGCAATAGTAAACAAATGGGTATACAAAGTAAAGTACAATCCAGATGGAAGTATTCAAAGATACAAAGCCAGACTAGTTGCAAAAGGATTTGCACAACAATATGGTCAAGATTATGATGAGACTTATGCTCCAGTAGCAAAGATGGATTCCATATAGTTCTTGATATCACTAGTGACACTCAACAGATGGAATGTGTACCAGCTCGATGTCAAGAATGCATTTCTCAATGGTTACCTAGACAAGGAAGTCTACATGCAACAACCAACAGGTTATGTTGAACCAGGAAAGGAGAATAAGGTTTTCCATCTCAAGAAAAGTCCCTAAAGCTGAAAGCAAGCACCCAAAAGTTGGTACAACAGAATCGACAAATATTTTGCTGATTTGGGATATATGAAGTCCAATGCAAATCATACACTCTACAACAAAGTTCAAGGGGAAGACATTACTATTGCACTTTTGTACATCGATGATTTGATTGTGACAGGAAGCAAGGACAGATTCATTAGAAAGCTAAAACAAGACTTATCTGCTATAGAGTTCGATATGAAAGATATTGGAATTATGCACTATTGTCTTGGAATTGAGTTCTGGAGAGATTTAGATAGCACATTCATGAGTCAGCTCAAGTATGTTGACAGTCTATTGAAGAAGTTTCATTTGGCAGATTGCAAGATTTCAGCCACTCCCATGGAACATAGTTTGAAACTTACTAAAGATTCAAAAAAGCCTACAGTCAATGACAGGTATTACAGGGAACTCATTGGATCTCTTATATATTTGACTATCACATGGCTAGATATTTGTCATGCAGTAAGCTCACTAGCACAATTTATGGCAAATCCAAAACATTCTCACTGGAATGTAGCTAAAAGAGTCTTGAGATACATTAGAGGTACAAGATAGTTTGGGATAGAATACAGAGGAAGTCATCCACGGTTGCATGGATACCGTGATAGTGACTATGACGGAGATCATGAGACCAGGAGATCGACACAAGGATATACATTTTTCCTTGGTCAAGGTGCTATATCATGGTTGTCAAACAAACAACCAACTGTTTCTTTGTCTTCGACTGAAACATAATATAGAGCACTCACTACAGGTGCATGTGAGACTATATGGCTCAGAAAACTATTGTTAGAAATAGATTACTTTGATGAGTCAAAGCCAAAGACAATATACTGTGATAATCAATCAGCTCAAGCATTCGCCAAGAATCCAATATAGCACTCTAGGACAAAGCATATCGATGTCAGAGAGTACTTCATCAGAGAAAGAGTGTTACTTGGTGACATCACATTGCAGCATTGTGATACCAAAGAGAATGTTGCAGGCATCTTTACCAAACCACTCAGTAAAGAGATTTTTGAGAAACACCAAGTAGCTCTTGGTTCGATGCAGAGGAAGGACATTACCATTAAAGGGGTGTGATGGAATGTAATGTCCAGTCTTCCTCAATTTCCCAGAATCATCATCTTGAGGGAAGGGGCCTACTTCATGATGTTGATCTTGAGGGAAGGTGTTGAGAGTTCACGCTCAACATCATGTGATCATGTGTTCATAGCACCATCATGTGATCATATGTGCATAGCACTAACCCAATAGAGTGCTATAAAGGAAAGGGTTAGATGCCCTAACCCTAACCCTAAATAGGTTTGTATATACTCTACTTTTTCAACTAAATCTAGCGTACAGTTAGTCATTTGTGGTGTGCTCTCTAGCTATGCCCTCTCTTCTCATCTCCACTCTTCTCCTCTCCCCTCTATTTGGTCAGTACCTGCTCTGCTACTTTGCTCCACATGCTTTGCTACTTTGCTCCACACACCCTCCTCCACCAGCTCTCTTTTGGTCCTGCTCTACTTTGCTCCATGCTCCCTCCTCCAACTCTCATCACTCCTCTACTCCTCCCTTGCTCATCCGTTCCACTTCTAACCCACTCATCTTCACCATGCCTATTCTAACTACTACCACCCCTCGATGCAAAGTGATCCCAATGTTATCTACCTTCTCGTATAGGGTGACTGCGTTGCAGTTTGTAGGATTGAAATGTTGGCTCTTTTGGACACCCTTCATTCCCTTGGTCGCGATTCCCCCCACATCTTCATGTCACCAGCTTGGATGAAATGTGCACAGAGGGCCTCTATATGGCTTTGCTGTATGGATTTCCCCTAGACATTGACGAAGCGCTCAAGATTTTCACAGGCTACTCTCGACTTGTCGGGGGGGCCATAATCTGAGTCCTAGAAATGTGCATGGTCTTTAGCCTCTCCATCGTCTCCTCCATTGGCTCCCCAAAGAATTCAAATGCAACAAGCTGGGATGGTGACACTACTGAGCTGTACAAATTTCCTCTTGCTCAACGAGGCTCATAACCACTCAACAATGGCTGGATGTAATCTTTTTGCCTCTAAGGTTCTTAGCGATCTTTTGGCTCACTAGATGTAATCTTTTGACAATTGCTGAGTTTTAACATTTATGTAATCTCTTTTGTTCAATTTGAGGCTCTCAGTATATGCACTATTGCTAATCTTTATATATTAGACCACTCAGCAATGGCCATTGCTAAGTGGTTATGGTCGATAGATGTAATCTTTTGGCCTCTAAGGCTCTCAGCAATTGCTGAGTTTTTATAAATGTAAGATCTTCTGTTTGATTTTTTCTTGATATAAGTTGTTAATTTCATATAACTTGTTATTGGATGCAGATGTGATCTCTTTTGCTCAATTTTTACTCAATGAAGTGTAGTTGATTATCTGGATGGCACCACTGGCCTCCAGTCACCTTGATGGCTTAGAGTACTTTTGCCCTTAATTAGGATTAATTGCGACAAGGACTAAACTACCAGTAAAGTAGGACTATAATTTCTTTGGTTTAGGAGCAAAATAGTGCTAAAATAGCTTCAACAACCCACCACTATGGTTGCATGGAGATGCATCTAAAAAAATACATTTAAACTTTTAGAAAATGCAATTGATGATATGGCCCTTGAGGGTCCCCTCTAGGGGAAAGGGCCATATCGACATGCATTATATGAGATCCAGGATACCATTTGATAGATTTGGCATGTCAATATTGGTGCACTAATATATAACTCCAAGAACCATCGCGGTGGTTGTCATAGATCTCCTTCTATTTGCCAGGGTGGTGGTCGTCATAGATCTCCTCTTGTAATATGTAAAAATAGGTAATTGAGCCATAACTCCAAGAACTAGTGCGATGGTCGCTCCAATCCAACCTTGAATTTTCTTGATCTGCATGGGTGCGTTGCCTAGTCTGGAAAAGGCTAGGTGATGATAGGTGGTCAGCAGGCCAGCGACTCCACTGTGGTGTTGTTTAGAAATATAGATTATGTCTCATTATTACGCCAAGAACCAGGGTGGTGGTCTCTCCAAGATAGCCTTAAATTTTCATGATTTGCATGGGACGGTGTCTAGTGATAGGTGGCAAAGCTGTGGCAAAAGGTTGCATGATAACAGGTGGTCAAGATAGAGACTACGCTCTGCGAAGCAATGTAGAGATGCATGATGTAGTGTAGAGCTACCGTGTGTCGAGCTCTGTGGTGTTCAAAATAAATAGATTATGTCTCATTATTATGCCAGTGTGAAATCATGACGTCGGGAAAATTTTTGCGACAAGAGCGCAGGTCCATGCTAAGTTCAAAATCTCACCCAGGAGCGCGTCACATCGCGGATCCAAAATGACTGCAAAATAGTTTTGCGATTGACTACACCCTAGCAAACTTTAACCCTCGAGAAGATGTTACCTTCCTCGAATACCATGCCCAATTCTAGAGATGAAGTGAAAAAGATGTTGACAATGGTTGGGATGCATTATGACAGCATCCATGCTTGCCCTAATGATTGTATTTTGTTTCATCATGAGAAGTGAAAAAGATGTTGACAATGGTTGGGATGCATTATGACAACATCCATGCTTGCCCTAATGATTGTATTTTGTTTCATCATGAGTATGGAGATTTGGTTAATTGTCTAGAGTGTGGGACAGAGTGCTACAGAAAGGACTTGCTTGGTGAGACGAGATCCCAGTGAAGGTCTTGAGACATTTTCCCATCATCCCTAGAATGTAGTACATGTTTAGATGCAACTCCATTATGCAACTAATGACATTCTATGCTACACACTGGTCCACTAATGACACTTTGAGAATCCTTCCAGATTGTGCTTCTTCGAAGCACATAGACAACATGTGGTAGAACTTTTTTTAAAATTAAAACGAGGGTTTATATTATCAAGTCAAAAATATAGACAAACATTTTTACATCAAAATGTTTCTGCCCCTTAATGGGGGGAGACAGTACTATGAATAGAAGCATCTGTCCAAAAGTGGTCATGATGAGGTGGGCCAATTGATAAGTAATTCAGTTTGTCTCCTACTTCAAGACGATGTGGGTAACAACTCTAATAACACCTATGCCTAGGATATGCATGTAGGGACACGAGCATCTATGCTTTTGGGCTTTCCTTATATAGGAATGTGGATATAGAGATGCTGCCAATAGATCCAAATAATGATGCTAAAAGTACTCATGGGATTCAAAAAGTAGCATCATAATGCAAGATGAGAGAGAAAGGTAGCAACTATTTTATGTCATGTACAAGGGTAGGTCATATGTTCTCAAATGAAGCTAAAAGTAGCCGATAAAAATAGCAATGTCTATACTAACATTGTGGGTGCACTCCATAGATACCCAAAGTGATTTTTGGCCTCATACTCTCATGCATCTATGCCTGATTTTTCCTCTCCTTCCTTCCAAACTATTTTAAGACTATTACATGCTCCTCCTCTAGTCTCTAGCTTGATGGAACCCATTTGCAAAGAGATTGAAGAAGTATTTTAAGTACTAGGGAGTTTGCAATTTTCTTCTTGTTCAAGCTCAAACCCAATATTCGGACCCTAGAATCCCTTGAAATTCCCTTTAGGTAAGTTATTCATTCACTCAATTTCATTTTTTAAGTTTTTTATTTCATTTTTGTTTGCTTTTGTCCAACCATCTGCAATAACTATAGAAATAAAGGACCCTAAATCTAAAAACTATGTCTTTTTCTTGTCCCACAAATGTCTCTCCCTCAAATCTATGAAAAGAAATAGTGAGAACATGAGAGAAGAAAGGGAAATCCTTGCATTGCTTGCTTCTCTTGTTTGCTTTGCCTTCCCTACCTTGATTTGCTTTGCCTTGCCTTTCTTGCTTGCTATGCTTTGTATTCCTTTTATTTTCCGTTCTTTGCTTGCTTGCTTCCTTATTTTCTTACTTTGTTTGTTTGTCCCTCCATTTATAAGAAAAAAAATGCAATCTTATGAACCCTTTTCACATGTGTAGGTCCACCAAGCTTTTTTGCAACTTTTATTCGATTTTATTTTCGTTTGGAAATATGATCCTATAAACTCTACATATCTATTTTATTTTTCAACCCAAGCCTTTTGTGCAAATAGTTTTTCATACCATGTATTCACAATTCTCATGCTTGGACTACGCTTATGATAAACTCATGCACAATACATGGAATATAACTAATTGACACAATCTAAATAGAGTCAATTGATACAATGATGATGAAGATGGTAGTATTAGACCCATAGAATAAACCAAATAATGCATGGCAATAGAGATACATAGGACTAGAGGTATAATTTTGATGCAGACAACACTGCAACATAGAACAGCCAAACAAGACAGTTCACTCATGCAATGCCACATGGCACAACATGTCAAACACTAAAAAATGCAAGCTCTAGGGTAGTGTGACACTTACACATGCAAACATGTGGCACAATGTATAGCTAATAGTGTTCATTGGTGGATATATAGTCTTGCAAAGACACATGACATACACATCAACACACATAGACTACAGTGATACACGCCATGAAGGCACACACAAGGAAAAAAGGGAGCTCATTTTGGGACCTTTTAGGGTTTGGAAAAATAGGCTCTTGACCAATCAAAAGAGGGCCAACATAACATTGGAGAAATACCAAAAAACATGTAAAAATATGAAATAAGTCATATTCAAAATCTTTTTCTTTTATTATGTTTGACATACGTGATCTTCGAAAGATAATTTTTTGCACCGAATTTGGTGATTTTAACATTGCCAATGCATTTGGAGCGAGCCAAAACCCCCAAATCGACCCTGGAGACATCGAAAATCGACGCCCGGAGGCTCGAAAAAGGGCAAAAATGCTCGAAAAGGGAGATTTGCTCAAAAACACGATTTGGCCAACTGGAATTATCGTGTTTTTGAGCAAATCCCCCTTCAATTATAGCTGGCCAAATTGTGTTTTTGAGCCAATACCCCTTCAATTCTAGCCATCCAAATCGTGTTTTTGAGCAAATCCCCCTTCAATTCCAGCTAGCCAAATCGCGTTTTTGAGCAAATCCCCCTTCTCGGGCATTTTTGCCCTGTTTCGGGCCTCCGGGCGTTGGTTTTCGGTGTCTCTAGGGTCGATTTGGGGGTTTTGGCCCACTCTGAATGTGCTGGCAATGTCAGAATCACCAAATTCTATGTCAAAGATCAAGGATATTATATATGCATTTAATGTGAAGCCTGCATACTAGACTAACATTTTTGCAGTAAGTATCCATATTTTATGGCATTTCCTATATTTTGAGTGCAACAAAAATAGGTAAATAGTGAATTTCTAAGAGGGCCCCAAAATGAGTTCCCTTCTTTCCTAATGTCTGGCAATAATGGTGAAGTATATGGGTCATCGATCTGGTCATCACTCATGCATATATGGTTGGATATATATTTAGATGTTGTATGTATGGGTAGATGGATATGAGGATAGAGGACTCTAAAAGGGATCCTGAGCCCCTATGTTAATTATAGTCCTTATGGACTTAAGGCAACCCACTTTAAGTTCAATATATATTGTATCATGTTCACCTTTTGGGTTATTCATAGTGTACATATTGTGTATAAACAACAGTGTGTGTGTTCTAACTCATCCTATCTTTGATGTGTGCATTGAGTGTTGGACCATGTGTCCTCATTTAGATCTATAAGCTCATTTAGGGTTGTGACATAGTATCAAATTAGTTAAATTCTTGTCTAGTTTCTGATTGTGTATCAAAGTTTTTGAATGTGTGTCAATAACTATCAAAATTTCAAAATCTGTGAGTGCTTGTATGCAGAGGGAGAGGATTTGTGTTAGGGAATGTGTTTCCCATCTCCGTTGGCTCACTTTTTGAAATATGTCTCAAGGTTTCTTGAGTGTCTTGCCTGAGAGTCTTGCTACTGAGGGTGTGTCCTTGTTTACCAAGGGCTTGCTATGTTTTTCCAGAGCATTGAGTGTTTTCCTTACAAGATTGCATACAAGGTCTCCTATATGGAGTTGTCATTTGAAGTTACATAGTGTTTGTTACATGTAGGTTGTTTGCAAGTGTTGCTAAGGTTGTGAAAGTCCATGTGATTTTCAAGCTAGCTTTTTAGAAGGCTCTTAACAGGAATTCACTCATAGGATTAGGAAACAAGGAAAAAGAAACAACGTCACGTCCACAAAGAAAACTTGAAAAGAAAAGAATCACATAGCTACAATAACCCTAAACAAATAGAAAGAAATGGGAACTACTCACAGATAAGCTCAAATGACTAGCAATAAAGAAAATAGCTCGAGCTAAGAAGAGGCAAGCTCAACAAAGAGCTTGAATCAAAGTTGTCACCAAATAGACACTCAGATCTAAGCAGCCCATAGAAAGAGCTTGCTCACAGAGAAGCAACAAGCTGAGAAGATCAAGTGAGCTCGAGAAGTCTCAAGCATAAGGGAACCAAAGATGGCTAAGAGAGCTAAGTGAGTATGATGGAGTTAAGAAGATATAGCAAGAGAGCTTCATTGTAGTGGCCAATAGAAGTTCAAAGCAAGCTTGAAGCCTCTTCAGAGCAACTAAAAGAGTAGTTGTGATGGATTACTTAACTCAAAAAAAAGGGAAGGAAAAGCTCTTGAGCATTCCCTTAATTCACTGACAGAAGCCAAGAGAGAGAAAAATACCAAGGCATCAGTCTCAAAAACTTATGGCACCTACAAGCTAAGGCCACAAGGAGGTTTGCAAACAAAGAATAAAGAATGTTCTCTTGACTAGGCAACCTTGCATACAAAAGAAAGAGAACAATCTCATAATCATGTCATGACACCCATGAGCTTACAATTGAGTTGAGTTGCATAACCAATAACGATCAATAGTGTGAGATTGACACAAAAGAAACTACCACACATGTGGCAAGCATGCAATAGTAGGGAGCTTGTGGTCACACCAATTGGAAGGAGCTCTGGAGGAAGTCACATTCACATGGAATAGTAGTGAGGCTACCAAGAGCATGAGCTAACATAGGTGCTATACATCAAGAAGGGCAAGCATGGAACACTTATTTCATTAATTTTGGACTTGTCAATGTACAAATTCATTTTAATAGATGCTTTTGGATTAGTTTATGCGGATAAAATTTAAGGAAAATTTCACTCTTCAAAACACAGATAAAAACATAAAAACAAGCAATTTTTTAGAGTGTTTTAAAGGAAATAAAATCAAAATTATAAAAATGTAACATAGATAAGCTACACCAAAAGATAAGAAACAGTAGCAAATAAAACTAAAATTATGAAAATTAACATAACTTCTTACATAGACTGGTGCACGGTCCCGATTCATTTTTGTACCTAAATTTCTATTGAAAAAATCTACTATATGAAAATATCCTTCCAAAACCAAAATATGACACTATCCTTTTGAAATAAAGAGTTTATTTACTTACACTATAATTTTGTACTAATAATGCAAAAACAAAGAAATGTAATTCTTACATTACTCTATATTGTAGAAGTCCTAGTATAATTTTTCATATTTAAGAATCCTCATTTAAAAGTTTAACTTTTTCTTAGCTTATTAATAACTTTAATAAATAAAAATTATTTAAATCCATGGATAAACTATATATATATATGTGTGTGTGTGTGTGTGTGTGTGTGTGTGTACGTTCTTACGTACATAAATAAGTATATATATATATATATATATATATATATATATATAAGGTCCATGCATGAGATTAATTTACCATGAGAGTCCTCTAAAATCTCCAAGACTTAATAACGGTGTTGATAAACACCTTTTAGAGTTTTGGAACTCTAAAATATCCAAGATTTCAGAGTTTCAAAAAGCAAAAATGGTATAATCTCAAAGAACTTTATAATGGTACCAATAAACACCTTGCAATAGTTACAAAGGTTTTATAAGCAAACACCTTCAAATGACATATCTTGATGGAGGGGGAAAGAGAGGGAAAGAAGTAAAAGGAAGAGGAAGGGAGAGAGAGATAGAATGGAGGGGGAAAGGAGAGGGAGAGAGAGAGACCAGGGGGGGTAAGGAAGTTCTTGCACTCCCCCAGCATCACAAAAAAAAAATAAAAAAAATAAATGGCGTAGTCCCTTGCATTGCCACGTGGAGGGAGGGAGGGAGGGAGAGAGAAAGAGAACGCGAGGGGGGAGGGGAGGGAAAGAGGAGAGGGAGAGGGAGAGGGAGAGAGAGAGGGAGAGAGAGAGGGAGAGGGAAAGGACGCATTGTTGCAGCAATAAGAAATTAAAAAAAAGGAAGGGAGAGAAAGAGAGAGAGAGAGGGGAAGAAGAAGAGAGAGAGAGGAGGGGAGACGAGAGAGAGAGAGAGAGAGGGGGGGAAGGGGAAGAGAGAAGAGATGGAAGGGAAAATGGGAGAGGAAAGGGGAAGAGACAAGGGAGGAGACGTGTCTTGCACGGAGAGGAAGAGGGAGAAAGGGAGAGGGAGAGGGAAGGGAGAAATAATTAAAAAAAAATTGAATTAGATAAGAGGGGAGAGGTGGGTGATGAGGAGGAGGGGATTTTTTTTTTTTTTGGTTGCCGCACTGCCGCGGCAGTGCAATCTCTTAGGCAAGGGAGGGAGGAAGGAGAGGAGAAGGGAAGAGAGAGGGAGAGAAGGGAGGGAGGAGAATGGGAAGAGAGAGGGAGAGAAGGGAGGAGAAAGGAGAGGAAGAGGGAGAGGGGGAAAGAAGCGCAACGCAAGGGAGAGGGAGAGGGAGAGGGAGAGGGAGGGGACCACGATGGGGGTGAAAGTAGAAGGAAGGGCGAGAGTAGAAGGAAGAGGGAGAGAGGAAGAGAGAGCAAGAGAGGAAGGGAAGAGTAGAGGAGGGAGGAATATTTTAAAAAAATAAAATTTAATTAGATAAGAGGGGAGAGGTGGGTGACGAGGAGGAAGGGAAGGATTTTTTTTTTTGGTCGCCGCCGCGCTGCCTTCCGCGCGATCTCTTGGGCACACTATACAACCTCTTGACTTTGAAGTCAAGAGGACACTTGAAAGGGTAGGGAAGAAAGGGAGGGAGAGAGAGAGAGAGAGAGAGAGAGAGAGAGAGAGAGAGAGAGAGAGAGAGAGAGAGAGAGAGGAAGGGGAGCGCAACACGAGAGAGAGGGAGAGGGAGAGGGGAAAGGGAGTGCAATGCAACGCAAGGGAGAGGGAGAGGGAGAGAGGAAGGAAAGGGAACACGATGAGAGGGAGGGTGTGATTGAAAATGAATTATGAGAGAGGTGAGAGTCAATATAATGCCCTCAAGGAATTCAAACTTCCCACTCCTCCTTGTCCCCCCCACCTCTCTCTCTCTCTCTCTCTCTCTCTCTCTCTCTCTCTCTCCTCCATCCCTTCCCCCCCTCCTGTTTCCCAAACTAGTGTGGTTAATCTTTCAATCTTGAAATTTGATAAATTTGCCCAAAAATTAACATAACTTTATCGTATGAGGTCCAAATTTAGCCCTCCAAGTACTCAAATCAATTGGCATAAGCCATCTAAAGTCATCTATAGGGTTAGAATTCCAGCTTATTAAAAACCTATGAATGAAGTTTAATTATACTTAAACCAAATTCACAGGCTAATATTTGTAACTCTACCCCATATCCTAAATCCTAAACCTTGATCCCTATAGCCTAAACCCAAATTACTATATTGTAACACTATTTCCTATAACTTAAACCCTAAAACCTATATCCTAAATCCTAAACCCTAAACCGTATACCCTATATCCTTAACCTTAAGCCAAAAAATAGTATTTGAGGTGTGTTATTTGACCGTGCGCATAACCGGTGGGCACGATCCTTTGCACATGCATCAATCAAATCTATGTTAAAGCACGTGCAAGTATCATGTGCATCAGATATGATTTTGATGGTCAAAGTCCCTACAAATCCCATTTTTCACCAAGTGTTATGCACAACTGTAAAAAAATAGTATTTGAGGTGTGTCATTCGAACATGCACATGACCGATGGGCATGATACTCTCTACACACGTGAATCCAACCTATGTTAATGCATGTACAAATTATCATACACATTGTATAGGCTTTGGATGGTCAAAATCTCCACAAACCCCATTTTCCATCAAGTGTTATGCACAACCGTCAAAAAATATTATTTGAGGTGTGTTATTCATACGCGCACATACCTGATGGACACAATAATCTTCAATTATGTCAGTACAACCTATGTTGAGGCCTGTACAAAGTATCCTCCCCATCGGATATGCTTTGGATGGTTAAACTTACCACAAACCCCATTTTTCACCAAGTGTTATGCACAACCGCCAAAAAACATGCTCTGAGGTGTGTTATTTGAACATGCACATACCCGATGGGCATGATACTTTGCATGTGTATAAATATAACCTATTTTGAGCTGTTTGCAAAGTATCATGCCCATCAAATATGCTCTTGATGGTCAAAGTCGTCACAAACTACCTTTTTCATCGTGTTATGCACAACTGCAAAAAAATAGAGTTTAAGGTGTGTTATTTGAATGTGGATGTACTGGATGGACATGATACTTTAAATTCGTGTCAATCCAACCTATTTTGAGGTCTTTGCAAAGCATCGTGCCCATTGAATATGCTTTGGATGGTCAAACGTGCCACAAACTCCATTTTTCACTAAGTGTCATGCACAACCACAAAAAACATGCTTTGAGGTGTGTTATTTGAATGTGCACATATCCGATGGCCACGATACTTTGCAAGTTCATCAATACAACCTATTTTGAGCTGTGTGTAAATTATCATGCCCATCATATATGCTCTGGATAGTCAAAGTCGCCACAAATCTCGTTTTCCATCAAGTATTATGCACAACTGTCAAAAAATAGTATTTGAGGTGTGTTATTCAAACACACACATATTCAATCGGTATGATACTATTGATACAAGTCAATCTAATAGATGTTGAGGATTGTGCAACGTATCATGCCCATCAGATATGCTTTAGATGGTCAAACTCGCCACAAACCTCAAATTTCACCAAGTGTTATGCACAACCGCAAAAAACACACGCTTTGAGGTGTGTTATTCAAATGCGCACATACCTGATGGGCACGATACTTTGCAAGTGCATCAATACAACCTATGTTGATCTGTAGGAAAAGTATTATGTGCATCAGATTTGCTTTGGGGGAATGGGGGAAGGGGGGAGAGGAAGAGGGAATGGGGGAAAGGGGGAATGGAGGAAAGGGGGGGATGGGGAATGGGGGGGAGGGAAAGGGGGAAAGGGGAATGGGGGGAGGAGAAGGGGGAATGAGGGATAGGGGAATGGGGAATGGGGGAAGGGGGGAATGGGGGAAAGGGGGGAAGGGGGAGGGAAAAGGGGGGAATGGGGGAGGGGGAAAAGGGGCAGGGAAAAGGGGGGAGGGGGAGGGGGAAGGGGGGAAGGGGAGAAAGGGAAAAAGGGAAAGGGGAAGGGGGAAGAGAGAGAGAGAGAGAGAGAGAGAGAGAGAGAGAGAGAGAGAGAGAGAGAGAGAGAGAGAGAGAGAGAGAGAATAGGTGAGGGGGAAGAGAGAGAATGGGAGAGGGGGAAGAGAGCAAAACATAAGTAGGGAGAATGGGGGAGGCAAAAGAGAGAGAGAGAGAGAGAGAGAGAGAGAGAGAGGTGGGGGGGAGAGAAGGAGTGGGAAGTTTTAATTCTAGAGCGGGAAGTTTGAATTCCTTGAGGGAAGTATATTGACTCTCACCTCTCCCATAACTCATTTTCAATCACACCCTCCCTCTCGTCGTGTTCCCCTCCCTTCCTCTCTCCATCTCCTTGTCCCTCCCCCTTGCATTGTGTTGTGTTGCGCTCCCTTTCCCCTCTCCCTCTCTCTCGTGTTGCACTCCCCTTCTCCTTCCCCTCCCCCTCTCCCTCTCCTTTCTCCTCCCTTCTCTCCCTTCGTCTTTCTCCCCCTATCTCTCCCTCCCCCCCCTCTCTCTCTCTCTCTCTCTCTCTCTCTCTCTCTCTCTCTCTCTCTCTCTTCTCCTTCTCGTCTCCTCTCTCTCTCCCTTTCTTCCCCACCCTTTCAAGTGTCCTCTTGACCTCCAAGTCAAGAGGTTGTATAGTGTGCCCAAGACGGCGGCGAACAAAAAAAAATAAAAATAAATTATATATATATATATATATATATTTGCGCTGCCATAGCAGCACGATCTCTTCCCTTCCTCCTCGTCACCCACCTCTCCCCTCTTATCTAATTAAATTTATTTTTTAAAAATGATTCCTCCCTCTTGTACTCTTCCCTTCCTCTCTCCCTCTTCCTTCTACTCTCGCTCCCATCATGGTCCCCTCCCTTCCTCCCTCTCCGTCTCCCTCTCCATCTCGCTCTCCCTCGTGCTATGCTCCGTTTCCCCTCCCCCTCTTCCTCTCCTTTCTCCTTCCTTCTCTCCCTCTCTCTTCCCATTCTCCTCCCTCCCTTCTCTCCCTCTCTCTTCCCTTCTCCTCTCCTTCCTCCCTCCCTAGCCCAAGAAATCACACTGTCGCGATAGCGTGGCGACGATAATTTTTTGGGGTTTTTTTTGGTTTTTTTTTTTGCGCTGCCGCGCGGCAGTGCAATCTCTTTCTCTCCTCCTCGTTACCCACCTCTCTCTCTCTCTCTCTCTCTCTCTCTCTCTCTCTCCCCCTCTCCTTCCCTCGCTCTTTCCTTACCTTTATTCCTTCCTCGACACTTCCTCCTCTTCTTTTGTCTCTTTCCCTCTCCATTCCATGTCTCTCTCGCTTCCCTTCCCTTTTCCTTCTTTCCCTCTCTTTCACCTCCATCAAGATGCGTCATTTGAAGATGTGTGTTTCACTCAGTACAAACACATCTTAAAAAACCTGTAATTATTGCAAGGTGTTTATAAAGTTCTTTGAGATTATACCAATGTTGCTTTCTGAAACTTTGAAAGGTGTTTATTGACACCATTATTAAAGTCTTGGAAATTTTACAGTTCTAAAATTCTAAAAGGTGTTTATTAACACTGTTATTAAGTCTTGGAGATTTTAGAAGACTCAAATCATGGACCTTAACTATATAAATATAAATATAAAAGCCTTACAAGCATGCCCATGCCATGTGGACAGTGCAGTGCACTAGTCTCACCATATGTATCAATGACCTTTCATCGATGAACCAAGGACATGTACGTTCCATGCATGCATGTGCAGCGTTGTGTATGACTCCATATCTACCAGATTTTAGAGCTTCTAAACTCTCAAAAGGTGTTTGTTAATACCGTTATGATATCTTGAAGATTTTAGAGGACTCTTTTATGCTAAATTTGTAAGAAAATAATACAACATCTGTGCTCAACAGATAACAGGATCTCGTATGCAAGAGAGAAAACAAGATAGTATGGAGAATCAAAAATTTGATTACTGTAGAACTGATACAATAGATGGCGTTGCCTCCCAACCGTGTGCTCCTGTGAAAGAAGCTTCGATGGCATGCTGAAAACAGTAGAAGATGGAGGCTGGATGCTAAGGAATCAGGGTTGCTGTAGCTAGTGATGAAATGGGCTTTACGGGCTTGCTCTTATACAGCCACCAGTCGTAGTCAGTTAGGCTCAATTGGGTGACTGACCTAGTTTGCCCAAAACGGTCGGCTGGGGTCGGTCCCGAAATAGGCCACCGACCATACGATAGAACCGGTGCACAAAACAGAGCAACTGACCTACGGTTACCGTTTGGCCCAGAGCCATCCGAGATCATCTGAAGCTCCAAACGGGCCTCGCAACCCGAGAGTGGGCTACCTCGGGAAATGCTTCATCTACCCTCAGTGCGGTCAGTCAAGGGATGCCTTCCCGCACTTGCATGTAGCCTAGTTACCGGTGTGCCAACTCTATCTGAAGCCGTCCAGCCATCAGGCCACACATGGCCCCCATCTGGTGTCTAAACCAAGACCTACCGGATAACCGAGCTACTCAAATGCCTTCTCCTCATATGGGGGGCTTACAAGTAGAGTTAGCTGGTTCCCGTGTAGTTACACGAGAGTGGAGCATTGATATCTAACACCCCCCTCAATGTCCACCCACAAGTGAACTTACTTTTTCGGCCCAATGCCAAGTCGATGAAGATGCCTCTCCAGCAAGTCTCTTCCAAGAGCCTTCATGAAGATGTCCGTAGCATTCTCTGTAGTCGAATAGTACACCAAGTCGACCTCTCCATCCATGATGAGCTCGCGTACAAAGTGATATTGAATCTCAATGTGTTTTGTGCGAGCGTGGAACACCAGGTTCTTTGCAATTGCGATGCAACTCTGATTGTCACATGATAACTGTGTAGCACTGCACCCATGTCCCCCAAAATCCTCCTCAATCACATTGACTCGCAAGAAGCAAAGCATGCAGATTTGTACTCGGCCTCGGTAGAAGAAAGAGCAACTTGCTTTTTGCTGACCCATGACACAACTCCAGATCCAAGTGAGAAATAGTACCCTGTCACTGATCTCCTGCTATCCACGTCTCCTGCCCAATACGAGTCACAGAATTCGGTCAAGATGTTGCCCTTGGTATAGGTGATGTGCCTTTGATGTATTTCAGCACCCGCCGCATCCCTGCCCTCCAATGATTCTCCTGGGGCTTATTGGAAAACTTGCTTAGTACACCAGTCACAAAACTGATGTCCGGCCGTGTGTTGCACAGGTAAATCAAGTTGCCCACAAGCCTTCTGTACTTCGCTTCGTCCACCAGTGGTGATGAATCCTCATTTGAGAGCTTCGCGTCAACCTCCATAGGGGTACCAAGTGTCTTGCACTCAGCCATGCTAAATGCCTTCAGTATCTCTCCAGCATACTTCAGCTGTGAAATGAAGATCTGTTTCGGCTCCTGCCAAATTTCAATCCCCAAATAGAAATGCATCAGTCGGACGTTTAACATTTCAAACTCTCTTCCTAGCAAATGCTTCGTCTACGAGATCTTCTCTTCATGGTTCCCTGTTATGACAAGGTCGTCCACATAAAGGACCACGATCATACACCTGCCTCCATCTCTGAAGATATACAAATTTGCATCAGATGGGCTCCTCCTAATCCCGTTTTGCAGAAAGTAGGCATCAATTCACTGGTACCACACTCGTGGGACCTGTTTCAGCCTGTAAAGTGTCTTCTTCAGTTTGCAGACTTTACCTTCTGAACCGGGGATCTCAAAACCTGGTGGTTGTTCCACGGATACCTCCTCCTTGAGATCTCCATTTAGAAAGGTGGATTTCACATCCATCTGAAACACGGGCCAACTTCCCTGGGCAGTTAAAGCCAAAACACTGCGAATTGTGGTTAGTCGAGCTGTGGGAGCAAAAGTATCTTGATAATCAAAACTATGTACCTTTGCAAATCCTTTTGCCACGAGCTGAGCCTTGTACTTATCCAACATGCCGTTGGACTTGTACTTGGTCTTGTACACTCACTTGGTTCCGATTACCTTGCATTTTGGTGGTCGTTCCACAAGGTACCAAGTGTTGTTCTTCATTATGGAGCCATACTCCGACTGCATAGCCTCCATCCACCTACCATCACCTTGTGCCTCTTCAAGACACTTGGGTTCTTCAGCACGGATCACCTCTGTCATCAACACATAGTTGACCAAGTGTTCTTGCGCCCTTCTTTGCTCCTGTAATCTCTTGGACCGGTGGTGTTCAGATGGTTCCTCCTCAATGGCTAGAGGTTCTCTGCCGTCCAAAAGCTGCTTTACCCACTTCGGGAATCGCCGTTGCTTTGTGGTTCTGCAGGCTCTTCTTCATCTTCTTTGTCTTGAATCCTCCCAAGTACCATTGGGGGAGTTCGGTCTGCTATTGGCGGTGGTACTGGATGGATATCTTGGTCCTGGTTGTCTGGGAAGGAAGCATCCTTCTCCAATTGATGCGGCTGTTCTGAGAAGACCACATTGCAACTTACAATTACCTTCTTGGTAACAGGGTAATAGAGACGGTAACCCTTCGTCTCTTCACTGTAGCCCAAGAAAATACACTTCCGGCTCTTCGGTTCCCATTTGGTCTTGGTAGCATCAGGGACTTGCATAAAACAGTCACATCCAAAAACTTTGAAATGTGCAGCTGAAGGTTTCTTACCAGAAAAGGCTTGCAATGGAGTCATCCCGTTCACAGCCTTCGTGTAGCTACGATTCAGGATGTAAACTGTAGTGTTAGATGCTTCAGCCCAGAAAGTCTTTGGCAAGAGCTTGGACTCTTAGTTCCATGCATAAGGCATAAAAAAGACAACTCACCAGGGGACTCGAAAGATTGGAATAAAGTGAAGAAGGACTTCAAGGAGAATCTAGATGCATTCATGACTTAGCAAAGGGCAACGAGGAGATGTTTTGAGACTATAGGTCCTTTGCACCTCAGGAGTGGTGGAGGAATGGTGGCAAACTAGACAATGAGGCATGGGTGGTAAGAATATATTTATCTTCTATTGAATATCTAATATGTTAAGTCATTCAAATGTTTTGTCATTCATATTGAACTCCTTGAATTTGGATCCACAACAATCTCCGGTGGGGAGGCCTTCAGAGGATGATGATGAGTATAGAAGGGCATACAAGATTGGAGCCATGCCCAAGGAGATGGAGTGAGAAGGACATATAACCGATTGGAAAAAGGTGGTAGAGCATCATGTGAGTATACCCTAATCCTCATCATTGTCATTTGAGTATGATCATTGTCTTACAATCGATGCTCTTATCTTATTTTCTAACTTCTTTCGTTCTTAGAGATGCAACTTCGATTTCGACCCATCCAAAGATCTAGACTTGGAGACTGGATCTCAAGAAGAAGATCCAAAGGAGGGTGAGGGATCAAGACTATGTAGGGAGCATGAGGAGGGCGAGGAGAACGAGGAGGATGGGGAGAGTTTGGAGTAGTAGTAGTAGTAGTAGTAGTAGTAGTAGGACATGACATTTTGCCATTTTTTATTTTGGCACTTTTGCCATTTTGTAGCGAAATACTTCAACAAATTTGCCATTTTGAACTTTGTCACTTTTGCCATTTTGTAGCACATATCATTTTGCAAACCTTTTTTGTAATATTGTAACATGATTTTGTAGACCTCTTTCATAACATTTTATCATGATTCTAATGAAAGAAAAAATTTGTGGGGCAGGATGGGAGGTAATTCAGTTAAATGGTTGGCAATCTAGTTATGTCTTGATCTCATCTAGCTAAGAGCAATGTGGTGAAGTGGTTATAATCTTATCTATTTTGTGTGTGTATGTGTGTTTAGATTTAATAGTCCCATTAATAAATGAATCATACAATTAATTCCATCATTTGGATAAAAATGTTGTATATGAGACAAGGGCAGAACTATTTGAGACAACTAAATTGCAAATTTTGTGAAAATTATAACAAACTGAGAGTTTTTCTTAAGATAGAGTTCGCAAAAAAGTTTGGACAAAATTGAGAATTTTTCTTAATATTGAGTTTGCACACAAGATAGATAAAAAAGTGTTAATTCATCTAGGTTTCGAGGTCAGGGCCTAATTACCTACTTTTGATTCTTGGTCACCATAAAAGGAGCTTGTATAAGGATGGCAACAATAGTTAAAGTATGCTAGTACATGTGGTAATGAAGCTCGTAGGGATTGAAAGTATTGTGTGCATGGAAAGGCCAAGAAGAGGGACGAGCTTACAAAGCATAAGAGCGAGGCAAGTGATGTGGCTAAGGGAAAAGCTTACAAAGCATGGGTGTTTGAAGAGGGCCAAACCAATTGCACACAAGAATGGAAGCAAGAAGGTACAAGAGTCTAGAAAGGTTGGAAGTCTAGCTATGTCTTAATCTCATCCAGCTAAGAGCAATGTGGTGAAGTGGTTATAAATCTTATCCACTGTGTGCACAATAACACCATTATTCTAATAATATTAGTAAGTCCCAACATGGTGAGGCCTAAACAATGCACTATTAAGAAATTGCAAGCTTATCGAAAAAGTTCAAGTATACCAAAGTGATCATGTACATGTGCACTAGGTCCCTTAAACTTATCTCAAGAAGACTATTAACTCTCCTAGAATAAATTTGTAGTATGATAAAATAAAATGACTTATATTGGTACTCGTCCAAAGTTCTAATGATACAAAGGTACCTAGTAAATTTTATTATCCGTGCAAAGTGTCAAAAGCTTCCTCGTGAACCATCTTTTATCATTAAGCTTAAGAGAGAGTCAAATGATAGCACAACGTTGTTACAAGTCCAAAGGTCTAATACAAGGCATGAGGCAAGACATTCTCTTTCGAAAAGAGACTTTCAAGAGTAGAGTCAAACATTAAGATCTAAGTAAGACTTTGTCTCCAACTGTAATTACTGTCATGTTGATCTGTGGCAAACGCACTTGTAGTGATACTCACCATCGACTGGATCATTCGAGTCGACGGGAACCAATTGCGCTTCGCAACGACGAAGCGGTTGACATATTTTGCATTCGTTGTAGGTACATATTGGGACTGTTGAGCCAATGAGGAACCTGTTGGTGGTCTGCATCCTTGGATCGTTCGGAGAAAAGTAGTGCTTATCCGGCTGCAAGATTGCCAGGATTTTTAGTGAGGGAACGTTTACAAATCCAGGTGACGCAACAGTTTCTTTGTGCGAGTACAAATGCAAGCAGACGAACGTTATCACGAAAGCCACAAAATTCTCAGACTATAGAGATCTCTCTCTCGGTTTCTGTATGGTGATCCTATCTGCCAATTGAAGGAAACAAAAGTTAGCTTCTCCGAGCATCTTCATTACTTGAAGACCCAGATTCTTATAGAGACCTACATGGAGACTTGGTTCGCCACTTTCCAGTAAGCTTTTGTCCATTGTCGGGCCATTGGTGCTTCCAAAAGTCTCTCCTTTAGCTGCACAAAAGACTTTGCAAAAGTTATAAGACATAGGATGTATCCTCAGGCAGATAATCGCACTCTCGAATACCGCAGCCCAGACAATCGTCAGCAGTGTTTTCTTCCGAGAAAACGGCAACCAATGTCGTCTCGTAATCCTTAAATTGGAGTGATAAATGAAAACAGAGAAAATACGTAGAGACACCACCATACTTACCGATAGAGATTCCCTTAGGTACGGATTGGAGGCAAAGGAGACTAAAGGCCATCAACGAGAGCGTGAATGTATTCATGGTCGTGCTAATATTTAGCGACCACAGTCTAAGAGCACAGATGAATCAATCAGATGGGCTATGCAAAATGAACAGCAATTGCTATTGATGGAAACAAGGACGGCAGGGCCGATTGGCGGAGGCAAGGGTGCCTATTTGAGACGTTCGGAGGGTGCCGAACATAGCCTAGTTTTGCTCTTGGGCTCTTTTGCAGTCTGCAACGTCGTTAACTTGGTTAACGGGGGGATGCGAAGATGCAGCAAAGTGTCCCATGGGACTTCTGTGATCACCCAGTGGCCTGAACAGTGACCACAAGGTTCTTGTTACATGGACCTCCCAGAAGTCTCTCGACTCGTCACCTGAAAAGGCTGCCATCCTGAGAACAAGACTGAACGAGAGGACACTGAGCACTCGAGAATCCTGACATGAAAGTTTTAACTCAGAAGGTTGCTTGGCCCCTTAAATATTCCGATCCAGTGCATTGACGATGACGGAGATATGAACTCGAAGCCATCGCCGTGGTGTCGTAAAAGCTCATGAAGGCAATTGTCAGTGAAACGAGCAGGTTACTGGCGTTTGACGCTAGTCTCGACAGAACCGTACGTGTCAATAGACGCTTCGTATCGATGGCAGTAGGCAACTCCACATTTGTGTTCTTCCCTAATCGAGATGTGAAGAGCGAAACTTGATATACTTAAAACGATGCCACAGAAAGGATTGCAACAAGCATCCGTATTCTTGTATTTGAGCGTGTAAAGACCTATACGTACACTGCTCGAGTACTCTCCTGCTCCAATTGAGAATGGCAGACGTTAAGAGCCAGTGCACACGGGGCGAAAAATGCTCAATCTATGCGGAGTTGGTGCGAGGTTGAATTTTGAGTCTGATTGCCCACCTGAACCAATACTGACGAACATTAACCTGTTTGTACCTTGCTCTGTGACAAAAAGGAGTTAGAGCCACTGCAGTCGAAGCCATGGCAAATGCAGTCAGAAATGAGATCTGAATGCTTGCAAAGGTAGGCTTGACCTAGATCGAGAGGTGCCTCGCCCAACTACCACATTCCAACCAGGAGTAAACTAGTTCATATCGTTTGACCAAGCGAAATAGAGGACCACAAACAAGAAGCAACGACCGCAGAACAACTATGTGCTATGGACAGTGAGGTGTCATCTTCTGAAATTGAAGGTTTTCTTGAGGATGAATACTTCCAAGAAGAGCCATTGTCCGAGCCAAGGGAGGCTGTCTAGAAAGGCAATGGAACATATCAAGTCTGCACTCGAAATGGAATAGTACCTATCAAGAGTGGTGGACTGATTGGACGAATGAGGTCTGAAATCCAAAAGATCTATAGACATATGAGGCTCCAACAATGAGTCTCAAGGATGGCATGCTTCTTTGTGGAGCATTTTTGGGGTTGGGTAGCATGTAGCTATTGTGGTAGGCTAGGCTAACTTGTCCTCAAATGTCATGTTGGAATGAAAGTTCAATAGTCGCTTTGAAAAATCCTTGTACCCTTTCTCGCGCACGCGTGCACGCACGCGCGTGCACACACACACACATGCACGCACGCACACACGCATCACCTCGCCTTGCCCTCTGTATAATTTCAAGGATTACTAGCATTTGGGATAACTATGGTGATGATGGATATGTTTATTGCCATGGGTAATTGGTACATCTTGCCTTGAACTCCCCTTACTTGGGAGTCACTAGTGTTCGGGAGTACCTTGAGTGATGTTTGTCCCTTTTTCCACATTGCAATATTTAGGGACACAATGGTAGCAACAACAGGTTCCTTCAAATGTAACATTGCTTTCTCGAGTTTATGTTTAGCAATGTTGAATAGCATATTTCTTCATTTTATGTTGTCACGCCTCCTAGACTCTTTCTTCATTTTAGTAAGATTAACTCAGATTGGTGGGCTGAAGTTCCATCATATTTTCTCTTTTTGGGCTACCACTCTTTCATGGAGAGACCCACTTGCCACTAGTCCCTTGACATTCAAATCTTGACGCTGTCAAAAGGACAATATATTTTTTCCTTTGGATAGCCACTTGACCCTTCATTAGGAGAGAAATGGGGTCTCGAAAGGGCCTCCAATTAGTGTTTCCTAATTTCAAGGGATAAGAGAGGGATTTGAAGTATACCAATGAGAGTGCAAGAAGGTGTGGGGCAATGGTATGTTGAGGTGGAGTGTGGGCAGGCCTGTAGAGAGTCCCTATTGGTGGTTCTTCTTACAATAGGGACCACCCAAACCATCCCCCACCCCCACCCCTTAACCCATGTATGACCCTCCTCCTAGGTGTACCTCCCCCACATCTGCCTTCAATGACATGGTAAGCCCCTTGTGGTAAAATTTTCTTCCCCCCTGCCTCTCTCTAGGGCCTCTGCCTCCCACTGTTCTAGTCCAACCTGCCATTCCCTCCATTTTTGAAATGTGAGGCTGCCCTCCCTTGCATTTTCCCTCTTCCCCCTCTTCCTTTGCCCCCTCTTGCTCTGGCTTGCTTGCTGCAGCTCCTCTCTCTCTCTCTCTCTCCCCCCCCCCTCTTTCTCCTGTGCCTCTATTGCTGCTACTCTGTCCCTCTCCTTCTCCCTCTTTTGTGCCTTTGTTGGAGCTGCGTTGCCTTGTGTAGGAGTCCCATTCTTGCTGTCGCAACCTCTACAAGCATGGTAAGGAGCAAGGCTACAAGACCATGTAATGTTGTGAACTTTTGTGTCTTCCACAACACCAGAAATGCATTGGATGAGTGTATCCCTTGTACCTAAAGCTTCGATGACTGGATAGTGATGAAAGGATCGGCCAAAGGTCCACATAAGCTTCCCAAGAGCAAGAGAGGTGATATCTTGCATTAATGGAAGGGGCACATCTTGAAGTTCAAGTTTGGGAAGAAAGGATGGCTCGCAAAAGTGCAACATGTCTACATGAGAAAAGATATGTAGCTTCCTCCATCATTCAATCAATCTAGGACACCATCACACTATGAGCATTTCTATCTATGTACCTTTTTCACTTGTAAGTGTAATGAGTCCATTTGGAAATTTACGGTGTTTGGTTTCTAAGAGCTCTTATTCATGTTTAATGTTTTCCCTTCGGAATTCGAGGAGTGGGAACCATTTGAGTCATTCATAGGCATGTTCACTCTACGATTCATGAGATTTTGGTAAGCAAATGTGTGGAGGGGAGAAGTTTGCCTCCTTGCGAATGAAGAATGTGTATTGGTATAATGCAACATACATCACTCCAATGACATCATCAAGCTATGGCCATTTGCAAACCATTGCACCACCATAGCTTCAAGACATGGATTGCAGCATTGTGGACTCGAGGACATTGCAATTGTACAAGGACAAGATTACAAAGGATGTGGGCATGGCCATGAAGTTTACATTTGGATCTAAATGGGCAAGGTTATATTGGTTTATGCCTCTGCACATTTTTGCTTCTTTGTTTCAGAATATACATATGCATAGAACAAAAACTATGTGGTCCTGCAAGCGTGTAGATGAAAATGCTCTTGAAGGTTTACTTGGGATGAATTGGGTAACCAGGTCAGGCGAACAAAAGGGTGGTTTTTCAATATCACACATGTAAAGGCAATGTGGTTATTAGATACCATTTATCATGCCAAATGTTGTATTTAGCTTTTCAGTACAAGCGCTGGAAGAAAACAAATGGCCGGTGGCTTCCCCTAGACTCTAATGATGAAGACAATATGGGGGTAAGTTTTTCTATTGATGTTGATGAGGGAGATGTCAAGAATCTTAATGCCACATCACAATGGACTCTATCTAAGGGATGTGCGAGAACACCTATTGGTCATGGAGGATGGCATGTCAGAGTCCTTCAACTTTACCTTAAATGGTGGTAAGGGAAGCCGACATGTGGAGAAGCGCATGCATAGTGCCAATTTCATTCCTGCTTCAACTTTGAAGATTGTTAATGGTCAATGTGTTTGACTAGTGCAACATTTAATTTTTTTGCCAAATCCTAGTTCTTGTTTCAAAAGATGATGGACACTTAAATTGACATGTTATTTCTTTTCCAAAAATTTTGGGGATTTTAAGATTAGTTTTAATTTTTAGGGTTGTGATATAAATAAAGGGGTAAGAGAAATTTTTACATTACATTCTCACTTTCACTTTTAGAGAGCCATAGATACTCCCACCCTCAAAAATTACTCACTCCATAAGGCGGTATTTGCCATGGATTCAGCTAGAGCTGCATTCCATGATTTCATCTCACGAGCTGCATATGCAGGCTGCATATGCAGGTCACAAGGAAGAGCTATTTTTTGTGTTTGATAGGACTTCAGATGTCCTAGGCACATATATGCGAGCCAAGGATGACTTCATAGACATCCAGTACATGTAAGAGAATTTCAAAGATTTTACATATACACTTGATGACTCTTCAAAGACATGGGTCTGATAGATTACATCAAGTATCTATTCTTAGACAAACCCAAGTTTGTGAAGCACTTGGCCCGCTTTTGTGATAATTTTACAAAGGAAGGGTTTAGGTAAACTCCAAGAGGACGAGGGACTCAGAGTCCTATCTGGATTTGATGTTGACACAAGTGCCAACTTTAGATCCTAGGGTTTTAGGTTCGAAAGATCAGAAAATGGAAGAGCTTCTCTTGCAGATGATGTTGGTTTCAATGAGGGATGCAGACATGCCCATATAAGATGCAGAACCCTCTCATGCAGAAGCTTCCACCTCCAAGACAGGTCAGGAGAAAGCTTCCACCTCCCAAATGGAACATCACACAGCACCTGGCTCCATCAACATTGCAAATGAGGAAGGGATAGAAGCTGACAATGTTGTAGTGGTAAGTTTGAACAATATTTTGTATTTTGATAGAAGTTGACAACATTGTAGTGGTAAGTTCGAACAATATTTTGTAAATTTTTGATGTTCTTTCAGTTTTCGGTCTTCTAATGTTTGTTGAATTATTGCAAGAGGTGTTTGAGGTCGATGAATTCTCATCTCAACGGGGTAATGTTTGCAGTGCATTTGGGTAAGATCATTCTTTGCCCATTACCTCAGCAAAGTCGTAGAGCACCTCGTGGTCTTCCACAACAAGTTTTCTCCTCAAGGGCTTGTGGAGTTGCTGAAATGCAAGGCATTGTCGCATGCCATCAAATACTCTAAAATTACTCGAAATGCCAACAAGGTGATTTTGGTACATCGCCTAGCTACTATCAATGCTTTTGGATCAAGCATTCATGGTAGGGTATTTATGGCAATAGCTATGTATTTGGCAGTATGAGAGGAGGATCTTAGTGCTATTGCAGCTAGGTTTATATCTAGGAGTCCACTAGGGGATTCAAAGACCCCTATTCTCAATGTACTCAAACTAGCTAAGAAGAAAGATAGCATGTGAGGCCTGTTGTAAATATAAACATATATTTCAATGGATACATGACTTTAATGACCATATCTTTCTTATTTGTTTTAAGTCATCATTGCTCTTCATGAATTCATAATATTTATTCCATTGTTTTCTTTTAAAGTCGTTGATGCTATATTTGTTTCATCCTTTTAATTGTGTTAATTTAATGCATTTCTAGCCAATTTAGTATGATTTTTACCAATTCTGGGTTTCCAAAGTTCATTTCTGTCAAATACTGGAGGAATTTCACTGTGGCATAGAAGGCAAAAGTGTCTGAGACGTTTGCAAGGAGCCCAAAATGCCCTAAACCTGCCATGGCACGAATTGGGCATTCTGGACTTCCAGATTGCCCAAATTCGTGAAGTCCAGAATGCCCAAATTCGTGCCATGGTAGGTTTAGGGCATTTTGGGCTCCTCGTGATGTCTCAGACACTTTGCCTTCTGCACCATAGTGAAATTCCTCATTTGATAGAATTCAAAAGTAACATTGAAATGAATAGTAACTTCAGTCATAAACATGGAGAATTCACAACAATGCGATAGTGTACAAAATGTAGATATATTTTATTAAAAAAGATCGCCCCTTGGGCCTCAGATACAAGAATGTGCCTTCAAGGGCAGGTCCTAAGGGTGGGATCCAAGAGATTCTAGGGCTTCAAGCATGGGTCCATCGGTAGTAGCCGCTTTGCCAAAGCCATGTCCTTGTCCATGACCATGACACGCTTTGCATGGATGGCACACTTGTAAGTTGGAGTCCTCAAACAAAGAGGTGGTGACTTGCTCTGCAACCTTTTGGAGCACCCCCATAGCTCCTATACTGAAGTGCACATCATCCTTGTACCCCTGTGCTATCTCCCATACCACACATTGGAAGGGAGCATGCGGGATCAGGTTGTTGGTGGTCTTGTGCCAGCTGTCTAATCTACCTTAGGGACCTTGCTCTTGGATTTGCTCTGTATGGTTTCCTGGCTCTTAGTGGAGTCCGTACTGGTACCGAAACATGGCTCCATGGCCTCTTGTGTGCTTTGAACTTCTTGCACTGCTCTTTTCTCTGCTGATCCTTCTCCAAATCCTCTTGCTCATGACTTGAGCTTTCAAATTATTTGGAGTCCTTGTGATGGAGCTTCCTTAGCATCTGCTTTACCCTGTGCATGGGCACAGGAACTATGTCCACGATGGGATCTATCATCGAGAGAGTGAAGATCGTGCTCTTTCTTATAGTTTGTTAACCCCTATCTAGAAGCCTCTCAGTATCGGGGAGGTTCTCAAACACTTTTTTCTCATTTGGGGGAGTCCTCTCACGGGAGCCCTCCTAGGAGTTGGGGGTTGGTTGATGGGATTTTGGGGAAGGCTCACGGGAGTCGGGGGAGGGAACATGCTCTTGGGACTTGGGGAGGGCTCATGGTGGGGAGGGGAAGGCTCATGCGGAGGAGAAGGCTTATGCGGCAGAGAAGGATCACAAGACTTGGGAGTGGGCTCACGAGACTTGGGAGAGGGCTCACCAGAGAAGGGGGAGGGCTCCCAGGACTTGGGGGAGGTCTCACGGGAGTCGAGGGAGGGCTCATGGGACCTAGGGGAAGGATCACGGGAGGTCTCATGAGAGTCGGGGGAGGGCTCACGAGAGTTGGGGGAGGGCTCACGAGAGTTTGATGAGGTACCACCGGACCTAGAGAGGTTCGTGTGCATAGATGCCATGGAGGTGGTGGAGCTGGAGGAGGAAGGGTGGAGGCGGCGTCCTGTGGGTCTAACAGTGTTTTTCACCCATGCCATCAAATAATGAGAGTTAGGGTTTTTAAAAACTTTTTATATAGGCCCATCATCTTTTTACATAGCTTTTAATTACATTTAGGGTTTCATTGTGCTACCTGCCCCTGCCCTAACCCCTCCCATTCCCATCGCCCTCCCCCCATCCCCCTCCCCCTACTTCCCCCGCCTACCTCCATCGTCTTGCCCCTCACCATTGCCCCCCTCCCCCCCCCACCCTTGCCACCGCTCCACCCCCCCGCCCCGCCCCATGCCCCTCCCTCACCTTGTCCCCACCTTCCCCAACCTCCTTACCTCACATAGACCCTAGACTCCAAAAGTGAGTACACAAATTGCGGTCAAAATAAGCAAGATATTCATTTCATAACTGTATACAATTTCACCATAGCTTTTGTTGCTGGTTGGACCCATCTGCTCCCTTCTCTCAGTCTAGCTTGCAACCAATGTGTGACTCCTCGACTTCCTATGGATGCTTTCCAAGCACTATTCCTTCTATTCTTTGATACAATTTGGACTGCTTTTGCAAGTTCTCATGCCTTTGAATTTTTAGACTTCAAAGTCCTACTTAGTAAATATATAAAAAAATAGTCGAACATCTCATGCAATGCATTGCTACGAGTGACACCACCACCATGCCTTGAGTTCCTGAAGTAGGTTGCCTTGGCTATATAGTGCAACTTCTCCATGAATTATTTATTCTAAATGGACAAAGGGCCCAATTCTGTACAAACCATGGTCCGTGTGCATAGAGAATATGCTACAAAGATGACGAGCATCATTTTAGCAGCAAAAACTTTTAACAAAGCAAGTGCTGAATATCACTATGGTGACAAGATTACCATGTAATGCATAATGTGCGACTGCCCCCATGCTTTCACCATTAATTGCATAAACTCTTTCATAGTCATCTTCTTAGTGAAGTTAGGGATGTTGTTAGTAGCTAAGAAACACACACACACACACACACACACACACACACACACACACACACACACATGCGCATGCACGTGCATGCACCTCCGCACGCACACACACACGTATGCATGAACACACACACACATTCATGTGTGTGTGCACACATGGATACACGTGCATGCATGCACGCACGTGCACACACACACACACACACACACACACCCCCACACCTAGGGGGGTTCACACATAAATATGTAAGCATAGCACATGGGTTCATCAGAAGGAGTTTTTAAAAAACCCATTTTTACACATTTTTCACATACAAAATGGCACCATACATAGAGGTTAGTCACATATTGAATAGAAAGTGTGATGATAAATTTACAAACGTAGGGTTTTACAAATGGTTCTTGAATGCACGTGACATATATATATATATATATATATATATATATATATAGGGTTTTACAAATGGTTCTTGAACATACATACATATAAACATAAATATAAATAGAAATAGAAATATAAATTATATATATATATATATATATATCTCTATCCATGTTTCTACCTACCTATCTACCTACCTACTCTTAATTACATATCAAAATGAGAATTCCACAGCATCTTGGATGGAGGAGCAAGTGTTTGTATTATCACCAAAAATTATTGGTCCAAGTGGGGAAGGCCTAGAATTGAGAGCAACAACCTGGTTGTCTAGCTAGACGATGGAGCAATAGCCCAATTGGTACTAATTTTTTAGGGACATTAAGATCAAAACCTTTGGCCTCACCTACCGCATTTGGTTTGTTGTACTGGATTTCCATGGACAGCCAGATGGATATGATGCTATTCTAGGGAGATCCTTTATGGATGTTGTAGGTCCTCAACAAGAATCTATCGATGCAAGAATGAAAAGATCATGAGGGTTGACCTTTAGACATGGAAGGCCCACCTGATGAGACTAGAAATTTATTTGTGGCCAAGCCTAATACCACACAAAGGATCTCCTTCCTAAATGTGTTCAATGCATGCAACAAGAAGGATGTAGGAGAGGATTGGGATTAACATTGGTATGCCTTGCTACCAGAACCTGAGTTCTCATAGGACTAGATGCACACCCTTTTGACCATAGGGACAGTTGAGAAGAAAGGGACAAAAGTGGTGGCCTGTCGTTCCAAGGTTCCCAAGGCTATAGTCTCTTGAAAGATGATCAATATTTTGAGGGAACCAGAGGATGGACAAGGGGTATAAAAGTTTAAGAAATATCCTTAGGGGTACGAAGAAATCCTATGTATCATGTGCGTTCAAGAGGTATTTTAAAAACCCCTATGCTAAAAGTTATCCCCCAATAAACCCACCCCTCTTTACTTATGAACTAATGGGATTTTTTCTAAGGTTGAATTAAAAAACCCCTCCTGTTATTGTAATACTGTTAATTTTTTTCAAAAATGTCAATTAAAATATCCCTCCTTTTGAATGCATGTGGTACACTAAAATTTTTTAGGTGAACCCACTGAGGACGTATCTCCATTGGTTAAGATACATGCGTGCCATTACTATGTACCATGTGTTACTGTGCTAATTGGGGAGCCAAGTTGGATAGAATTAAGCCCCCCCTAGGATCCCTTAAGGCAAAGGAAGCCCCTCTAACTGCGGCCAAGGCCCCATCAAAAGCTAAACCTCTGCATAAAGACAAGGCCCCAAAGGCAAAAAACAGCAAGAGTTCTTCTAAGGAGAACTCAAAGCTCATTTTGGGGCCTTTTAGCCTAGAAGGAAAATAGCCCTCTACCAATCAAATGAGGGCCATGGTAATGTTGGAAAAAATAAACAAAAGGAGAAAAAAAGAAAGACCATCGAGTTTGCATTCAATGAGGATATCTGAGCTACTTTATTATATCTTACATGATGCAAACTTTTGTGTTTTTGACCTCACCATTGCATTTGGAGCCAGCCAAATTTTTTGAAATGGCTTCAAAAATGCTGAAAATGGGGACAAAGGCCTGGAAAAGGCAAAAAAGGCCGGAAAAAAAAAGTGTACAACAGAATGCGATTTGACACCCAACTTGTCAAATCACATTCTATTGTATACTTTTTTTCCCGAGCCTCCGGTTGTCCGTTTTCAGCATTTTCAAAGCCATTTTGGAGGTTTTGGCCCACTCTAGACGTGCTGGTGAGTTCAAAAACACCAAATTCTGCACTTTATGTCAAATATAATAAAGTATCTCAAGATCCTCATTGAATGCATGTCTTCCTAGAACACATACTTTGTTAGTTTGCTTTTTTATATTATCCATTTATGAAGCAAAAGAAAAGAGAAATATAGACATTTCTCTCAGGGCCCCAAAATGCGTTCTCATTTTTCCTAATGTATCCCAAAGACTTGTAGGACAATGAGGAAGAGGAGACTGATTTACGTTAGGTCCCCCAACATTTTAAGTCTTACATGGTCCAGGACCACAAAATATTCTTGAGAAAGCTAAGAGGATAGTAGAAGAAGGGAAGCAATAGGGGTATTATGGTCAGGCTAAGGTAAAGGAAGTGGAACTTGTATTAGAAGGCAAAAACCTTAAATCGGTCTACATACCCCATGGCCTCACTATCGAGAGCAAGAAGAGGCTCTAATTTCCCTCCTGCATGAGTATCAAGATTGCTTCAATTAGAAGTGCATTGATATGAAGGGCATGGCACCGAGGTCATACAACATACCATCCCTACCCGATGAAGGGCATGGCACCAAGGTCATACAACATACCATCCCTACCCAATGAAGGGGGTATGATGGATGATACCAGACCAGTGAGGCAGAGACCCTACCCGATGAATATGAAATATGCAACAATCGTAAGAGAAGATATACAAAAATTAATGAACACAAGATTCATCTACGAGATTGAGCATATAGATTGGGTATCCCCCATTCTCATAAAGCTAAAAAAGAAAGGTAAGATCTATGCGTAGATCTAGAAAAGGTAAATGCCATGACTCAAAAGGACCACTACCCACTACCTTCATGGAGCGTGTTTTGGAAAGAGTCATTGGAAAGGAGGCTTATAGCTTCCTAGATATATTTCTCTGGATACAATCAAGTATCCATAGTCATGAGAGGATCAACATAAAATGTATTTTTCCATATAATGGGGAGTTTATGCTTCCAATTCTCCCACAACATTCCAAAGACTAATGACTACAACTTTCAAATAATATCTGGGGTATTTCTTAGAGGTATTCCTATATGATCTATGTGTTCATTCCACATGAAATGCTCACCTTAAGCACCTACTACTTGTGTCGAAAGGTGTTTCCTCTATGGGATATCCCTCAACCCTCTTAAATGCCAATTGTGGGTTCAACACGGGATTATACTAGGTCATTTTGTGTCAAAAAATGGAATCTCCATGGACTACAAAAACATTTGCACCCTTAGGGAGTGGAGCTTCCTGTAAGAAAATAATACAACATCTGTGCTCAACAAATAACAGGATCTCGTATGCAAGAGAGAAAACAAGATAGTATGGAGAATCAAAAATTTGATTACTATAGAACCAATACAATAGATGGCGCTACCTCCCAACCATGCGCTCCTGTGAAAGAAGCTTCGATGGCGTGCTGGAAACAGTAGAGGACAGAGGCCGGATGCTAAGGAATCAGGGTTGCTATAGCCAGTGATGAAATGGGCTTCACGGGCTTACTCTTATATAGCCACCAGTCGTAGTCAGTTAGGCTCAATTGGGTGACCGACCCAGTCTGCCCAAAACAGTCGACTGGGGGTCGGTCCCAAAATAGGCCACCAACCATACGATAGAACCGGTGCCATTCGAGATCATCTGAGGCTCCAAACGGGCCCCGTAACCCGAGAGTGGGCTGCCCCGAGAACTGCTCCATCGACCCTTAGTGCGGTCAGTCAAGGAATGCCTTCCCGCACTTGCATGTAGCCTAGTTGGCAATGTGCCAACTCTATCTGAAGCCATCCACCCATCAGGCCACACATGGCCCCCATCTGGTGTCCAAACCAGGACCTACCGGATAACCGAGCTACTCAAATGCCTTCTCCTCATATGGGGGGCTTACAAGTAGAGTTAGCTGGTTCCCGCATAGTTACACGAGAGTGGAGCATTGATATCTAACACCCCCCTTGGTCATCTCTTTGCACATCAACTACTTTTGCATCCGATGGCCAAACCACAACAAAACAATCGACCCCTATATCTACGTATGGCATAAACTCTCTCTTCTTCGGTCCACAATATGGACGTGGGAGTAATGATACAAATTCATTTTCAAAGACTGGAGCTGGGCACAAATCGTTATGAACATTTGGCCAAAACATATTGCATTCTTCCTTGACATCCTCTCAAGGTCCTTTATTAAATTTCGTGTCTTGTTAATTACAGTGGTAGTGTGTTCTCTCCAAGTAGGCTTCGAATCAGGATATCTCTGGAGCATTTCCTCTTTGTATGTAATAAATGCTTTTAATCCTTCTATTTCACAGTTAGACCTCTCATTGAATTCTTGTATAGGAGCCCATGTTGGATACCTTTCCTTGTTGGGAATTGAAGTTAAGAGACTGTAAGGTTCTTCAGGTTCTCATTTTGTATCATGAGAATACTGTTGCCATTGCATTACAGGTTTTTCATCTTTAAAAAAAAAACGAAAGTAGTGTGGATTGGTATGACCTGTCAATGCATCACCACCGTTTGTATGAAAGGTAGAATGAAGCTCTTCCAATCATACATTCTTTCGAGCCTCTCACATACTGTACTTTCCTTACGACCACCAACTTGCCTGCCACATCTTCTTACCAAGTCATCTATTGTCTCCACATCCTTGCATTTAAGCTCCCTTGAGACTGTGCTAAAAACCTGATTGATATCCTCATGTGTATGCCCAACATACAAAAATCCACATTCGACCTCATTGAAGATTCGATGAGCAACTAGCATGGAGCAGAATGCAAACATGAGTATATTCTTATTTTCTCGCCAGCAATTATCAGCTTGTATTCTCAAAGTCAGTGGTAGGCGACCTTTTTCTGCATGTACATTGCGAATTGCCTTCATAATAGATGATACAACTTTATTGCTATCATGTAGATGCAAGGAATCAATCCATATATCTACAAAGAACTTAATTCCATGCACTAACACTCCACATAGATGTGTCTTTAGAAAGTGCTTTCCTTGTAATTTAGGTGGAGTGGCAACAAAACGAGGCAATGTTGTTGTATTCTGATCCATGCCATCTACAATAAGGCACATGTAGTCATCGAGATGCGAAATATCTTGCTCCTTCCAAAATGCATATTTTTGTCTGGAATGTCGAATAAGGTCATGATGAGATTTTCAGTTTTTTTTGTATAATTCCCTTTGATTTGGACATGTTGCACTCTCAATCGCTCGCTTTAAATCATCACAGACATTGCACTTTGACATTTTTTGCCTCCTTGGGATTTTAACATATCTAAAGTTCTTCTCCCAAAGAGTATACAAAGTATGAGAAGAAGCTACGGCATCCCCTCTTTGCCTTTTCTTTTCTGCAATAGAGTCAAATACTTCGAGCTTTGTCAAGCCCATTGGAAGGTGCATTTCAATGATCGCGTCACTGTTAGGGAGTTTGGTAGATATATGGGGTTGAGGTAAAGCATTTTCATGTATGAAGCCTTGCAAAATTGCTGCTGCCCTGACAGTTGAGATTCTTGATTTGGACCTTCCTCTATTACCGTGAATGCTAAATTTGTTGCCGCCCTTTGCCTTGCTGACTAAATCCCAATATGTACCATGGGATAATCCAGTAATATTGCGATATGCCTTATTGCAAATCCTTTTTCCATTTACGAGAGGTTTTACCTTTTGTCTTGAACTTAGCCTTTTATTGCCATTCTGAAGAAAGTAAGAGAGACTTGTGAGAAGGTATTCATTTCTTTCGCTTCCTCTTCTTTGCCACACGTGTCCTCTACATTCCCTGATGTCTGCAAGATCAATGAAGCGCATGCATCTTCGCTTGCAACATAGATATCCCAATGCATTTAACATGTTCTCCTCCTTCATTACTCTCTTCCTCTTTGGTTGCTTTTGTGGATCTGCCTGGATTCGCTTTCTCTTCATGCATATGTATGACTGTTTTCGTTCCTCGTGCACATTGTTATCTGTATTTATGCACTTCTTCTCCTCACATTTGTTTGTAACCAAGCATCCATGATTGGTCATTGCATCCTTGTCCATATCACAATCAAAGTTAAATATTGAATAATCCTTTGTTATCTCATCCTCGTTTTTAACATACTCTTAGGACCATTCAATGAATTCAATATTCTACGAGAGTATTGAGAACCTTGAAACTCTTCCACTCCTGAGAGAACATCACTCATTGGGACATCTTGCATGGCTTTCACAAATCCACAAGCTTGATTGACACCAGGTTTGTTAATATGCATCAACTCATCCACACTTGACAAGACATTGCTATTGAAACCTTTGCCCTTCTCATTGTGCAAGAATTCATCCACCCCAGATAAGGCTTTGCTTCTAAAATCATTTTGTTTCTCGGAACCAATGAACTCATCCACTCCAGATAAGATGTCACTTCTATAATTGAGTATATTGAAATCATCCACATTTGAAGTGATAGAGCCTGGCACATGGGCATGCTTTTTAGGTCCTTTGATATTGTAGTATACCTTGTCTTTATCATTGAAAACCACGTGCCTCTTTCTCATGTTTAAAAATTGCATGCTCCATCTCATATTCTTGCCTACCTCATAGTAGGGATCACATAAGGATGTTATGTTATCAACCATACCATCATCAGTGACTTTTAGAATCCTAATCTGTGCAAATAACCATTAATCCACTTGTTCAAATCCCAATACTTCACCTTCTGCTACAGTCTTATTTGCAAATGATCTCATTTGTAAAATGTCCCCTATAGTAAAATTCAAGGTGGTGCACTTTGTATTCTTGATAATGTCTGTTGCATAAGTCTCATCTTTGTCCCATGCTATAAATGATTTGTTGGATGTATTGTAGGGCATAACATCTCCAAGTGTTTCCATATCTCCACATTTATACTTTAGCTCAACATGTGCGCTAAAAATCTTTGATACAGTAACTGCCACCTTATCTTCGCCAAGTCTTCGAAAGTGGCAAACTGAATTGGGATCACTATCATGGATTGTAGCAAATGCAACTACTTCTCTTTTGCTACATAAAATCACATCCATCCCTGGAACAAAATCTATAGCCAAATCCTTTGTGAGAGTCCTTCGCAAGCAAGCTGCAATAGCAACAATTACATAAATATTAGTCTCTTTTTAATAATCTACTCATTTATTATAAATTTTAATTAGTACTTAATTTATTGGTGGGAGAAGTTATCCGATCAAGTACTCATCAGATGGACATGCCAAGTTATCCTTTGCATGGTCGATCAAGCATTAAATACTATTTTTGCTCTAGTGTCATGCACATCTGTAAAAAAACACGAGCCTGCTAGGTATGTTATCCAATCAAGCACTTATGGGATGGGTGTGCCACTTTGCATGTAAGTCAATTCCACCTAGTTGAAGGTGTGTGCAAAGTATTGTGCCCATCGGATATGCTTTGCATTGTCGATCAAGCATAAAACACCGTTTTTGCCTTAGTGTCATGCACAACCATGAAAAAATACGGTCCTAAGTGTGTTAATCAAACAAGTACTTATTGGATGGGGGCTCCACTTTTCACGCAAGTCCGTTTCAACTAGGTTGAGATGCGTGCAAAGTATTGTCACCATCGGATATGCTCTGCATGGTCGATTACGCATTATACAACGTTCTTCCCGTAGTGATATGCACATCTGCAAAAAAACACGCCCTTAGGTATGTTATCTAACCAAGTACTACTTATCGGATGGGTGTGCCTCTTTGACAAAATTTCAATACCACCTAGGTTAAGGCGTAGGAAAAGTATTGGTCCCATCGGATATGCTTTGCATGGTCGATCGAGCATTAAATACTATTTTTGCTCTAGTGTCATGCACATCCGTAAAAAAAACACGCTGCTAGGTGTGTTATCCCATCAAGTACTTATGCGATGGGAATGCCACTTTGCATGTAAGTCAATTCCACCTAGTTGAAGGTGTGTGCAAAGTATTGTGCCCATCGGATATGCTTTGCATTGTCGATCAAGCATAAAACACCGTTTTTGCCTTAGTGTCATGCACAACCAGAAAAAACACGGTCCTAGGTGTGTTATTCAAACAAGTACTTATCGGATGGGGGATCCACTTTTCACGCAAGTCCGTTTCAACTACGTTGAGGTGCATGCAAAGTATTGTCACCATCGGATATGCTTTGCATGGTCGATCACGCCTTATACACCATTTTTTCTCTAGTAATATGCACATCCACAAAAAAACATGCCCTTAGGTGTGTTATCTGACCAAGTACTTATCGGATGGGTGTGCCTCTTTGAGAACATTTCAATACCACCAAGGTTGAGGCATATGAAAAGTGTTGTGCCCATCGGATATGCTTTGCATGGTCGATCGAGCATTAAATACTATTTTTGCTCTAGTGTCATGCACATCCATAAAAAAAACACGCTGCTAGGTGTGTTATCCAATTAAGTACTTATGCGATGGGAATGCCACTTTGCATGTAAGTCAATTCCACCTAGTTGAAGGTGTGTGCAAAGTATTGTGCCCATCGGATATGCTTTGCATTGTCGATCAAGCATAAAACACCGTTTTTGCCTTAGTGTCATGCACAACCATGAAAAAACACGGTCCTAGGTGTGTTATTCAAACAAGTACTTATCGGATGGGGGATCCACTTTGCACGCAAGTCCGTTTCAACTACGTTGAGGTGCGTGCAAAGTATTGTCACCATTGGATATGATTTACATGGTCGATCATGCATTATACACCATTTTTTCCCTAGTGATATGCACATCCGCAAAAAAACACGGCCTCAGGTGTGTTATCTGACCAAGTACTTATCGGATGGGTGGGCCTCTTTGACAAAATTTCAATACCACCTAGGTTAAGGCGTAGGAAAAGTATTGTTCCCATCGGATATGCTTTGCATGGTCGATCGAGCATTAAATACTATTTTTGCTCTAGTGTCATGCACATCCGTAAAAAAAACACGCTGCTAGGTATGTTATCCGATCAAGGACTTATGGGATGGGCATGCCACTTTGCATGTAAGTCAGTTCCACCTAGTTGAAGGTGTGTGAAAAGTATTGTGCCTATCGGATATGCTTTGCATTGTCGATCAAGCATAAAACACCGTTTTTGCCTTAGTGTCATGCACAACCATGAAAAAACACGGTCCTAAGTGTGTTAATCAAAGAAGTACTTATCGGATAGGGGCTCCAGTTTGCACGCAAATCCGTTTCAACTAGGTTGAGATGCGTGCAAAGTATTGTCACCATCAGATATGCTCTGCATCGTCGATTATGCATTATACAACGTTTTTCCTGTAGTGATATGCACATCCGTAAAAAAACATGCCCTTAGGTATGTTATCTGACCAAGTACTTATCGGATGGGTGTGCCTCTTTGAGAACGTTTCAATACCACCTAGGTTAAGGTGTAGGAAAAGTATTGTGCCCATCGGATATGCTTTGCATGGTCGATCGAGCATTAAATACCATTTTTGCCTTAGTGTCATGCACATCCATAAAAAAACACGCTGCTAGGTGTGTTATCCGATCAAGTACTTATGCGATGGGAATGCCACTTTGCATGTAAGTCAACTCCACCTAGTTGAAGGTGTGTGCAAAATATTGTGCCCATCAGATATGCTTTGCATTGTCGATCAAGCATAAAACACCGTTTTTGCGTTTGTGTCATGCACAACCATATAAAAACATGGCCGTAGGTGTGTTATTCAAATAAGTACTTATCGGATGGGGGCTCCACTTTGCACGCAAGTCCCTTTCAACTAAGTTGAGGTGTGTGCAAAGTATTGTAACCATCGGATATGCTTTGCATGGTCGATCACGCATTATACACCATTTTTTCCCTAGTGATATGGACATCCGCAAAAAAACACGCCATTAGGTGTGTTATCTGACCAAGTACTTATTGGATGGTTGTGCCTCTTTGAGAACATTTCAATACCACCTAGGTTGAGGTGTACAAAAAGTGTTGTGCCCATCGGATATCCTTTGCATGGTCGATCGAGCATTAAATACTATTTTTGCTCTAGTGGCATGCACATCCGTAAAAAAACACGCTGCTAGGTATGTTATCCGATCAAGCACTTATGGGATGGGAGTGCCACTTTGCATGTAAGTCAATTACACCTAGTTGAAGGTGTGTGCAAAGTATTTTGCCCATCGGATATGCTTTGCATTGTGGATCAAGCATAAAACACCGTTTTTCCCTTAGTGTCATGCACAACCATGAAAAAGCACGGTCCTAGGTGTGTTATTCAAACAAGCACTTATCAGATGGGGGCTCCACATTGCACGTAAGTCCGTTTCAACTACATTGAGTTGTGTGCAAAGTATTGTCACCATCGGATATGATTTGCATGGTCGATCACGCATTATACACCGTTTTTTCCCTAGTGGTATGCACATCCGCAAAAAAACACGCCCTTAGGTGTGTTATCTGACCAAGTACTTATCAGATGGGTGTGCCTCTTTGACAACATTTCAATACCACCTAGGTTGAGGTTTACAAAATGTGTTGTGCCCATCGGATATTCTTTGCATGGTCAATCGAGCATTAAATACTATTTTTGCTCTAGTGTCATGCACATCCGTAAAAAAACACGCTGCTAGGTATGTTATCGGATCAAGCACTTATGGGATGGGTGTGCCACTTTACATGTAAGTCAATTCCACCTAGTTGAAGGTGTGTGAAAAGTATTGTGCCCATCGGATATGCTTTGCAGTGTCAATCAAGCATAAAACACCGTTTTTGCCTTAGTGTCATGCACAACCATATAAAAACATGGCTGTAGGTGTGTTATTCAAATAAGTACTTATCGGATGGGGGATCCACTTTGCACGCAAGTCCGTTTCAACTACATTGAGGTGCGTGCAAAGTATTGTCACCATCGGATATGCTTTGCATGGTCGATCACACATTATACACCATTTTTTCCCTAGTGATATGCACATCTGCAAAAAAACACGCACTTAGGTCTGTTATCTGACCAAGTATTTATCGGATGGGTGTGCCTCTTTGAGAACATTTCAATACCACCTAGGTTGAGGCATACGAAAAGTGTTGTGCCCATCGGATATCCTTTGCATGGTCGATCGAGCATTAAATACTATTTTTGCTCTCGTGTCATGCACATCCGTAAAAAAACACGCTGCTAGGTATGTTATCCGATCAAGCACTTATGGGATGGGCATGACACTTTTCATGTAAGTCAATTCCACCTAGTTAAAGGTGTGTGCAAAGTATTGTGCCCATCAGATATGATTTGCATTGTCGATCAAGCATAAAACACCGTTTTTGCCTTAGTGTCATGCACAACCATGAAAAAACACGGTCCTAAGTGTGTTAATCAAACAAGTACTTATCGGATGGGGGCTCCAGTTTGCACGCAAGTCCGTTTCAACTAGGTTGAGATGCGTGCAAAGTATTGTCACCATCGGGCTCTGCATGGTCGATTACGCATTATACAACGTTTTTCCCGTAGTGATATGCACATCCGCAAAAAAACATGCCCTTAGATATGTTATCTGACCAAGTACTTATCAGAGGGGTGTGCCTCTTTGCGAAAATTTAAATACCACCTAGGTTAAGGTGTAGGAAAAGTATTGTGCCCATCGGATGTGCTTTGCATGGTTGATCGAGCATTAAATACCATTTTTGCCTTAGTGTCATGCACATCCGTAAAAAAACACGCTGCTAGGTGTGTTATCCGATCAAGTACTTATGCGATGGGAATGCCACTTTGCATGTAAGTCAATTCCACCTATTTGAAGGTGTGTGCAAAGTATTGTGCCCATCGAATATGCTTTGCATTGTCGATCAAGCATAAAACTCCGTTTTTGCCTTTGTGTCATGCACAACCATATAAAAACACGGTCCTAGGTGTGTTATTCAAACTAGTACTTATCGGATGGGGGATCCACTTTGCACACAAGTATGTTTTAACTACTTTGAGGTGCGTGCAAACTATTGCCACCATCGGATGTGCTTTGCATGGTCGATCACGCATTATACACCATTTTTTCCCTAGTGATATGCACGTCCGCAAAAAAACACGCCCTTAGGTGTGTTATCTGACCAAGTACTTATCGGATGGGTGTGCCTCTTTGAGAACATTTCAATACCACCTAGTCTGAGGTGTACGAAAAGTATTGTGTCCATCAGATATCCTTTGCATGGTCGATCGAGCATTAAATACTATTTTTGCTCGTGTCATGCACATCCGTTAAAAAACACGCTGCTAGGTATGTTATCCGATCAAGCACTTATGGGATGGGTGTGCCACTTTGCATGTAAGTTGATTCCACCTAGTTGAAGGTGTGTGCAAAGTATTGTGCCCATCGGATATGCTTTGCATTGTCGATCAAGCATAAAACACCGTTTTTCCCTTAGTGTCATGAACAACCATGAAAAAACACGGTCCTAGGTGTGTTATTCAAACAAGTACTTATCGGATGGGGGCTCCACTTTGCACGCAAGTCCTTTTCAACTACATTGAGGTGTGTGCAAAGTATTGTCACCATCGGATATGATTTGCATGGTCGATCACGCATTATACACCGTTTTTTCCCTAGTGGTATGCACATCTGCAAAAAAACACGCCCTTAGGTGTGTTATCTGACCAAGTACTTATCGGATGGGTGTGCCTCTTTTAGAACATTTAAATAACACATAGGTTGAGGTGTAAAAAAATTTTTGTGCCCATCGGATATCCTTTGCATGGTCGATCGAGCATTAAATACTATTTTTGCTCTAGTGTCATGCACATCCGTAAAAAAACACGCTGCTAGGTATGTTATCCGATCAAGCACTTTTGGGATGGGCGTGCCACTTTGCATGTATTTCAATTCCACCTAGTTGAAGGTGTGTGCAAAGTATTGTGCCCATCGGATATGATTTGCATTGTCGATCAAGCATAAAACACACCGTTTCTGCCTTAGTGTCATGCACAACCATATAAAAACACGGCCGTAGGTGTGTTATTCAAATAAGTACTTATCGGATGGGGGCTCCACTTTGCACGCAAGTCTGTTTCAACTACGTTGAGGTGCGTGCAAAGTATTGTCACCATCGGATATGCTTTGCATGGTCGATCATGCATTATACACCATTTTTTCCCTAGTGACATCCGCAAAAAAACACGCCCTTAGGTGTGTTATCTGACCAAGTACTTATCGGATGGGTGTGCCTCTTTGAGAAACTTTCAATACCACCTAGGTTGAGGTGTAGGAAAAGTGTTGTACCCATCGGATATCCTTTGCATGGTCGATCGAGCATTAAATACTATTTTTGCTCTAGTGTCATGCACATCCGTAAAAAAACACGCTGCTAGGTATGTTATCCGATCAAGAACTTATGGGATGGGTGTGCCACTTTGCATGTTAGTTGATTCCACCTGGTTGAAGGTGTGTGCAAAGTATTGTGCCCATCGGGTATGCTTTGCATTGTCGATCAAGCATAAAACACCGTTTTTGCCTTAGTGTCATGCACAACCATGAGAAAACACGGTCCTAGGTGTGTTATTCAAACAAGTACTTATTGGATGGGGGCTCCAGTTTGCACGCAAGTCCGTTTCAACTAGGTTGAGATGCGTGCAAAGTATTGTCACCATCGGATATGCTCTGCATGGTCGATTACGCATTATACAACGTTTTTCCCGTAGTGATATGCACATCCGCAAAAAAACATGCCCCTTAGATATGTTATCTGACCAATTACTTATCGGATGGGTGTGCCTCTTTGAGAACATTTCAATACCACCTAGGTTAAGGTGTAGGAAAAGTATTGTGCCCATCGGATGTGCTTTGCATGGTCGATCGAGCATCAAATACCATTTTTGCCTTAGTGTCATGCACATCCGTAAAAAAACACGCTGCTAGGTGTGTTATCCGATCAAGTACTTATTTTAAAAAGATGAAAAACCCGTAATGCAATGGCAACAGTATTCTCATGATACAAAATGGGAACCTGAAGAACCTTACAATCTCTTAACTTCAATTCCCAACAAGGAAAGGTATCCAACATGGGCTCCTATACAAGAATTCAATGAGAGGTCTAACTGTGAAATAGAAGGATTACAAGCATTTATTACATACAAAGAGGAAATGCTCCGGAGATATCCTGATTCAAAGCCTACTTGGAGAGAACACACTACCACTGTAATTAATAAGACACGAAATTTAATAAAGGACCTTGAGAAGTAGAGACTGAGTGTACATCTAGAGCACCACAGCCTCCATTGGAAGCATCAGAAGAGTTGCCACAGTCTCCACTAGAAGCATCAGAAGAGTTGTGATGCATGTATGATGTTGTGTTTGTATATATGCATGAGGAGCATATTCTCATGATGTTGTTTACTCCATGAATATTATGGTTGACATTTATTTGTTGCAATGTATGAATCATGATGTAGTTTTTGTTGATTATACACCAATTTCTGACTTATTACTTAAGTGTCATTTAGTCATGATATTTATATATTTATTTCATGCACACAATTTTATGATATGAATGTGTGATGATGTGATTATTAGGAAATATAACCTTCTGTGATGAGAATTTTGATATGAATATGTGATGATGTAATATTTGCAATATATTTCATGGCAAAGTATCAATTCCCAATGCTCCACTCACTTAAAGTACAACATTCCCAATGCTCTGCAAAATTTTATTCAGTTGGACAGTCTCCACTCACTTAAAGTAGAGCATTTCCAATGCTTCTCTCACTTTATTCCAACCCTTATCCTTATCATAGCGAACACATCATGCCTTAGTGCACTTGTAATCTTCCATCGTAGTCCTTCCACAAACACTCTCTTATTTCTTACATCCTAGTCCTTCTGATTAACTTGTATTCATCTTTCACTTTACATCTTCCCTCACTTTCTATCACTCTTGAAGGAGGGGCAGCTCACTGTGCATCCCTCGCTATTGCTCCCTCACTCTCCTTCTCCCACTTTCCCTCTAAGTCAATGACTACTTACTACCCGACTTCATTTACTGAACTCAAATTCTATCTTAGATCTCTTTTGTATGGACCAATGAAGGGAAAATCATTCGAGGAGGATATGTTACGCACATGGCTGCTTGATTTGAACTCAGCAGAAGAGGTGAATATCCTTAGCTTTCTTTTTTGCTAAGTCTTTTAATCACATACTTCTTATGCGAACGAGTTAAATTTTCGTACAGGATATGGCGGTGGCTAGAAGCTGTATTGAAAAAAATGGTGAAGATGAGGAAAGCCAAGAGAGAAAAGAAGAGTTGTTGAATGCTTACAAGTCGGCGGAAGATTCGAAACAAGTTGTGAGGAGAGTCTGTGAGGAGATTTGCGATGCCAGCCCTGGTTACGCATGGCCTGCAAGTTTAAAGTCTGCTTGTTTTCATGAAGCCAATGCCATAGTAGGCACTTTCGAGGACATATGCTCTCTCTAATGACTTAATAGTCAAGTGATGGAAATTTAATTCCATAGAAATTTAAAGTAACTATGAAATTTAATTCCATAGACTTATGTGTTTTCTAAAGTAACTGTAAGAGACAAAGATGACATCTTCTAGGCTGAGCTAATGGAAGGTGTTTTTTAACACCATATGGCTTTGAGTTATATGATCTACTTCTTGTACAAATGTGTCATGCTTTTTTTTAAATGTACTGTAGTTTTTTAAATGTACTCTAGTTTTTTTTCTAATTTGCTCTTACTTTTTGTCTCTTTTAACAACATGAAGTCCTCTTTTTTTAATGTACTCTAGTTTTAATAACATGTCACGTCAATTTTTCTAATTTGCTTTTTTAAAATCTTACTTTTTGACTCAAAGTTTTGTTTTATAAGAGCCTCTTTTTTTGAAATGCTTTATCCAAAATTATCTCACAAAACGAATTTGGACAGTGCACTAGTCCAAATTAATGAAATAGGTGTTCGCCATGACAGAATCACTAACACTGTAGACAATAGAACACAGCGCATCTGCATTTCTTCTTGTCCATGCGAGAATCTCATCCTCAGTTGGTACTATCTGTTGTCTTGCATTGGCTGGATTTGGTCTCGCAACTGGCCTCACGTCCACCCGAGTAGCAGTGTCCCAAAGCTCATATGCGCTTAGGATGGTCTTCATCTTGAACTTCCAGAGTGGATAGTTAGTGCCGTCCAACTTTCCGCTTTCGCCGAATAGTGGGATTCGCAGTCTTGCGGGCTGGGGCCATCTCTCACAATATGCTCGCAAACAGAAACACACTACCAAATCTTCTTGCTAGAGTCCGGGCTCTGATACCATGTAAGAAAATAATACAACATGTGTGCTCAACAGATAACAGGATCTCGTACGCAAGAGAGAAAACAAGATAGTATGGAGAATCAAAAATTTGATTACTGTAGAACCAATACAATAGATGGCGCTGCCTCCCAACCATGCGCTCCTATGAAAGAAGCTTCGATGGCATGCTGGAAATAGTAGAAGATGGAGGCTGGATGCTAAGGAATTAGGGTTGCTGTAGCCAGTGATGAAATGGGCTTCACGGGCTTGGTCTTATATAGCCACCAGTCGTAGTCAGTTAGGCTCAATTGGGTGACCGAGTCTGCCCAAAATGGTCGATTGGGGGTCGGTCCCGAAATAGGCCACCGACCATACGATAGAATCGGTGCGCGAAATAGAGCAACTTACCTATGGTCACCGTTCGGCCCAGAGCCATCCGGGATCATCTGAGGCTCCAAACGAGCCTTGCAACCTAAGAGTGGGCTGCTCCAGGAAATGCTCTGTCTACCCTCAGTGCGGTCAGTCAAGGGATGCCTTCCCACAGTTGCATGTAGCCTAGTTGGCAGTGTGCCAACTCTATTTGAAGCTGTCTAGCCATCAGGCCACACATGGCCCCCATCTAGTGTCGACCTACCGAATAACCGAGCTACTCAAATGCCTTCTCCTCATATGGGGGGCTTACAAGTAGAGTTACCTGGTTCCTGTGTAGTTACACGAGAGTGGAGCATTGATATCTAACACTTCCTCCTTAGATTCACTTGGGCTAAAAGTTTTACCCATGTGGGATGCATCAGAGGAAGCTACTAGAGAAATTTTGGGCTGGGCCTTGTCTTTTTGACAAAATATGAAGAGGGGAGAGGAGAAGAGTGGAGATGAGGAGAGAGGGCACAGCTAGAGAGCACACCACAAATGACTAACTGTACACTAGATTTAGTTGAAAAAATAGAATATATACAAACCCTTTTAGGGTTAGGGTTAGGGGATCTAACCCTTTCCTTTATGGCACTCTATAAGGTTAGTGCTATGCACATTTGATCACGTGATGGTGCTATGCACACATGATCACATGATGTTGAGCGTGAACTCTCAACACCTTCCCTCAAGATCAACATCATGAAGTAGGCCTTCCCTCAAGATGATGATTCTGGGGAATCGAAGAAGGATTGAGCATTACATTCCATCACACCCCTTTAATGGGAATGTCCTTTCTCTGCATCAAACCAAGAGCTAGTCGATGTTTCTCGAATAGCTCTTTACCGAGTGGTTTGGTAAAGATGTCTGCAACATTTTCTTTGCTATCACAATACTGCAATGTGATGTCACCAAGTAACACTCTTTCTCTGATGAAGTGCTCTCTGACATCAATGTGCTTTGTCCTGGAGTGATATACTAGATTTTTGGCCAATGCTTGAGCCAATTGATTATCACAGTATATTGTTGTTGGCTTTGACTCATCAAAGTAATCTGTTTCTAACAATAGTCTTCTGAGCCATATAGCCTCACATGCACCTGTAGTGAGTGCCCTATATTCTGCTTCAGTCGAAGACAAAGAAACAGTTGGTTGTTTGTTTGACAACCATGATATAGCACCTTGACCAAGGAAAAATGCATATCCCTGTGTCGATCTCCTGGTTTCATGATCTCCGGCATAGTCACTATCACAGTATCCATGTAACCGTGGATGACTTCCTCTGTATTCTATCCCAAACTGTCTTGTACCTCTGATGTATCTCAAGACTCTTTTGGCTGCATTCCAGTGAGACTGTTTTGGATTTTCCATAAACTGTGCTAGTGAGCTTATGGCATAACAAATATCTAGACGTGTGATTGTCAGATATATGAGAGATCCAATGAGTTGCCTATAGTATCTGTCATTGACTGTAGGCTTTTCTGAATCTTTAGTAAGTTTCAAACTCTGTTCCATGGGAGTGGCTGCAATCTTGCAATCTACCATATGAAACTTCTTCACGAGACTGTCAACATACTTCAGCTGACTCATGAATGTGCTATCTGAATCTCTCCAAAACTCAATTCCAAGACAATAGTGCATAAGTCCAAGATCTTTCATGTCGAACTCTGCATATAAGTCTTGTTTTAGTTTTCTGATGAAGCTATCCTTGCTTCCTGTCACAATCAGATCATCTACGTACAAAAGTGCAATAGTAATGTCTTCCCCTTGAACTTTGTAGTAGAGAGTATGATCTACATTGGACTTCATGTATCCCAGATCAACAAAATACTTGTCAATTCTGCTGTACCAACTTCTGGGTGCTTGCTTTAAGCCGTAGAGACTTTTCTTGAGATGGCAAACCTTTTTCTCCTTTCCTGGTTCAACATAACCTGCTGGTTGTTGCATGTAGACTTCCTCGTCTAGATAACCATTGAGAAATGCATTCTTGACATCGAGATGATACACATTCCATTTGCTGAGTGTCGCTAGTGATATCAAGAACCGTATGGAATCCATGTTTGCTACTGGAGCATAAGTCTCATCATAATCTTGACCATATTGTTGTGCAAATCCTTTTGCAACTAATCTGGCTTTGTATCTTTGAATACTGCCATCTGGATTGTACTTCACTTTGTATACCCATTTGTTTCCTATGGTCTTCTTTCCTAGTGTAAGGTCGCATAATTCCCAAGTGTTATTTTTATACAAAGCATCCATTTCTTCATTCATAGCAGTTTGCCATTCTGGCTTATCTACTGCGTCTTCGAAGTACACTGGCTCTTCTGTAGCCATGATGGTAGTCATAAGAGCATAGTTGGTGGTTTCCACCTGAATTGCTTTGCCTTTCTGAGCATATGTCAATCTGGCTGGTGGTCTGCTTTCCCTAGTAGACCATCTGAGCTACTGTGGCGCTGCTTGGGGTGTTGCTGGCAATTCTTGCTCTTCTTCATCAACCTGTTCTGTAGATGACTGTGAAGTCGATGCTTCTATCTCCTGTGTAGGTGAGGTTTTCCATTCTGATTCCTCATCAAAGATTACATCTCTGGAGATAATGACTTTGCGGTTGATGGGATCATACAATTTGTATGCTTTGCTTTCTTCACTGTAGCCAACCATGATGCATTTGCGTGACTTCGCATCCAATTTCCTGCGATGATCATCATGTATGTGGGCATATGCTATGTAACCAAATATGCGGAGATGCCCAATGCGTGGCTTGTGTCCATGAATGCTTCATAAGGAGTCATACCTTGTATCGGTTCGGTAGGAAGCCGATTAAGCAAATAGTTAGCTGTAGCTATTGCTTCTGCCCAATACTGATTCGGAAGATGCTTTTCACTAAGCATTGCTCTAGCACTGTCTGCTAAAGTCCCATTCTTCCTTTCAGCTCTTGCATTCTACTGAGGAGTATCTGCACATGTGAATTGTCTTCGAATGCCGTGATTTTTGCAAAAGTTCATGAATGCTGAAGACATGTATTCACCTCCTCTATCTGATCTCATGACCTTGATCTTTCTGCCTGTCTGGTTTTCTACCATGGCTTTGAATTCTTGAAATTTGGAAAACACTTCAGATTTCTCTTTCAGAGAGTAGACCCAACAATATCTGCTGTAGTCGTCGATGAAGGTCAAGTAATAAAGTGAACCATTGATGCTGCGGGTCTGGGTGGGTCTGGGCATAACCCCATACATCTGTATGAATCAAATCAAGAATACCTCATGCACGAGAGGTACTTTTGACAAAGTTGGTTCGCTTTTGTTTGCCGAAGCAGCATGCTTCACAAACCTTTCCAAGAAACTATAGCTTCGGAATCCCAATCGCCATATTCTGATTCCTGAGATCTAACAAGTACTTGAAGTTGACATGACCATATCTCTTGTGCCATTTTGCAGATAGTGGCATCTATTGCATTTGAGCTGACATGGCATGCTTATCTGGTATTGCAGCTAGCATCTTGTATAAGCATCCTTCCTTGACACCTTTTGCTACTAGCTGACCTCTTTTGGATTTGTCTCTGATAGTGCATTCATCACCGTCGAAGATGACTTTGTAGTTGTGTTCTGTCATTTGACCTACTGACAAAAGGTTCTTGCTGAGCTTCGGAACATAGATCACATCTTTGACTAATCCTTTTGTACCAGTGAAATTGTTCATAGGGATAACACCTGTCCCTTGAACTGGATTCGGTGTATTGTCTACTGTGTAGATGACATTTTTCTATCCTTCCAATGGCTTCATTTCTGTGAACCATTCCTGATGATTTGTCATATGAGATGATGCACCACTGTCGATGTACCAAGGATCCTATTCCACTTGGTTGACTTGATAGCTAAAATCCTCTTTGGGATTGAAATCAGTGTCTAGGTGCATTGTATCAGTCTGATGCAATTCCTCACTTGCAAGAAAGATATTGCCATGTTCATTTGCAAAATGACAGTGACTAGAATGTCCACCACGATGATTTCCTCTTCCTCGGGAATTCCCTCGATTACTGCTGGATTGACCGCCTTGGTTGTACTGCTTCTTGCGGCAATCTCTTTCATAGTGTCCAAACTTGTGACAGTAGTTGCACTGGATGTTTGACACATTGGTGGATGCATTCCCTTGTCCTTGAAATCTTCCTCGATTGGAATGATTTCCTCTTTGCTAATTTTGATGTTGCTGAGGATGATGCTGATGCTGATGTTGATTTTGACTTTGATTTTGTTGATGATGACCACTTTTCTGATATGATCTACCTCTGTTTCTACCTTTGCCTCTGCTTCTGTCTGAAGCTGTGAATGCCTGATCATTAGAATGACCTTTACGTGCTTGAATGTCCTGAGTCCTGAGTTCTTCACCAAGTAGAACTGACTGAAGTTCTTCCAGTGTTGGAATTTGCCGTTGGATGGCAATACTCTGGACTAGATTCTCATATCCTTCTCCTAGTCCATTCAGGATTACTTGAACCATTTTTGCGGGATTCATAGTCTCTCCTGCTACTGCAAGTTGATTGTTGTAGTCTTTGATGCGGAGTACATAAGCATGATCGGTTTCACTGCTATTGCGGAAACTCTGGTTGATCTGCTTTCTCAGGGTGAGAATCCTGGATGTGTTCTTGGACTCGTAGAGAGCTGCGAACATATCCCATGCTTCTTTTGATGTCTTGACTGTGTTGAGTTGTCCTAGCATGACATCTTGCACATTCTGCGCTTGATCAGGTGATAGGCATACTTGTCTTTCTTATCCCATTCTGCTTGAGCTCGGGCAATGGCAGGATCTGCTACTGGTGCGGAAACTGTTTGTGTAGATGTAGATCCCGATGTAGATCCCGTTGCTGGTGCTGTGACAATAGATGGAGTAGAGCTACTGGTGGCTGGATCAGCCAATGGTCTAGGTGTAGATCCATCGACATACTCCCATTTGTCTTGAAGCACAAGAATGGTCTCCATTCGGTATTTCCATGTACCATAATTGGAGTTGTCTAACTTAGCAGATGCCTCCAGATTGAGGTTGCTAGTCGACATGGTGCAAACAATGTACTCAAAAGTGTCCTGAAAAACTCTGTATGAATCAATTGCAAATACACTGAAGATGCCAGGTGAAATCTTTGTACCATCGGTGAAGATAGAACTACAGTATATAAGATCTGATCTGTGTTACAAGGCTTGTGGCAATGATGCTTGGAATAGCCAAGAGGCTTTACAAGGCTGAATGATGTGCACGATGCCGTGAGATAGCCGAATAGGCTTTACAATGGTGGCATGTGTGTGTGAAATCAAGTGCTATCTGCCCACTGAATCAATCTGCAATGCCTCTGAACTCTGAAGTCTGCTCACTGAACTGATGAACGTAAGGTTTCAGGTAATGTAATGATGTGAAATCAGATGTGAGTGTATGGAATGTAGGTACTAGTCTGGAATTTCGGGCATCGCTTAGATTGGCAACTTGGGGAAATTTAAAGCGTCCCCTCTATGGCGATCTAGTCTACTCTGATCTAGATCTAAACCAACCGTCGATCGATGAAAGAATAGCAAATAATTCCTTTTCTTTTGTTCTTTTGAAGTGCTGGGTCAGATGCATCGATGTAGAGGTAAATGTGCGTGAAGGAAGTGGTTTTATCGGCGAGGCTCAAATGTGAGTGTAACTTGCACCGAAATGTGCGTGTGATGTAACGAGCACGTAGAGCATGAAAAACCAAGCGACTTTCCTTTTTGGAGCCCCTCAAATTCTTCCTGGATCAAGAGATATGACTTGATCTAGGTGGAGGGGCAAAAGGAGTGCAAATGTGCTCAATGATGATGTGTCATTGTGAGTCACATGCAGTGATGATGTGGCACTGTGCCTAGCAATAGGTGTGCCAGTGAAGCTCTGTGCTGAGGTGGCAGGAGTGTGCACATGCAGTGTGTGCACAGTGTGCCTGGCAAGGGACTGTGCCTACAAAGGGTCAGTGCTGACTGGACTACTGAGGTGGCAATGCTGAGGTGGCACAGATGATGTGGCACAGGTGACGTAGCTGATGATGTGTCACTGATGACATGGCAGGTGATGTGGCTGATGGGTGATGATGTGGCCCGATGACATGGCAGATGGGTGATGATGTGGCCACAATGACATGTCAGCTGACATGGCTGCTTACGTGGTGCTGATGATGTGGCACTATGGCTAAGGGTGCCACGTGGCAGAGGATAAGACAGCTACACGTGGCACATCCGAGTTCTTGATGACGTGGTAATTGGAGATAAGGTGATGACGTGGTACCCGATGGTGACATGGTGTGATTAGATGAGGTTGCCACGTGTCAACTACATGAGGTGGCAGATAGACCTTAGGTGGCCCTCACCCTTGGAGCCTTACTGTGGTTAGGTAGGTACCCACCACTGCACAACCTCGGGTCATCGTAACCTTACCATGGGTAAATTCTATCCTCCACGTGGCCTCTTTGTTGAGACCTTAGGAAGAATATTGCAGAGATGGCGATGTCCCGAACCAGTGAGCCAGACGCTATCGCCTTCTTACTCCATCCACACCGATTTTTGCCACTGAGAGCTGGCTTCGCCTTCCGAACTAGCTGCTCTGACTACTACAGTCGAGCCGGCTCTCACGCGCAGGCATTCCTTGTCGGTTAGAAGCATGGAAGCACCATCGTTCGACGAATACAGCAACCATCAAGCGCTCGAAATCGAAGCGGGGAAGGGCAATATGTTGGGAGGACTGAGTCCCCTCAGATTAGAAGCGACTCATTGCAGCACCAAAGCCAGTCATTGGAGGATCCTTCGGAGGTCGTCCGTCAGAAGGAGCCGTAGGCCAATGGCGATCTGTTGAGCTGCCTTGCTGTGGGCTGTCGTAGAAGAGGCTGCTGACTAGTGAGCAGTCCGTGAAGGAGCACTGGCCTTTTTGGAGCTGCGCTATGAGAGCTAATGGCAGGCATTCGATGGGCAATGGCTAATGGCAGCCATTCGGTGGGCTACGCTATGAGAGCTAATGGCAGCCATTCGGTGGGCTACGCTGGCCTTCGATGGAGAACTTGGCGCACAAGGAGGCTTGAGTCGATAGTGTGCTGTGAGCCGGGCTATGAAGCCTTGGAGATGACTGGCGCTTTCGAGCAGCCACTGTAGATCGCCAAGTCACTGTGGAAGGCTTATGCAAGAGCCTTTCGAAGAGGTTGGTGATGCAGCCCAGCGTTGAGCTTGGTTTGGTGGCAGCTTGGCCCATATGAAGAAGCTTGCTGTTGAAGGAGTTGTTGTTCGAGACTGCTATTTGGAGAGCAGCAGAGAGCTGTTGATAGCGGTTTCTAGAGCTTAGAAACGGCTGGAGTAGTGCAATAAGGCCTTAACACAGCAAATCGAGAAGTTCGAGCTCCTCACTACAGTTGCCGAGGTAGTGAAGGAAAACATGAAAGTGAAGACTGTCACAGAGAATTCCTACATCATGAGCAAGGTCGCTTGCCTCTCACACAAGAAGACTTTCCTGATCTCTCTCACACAAGAAGAAACACTCAAATGTACTCTCTCAAATCTCTCACAAACAATGAATCAAATGGAAGGAGATTAACGGAAATCTCTCATGGACGAAAATTTTCACATGAATAGAAATTTCTCTCAACGGAAGTGAAGGGAAGGATCTCACAGTCACTCAAGAGAACTCTCAATCTCACAATCTGTCTCGCACTCTCAAGAATGTCAATGTCTCAACGGAAGACAAGGAAGCTTTGATACCACGACAAAATATGAGGAGGGGAGAGGAGAAGAGTGGAGATGAGGAGAGAGGGCACAGCTAGAGAGCACACCACAAATGACTAACTGTACACTAGATTTAGTTGAAAAAATAGAATATATACAAACCCTTTTAGGGTTAGGGTTAGGGGATCTAACCCTTTCCTTTATAGCACTCTATAAGGTTAGTGCTATGCACATATGATCACGTGATGGTGCTATGCACTGATGATCACATGATGTTGAGCGTGAACTCTCAACACCTTCCCTCAAGATCAACATCATGAAGTAGGCCTTCCCTCAAGATGATGATTCTGGGGAATCGAAGAAGGACTGAGCATTACATTCCATCAAAGAGTACAACACTTTCATATTGTCATCCAAGAGTACATCGGTCTTGCTACACAACATAAACGATGTAGGGTTCAAGGTGATGAGATGATCGTGAAGCTTAGCATCCCTTAACCCGATGAAATGGTCGTGAAGCTAATCATCCCTTAACCAAAGGAGAAAGTGCAACAAGAGTCACTCATAGCTCTTCCTCTCATGAGGCTCATAGTAGTAGTGGGAGTCAAGTGTTTAATCCTTGTAATATACTCTTGTAAGTTCTTGTGTTCCTTTTGATTAACCTCATACAACTAATTGATAGGGCTCCATTTGGGATCCACTGGGGTAAAACCCCACTATGAAAGATTTCCTAAGAATCTCCCAGTTGATTTTCTCTTTTGCACCTAGAGAACTATACAATTGGCTACCCTTTCCATCTAGGCTCAACCTAAATGGGTTAACTTTTTCTATGTCACCTATGTCCCTGAAGGTCTTGCAAATCTACTCGAACCTTTCAATATGGGACACGGAAGCACTCATATCCCTTCCAACAAAAGCTGGTGGTGTTGCCCCCCTTCCAAGTGCTTGCACTAGGACTCTCATGGACTCATTTGTAAGTACCATTTGCTGCACGACAGGAGGATTTGGTTGTGAGGCTAGCACATTGCCAAAGTTGGGTGGCCCATGGAGTGGATTAAAAAGAAATGGTTCGTGCAGGCACCACATTAAATATCTTGGGACCATTAAGGCCTAGAGTAGCATGCATGGTGGGCCTAGCCATACTGGCTACACCGTTGTGGGCCTTGGCATGGGTTTTGTCACATTAGGCATTGGCCAATGTGGTGCAGCCACCATGAGGTAAAAAGTGCCTTCCAGGGCTCTTATCCAAGATGAGTACAATGATGGACGAGGGGCTTTTGTGTGTGGAAGAATGTTTTCCCCAAAGTCCATATGTTTGTTTCCTTGCCCTTTGGGACTTGATGGCTAGAAATTGGGTACCTAGGGCTCAAAGTTTTTGGTAAAGGATGGCTCACCTTCATAGAATTGAAAATGAGGGCATGTAGGACTCATGGTTCTTGCTAAAACTGGGTTGCCCTATGTACTTCCTGCTATAGTTGTTGTTAGGGGGCCCTACTCTAGCACTCTTGTTTGCCTTGCAAAGTGGTTAATCAAGTTGGGATCAGACAATACAAACCTTCCCATGAAGTTGGAGAGACTCTCCCTAAGACGTGAGGCTGTTGTTGAAGGTGTGGGAGAATAGGGTCTGATGGAGCTCAAGTTAGGAGCCATGGAGGCCCCAAGATTTGGGTTTTCTCCCATCTTGATGACGAAGCTAATTGAGTCTTTTGAGCTGGGACTATTGGCTTATAGAGGGTTGTGTATAGAATATGAGGTCGATACTGAGATTTTGGATGAGGCTGACACTAGAGTGGTTCCTTGGCCTGATATTACATTGTTGGAGGCACTATCTTTGGGCTTTGGCTCAAATTCTAGGATTTTCCCAAATCTTAGTAACATGTAAGTGGGTCAGGGTAGATAATCTCCTGGTGGGCTTGCCTATGACGTTTCCACTCCCCATGCTAGTCATCTAGTTAACCCAACATATGTACTAGGTTAGTATCTAGGCATGCACTAGGCATGCGCTAGGTTGTTAACCCGATAGGTGCTGGGACCATAACACAACAGATACGCTGCGTTATGGTTAATGTAGCATGGTTTTGATTTTGGCAGGATAGTGGTCCAGCTTGGTTTTCCCCCTATCCTTGGTCTAGCCTTAGAGATGTTAGGGGTCTCCAGATTGCCTAGTATCACTTGATTTGATGATTCCCCTAGAGATTGTTTTCCTCATTGATTTTATGATCACACCCACCCTTCAAATTAATTTTCTTGAAAATGCCATTTAGTGTTTTTGGGTGGTTGGTGATGTTTCAGCTCGCTTGAGATTACTAAATGACAAGATTTGACTTGCAAAACTTTGTTGACCTTTTGGCCATTAATCCCTGGCATATGCATTAGTTAGTAACTCGACGTGCACTGGGATGTTAAACTGGTGTGCAGGGGGTTAGTTAAAGCAATGGATCCTTGAGATTAGTAACCCAGTGTGCATGGGGTCAAAGTTGACTCTACTTTGGCCAAGATTTTGCTCATTAATAATGCCAATTGCCAAAGATTTTGTCAGATGTCAAGCTGTCAGGGAATGTCAGATGATGTAAGGATGTCAGATGGCTAAGGCAATGAAGTCAACATTATACTGGTGAATTCAATGCTTTCTTGGCAAGGTCAATTGTAACTCGATGGATTTTAACCCACTAGGGAATGTCAGATGATGTCAGATGGCTAAGGCAATGAAATTAGCATTATACTAGTGAATTAAATGCTATCTTGGCAAGGTCAATTGTAACTCGATGGATTTTAACCCACCATGCTTGTTGTTGTGTTAGTTAATGCAGCACTTTGCTTTGGGAACTGTCGAGCCAACTAAATTTTTGGGATTATCTGAGTTTCTTGGGCCTCTCTAGCTACTCTACCTATAGTAAACAAAATGGGAATAAAAAATAGCAAAAAGCAAGCAATTTTGGACAAAAATGGAAGGTTTTCTTCCCAAGATGGATTGTTGTCATTCCCAATACCTTGAAACTTCAACCCAATTGTCACCATTCAGCTTTCCCAGTGGGATGGACTTCATCCAAGGCTTGGCAATGATTCTAAGTACTCCACCCTAGATTTTGACACTTCCAATTCACACAAAACTACAAAAAAAGGTTTGATTTTCTTTCTACCTACCTTTCATTATCTTTCCTCCACCTTTTTAGCTCTTTCTGTACACAAAACTCCACAACCACAAGTCAGGCAATGGGAACTAATGGAAGAAGCATGTGCAAGCAAAAATATGATCTTCTTTGCTTCTGGATCCCAGAGACAATAGCCCATCTCTCCACTTTCACCATAACCTAGAAAGATGCATTTCCTAGACTTAGGATCTAGCTTCTTTCGAAGCTCTTTCGGCACATGTGCATATGCCTCACACCCAAATATACACAAATGAGAGTGAGAGGGCTTCTTGCCACTCCATGCCTCTTCAGGAATACCACCATCCAAACTCTTACTAGGTGATCTATTGATCACATGCACTGCAGTCGTCATTGCCTCAGCCCAAAAACTACTAGAAAGACTTGCATTGGAAAGCATGCATTGCAACCTTTCTTGAATGGTACGGTTCACCTTTTTTGCAAGTGGATTTTGCTCTGGAGTACGAGGGGATGTGAGCTCCCTCTTAATCCCACGTGTATCACAGAAATGCTGAAAGTCATGAGAAAGATACTCTCCACCATTGTCAGTCCGTAGGCATTTAGGCGTTCTACCTCACTGATTCTCAACCAAGGCCAGCCATTTTTGAAATACTTGGAATACATCACTCTTCCGAGCTATAGCATAAGCCCACACTTTCCTAGTTGCATCATCAATGAATGTCACATAGTATTCAGCCCCGCCTAATGACCGTGTAGGCATGGGACCACATACGTCTGAATGCACCAAATCAAGCTTTTCAAACTCTTTCTTTCCCCTTCTTTTATGGGCTGATTTAGTCTGCTTCCCATAGAGACAGTGCTCACAAAATTCAAAATCAGAGAAACTCAAATGTGGTACATAACCCAAACGGCACCTGCAATGCCACAAAGAAGTGCTTGGCTGCTCGGTTATTGCAACAACATGATCAAATACCCCTGATACATGTAAGGGATACAAAGTCCCACACTTGGCACCCCTGGCCAAAAGCATAGAGCCCTTCTAAATTTTCCAACTCCGAAAGCCAAAAGTGGTGTGAAAACCAGCATCATCTAGCTGACCCACTGAAATAAGACTCTTGGTTAGCTTAGCCACATGTCTCACATGTTTCAAAACAAATGCAGACCCATTTGCAAAAGAAAAATTTATGTCACTTGCTCCCACTATGTCACATGCATAGTCATTTCCAAGATGCACACAACCTGTCTTTCCACTGTCATAAGTGGAGAACCATTCCCTATGGCTCGAGTAACATGGAATGAAGCACCTAAATCCAAAATCCAATCCTGGGAATATGCATCATCTAAAGTGATAAGCAACTCTGCAGATAAACTAGACATGAAGAGAACATCATTGTCACTATCATGTGTGACTGCATTGATATCCTCGATCTTCACTTTTCCTTTTTCCTCCCTTGGACTCTCTTCCTTTTGATTTGCACCCCGATTTGCATTCTTTTTCTTATCCTTTTGCTCTCTTTTTAGCTTGTAGTAATCCTTTTTCATATGGCCCTTCTTGCCACAGTGGTAACACTCAATGTTCCGTGCCCTGGGTTCGCTACAAGACTTCCCTCTTTCTTGGGACTTCCCCCTGAACTGTGATCTGCCCCTTTGTACATTTAAGGCTGCATCCTGCTTGTTGCCATCCATAGAATTCCGTCTAATCTCCTCGGCCAACAAGCTACCCACAACATCATCAAATTTCAGTACTCCACCAGGTGCAGAGTTACTGACAGCTGTACGGAAGGTATCCCACGAGGATGGCAATGAACATAAGAGAAATATTGCCTTAGTCTCCACATCAAAATTCATCTTCTGAGCCTGAAGCTGGCTGAAAATAATATTGAATTCATTCAAGTGATAAAGCATTGGAGACCCCTTCCTTCATTTGCAGCTCAAACAACCTCTTCATGAGGTAAACTTTATTAGAAGCAGTTTCCTTTTCATAAGTGGCACATAGTTTCTTCCACAAATCTTCTGTAGTCTGCTCATTTACTACTGTGAAATAAATTGACTCTGCAAGATGAAGTCTAATACTAGACTTTTCTAATGCATCCAACTCATTCCAATCATCCTCAGACATATTTGTAGGCTTAGCTTCAATCCCTGCCAAGGGTTTAATCTGCTTCTTTTGAATAAGCACATCCCTTATTTGTTCTTTCCACAAAGAAAAGTTTGTCCCATCAAACTTTTTAATGCTGAAAAACTCCTTTTCAGACATGGAAGAGGATGCCATGATGCAAATGAAACAAAATCCCAAAAGCTAATGCCTATAAGAGAGAATCACACCAAATACCAGGTGCACCCAAATGTGTATGCCACAATAGACTGAAATATCACCAAAACTCAAAGCTCAAAGCATCAAAAGATGCATCTGACTCATGTGCATATACTATGCATCCATATGAGCAAATCTGGCCCAAAAGAAAATGCCAATTGTAATGGCAATCCAAAATGCCAATAAGTGCCAAATGACTTAGGCATTAACACCATCCACTGGCATATGCATTAATAATATCTCATCCAAGAGAGCATAGCACTATCAGTGCATCACCTGCAATGTGTCAAAGCTGTCCCTGAGCATAAAATAGCATCCATGTGCAAAGCGTCCATAAAAAATAGCATCCCATAAGGCAATTTGGGCCTATCAGCGCATCCAATAAGGACCGTAATGCATCCAAATGGCCTATAAATCATCCACGGCAACCCAATGCATACCACGAATGAGCGCACATTGCTCAAACTGCAACCAGAGTGATCTGCATAAGGTATGCTCAAGAAATCATAGTCCTACGGTAATGACTGCTATTGAAAATAGAACTTGAGATGCCTCAAAACATGGGCGCCATTGCATAATTGGACTCAGCAAGAAAATCTTCAAATATCTCTTTTCTGCCAAAACTCCAAAATCCCAACCGATGAGTGAGAAATGGGAGTCAACACTTATCCACTGCCATGTGGCATAAATCTAAGGTTTCAAAACCTTAGAATGAAAAATGCATAACAGAGAGATGAAATCGAATACACAGAGATCTATAACTCTGAAAATCCTCCACCGAATCGCGCAAGAACTGACAGGTAGGGGTTTTTGGGCGTCCGGAACGCAATGGCACAGACGGTTTTGGAAACCGTGGTCTCAATCACTGGGTCCAACACACAGACTGAAAAACATTTTTTCTTTTTCGAAACAGAGCTATTTGTAAACTCCACTGGAGTGCGAATGATGAGCAACATAGAAGTTTTAGGACCTCCTGACTCCACTGGAACTGACAGATCTACAAATGGTTGCTCCAAACTTGAGTTCCAACACCTGGGCAAAAAACGCAGAAACTGACACAGTGAGTCAGAAATCCAATGAAATGATCCCAAATTCAAGAATGAAGGTGTTTCCAAGCTCTTGAAGTGATGTGGACACCAAAAGCGAGCAATAGTTGCCTCTACAAGTCAATATGGAGTCTCTGTCATCGAACGGAACAGGGAAAAGCTCAAAAAACGACTTTTTTTTTAAACACTTAACAGGCTCTCAAAACCACTTCGCAAAACCAAAGTAACTTTTCCAAAGGTTCATCCAAGGTCTTTGCACACTCGGATGCAAGTAAAATCGCCCACAAAGCTTCCCGCAGAGCTTCTCCTTCCTCCCACAGAGCTGCTAAGCTTCCAAGCATTCACGCACGCTCAGCTAGATCACCTGGGCTCTGATACCAGTTGAGAGTGCTCTCAACAAAAGCAAGAATGAAAGAGGGAGAGAGAGGGAGAGAGAGAGAGAGCCACACAAGTTTTTGGTGGGTGCAGAACCACCCTAATCTTCTTTTTCATTCATTTTTATATATGTGTTTGAGTATTGTACATAACTGGGGTAAAGGCACAGTGACCTTTAACCCCCACATCAGTTTCACATATGGAGGCAATGAAGTACTCACTGCCTTCCCCCCCTCCATATTGAAACGCTGCAATACTTTTGTAACATACTCTTTTTGTGAAAGCCAAAGGAGTTTCCTACTCCGATCACGTGTGATGCGCATACCAAGAATATGACCTGCAAGTCCCAAATCCTTCATATCAAAGGCCTCATGCAACTTCGCCTTTAATGCATCTAGCTCATAAGTATTCTTGCTAGCCAATAGCATAAACCCTGGGACCGAATGAAAGCATCAAACTTCTGATACCATTCTCTAGGCGCTTGCTTAAGACCATAGAGACTCTTCTTCAGCTTGCAAACTAAATGCTCTTTGCCCTTTTCTTCAAAGCCTTCCGGCTGCACCATGTAAATTTCCTCATGCAAATCCCCATGCAAGAAAGTTGTCTTGACATCCATCTGCATAAGCTCCATATCCTCTGATGCCACTAGTCCAAGCATGCATCTAAGTGTGGTCATCTTCACAACTGGAGAGAATATCTCATCAAATTCCACACCCTTCTCTTGCTTGAACCCTTTAGCGACCAAACGGGCCTTGTACCTAGGCACATCATCACCTGCGACCTTCATTTTGTAGACCCATTTACATGGCAATGCTTTCTTTCCATGTGGCAAAGAAACCAAGTCCCAAGTCTTATTCTTCATAAGTGAACTCATCTCTGATTGCATAGCATACTCCCACTTGCGTTGATCCTCGTGCATCATAGCCTCTCTGTAGCAAGAAGGCTCCCCGTAATCAGTAAGCATCACATAGTCTACCCCTAGAACAAACCTATCAGGCGGTCTAGACACTCTAGATGATTTTCTCAAGAGCATTTCAGCTTGCTGTCCCACCTCCATATCAGCCACATTTGGCTCATCATTTCCACCAATACATGACCCATCATCTACCCTTGATTGTATACCTGTGGGAGTACTTGGTGGTACCATTTCTTGCACATTTGGTGCATGGACAGCTTGCTGTCTATCAACATATGTAGGTGGATTCACATCCTGGAAAGTGATTCTCCTCATTTCCACATCCCTCATGGGTGCCTTATGCATCTTCTTCTCATTGAAGACTACATCATGGCTGCATATTCTTTGCTTCTAGATCCCAGAGACGATAGCCCATCTCTCCACTTTCACCGTAACCCAAAAAGATGCATTTCCTACACTTAGGATCTAGCTTCTTTCGAAGCTCTTTTGGTACATGTGCATATGCCTCACACCCAAATATACGCAAATGAGAGTAAGAGGGCTTCTTGCCAATCCATGCCTCTTTAGGAATACCACCATCCAAACTCTTACGAGGTGATCTATTGATCACATGCACTGCAGTCTTCATTGCCTCAGCCCAAAAACCACCAGAAAGACTTGCATTGGAAAGCATGCATTGCAACCTTTCTTGAATGGTACGGTTCATCTTTTCTGCAACTGGATTTTACTCTGGAGTACGAGGGGATGTGAGCTCCCTCTTAATCCCACGTGTATCACAGAAATGTTGAAAGTCATGAGAGGGATACTCTCCACCATTGTCAGTCCATAGGCATTTAAGCGTTCTACCTCACTGATTCTCAACCAAGGCCAACCATTTCTGAAATACCTAGAACACATCACTCTTCTGAGCTATAGCATAAGCCCACACTTTCCTAGTTGCATCATCAATGAATGTCACATAGTATTCAGCCCCGCCTAATGACCGTGTAGGCATGGGACCACATACATCTGAATGCACCAAATCAAGCATTTCAAACTCTTTCTTTCCCCTTATTTTATGGGTTGATTTAGCCTGCTTCCCATAGAGACAGTGCTCACAAAATTCAAAATCAGAGAAACTCAAATGTGGTACATAACCCAAATGGCATAAGAGTTTCATTCCATTCTGGCTCATGTGCCCCAACCTGCAATGCCACAAAGAAGTGCTTGGCTGCTCGGTTATTGCAACAACATGATCAAATACCCTTGATACATGTAAGGGATACAAATTCCCACACTTGGCACCCCTGGCCAAAAGCATAGAGCCCTTTTGAATTTTCCAACTCTGAAAGCCAAAAGTGGTGTGAAAACCAGCATCACCTAGCTGACCCACTGAGATAAGACTCTTGGTCAACTTAGGCACATGTCTCACATGTTTCAAAATAAATGTAGACCCATTTGCAAAAGAAAACTTTATGTCACCTACTCCCACTATGTCACATGCATAGTCATTTCCAAGATGCACACAACCTGTCTTTCCACTGTCATAAGTGGAGAACCATTCCCTATGGGGAGTAACATGGAATGAAGCACCTAAATCCAAAATCCAATCCTGGGAATATGCATCATTTGAAGTGGTAAGCAACTCTGCAGATAAACTAGACATGAAGAGAACGTCATTGTCACTATCATGTGTGACTGCATTGATCTCCTTGATCTTCACTTTTCCTTTGTCCTCCCTTGGACTCTCTTCCTTTTGATTTGCACCCCAATTTGCATTCTTTTTCTTATCCTTTTGCTCTCTTTTCAGCTTGTAGCAATCCTTTTTCATATGGCCCTTCTTGCCACAGTGGTAACACTCATCTTGGATATCCATAGGTGCAATATCTTTTGCGTCATATCTTGCATCTGTAAGTCTCTCACAATGTTATCAACCTTTTTACAATTCTATCTTGCAGCTCTACAGTTGAAGAGTGTGCAGGTCTGTTACATATTGATGGATCTACAAAAAATGACAATCTAACAACAAAAGCTTAAATAAGTGGATTACCTCTATCTAGTATGTTTCTATCAATAAAACATTAGCTTACAAGATATCTAACTAGTAGCTAGCACATGAGTAGAAGTCTGCCAAGTTAGTACTCTCTACATGAATGCTAACTAATTAACATATTAGGGTAGATGGGACCATACATATACCAGTTTGTGTGCAATAGCATAACTTGTTCGCTAAGTAGAATATCTAGTATGCTGAGTAAAGTAGCATAGAACATAGGCTAGTTAGCTTTAAATAAATGCCAAATGGTGATTGCCATGGTAAGAGAACAATTTTACAAGGGTTTTCCTCACAACAAGGCATTTTATTTATCATGTATAAAATGGACTAAGCAGTCTTTACAATTATAGGAGACCAAGTCATAGGATCTACTAAATAGCATATAAGGTTTTCAAAAGTAGAAGAATGCCACATGGGATGGACTCTTAGTTCCACCCTAGCCTGGACCTGAACAACAAGACATTGTACATCTTAGCTTCTTGCATGCGATGGGAATGCCACTTTGCATGAAAGTCAATTCCACCTAGTTGAAGGTGTGTGCAAAGTATTGTGCCCATCGGATATGCTTTGCATTGTCGATCAAGCATAAAACACCATTTTTGCCTTTGTGTCATGCACAACCATATATAAAAACACGGCTGTAGGTGTGTTATTCAAATAAGTACTTATCGGATGGGGGCTCCACTTTGCACGCAAGTCTGTTTCAACTACGTTGAGGTGCGTGCAAAGTATTGTCACCATCGGATATTCTTTGCATGGTCGATCACGCATTATATTCCATTTTTTCCCTAGTGATATGCACATCTGCAAAAAAACACGCCATTAGGTGTGTTATCTGACCAAGTACTTATCGGATGGGTGTGCCTCATTGAGAAAATTTCAATACCACCGAGGTTGAGGCGTACGAAAAGTGTTATGCCCATCAGATATCCTTTGCATGGTCGATCGAGCATTAAATACTATTTTTCCTCTAGTGTCATGCACATCCGTAAAAAAACACGCTGCTAGGTATGTTATCCGATCAAGCACTTATGGGATGGGCGTGCCACTTTGCATGTAAGTCAATTCCACCTAGTTGCAGGTGTGTGAAAAGTATTGTGCCCATCGGATATGCTTTGCATTGTCGATCAAGCATAAAATACCGTTTTTGCCTTAGTGTCATGCACAACCATGAAAAAACACGGTCCTAGGTGTGTTATTCAAACAAGTACTTATCGGATGGGGGCTCCACTTTGCATGCAAGGCCGTTTCAACTAGTTGAGGTGTGTGCAAATGTTCCGTGCCCTGGATTTGCTACGAGACTTCCCTCTTTCTTGGGACCCCTGAACTGTGATCTACCCCTTTGCACATTTAAGGCTACATCCTGCTTGTTGCCATCCATAGACTTCCGTCTAATCTCCTCGACCAACAAGCTACCCACAACATCATCAAATTTCAGTACTCCACCAGGTGCAGAGTTACTGACAGCTGTACGGAAGGTATCCCATGAGGATGGCAATGAACATAAGAGAAATATTGCCTTAGTCTCCGCATCAAAATTCATCTTCTGAGCCTGAAGCTGGCTGAAAATAATATTAAATTCATTTAAGTGAGAAGCAATGGAGACCCCTTCCTTCATCTGCAGCTCAAACAACCTCTTCATGAGGTAAACTTTATTAGAGGCAGTTTCCCTTTCATAAGTGGCACACAGTTTCTTCCACAAATCTTCCATAGTCTGCTCATTTACTACTGTGAAATAAACTAACTTTGCAAGATGAAGTCTAATAGTAGATTTTGCTAATGCATCCAACTCATTCCAATCATCCTCAGACATATTTGCAGGCTTAGCTTCAATCCCTGCCAAGGGTTTAATCTGCTTCTTTTAAATAAGCACATCCCTTATTTGTCCTTTCCACAAAGAAAAGTTTGTCCCATCAAACTTCTTAATGCTGAAAAACTCCTTTTCAGACATGGAAGAGGATGCCATGATGCAAACAAAGCAAATCCCAAATGCTAGTGCCACAATAGAGTGAAATATCACCAAAACTCATGTCTCAAAGCATCTGACTCATGTGCATATACTATGCATCCATATGAGCAAATCTAGCCCAAAAGAAAATGCCAACTGCAATGGCAATCCAAAATGCCAAATGACTCAAGCATAAACACCGTCCACTGGCATATGCATTAATAATATCTCATCCAAGAGAGCGTAGCACTATCAGTGCATCACCTGCAATGTGTCAAAGCTGTCCCTCAGCATAAAATAGCATCCATGTGCAAAGCGTCCATAAAAATAGCATCCCATAAGGCAATTTGGGCCTATCAGTGCATCCAATAAGGACCGCAATGCATCCAAATGGCCTATAAATCATCCACTGCAACCCAATGCACACCACGAATGAGCGCACACTGCTCAAACTATAACCAGAGTGATCTGCATAAGGTATGCTCAAGAAATCATAGTCCCATGGTAATGACCGCTATTGAAAATAGAACCTGAGATGCCTCAAAACATGGGCGCCATTGCATAATCGGACTCAGCAAGAAAATCTGCAAATATCTCTCTTCTGCCAAAACTCCAAAATCCCAACCGATGAGTGAGAAATGGGAGTCAACACTTATCCACTGCCATGTGGCATAAATCTAAGGTTTCAAAACCTTAGAATGAAAAATGCATAACAAAGAGACGAAATCGAATACATAGAGATCTATAACTCTGAAAATCCTCCACCGAATCGTGCAAGAACTGACAGGTAGGGGTTTTTGGGCATCCGGAACGCAATGGGACAGACGGTTTTGGAAACCGTGGTCTCAATCACTGGGTCCAACACACGGACTGAAAAACGTTTTTGGAAACAAGCTGTTTGTAAACTCCACTGGAGTGCGAATGATAAGCAACATAAAGTTTTAGGACCTCCTGAGTCCACCAGAACTGACAGATTTGGAAATGGTTGCTCCAAACTTGAGTTCCAACACCTGGGCCAAAAACGCAGAAACTGACACAGTGAGTCAGAAATCCAATGAAATGATCCCAAATTCAAGAATGAAGGTGTTTCCAAGCTCCTGAAGTGAAGTGGACACCAAAAGCAAGCAATAGTTGCCTCTACAAGTGAATATGGAGTCTCTGTCATCGACGGAACAGGGAAAAGCTCAAAAAACAACTTTTTCTTTGAAAACACTTAACAGGCTCTCAAAACCACTTCGCAAAACCAAAGTGACTTATCCAAAGGTTCCTCCAAGGTCTCTGCACACTCGGATGCAAGTAAAGTCACCCACAAAGCTTCCCACAGAGCTTCTCCTTCCTCCCATAGAGCTGCTGAGCTTCAAGCATTCACGCACGCTCAGCTAGATCACCCGAGCTCTGATACCAGTTGAGAGTGCTCTAAACGGAAGCAAGAACGGAAGAAGGAGAGAGAGAGACAAAGAGCCACACAAGTTTTGGTGGGTGCAGAACCACCCTAATCTTCTTTTTCATTCATTTATATATGTGTTTGACTATTGTATATAACTGGGGTAAAGGCACAGTGACCTTTAACCCCCACAGTTATGCCCAGACCCGCAGCATCAATGGTTCACTTTACTACTTGACTTTCAATGATGACTACAACAGATATTGTTGGGTCTACTTGGGTCTACTTTCTGAAAGAGAACTCTGAAGTGTTTTCCAAATTTTAAGAATTCAAAGCCATGGTAGAAAACCAAATAGGCAGAAAGATCAAAGTCATGAGATCAGATAGAGGAGGTGAATACATTTCTTTAGCATTCATGAACTTTTGCAAAAATCACGACATTCGAAGACAATTAACATGTGTAGATACTCCTCAGCAGAATGCAAGAGCTAAAAGGAAGAATGGTACTTTAGCAGACAGTGCTAGAGCAATACTTAGTGAGAATCATCTTCTGAATCAGTATTGGACAGAAGTAATAGCCATTGCAAACTATTTGCTTAATCGACTTCCTACCTAACCGATTCAAGGTATGACACATTATGAAGCATTCACTGGACACAAGCCACACATTGGGCATCTCCGCATATTTGGTTGCATAGCATGTTCCCACATACATGATGATCATCACAGGAAATTGGATGCGAAGTCACGCAAATGCATCATGGTTGGCTACAGTGAAGAAAGCAAAGCATACAAGTTTTATGATCCCATCAACCGCAAGGTCATTATCTCTAGAAGTGTAATCTTTGATGAGGAATCATAATGGAAAACCTCAAACACACAGGAGATAGACACACTGATTTCACATTCCTCTGCAGAAATGGTTGATAAAGAAGAGCAAGAATTGCCAGAAACACCCCAAGCAGAGCCATAGTAGCTCAGATGGTCTACTAGGGAAAGTAGAGCTCCAGCCAAATTGACATATTCTCAGAAAGGCAAAGCAATTCAGGTTGAAAACACCAACTATGCTCTTATGACTACCATCATGGCTACAGAAGAGCCACTGGTAGTAGACAAGCCAAAATGGCAAACTACTATGAATGAAGAAATGGATGCTTTGTATAAGAATAATACTTGGTAATTATGCGACCTTCCACTAGGAAAGAAGGCCATAGCAAACAAATGGGTATACAAAGTGAAGTACAATCCATATGGAAGTATTCAAAGATAAAAAGCGAGACTAGTTGCAAAAGGATTTGCACAGCAATATGGTCAAGATTATGATGAGACTTATGCTCCAGTAGCAAAGATGGATTCCATGTGGTTCTTAATATCACTAGCAACACTCAGCAGATGGAATGTGTATCATCTCGATGTCAAGAATGCATTTCTCAATGGTTACCTAGAAGAGGAAATCTGAATGCAACAACCAGTAGGTTATGTTGAAGCAGGAAAGCAGAATAAGCTTTGCCATCTTAAGAAAAGTCTCTATGGCTTAAGCAAGCACCCAGAAGTTGGTACAGCAGGTTGGACAAGTATTTTGCTGATCTGGGATACATGAAGTCCAATGCATATCATACTCTCTACTACAAAGTTCAAGGGGAAGACATTACTATTACACTTTTGTACGTAGATGATCTAATTGTGACCAGAAGCAATGATAGCTTTATCAAGAAATTGAAACAAGAATTATTTGTAGAGTTTGACATTTAAGATCTTGGACTTATGCACTATTGTCTTGGAATTGAGTTCTGGAGAGATTCAGATAGCACCTTTATGAGTCAGCTCAAGTATGTTGACAGTATCCTGAAGAAGTTTCATATGGCAGATTGCAAGATTGCAGCCACTTCCATGGAACAGAGTTTGAAACTTACTAAAAATTTAGAAAAGCCTACAGTCAATGATAGGTACTACAGGCAGCTCATCGGATCTCTTATATATCTGACTATCACACAGCTAGATATTTGTTATGCAGTAAGCTCACTAGCACAGTTTATAGCAAATCCAAAACATTCTCACTGGAATGCAACCAAAAGATTCTTGAGATACATCAAAGGTACAAGATAGTTTGGGATAGAATACAGAGGAAGTAATCCACCACGGTTGCATGGATACAATGACACTAACTATGCTGAAGATCATGAGACCAGGAGATCGACACAGGGATATGCATTTTTTATTGGGGTAAAGGCCAATGGCCCAGTCTATACCCCTTTGTACCATACATACATAATAAGAGCTTACCTTGATCTGGGTGAGTTAGCACCCACCATTTTTTGGTGTTCCCCCTTTCTCTGTTGCTCTCCGATAAGACCTCCTCTCCATCAACTAGTATCAGAGCTTGGTTGAGCGAAGCCAACAAGGAGACTATAGCATTGTGGTGTTGATGTGCCAAGAGCCTGAACTTGCTACGTGGAGTCTCCTACTGCCCGTGGGCTGCCCCTGGGAGCTCTATTTTGACATATACTAGCTCGTTTTTACTGTTTTAGCCTTATATATCAGGTTGCCTCGACTATTCCAGTAGTCTATTGCCTTGTTTGAGTGGGGGAGAAGGAATATTATCCATCTATGATCAAAAACGACCTGTTGCTCTACAATTCCAGCCACTGGATGTTGCTTTTTTGGGGCCCGAAAGCAAAAACGTATTTTGCTTGTGGCGGACTCCAGTTGATCAAAGGCGGCTGGTACATTCAGATTTCAGTTGGGTTTATGCCTTTAAGATGATGCATATCAAGCCAAAGGTTGGCTGAAAGTGATTGCTTACAATTGATGCATTTTGAGCCTTCGTTTGGCTGAGAAAGTGAGCATAAGTGGGCAGTGTTTTTTTGAAGTTGTCTTGTATCCCAGGAAGGGATTATTTTTTGAGTGCAATACTCTTCCCACTAAGGGAATTTTTTGGACAATAATTTTCAGAATTGTTGGGCTATTTCATTGGAGTTTATGCCTCAAATGTTTCAGGAAAAGTTGGTGATTGGCAGTTTCAAGTCTTGTGACAGCAGTAAAAAGTGAGCAGGTGGCTGTTTTCAGAAGTGAATATCAGAGAATCCACGAGCAATTGTATTCTGAGTTGAACTAAGAAGTTTTAGTTTTTTTGACAAATCTATAATCTTGTTTTTGAAAGCATTTCAATTCGAGATTTGGAGAAAAAGTTATGATGCCTGGTATGCCCGTGATTTACAGTTTTGATAGCTTATGACAACAGCTAGAAAAAGTGAGCAAGGGGCTATCTTCAGCAATGAATATCAAAAAATCCATAATGAATTTGGACCTATAGTAAACTAGAAGTTTGTAGATCTATTGGTTGTCTACAACATTGGTATTTACAACAAAGGCAACCAAGTTACGGTTGGGAAGATATTGATAGTTCAAAACATGCCAAAACTGTTGCTAACTATTATTACAGCAGTAAATGTTTGTAGGTGGTGGCTTCCAACAGTAGATATAAGGAAATCTGTAAGGATTTTGGACTGCTATAAACTAAGAAGTTGTAGAGTTTCCTACAAGCTACATTTCTTCTGTTTATACTTTTTGCATCGGAGCTACCGTGCAAAAGCTATTGGCTAGTTTTGGGATGCCTTGAGGTCACTTACAGCAGAACATGTATTTGTGACAGTGACAATGTGGCTATTGTCATTGCAATTGATATTTTTTGGGCTTGAGTTTGGTACATTGGTGCAGTGTATCTTGGTTGTTTGGTCATCCATTGTGATGGCTTCAGCATCAGAGAATGCATTGTTTAACATTGAGAAGTTGGATGGCACAAACTTCTCCTATTGGAAAGAGCAAATCTATAATGTTCTGGTGTAGAAGAAGCAAGTAAAGCCTATAAAATGCAAAGGCATAAAGCCAGAGGATTGGGAGGATGATGAAGAGTGGAAGGAATTGGATGAGCTTGCACGCTCCACGATCATGCTCACACTTTCAAAATCCGTGTGTTTCAATGTGAAAGATACTGCAAGTGGTGCCTATGGTGTGTGGACAAAGAACTGCATGATCTTTATGAGAAGCAGAGTGCCGCTTGTCAAGTGTATTGGCTGAAAAAACTCATAGATCTTCGCATGGAAGAAGGGACTTCAATGTCTAGCCATTTAAATGAGTTTAATACAAGTCAACTTTCAGCTCAGAAAATTGCCTTTGATAACTCAGCTAAGGCAATGTTCTTATTGGTCACCCTTCCTAAAAGTTGGGACACTTTTAGGACTACTATAAGCAATTCAACCCATGCAGGAGGCCTAACAAGTAGTGATGTTGAGAGTAGCTTTCTCACTGAGGAGGTAAATGGAAAGAACAGTGCTTGAACTAAAAGTTCAAGTGCTCTCAATGTGAGAGGGAGGTCATATTCCAGGGGGAAATACCAGGACAAAAATACAAGCAAGTCTAGAAGCAAATCTAGAGAAAAATCCCATGTCAAAAGGATTTGGAATGCTTCTACTGTGGGAAGAAAGGTCATTTCAAAAAGGATTGCTCTACAAATGGAAGAACAATAAAGACAAAGGCAAAGCTAATGTGCAGCCCAAGAAGGAAGAGAAATCCATGGTCAATATAGAGGAAGTGAATGCCATAAGCAACAATAGTGATGAGGGTGACATTCTTTATGCCTCTGTGTTTGAGCATGCTTTTCTTGTGACTAGTGATGATGCATTGTCACAGAATTGGATACTAGACTCAACAACATCTTTCCATGTCACTCCACATAGGGAGTGGTTTACCATTTATGATACAGGAAGGAAAGGAACCGTCAGACTTGGAAATGATTATCCATGTGACATTGTTGGAGTGGGAGATATTCACTTGTCTCTTCCTAATGGTTCTACATTTGTACTCAAGAATGTTAGGCATGTTCCAAGTCTGAAAAATAGCTTGATAAGTATGGGACAGCTTGATGATGATGGCTATCATGTGTTTTTTGGCAACAATACATGGAAATTAGCAAAGGGTCACTTGTGACTGCTAGAGGTTCCAAGCATGGAACGATGTACTCAATGCATGCGTTAGGCATAAGAGATAATGTGATCAATGTGATCGAGCAGCCATCCGCCTCTTTGTGGCATCATCAGTTGGGACACATGAGCATGACAGGAATGAAGATACTTTCTGGTTTGCAGTATGTTCCCGTGTTTAATTTTTTAGATTTTAGCATGTGTGAGCATTGCATGTATCGGAAGCAAACACGGTCTTCACATAAAAAATTTTTGGGCAAGAAGAGGCTTGAACCATTGGAGTTGGTTCACAGTGATGTGTGTGGATCTATGCCTACTGTCTCATTGGGTGGTGCTTCTTACTTTGCTACTTTCATTGATGTGATGCTACACAGAAAGTGTGGGTCTATCCTCTTTAGAATAAGAGTGATGTCTTTGATGCATTTCAAAATTTCTTAGCATTTGCTGAAAATTAGTCGGGCAAGAATCTCAAATGCTTACACACTAATAATGGAGGAGAGTATACCTTTTATGCATTTAATAATTTTTATGAGCTACGTGGCATCAAGCGGGAGTTGACTACTCTTGAGAATCCTTCTCAGAATGGGGTTGTTGAGAAGATGAATAGAACTATTCAAGAAAGGAATATAAGCATGCTTTCTAATGCCGGCTACCTCATGCCTTTTGGGCTGAGTCTATCAAGATAGCATTACATCTTATCAATAGATCGCCTAGCAAGGCACTAGATGGGAAAGTGCCAGAAGAGGTTTGGTCAGGCAATCCACCACCTTATGGGCATCTTCGTGTATTTGGTTGTCAAGCTTATGTTCATATCCCTAAGGAAAAATGCAGCAAGCTTGATCCAAAGTCAAGGAAGTGCATTTTTCTTAGATATGGTGATTCATGCGAGATGGGATACCGATTTTGGGATCCAGATGCCAGGAAGATAGTACGCAGCCATGATATTATCTTTAATGAGAACAAGATGCACAAGAAGCTAGAGAAGACTGTTGAGATACGCAGACTGGTGTTTCAGGAGGATGGACAACCACCATATGAGAGGCGGTTGCCAGAGAGGACATGGAGCTTGTCCAAATGGATGTAAAAACAGCTTTTCTACATGGAGATCTTCATGAGGACATCTATATGTAGCAGCCAGAGGGGTTTGTTGTGCAAGGCAAAGAACTTATGGTATGCAAGCTTTAGAAAAGTCTTTATGGGGGGGCTGAAGCAGGCTCCTAGGGAGTGGTACCATAAGTTTGATGCATTTATGCAATCCCAAGGGTACACACGGAGTGAGACAGATCATTTCCTCTACATGAAGAAGGCATTAGATGGCAGCCTTCTTATTTATTTTATATGTTGATGATATCCTTATTGCTGGGAAATCTCTTTAGATGTGGATGCCTTGAAGAAAAGGTTGCATGAGACCTTTGACATGAAGGATTTGGGTGATGCCAGTCACATACTTGGCATGAGGATTGTTCGGGATAGGAACAAGAAACTCCTTCATTTATCACAGAAAGAGTACATTAGCAAGGTACTTGAGCGTTTCAATATGGAGAGGGGGAAGTCCATAAGTACCCCATTGCCTCTATATGTGAAACTCAGCTAAGCGGACAGCCCTAAGTCAGATGAGGAGCGGGCTGAAATGGCAAAGATACCTTAATATGCATCCATAGTAGGAAGCTTGATGTATACCATGGTTGCTACACATCCAGATATTGCCTTTGCAGTGGGAGCTATTAGCAGGTATATGGCAAATCCTGGCAAGAAGCATTGGGAGGCAATGAAAGGTATCATGAGATACTTGAATGGTACAAAGAACATGTGCATTTTCTTTGGGAGGAAGGACACATCTGTTGTAGGATATGCAGATGTTGATTTTGGAGGGAATGTAGACACCAAGAGGTCTACTACAGGATATGTTTTCTCATTCACTGGAGGTGCAGTTTCATGGGTCTCTCATTTGCAGCCATGTACGACTTTGTCTACCACTGAGGCAAAGTACGTTGTAGCCATTGAGGCATGCAAGGAAGCTATATGGCTTACTTGTCTAGTGGGAGACTTGAGCATTGCAGGAGAGGTTCCAATTTTGCACTGTGATAGTTAGAGTGCCATCCAGTTGGGACGGAATCCTATCTTCCATGCAAAGATAAAGCATATTGATGTGAAGTATCACTTCATCAGAGAGGTGATTGAGGACAAGCGCATCTAGCTTGTCAAGGTTCACACAGATGAGAACCCTGCAGATCTTCTTACAAAGAGTCTTTCCTCAAAGCGGTTTGCACATGACAGAGTGTTGATGGGTGTCGGATCATGGGTGTTGGATCACATTAGGATGCCCATCTTCTCCCTTAAAGGCGCATTGGCCTTTAAGTGGGAGGTTGTTGGGGTAGAGGCCAATGGCCCAATCTATACCCCTTTGTACCATACATACATAATAAGAGCTTACCTTGATCTGGGTGAGTTAGCACCCACCATTTTCCGGTGTTCTCCCTTTCTTTGTTGCTCTCTGATAAGATCTCCTCTCCATCATTTTTCCTTTGTCAAGGTGCTATATCATGGTTGTCAAACAAACATCCAACTGTTTCATTGTCTTTGACTGAAGCAAAATATAGAGCACTCACTACAGGTGCATGTGAGGCTATATGGCTCAGAAGACTATTGTCAGAAATAGATTACTTTGATGAATCAAAGCCAGCAACAATATACTGTGATAATCAATCGGCTCAAGCATTGGCCAAGAATCCACTATATCACTCCAGGACAAAGCACATTGATGTCAGAAAGCACTTCATCAGAGAAAGAGTGTTACTTGGGGACATCACACTGCAGCATTGTGATAGCAAAGAGAATGTTGCAGACATCTTTACCAAACCACTCGATAAAGAGCTTTTTGAGAAACATCGACAAGCTCTTGGTTTGACGCAGAGGAAGGACATTCCCATTAAAAGGGTGTGATGGAATGTAATGTTCAGTCCTTCTTCGATTCCCCAGAATCATCATCTTGAGGGAAGGCCTACTTCATGATGTTGATCTTGAGGGAAGGTATTGAGAGATCACGCTCAACATCACGTGATCATATGTGCATAGCACTAACCTAATAGAGTGCTATAAAGGAAAGGGTTAGATGCCCTAACCCCCCTCACCCCTCGCCTCACCTCACCCCTACCATCCCCCCCTCCCCTTCACCTCCCCTCCCCTTCCCCCTTCCTTCCCCTCCTCACCCCTCCCCTTCACCTCACCCCCCCCCCCCCCCCCCTAAATCCCCTTCCCCCTCCCCCTCCCCTCCCCTTCCCCTTCACCCTCCCCCCCTCCCCCACCCCTCCCCTCCCCCCCCCCCCCCCCCCCCCCCTCCCACTTCCCCCCTCCCCTTCACCCTTCCCTCCCCTCCCCTTCCCCCTTCCCCTCCCCTCCCCCCTCCCCTTCCCCCTTCCTTTCCCCCCCCCACACCCCTCCCTTCACCTCATCCCTCCCTTCCCCTTCCCCTCCCCCTCCCACACTCCCCTCCCCTACCCTACCCCTCCCCATCCCCCTTCCCCTCCCCTTCCCTTCCTCACCCCTCTCCCTTTCCCTTCCCTCCCCCTCCCCCTCCCCATTCTCCTCACCTCCCTTCCCCTTCCTCCCTCCCCTCCTCTCCCCTTCCCCCTTCCTCACCCCTCTCCCTTTCCCTCCCCTCCCCATCCCCATTTCCCTTCTCTCCCCTCCCCTTCCTCCCTCTCCTTGCTCTCCGCTTCCCCCTTCCTTACATTGCCCTTCCCTCCCTTTCCCCTCCCCCCCCCCCCCCTCTCTCTCTCTCTCTCTCTCTCTTCCCTTCCCTTTCTCCTTCCCTTCCCTTCCCTTCCCCCTCTCCTTCCCTTTCCCCTCCCTTTTCCTCTCTTTCTTACCTCCCTCCCTTTCTCTCTTTCCCCCTCCCTCCCCTCCATCAACAGTCGTCGCAGCATGAATCCCACACTGACACGCATCAACTAAAAGCCCTACGATCATGCCCATGCCTCGTGGACAAGTGCAGTAGTGCACTAGTCCCACCATGTGTATCAATGGCCTTCCATCGACGAACCAAGGACATGTACATTCCATGCATGCATGTGTAGCATTGTGTGTGACTCAATATCTACCAAATTTTAGAGTTTTTAAACTCTTGAAAGGTGTTTGTTAATACCGTTATGATATCTTGAAGATTTTAGAGGACTCTTATGGTAAATTAATGTCATGCATGGGCCATACATACATACATGCATGCATGCATGTATACATATAATTTTTTCGTACATTTAAATTACTTTTATTAATTTAAATGTAATTAAACTATCTTTTTCACTAAATTATTAATTTAAATTATTATTAAGTGCAACATTATAAAGAGATATTCTAAATTTTATTATGTGGAAATGACAATGCCAAAAAGTAAACTTTTGATTCTCGAACAACATTTTCATAAAGTAAACTTTCCATTTGGGAAGGAGTTTTAGGATGAGTCCAAATGTAGACATATGAGTCCAAAATTAATGAAATAAGTGTTGCTCCTTAAACCAAGAGCAACGTGACCTCTTCGATCACTTGATGCTATCTAATAGATTGCATCCAGATGATATTATTCATTTATTCCTCAGAGGAGCGAGGACAGGCAAAACATGTCTCTGTCTTCTCCTTGTCCAAGGCCTCTCGTGACACTACAATCAAACTATGCAAAACATAGACTTCAACTTACCAAATGTTCTCATGCTCGCTTCCAGAGGAAAAGCCTCACACAATATTAATGGTACCACATGGCACAATCCACTTAGCGATGCATTACCTACACATCCCAAAAACTTGGCATCCCTTTCTAAATATAAGCTAGACACATTATCTTCCTTATATGAATAGATCCACCTCAGTGTCTTTGATGAGATTTGATTAGTTGGCAAAAGAACACTAAACTCCGTTGACCCCATACAATGCACTCGTTGAAGAAAAATCACAACCACTACTTTGAAGGTGTTAATGTAATAACTTGTGGAGACTTTTACCAAGCAAAGCCAGTAAAGACTCTTGGGTATTCAAAAAAGTTGATGATGACTTGGAATGCATGGCCCACATGTCTAGATACAAATTTATGATATGCTATGCAGAACAAAAAACAACTATGAGGAAAAATGATAATACTTTTGTACAAGCATTAAATTGCTTTAGAAAATGCACACACACACACACACACACACAATTGCACATGGATTACATTAATCCAATATGCTTACATCCAATGCCCCAAGAACACACCTACCACACCAACTCTCAAACAATAAGAATGTGTTACAATTGTGAACAGATGTAAAGAACATCTTCAAAGCATTAGACCACTACTTTGAATTAATGTCAAAATTTCAAAATTATTAGAGGACCCAAAGAAACAAATGGACTACATACAACAACAGAAATAAAGGAAGGCATGTTGATAGAGTTATGCTCTGGTACGTCTTTGGTAACATTAACTAGCAAGACAGGTTAGTTAATGGTGCTGATGGTATCTTCATGACAACATCTACTTACATGAACAAAGAAATAGTTTGGGTACTATTTTCTTGCAAGGATATAGGATTGCAAACAAGAAATGCTGACATAAATGGCAAGATTCAAAAGGAATAGACACTGATATTCACAATCACAAAAGAGATTCCAATAGGACCTTCTAAGACTAGCATCATCACAGGATACCAATTTCCTATACAACTAGCAGTAGTGAGAACAATACATAAAGCACAAGGACTAACTTTAGAAAAACTTGCGTTCTCCCTATAAGGAGTGCATGCTCACGCGCTAGCATACACAACTCTATCGAGAGTCACAATTTTCAACATCTACATACCCCCAAATACAAAATACAACATATTTGTATTGTTGGCACGTGCAGAGCCTACTATGTGTCATAAGCTGTGCCAGGTGCGAGGCCCAATCCACTCCATAGCCACACCTCTCCCTGTACCCCAAAAGAGTTGACTAGGGATACAAGGAGGCTTTCAAGTTAGGCCATATATACAAGGCCTCCACATTTATACATTGATTTATGGGATAATTTCGCTCGAAGCACACATGTCAATGCATGCAAGACCCCCTCTTCAATTCTTAAATAAACCATGCAGCTCGAGGGATCACCTTCAGCACCCCCCTATGGAAAAACCTCAAGGTACAACTAACCAAGCCAAAGGCAACCCCCAACCAAAGCAAGGAGGGGCCAACCAAACAAGGCACATGGGCAAATCAAAGTCCCCATAGCCAATAAAGATCAACCTACACGGATAGCCTATAGCCAAAGTCCACAGGAGGCACACGCATGGAACAAATCGAGAAGAGACACCACTACTGTGAAACATCAAGTCACACTTAATTACTACTGTGGACCACGATAGACTCCACACTACCCAGCTCTAGTCGCATCGCCACAGGATCGCCACATGTCATGTGCATAAAAGCTAGAACAATCACGAAGGAAGTGAACTGGCTCTAATACCATGTTGGCATGCATAGAACGTGCCATGTTTCATAAGTTGGACTAGGTGTGGGTCCCAATCCACCACATAGCCACGCCTCTCCTTGTAATCCAAAAGGGTCGACGAGGGATACAAGGAGGCGTTCAGGTTAGGACATATATACAAGGCCTCCACATTTATACATTTAGTTATGGGATAATTTCCATCCAAGCACGTGTGTCAATGCACACAAGCCCCCATTTCAACTCTCCAATTAATCATGCTCTAGGGGTGAAGGCAACCACCTCCAACATGTATAGTACCTAGAGAACATACTTGCTTGATTTATTCTATGTGGGTTGCTTGTCTAGCAAGATAATTTCATAATCACACTTAACACTTTGCTTGGCTACAATGGTCATTTTTTGACTGCTCATTCACAGTTACATATATGAATGAAAGAATTACTAGTTAAGTTAGGGAAAAGTGTATTGCAGAATTGTTTGATGAGGCCCTAATAATGTCCCATCGTGGAATAATGCTCTTTTTTGGGGAGAACCCATATGGAATCTATAATAGCCAAAGGTTGCAACTCTCCACCCTTTTCAAGCAAGATCTATAGCCAAGTATTGGCACTCTTTCCCTCATCAACTTTTCAGTGACCACCATATGTCCCCGGGGTAGGAATTGTAGCCAACAGCTCTAGGAATATTCCCTCTAAATTTTATGATAGCCAAATTTTCTACCATTAGCGAAACAAGTTGAACAAAGTTCAAGTGGCCTACCTTTGAGATCCAAAATGGAAAAGAAGACGAATGGGATGCATAGCAAGGCAAAGAGGGCGAGGGGGGGAGAGAGAGAGAGAGAGAGAGAGAGAGAGAGAGAGAGAGAGAGAGAGAGAGGAGTGAATGATTCAACATAACTAAAAAGAAATTATGCTAAGTAAAAGTAGACAACAAATTATCCAAAATTCAAAAAAATACACAAATCCCCTTTTTTCATTTCTAGTGCAAAGCCTCACTAAGACTTGCACCTAGGGTGATAGTAGTTGGGGGAGAGAAGGTGAGGTTGGAACTTGGACGTGAGAAAACCAACGAGAGGCATAAGGGGCATAGGGTGCACGCATGTGAGTGTGTGGGGGACAAGTGGAAGGCACACGTGAGTGTGTGGGGGACAAGTGGAAGGCACACGTGGAACGTGTGCATGGGAGGGTGGGCGTGTCCGTGTGGAGAGGCACACACCTTGTGCTTCTAAAACCTTTGGACTCATAGAAACAAGACCATGCATGCCCTTCAATATATATAAGCAAGAAGAGTTCTCAAGGTATTTCTTCATCACCATCTTCGTTTTCATCTCCATCGTCGTCTTTGATTCATCTTCACCATATCACCCTCTAATATGTCCGATCCCACCCTCCTCTTTCTTGCCTTCTCCCGTCTCGATGCCAAAGCCCTCGCCTCTGCTTCTTGTGTCTCCCACACCTGGCGCGAGGTCGCCTTCCAGGATGAACTCTGGAAGCCCCTCTGCCTCTCCAAATGGCCCTCCCTCTCTTCCGAACCCGGTCGCCTCCTCCTCTACTCCTCCTCTGGTAGCTTCCGTCGATTCTATTCCCTCCGTTGCGAGGCTGAAATCCTGCACCGAAAGAGCGTCAGCAGCAGCTCGAGCAGCACCCGCCTCGCCAGCCCCCGGGTGCATACCAAGGACTTGATCTTCCTCCTAGATGTAACTTACAGAGGCAAACCCGTTTGCTCGGCGATCCGGACCGGTGATCTACTTTCGCCCTCGTCTGCTCGCAACGATACCCTTGATGGGTCTTTCCATTTTTCTGCGAGTCCAGCTTGTTCGAGCGATTGTGCCCCCCTCTCGAACCAATATTTTTCATCTCAAAATACTGAATGCAGAAGAGCGTGGAGTAAGGAGGAGGTGAGAGAGTTTGAGGTCAGCTGGGCAGTCATGGTGAGGAGCAGCCAACAGATCTTTCAAGTGCTGCAAACAAGCAAACCAGGACAACTAGTGGGTAACACCTGCAGTTATTCGGAAACGTTGCCCTCACACTCGTGTTGTGCTCCCATCAGTGACGCGAGTCTTTATTTGGCAGAAGTGCAGATTGGTTTTGATTGCTCTCGATATCCTGTGACCTCAGCATCTGGCTGCGTCTACGCTTTTACCGATTTCAAGCTCAGCCACGTTTTCTTCAGCATACTGGACACAAGTTCATGGACTTATGTAACTCAAGTTCAGGCCCTCAGATATTTGCAACATGCGCTCTTTCACGAGTGCCCCTGGGCCTTCAGCTTTAAAAAGCAAAGCTTCCATCAGGATCTGGGACTCATTGAAGTGTAGTGTGGTGTAATGTACTGTAGTACACAATCAAATGCGGTAGACGAATACGACGTATAGTTTGCCACCAACGCTAATACATGTATTGAAGCCACGGTTTTTTGAAACGCGGTGGAACATATACAACCCACGGTACTGATTTTCTAGCCATTGTTCTTTCGTATGCTGCTAGTTTGTTGTAAGACTCTTAGTTCTGGCTTTGATTTGAAGCTTCCAATAATGCTATGGAAGAGAGAGAGAGAGAGGGAGAGAGAGAGAGAGAGGATCAACATTCAACGTTGTGTAACATTCGGCCACAGATCATGAAATGACATGAGGTCAGAAGCCTGCCGCTGCTCGCTTGTTTTTCAGTGGCAATTGTTGACCATAGGCTTTTTACAAGCGTCGAGGCGCCCTATTTATTTCAACCTATAAACATGCTACACGAATGAGGGGGGTTGGATAAATGTGATTGAGAAATGCATCATGATTGAGGAATGAACAAATAGACATACTTGACCTGCATTCATCCACAAAGGAGAGTTTTGATAAACCTTCAAGGACTTCTAGAAGCTTTCGTGGCTGTGATAAGTGAGCTCTTTACTATTTAGTAAAAAAGCTTGCAAAGTGTAAGGAGAGTGCCCGAACATCATTATATCTATATGGAGAAAGGTCTTGCACCCAAGAGACTCAAGGAATGCCCAAAAATAAATCATACCTAAAGAAGATTGGACAAAGAAAGACTTACTAGGGGCATATCAAAACAAAAGTGCCCTTTTTGTGATGTGTATGCTAGTCCTTCCTTGAGAGAGGAATTATGGAGTCACAAGTAGAAGCATGATTACTATCATTGCTTGTGGGTGCTTTTGAAGAATGATGAATGTTGTTTTGTGAATGAGGGGAGTTAGATTGAGCCCCCATTAAAATATTCATTTTTGGTGGGTGCCATCTTTAGGACGTGGAGAGTAATATGGTAACAATTATAACATGCAAGGATTGTACATTTTGTAAATGCAAACTAGTCTTGAAGCTAAAAATATATCGTTGAAATTAGGTAGTTTAAAAAGGAGAAAAAATGGGTTGAAATATAGATATTCCAGGACGAAATGAAGAAACGAATTGTCATATTCAAGTACAAGTTAAAGGGCAAAGAATGAAAAGGCCTCTCCATGATAAATTAATGCGGAGGTAGTACTTAGATCAAAAGTTGCATATTCATCCAAGTTGATCATTTCAAGTAACTCCATCTCTAGCTTAGAATGCGTAGCTGTCTTGTCATTGGGATCTATAGCTAAAATATTGTCCGTTCATTTCAAATAAATACATCTCTACTTTAGAAAGCCTAGCTCTCTTATGTCATTGGGATCTATAGTAACTAAAATGTGGTCCTTTCATGATGATGATGATCTTTTAGACACATTACAATATGTACAGTTTGTGGTTCCTTCAAAAAATGATGAATCGTGATGCCCACCTCTATCTCCAACAACTGATGAAGCAATTGGAAGCACTGCCACCTTCGTATCCACACCTCTATCTTCGGGTAGAAGCCTGGATTACATACCACCATAAAACGATGCGGATGAGATATCACATATGTTAAACATGAAAACACTATTATTGATTAAGATTTTTCTAAGTTACAAACAAGAAATGTTTGAAAGTAAGGTCATGGTCGTAATTTTCTTCCACACAAGTGCCGACTTTCATTAGGGGGAGATCAATGCCCAAAAAGGCCAGTGATTTATTAGCATTTCACATTTGTATTAACCCGTTCTTTTGAACGTCAATTTCATTCATGAAAACAATGTGATCAGATTGAAAATTCAATAGTGAACTAGATAATTATACCATCGGTCATACATATAATAGTAGTGGTAATAAGTACAATACCAGTGGTAATTACACATATATCAATTATATATTTAAAAAATCTAGTATACTTGCACTAATACCAGCCTTCAGTATGTCTTGTACTAGTGATGGTTTTGACTAGCTTTGCCACCCATTTCATGCATATAGAAACATTGAGAGAGCCACAAGCACTCTTCATTTGACAAGATTGTAATCCATAGCTCCTGCACTTAACGTGTTGGGATAAAGTACACCACCATTGAGTCATAAGTAGTGAGAGAGAGTGTTAAAATTGTTGGCTACTTTGATATCTTGTGTATCAAGGTAAGGGTCAACCACAACAATGAGGCAATGAATGCAAATGGGCTTATGGGCTTATGTGAGGTATTAATTTTTTCAAGAAGTTTTTTTGCATAGTTTTTTGGATTGGGATCGTGTCACCTATGATGTACTAATCGTATTTGGAGAGATTGTATCGATACTTGTCTATTCTTTGGGACTTTTTGTTTGAAAATCTATAGCCTTTAGGGATGGATATGAGAAATAAAATAGTAGGAGTGAAATTGTTTATGTTTCTCTTTCAAAAATCGTGGATTTAGAGGAACAAGGTCAAAATCTTGCAAAGGCATGCGACTACATATCGATTTTAGTCAATGGAAACTGGAGATGTAATATTTGTAAAATTGACAAATGTGAGGACAAACGACAAGAATAAGTAAGAAGTTCTTAGGTGTAATATTTGGAGCTGTAATATTTGCAATTGACAGATGCCAGGAAAAATGACAAGAATAGGTAATCACTTCTTAGGTGATGAGAACAAGTACATCAAAAAGTTTAGTGGACCAGGATCTAGGATTAGGAGAGTATTAGTTGAAGCCATCATGTGAGGAGCCACCCTAGATGATGGAATAGCACGTCTAGAATCCCAAGGTGAGGCTCATGGACGAGGTCAAAATCTTGCAAGCCACAGGATTTTGTTATAATGTTAGGATGAAATGTATGCCCGCAAGGTGTGACATAGAATCCGGTAAGCGCATCACAAAATACCTACAAGCAGGACATAGAAGTGTGTGTTCACTACCTTCGAGAAGCGACTAAACAAGGTATGGTTGGTTTTCAGGGTGGCAACATATTATATTCTCTTTATAAAGTGGTTGCACCCTTTAGAATGTTGACCTTTAGGTGAGGCTCGTGGACAAGGTCAAAATCTTGCAGATCACAAGATTTTGTTATGATCTTAGGATGAAATCTATGCCGGCACGGTGTGACGTAGAATCTGGTAAGTGCATCACAAAATGCCTACAAATAGGACATAGATGTGTGTGTGCACTACCTTCAAGAAGCAACTAAATAGGGCATGGTTGGTTGTAGTGTGGCAACATATTAAACTCTCTTAACAAAGTGGCTGCACCCCTTAAAATGCTGACCTTTGGTCCATGCATTCTTGCCTTAACCATGTCTTCAGTTCAATTAAGCTCGTTAATTGTGCATCTTGAGAAGTGACCAAGCTCTGTGCCACTTCATCCGTCATTGTTTTAGCCACTGAATCTCCTCAAAATGCACTTTTTTTCATCACAAACCCCTGCACATGCTCCTCCATTGTCTTGAGATTTTCTCTTGTGCCCCATCCAATGCATCTAAGAGCATCTCTTGTGTTTCTTATGACCCCCTAGGGTTGATCTATGTGAAGGTGCATACTCTGAGTTCCTTTAGCAATTGGTGGATCTATTGTGGCCAATATGCCAATATATGCCTCCAATTTAGTGTTTCTTCTTACATGGCTAAACGAGCACACCAAGAGTCTTTAGGGCTCTTCTTGTTGTCCTCTTCCTTATAAGCTTTGAACACATTTACCCATGTTGACCTATTGATGGTGTCAAATTCGTTTACAAATCAACTTTTGGACATAGGATGAGCTGCCAAATTTGGAGATCCGCCCTCATTACTTTGCCATATCGTAGTAAATAGTATTGGAGAATTAGTCATGGACCAATCTTGCCATATGCAAGAAAGCTCTACCCAGTATGATTTCATATGAATCGGGTTGATTGTAAATTTCCATAACAACAAAGAAAACCCAAAATGTGAGGCCAAAATTTTTGAGTTTAGTGTCCTTTAGTACCCCCATTGATTGATTTGTGGCTCCATCAGACAATTTCACTACTAAGGAGGTACTCTCCATGTGGGTGTTTCCCCAAATTTTTGTAGTGACTTTGCTAACACCTACTCCTCCATCTAAGATTGAGGTAACATTATTATCATGGTAGGAGATGGTAGCATGGCATTTGTGTCTTTAATTTCAAAGCACTGGCCCAACTTGTTGACTGGTGCCTTCAAAAAGTATTAGGGGGTCGTTTGGGGATACGACCACCTTAGGATAATTGGGCTTAGGAGCTACTATCTGACCATTTATTCAATCTGAGAGGTGTCTCCATAGAGTGTGATTATCGTATAATAGTGTCATAATGGGCATCTTCACCTTAGTGGATATAGGATTGAGGCCAATCTAGCAATGTCATAAGGTGGTGATTGGTTTTTCAAATCCATAGAAGGGCATTGTGTCATCCTCCTTTAGTTGTTGCAAGGTGGGGTCCTCTTCAAGCATTCATTCCATTAGTGTGGACCCTTTGATTGAAGAGCATATGGTAATTTCCTCTTCCAATATTTTGGGAACTTGCAAGGATTTAGAGACTCGAGTGACTATTCAGTGCCTTGAATGGATTGTATCCACTCCCTTGCTTGCCTTGATTCTTCACTCAAACTTTCCTTGGCACTCATACACCAATCTTTGTGCCTCGATAAGGTGTTGTTTCTCTACCAAGAGGAGGATTGATCAGGCATTCATTTGAGAAAGTACCGCTAGAAGAAGGTGATGTGGCTAGGGTGGTAGTGTCTTCATTATACCCATCCTAGATGATTACCTTGTCATGGCCCTTTTTTATCTTAGAGGCACATTTAGCATTTCCACACATAGATTGAGTTGCCTCTCTAGGTTGTAATGTATTGACCTTGTCTCTTTTTTCTTACTTACGTAGCTCTTTATTCAAGGATTTGGCTTGCAACCTCATAATTACATTCAAGGATATAGAGGAAACCTGGCCTCTGTCAACATTGATAAGATTAAGGGCCGTACTCTTAGGTACAAGAGCTTCCATTGTTGGTCTCCCCATTTAGTATTCCTTATAGAGGTGGTCACACCCAATGCACAATGGTGCTTGTGTGTTTGAAGGGGTTACGAGACTAGTGCAGGTGCGGTGTCCTTGTAGGGATATCCTTTCAAGGAATGATTTCCTTGACATTTAAAATAGGATATTAGTAGAATAACACCCTGTGAGGAACTTGATACATATAGCATTGAATCAATGGTCTCCTTGTCAAGGTGTTCATATCACTCGCCATCTAAGAGATAGGGTCCATTTGGTAAATCGATGTGTACTAGTTGTCTTGCATAATATAATGATTTATGATGCAGCACGCTAGATCAAGTCCCATTCTAATCGTATTAGGAGTATTTGATTCCACTAAGCTCGTTCGGATGATCTTCATAATCATTGGGTGGTTCTTCAACCAACACTAGAATCATGGGAGTGATTCTTGGTGGTGGTGGGTGCGGTCCCAATACAAGTGGGGGTACCAGAATATTCTCTACCATAAATTGCCCCTGGTTAGTAGGAATTCTACTTTGAATGGACAATTTCATTGAACTAAGCAATGTAGGTAAGGCTAGCTGTGGCCTTGGTTGATACACGGGTTGAGGAATCACCTTAGATTAATGACATTGTAATGTATTATGATTCTCCCAAGGCACAAAGTGGCTACAGGAGAGTGCAGGCCTTGCCGTAAGGCAAGGGCACTCATTGGTGGGATGATTTCCTATACATACCCCACACCACACTTTATGGTGCCTCAAAAATAGATATACGTTGTTCAGGGGTTGCCGGGGACTTTCTTTGTTTTTCCAGGCCTTTTCAACTATCAACTCCACAATTTCATATGTTGGTACCCGACTCCCCCATGTTCATTACTTTAGTGGTCGTAGTTTCCTCTTTGGCTTCACCTGCAGTTGTCGCCTTCATGGTTTGTGATACCTCACACGAGGTGGATGAAGAAATTTTCCCTTGAGAATTTTAATTCCTATTATCACCTAGACATAGTGCAATCCCACTACAATCTAAAGCATACTCTAGCCAGCCTTGTTCTTAGTTGAGGCTCTTCCATAGTAGCCACTTCCTTCTAGAATAGAACACTTTCCAATAGAAGTTCCCGATCAAAGACCCCAAGTGGTATCATGTGCTGCATAAATGTAGACCTTATGAAGATATCACAAATCTAATCGTGTGGAAGGGCAAGCTACAAAATTTTGATCTAAAAGCTATGGATTTATGGAAGTACGGGCTTGACACCTTCATTGAGAATTTTTTTGACAATGGAAGGATACCAATAAAAAGGATACCTAAGGCAAATTTGTGGGCTCCAATCCCCAACCTGTTCCCATCAATGACACATATGCAAGAGTTGAACTAGCTAGGAGGATTCCCTTTTTTAAGAAACCAAAGTATTGGCAAATGCATTGCAATGCCAATTTAGATTGCCACATACATCCTGCATATATGCTTCTATGCCAAAAGTGAGGAGCAATTGAAATCTAGCAAGAGCTCAACTTTTCCTTGGTTACCACCTTAGTCAACATGTCTTTAGGATTTTGGCTAAATTAAATGATATCTAAGTTATATATGTTTGATTCTTGAATTGAAGGCTAAATTCTTTGCAAGATAAATATCATAACAATATAAGATGCAGTAGTATTTCTTATTCCCAAGTTCCTCAATAAACCTCTGCAGCCAATTCATCTCTTTACTAGCCTTTGTAATGCAACATATTTTTCTTCTATTATAGAAAGTGCAATAAATTTGAAACCCAACTTACTATTATTCCACCTACAGTGAAAACATACCCGATTGTGCTCTTTCTTCCATCTTTATCACCTACCATATTTGAATCAACATATCCTTGTAGAAAAGTATTTGAACCTTTAAAACATAATGCATGACCAGTCGTACCTCTCAAGTATCTGAGAATCCACTTTATAGACATCCAATGTTCTTTACCTAGATTGTTCATAAATATGCTCTCACAACTCCAACTGCATGTGCAATGTATGGCCTTATGCATACCATTGCATACATCAAGCTACGAATTGTTGATGCGTATGGAATCCTTGACATATAATGAATCTCCTTTTGTGCATGTGGACATATCCTTGCATAATCTAAAATAATTAGCCAAACATGTAGAAATAGGTTTTGCATTATGCGTTTCAAATCTTTCCAGTACCTTTTCAATGTACTCGCTAGACTAAGGCAATGTCAATTTACAAATTTTCCTGTTTCTTGTTATCATCATGCCAAGGATTTGCTTTGTAACACCCAAATCCTTCATTGCAAATGTATTTGCCAAATTTCTCTTGAGCACATTTATATATTGCATGTTAGACCTTGCAAAAATCCATGCCATTGTTTTGTGATTGCCTTCTCACACATAAAACTTACTACATAGATAATACAAATCTGGTCTCTTCTCCAATCCTTTCTCGAACATGCCATTGACCTCTCTCCACATCAGAGACCAAGACTCTCTCTTTGCTTGAGTAACCACCATCTCCTCCCCACTCCCTATGCAAATGGATATAATGAATGCTCCCTTTATGGGGAGATACCCCTCATATTGAAATGCACTCTTTAGTGCATCCACATCACTCCTTAGACCCCTCACTCTAGCATAGGTGACGTGGCTACAAAGAGGGATCCTAGGACACTCATCTGAGCTAAGGAGCCTACACTTTGAAATGATATCTCCCCCACTAACAATATCCAAGTCAATATCCTCAACTTTGGAATCAATCTCATCTCCAGCTCCCTTAGTGTCATGAAGTTCTATAGTCTCCTCTGTGTTCACAGGCCCTATCAGCTCCCAAATCTACCTCACCCTCCCCAAGATTAGGCTGGACAGTCTGTTCCTTTTCCTCTCTCTCTTCTTGGGAGGTGAGACTACTTTCTCTTTACCCTTCCCCCTTGTCTTAGGTGGAGTTGTACTCTACCTCGTATCCATCTACAAAACAGTAACTCAAACAACCACAAGAAATAAACAATTCTTCACAATGCCATTAGAATGATAAAATTGAGATGTTGTGAAGTCAATTGAGATGATAAAATTGAGATGCAGATTTCTTTGCAAAAAATCAATAAAGAGGGCATACAAGGGCCCTTGATGTCGTGGCCTCCTCCACACCTAGTTTGCTTAATTTTTTGGCCTCCTCCACACCTAATTTGCTTAATTTTTTGGCATCTTATTAGAATTTAAGGAAGCCCTTTCTGCAAAGAGTATGCGCCTGTTAGATGGTCAACAGCCCCCAAGACCACATATTCCTCGTATCTCACTTGAGTTTCCAATGGAAAGCACCATTAATGATTCCATGCATTTGCACTTGTTTCCCTTCGATATCTACCCATTGCACAAGTCTTCAAGCCTACCTTGGAGCTTGTTAGTGGAGTTGTGGGAGGAAAGAGAGGGAGGAAGTGAGAGTGTGGACAAAAAAGTACTAAAACTGTTTTTTCTTGTTGGAAAGCCATTTGGGAGCATTTGAAGCTTGTCTTTGATGCTTTTTAGTATTTCAAGTTGATAGGAACTTAGTGTGTGTGATTGCTAAGGAGTGTGTGAGGTCCAAACACCTCAAAAAACAACAAAAATGAGGATTCTTGCCAAATTTTGAAGTTGTTTTGTGTTCTAGAACTAACCCTTCATGAAATTTTGCATTTTGGCTTTCAAAAAGTGTTTTTTATTCAAGTTTTTTTCATCGAGTAGGTGAACTAGGTAGTGTAGCACCCCCCTAGCATAACAAATCCAAAACAGAAACTTAGAATCTTCAAAAAATCCATGAAAACCAATCGGCAACACTGTGTTTTCCTATCCCGCAGAGTCAGCCCATCGAGCTATCCCGCCGACCAAATATCCCATCGATCGGTGCGTTAGTTGTATCCCGCCAATCAAACCATGTTTGACCCAATGCCATAGAGCTATCCCACCGACCTGACAGTCATTGACCCGTGGCTTTAGGGCCATCCCGCTAACTGTTGCTATCCTGCTACTCCGCCGTCGGTAGGGTGAACTCACCCCCACGCCCATGGCCATCCCTCTGATCATCACTATCTTTATTCCGCCGCCCGATGCATTATGTTTATCATGCTGCCCGTCGCTCTTGTTATCACATATCACATCGATCATCGCTTTTTTTTATCACGCCACTCGTCGTAATATGGTTATTCCGCCGATCATCGCCATTTTGATCCCCACACCGTCACGATAACTATACTACCGACCTGCGCGCCGACCTGCGCATTGGTAAGATCCCACCGATTTCCTATCCTACTGCCCGCTGTCTTAATCGTATCCCTACACCCACAGGGATAGCACTTGCGTCTGTTCCCGCCAACTGATCGTCATGATACATCTATCCCACCGCCCGTGTTCATTCTTACTCCATCGCCATCACTATACGCTTACGCCATCGCTCGCCGCTATACCAGTATCCCGCCGACCATTGCTATAACTCTGGGGTAGCCAAAGAATTAAAAAATTTCCAGAACCTCAGTCCAACCTGAGTGTGCTCAGCTAGAGACATCCCACATGCACTTGAGGTCCGAAAGAATTCTGCCAAAGGAGCCTGTATCGGAAGAGAGTGCTTCAAGCTACGTTCAGCCCACCTTTCGCCCTAGCTGGGGATCCGAAATCTTGATCCCTAGCCTCCACTCATCAATAGGTCCCCGACCAAAAACTCTATCTAGCTCTGACAAAATAGAGAGCTTGGAGGAAGTGATGCAAGACTCCTCGGGTCCAAGGGCATCTGAGGCCCCCTTCACAAGTGTAGCCTCTCCTAACTCGCCTGCACCTTCGGTTGCATCCAGGCTTAGAGGAACATTCTCCAACATGTTCGGATGCTTAGGCCGAACAAAGTCGGTAGACATGGAGAACCCCTTCGTCGGCATGTCTGCACGGAGGGAAGGTCTGCAACATCTAGCTCCCAAACCATAGACCGGGACGGAAACCACTTTCGCCGATCTAGGACCCTCTGCCTACGCAAGACCTTCCCAGTGGGAACACATGGATGATGAAGATCCATGGATGAGGGAATTCTGAAGGCAAGACCCCAGCCGAGGGGATATTAGGAACTTCTAAGGTGGAGTGCCTTATGAACCCCCAACAGTCTCGGTGCCACCAGCCTTCGTCAACTATGGGGCACCATAGTTTCCACCCTACCGCCCATTGCATGGAACGAACGTTCCCATGCCCTAAGACCCACCTCCTCTGGGAGTACATCCCCTCTCATTCATACCGATTGCACCAATGAATGCTGGCCTTGGCACATCCGTTCCAATGCCGGTACCAACAACTATGTGGGTACCACCACTTGGGCCAGGCTTAAGGCTAGCCTTGCGTCCCGTTTGGCCAACACCACCTCCGCTAGCCCAAACAGTGTTAACTGATGAGGCAATGCACATTTTGGTGAATGCCCTAGGAAGGGGGGCCACACCACCTCCACTCGCCCCAGTGTTTCCCGCAGGGATTGTGGGCCCTCGAGGAGCCGCGACCCATAGCCATCTCCAAGCTAATGACCAAGTTCCTTGGAGAAGGAGACCCGATCTCCCACGTGGAGCGGTTTAAACAAATTTGTGAAGCTTTTGGTGCTCCCGGAGACCTAGAGATGGCCAATGCATTTGGTCTCAGCTTGGATTACAAAGCAGGCCAATGGTATAGGGCTCTCACCCCAGAAGAGAAGATCAACTGGGAGACATTGAGAAAGGCCTTTATTATGGGGTTTGCCCCCAGCAGCCATAAATGGAGCCCGATCAACCAACTGTATGGTGTAAAGAAGAATGATAAAGAATCCCTAAGGGATTACATTGCCAGGATCAAGCACCTTAATGCCCTCTGTAAATTGTATGAGTGACGAATGACTGTTACCCCGCTTCCTCATCGGATTGGCAAGCCCGAAGCTGCACGACCACCTCATGGTGATGAACCCTACCTCATTTGATTTATACAGCAAGGTGGCCATCCACATATGTGATGACATGATGGACAAGGCTAATTCGGATAAAGCCCCGGACCCCTTAGAAATAGCTCCATCGGTTAGGTCTTCGAGTGTAGAATCGATCAAGAAGGAGACTAACGAGCCCAAGGGCTTGGACATGAGGAAACTGGCCTCCAATCTGTTAGATCAGCTAAGCCAGCAATGGAGAGTAGGAATCCCGAGCAACCCCCACTTGTTTCCACTGAGAGACAATGTCTGGTGTGGGGTATGCAATGGCAACCACCCTTTATGGTTATTGCCATTGATATAACCCTCTAATTCGACTCCATCAAGTGTGGCAATTTGGCATATTCCTTGCGACGTGATCTCCACAAACCGGTATGGACCCATACCACAATATTTCAAATTTCCATTTAGTATTCCTTACACTATATAATAATGCAAGCTCACCTTTGCTAAGGTCCATATTTTTTAGGTTGCATTGAAACCAATGTTTTCTCAACCTTCATGCCGTATGTGGCCCTTAGCCTAGTCTCTTCAATCCTTTAAAGCTCTATTAACCTTTTTAGAATGGCCTCTTTAGATAATATTTCCTCTTTAATTGCTACCATCCATAGCTTAGGCACTACGAACTCCATGGGCATCACTACCTCTACCCTGAAGCAAGACTTAACGGGGTGCATTTAGTTGCAACCTTATAAGCAGTATGATACATGCACAAGGTTGTGCTGAGCTAATGCTCCTAGTGATTTTGGTTGGCCTCTAGCATGCATTATTATATAGCTACTATTTAGCTTTAGGAATGAATAATAGTTTTGAAGGTAGAGAAGTTGATTGCATAGTGGGTGCAATTTTAATATGCAAAAATTCATCATAAAGGTCTACAATTATGCATGATACATTGCTTCTTCATAAATTAACAAGTTGTTCTAATATAAAAACATTAAAGTTATTCATCACTCAAAATAATACTTGAGGTTGTACTTAACTTTACCGCTAACCACATCTTAGATTTTTAGCTTAACTGTTTTCATAGCAAATAAATTAAAGCTCTTCAAAAGCATGGAGCATACATCTAATCTTGCAAGTTTTATTACAAGGGTCTCATTGATCACATTGACAAATACTTTTCTATCATCACGAAGAGTGACTAGAAGAAGAGTATGTAGGCACCTATGCACATATTCTTATCTAATCGTTACCAATTTCTTTCAACTTTTTCATTTTTGCTTAAAATTCTTAGCTTGTTCATAGGGCTTGTTTAAAGCTAAGTAGTGGTGGTCATGCAACAACTATAAAGCACATCATTAGGCCTTCATGATCTTTTATTGTTCAAAAAATGATTATTTTATGTAAGCACAAAGGAAACTATTCAATAGTTCAAAAAAGTAGTCAATTCTCTTTCCTAGTAAGATCGCACCATGGGGTGGGGACGCAGGTTGGGTCACTTTTCAAACATATAACAAAGTGAATTATACAACTTAAAAACATATATGTACTTGAGTGGTAGGAGTGAGATACTAATCTAGGTCTAATACTATACGTAAATGACTTACAGATATTAACATTTAAACATGTGTATTTAAGTATAAACAAGGGAAATTTTTCACTAGACTGCTAAGCGGCTGACCAAATTGTTACAAGATGCACACAAAACGCTTGTTGGACATTGAGATGCTATGCAACGCAGGAGACTACCGAAGACAGGAAACAATTCGTTTGTAGTGAAATATCAACATAGTAGCATCATCGTGAGCGTTTCAAATATGCTTGGAATAGTCACAGACATAAATGTACTGAAGTCATTGCAATTAATTTTGTGCATAAAGAACATTTTTTCATGCCATGTAGTTGTGCGACAATGATCAAAGAGCCAAGGAATCCATTCCTACAAGCATCATAAGACAGAAAGAATAGCTTGACCCATATGACCACTATTTTGATTGCATAATTTGCAATGTCCTTGGATTGTACATATGGGTTATTTATAACATGTATCTTCCACTGGATTGTAACAATTTGCAAGAGTTTGCTTATTTTATTTGTATCTCACTTTGTGCACTCCGCAACAATTGAAACTTCAAGCAATGCATCTTTCTCCCTCAGAGAAGGTATCGATGGAAATAGGCGAAAGACAAGTGACTTCGCCGCAATACTATTCTGCTGTAGTGGAGGTAAATACAATCTGATCAGGATGCACGATGCAGACGCAAAAGCATTTGCCCAAAGCCAAGGAACAAATGAAAGGCAACACCAAAGCAGTGACAGAAATGAGAACACCACAAGTTCTCTTAGAAAACAACTCAGAACCGCAAGATTTTCATGCGGAGAAACATTCGCGATGATGGGGAAGCAGTGAACGAGGGAACTCCTCGAGGAGCAAATTATCGGCAGAGAATTGATCTCCAAGGTAGAGCATGCAGGAATTTGCAGAAATGACAAAATTTGAGAGGATTGGAGGGAGATTGGGGAGACAAGAACCCGTGCAAGAGAGAAGTCTATGGCTATGGTGAAGGAGTAGGAGTAGGAGTAGGAGTAGGAGTTGTAGTAGGAGTAGGAGAAGCTGCTGTGACACACAATAAAGGAGGGTTCGCAAAGCAGAGCAAGAAGACTGGAGGACACGTCCTAACCATGATATTCCTATAGCACTACTCTCCACATATCCAAACCATCATATCCCCACACTATCGCCTGATGATAGCAAGCTTTAAGCACCCTTTAAACTCCCTTGCACAATCCCCATAGATAGATAACCCAAAAACAAACACTTAGTCCTTTGCCTTTGGCATGCCAAAAATGAACCTAGAATAACTCATGCTTACATGAACAACAAGATGCTTTGAAATATGAACATTAAAGCCGTAGAGAAGGAGATCAAATATTCCTAGAGGGATGATGTGTGTATATATCCATCTCATATCCATGAACATATATTTAAACTTACAAATTGAAATAGATGCTCACTTGAATGTATTTGAAGAGCTTAGCTAAAGAATGTACTAGTTATAGTTTGGAGTCTTCATGAAGCACAAGGGGGCATAGAGAGAGCTTTCACTACTCCATTAAGATTAGAGTTTGAAGATGAGGCAGTGGAGCATACAAGGGATATGGCACACACGTTTGAACAAATTTGCACACCATCTTCGCTATGCATAAGTGTGAGGATCGCAGACTTGACAGTTGCTCGATCAATATGTGGGGCAAGCCGTACACCGACGTGCCACTCATCTACAACAAACTTGGAGTTGATGGCTTGCTCAGACTCGCGGGGCCAAGTAATCATGGGGACACCTGCAAGGATGCTCTCTTGAGTTGAGTTCCATCCACAGTGTGAGAGGAAGGCGCCAACAGAGGGGTGAGCGAGCACCTTGCGTTGGGGGGCCCAACGCACAAGGAGGCCTCTATCTGAGGTGCTCTCATGGAAGCACTTAAGCCTCATCTTCTCAAAACCACGGCAAGACCACAAGAAAGGCTGATTTGTCATACTCTCCAAAGCAGATGCTATCTCATGTATCTCATCCTCTTTAGCCTCATAGATGGTCCCAAGGGATATATACACCACACTTGCCTTCACCTGTCTATCCAACCATCTCAAACACTCGTCTTCTCCGACTTCTCCCTCCCCACTCTCTGGAAACAAAGGTCCTACGGGAAGTAGACTGGTACAACCCACCTCCTTCAAACCCTCGTACACTTCTTTTTCCAGCTCATATGACGAATGCACTAGCACCCACTTCGCATCCTCCATTTTTTGCAGCTGCTTTATCAGGAATTCCGCCCTCCAATCGCCGTCCAACAGAACTCCCGGGATGTCCTCCGCCCGTAGCCTGGGAACCCCGGGAATGTCGTCGATCAGCTCCTTCTCTGCCTCCCTCCGTTCGACCTTCGGTCGTGGGCCGCCGGTGCCTGGACATAGATAGCAAGACAGCCAGATAAGATCAGGTCAGAGCTCGATGACAATGAGAAACCGAATGATTGAAGCATATTTCCAAGAACACTAGCCTGGGGGGGGGATGACGCCTTTAGATGCAAGCACGTCGCCGTGTAGGAAGATGGAGAAGGCTGCTGCGCTCGAGGTCCACAGCAGGATCCTTGGGATGCCGAATTTGAGAGACACCTCGCGCGTCCAAGGCATGAAAGTGTCGGAGATTATGCAAGAGATGGGTAACGAGTCGTCCATAAGCTGTTTTAGGAATTGCTCAAAGACACCCACCATATTTTGCACTGCCTGAAAGTAGTCGAACATATGGGCTAAACGCGGGTGGTCTGGAGGGAGCCCATCAGGTAAGCCAACGCAGTTGATGCTGAAATTGCCAACGGCACCCGATGACTGAATTCGAGAAACGACGCTCTCAAAGTTCACAAAGGTGACGCTCACTTTGAGGGCGACCAATCTGCGGGCGAGCTCAAGGGTGGGATTGATGTGGCCTTGAGAAGGGAAGCAGACCAAGATGGCGTGGGGGTGGTGCTGAGGGGGGAATGAGAGATCCACCATGATTTCTACGCCGCTTATGCTCCACAGAGCTCTGAATAGCTTTCGAAGAGAGAAGTCCACACGAGGAAAGCGAGCTCCCCGATATTTAATATTCGAATTTACTTTGGTAAGAGTGCTCCGTTTCTAGAAACGCTTTGAAGTAATGCATTCCATATGGAGGCAAAGAAACGCTTTGATATTCCAAGGGTAGAAGCTTTCACCAACATTTCAAGTGGCACTCGGGGAAATGGTTTTAGATGTAATACGGTTCTCTTGGCAAACATGCTCACAACTCGGGTTCTTCGGGCCACGACTTGATGCAGCTTCCATGATGCTGTGAACTTTTTTATGCACTTTTCTATTCTTTTATAATTTACTTTTGTTTCTTTATAATTCGCTAAAAAAACACAATTATTATTATCTCGAAAATGGGAGGAAAATAAGTGAACCAAAAGACTTCGAGGGGAACACATTACCATGAACAATGGCTCTTCACCCCCCTTTGTATCCAACTTGGGGAAGTGGCCTAGAAGGCACTCCCTACCCCATGGCTACACCCTATAGATATATGTCTAACTTAAGTGTCCCTATGCCAAGGCCCTCACTAGTGTAGCCAATAAGGCCAAGCCTATCTCTAATGCCATTCCTAGGGCCTAATAGATCAAGAACCGCCAATCCCATTTTTGCATGCCCAAGAAATTCCTACAATATATCTACCTACCTATCATACAGTGCCCTATATCTACCTACCTATGGTACAGTGCCCTCCCCACTAGTAGATCCTCCTGCACCACAAACGATGCTCTCACTGATGAAGATATGAGGATCCTAATCAAGCACTAGGAAGGGGGGCTATGCCACCAACCTCCACTAGAAGGGATATCAACCCCTCGAGGAGTAAACCAATCACCATTAAACTCATTAGAGAGTTCTTGGGAGAAGGAGATATAGTATATCTCGTGCAAAGGTTTGGGAAAATTTCTGAGACCTTTGGAGACATAGGTAACCTATGCACGGTTAATGACTTGGGACTAAGCCTCGATGGCAAGGTAGGATAGAGGTATTGGGCATTGAACCATGAGAAAATAAATAAATTGGGATAAGCTAAGAAAGTCACTGATAGTGGGGTTTGCCCCTAACAGTCCCAAAGGGAGCCCTATTAACCAACTATATGAAGTTAAGCAGAAGGAGACTAAGTCCCTTCGTGACTATGTCGCTTGGACTAAGCACCTAAATTCATGGTGGGAGTTGCACAAAAGGATGAGCGATGTGCAACTTTACCATGCTTCTTGATAGGGCTCTGGGACTCTCAGCTCCACGACCATCTCTTTGCCATGAACTCTGCATCTTTTGAGTTATGTAGCAAGACAACTATACGCCTAAGGGACAACACGAAGGAGAATGCCTAAGTGGCTTCATTCTTGGGGGATTCACCTAAACAAATCTAGTGTACCACGTGCATTCAAAAAGAGGGGTATTTTAATCCAACTTTTTGAAAAAATTTAACAGAATTACAATAACAAGAGGGGTTTTTTAATTCAATTTTTGAAAAAATTCTATTAGTTTATAAGTAAAGAGGAGTGTTTTTATTGTGGGAGAAATTTCAATTGAGGGGTTTTTTTAATACCCTTTGAACGCACATGATACATAGAGTTTCTTAGTTGTGCACCCCCCGAGGCTTTATTTGACGTGTCCCAAACTAGTAAAACCATTAGTGCAGGTGAAGCCAAGGAGAGAACTCTGCCCACCAAGGGCATAAACATGGAAGAATTGGCCACCAACTTCTTTAATTAGTTAAGCCAACAACTCAAGGGGGGATTGATAAAGGAAGGCCCAAGCAAGCCTCACCTATTTCCAAGACGGGACAATGTGTGGTGTTGCATTTTCATGGGAGACCATTCTACCAATGAGTGCCCCTACCTTAGGGCTAGGCTGGCACTCAATTATGCCCATTGTGCACAATGGGGAAACCATGAGACCTCCTAGTGTCACTACCCAAAGGTTATCCTCTAGCGATGTACCAATAAAGGACACCCTTATATAGGGTTTAAAACCCCTCATTGCCTCCACCACATCGGATTAATCCTATGAATCAGGTGATAATTGAGGAGCTACCTAGTGAGTGGGAGGAACTAGACGATGCCCTTTTGACAAGACACCTCACAATAGTCTCCCATACCAATCTAGCTCCGTAAGTCACTATATTATCCAAGATTAATAGAATATCCCTTTTTATCAAATGGATTCCACCTATCAAAAGGCCAGGGATATGAACACCTTGACTTGTAGACCACCTCTACAATGCTATACATGTCAAGCCCCCACCAAGCCAATGAGTCTCCTTATAAGATTCTAGCCAATCAACTGGTGGATTTTTTACAATCCAACTACGTAAGTCACTATATTATGCAGGTTAACAGTATATCCCTTTTTATCAAATGGCTTCCACCTATCAAAAGGCTAGAGATATGAACACCTTGACTTGTAGACCACCTCTACAATGCTATACATATCAAGGCCCCCACCAAGCCAGTGAGCGTCCTTATAAGATGCCAGCCAATCAATTGGTGGATTTTTAAACATACCAAGGACCTCAAATATATGCATTATTGGCACTGATAAAACTTTTAACATTCTAATTATGTTTTTTAAGGCGTCGAGTAATGTGTGATCCTCCTAGTGTTCCAATTAATCTCTTCATGAACAACTAGACTTAGTGAGGGTTCCTATGGGCATGTTTCCTAGAGTTAACATTCATGGCTTTAGTTACTTCATGCTTGAGGCTTTTTTAGCCAGGGAAGTAATGGTTGTAGTTGGAATGATTTAAGTTTGGCAATGGATTAATGCATGGCAGGGGGTGGTGAAGAAGTCATCCCTAATGCAACTTGGGTTAGCTTGGGTATGTGATCTCCTAATCATTGTAGTGGATGTTTAAAGTGCTTAGTTGTAATATTAATAATGGATTGTGAGTTCTCAATGGGAAAGGTTTTAGATTAAAAAAGGAATTAATTAATAGCTTAGTAGAGTAATTACTTTTTTTTTTTGGTTAGCCGGAGGCTAGTCTAGGGTGGTAGATCTCTTTAATAGAAGATAAGGGTTGTTAAGGATTTTGAGAGAGCTCTCACTTTTTATCACTTAGATCTCATAATCATGAGGCTCCTAAAAGTTTGTTGGGCATAAAGTAGTATGATAGATGTGTGCACCAATTATGTGCATCTAGGTTTTTGAGGACTAATGCTTTATTTGCTTCTAATTAATGCTTTGTACTTCAAATTTGATCACCCCGAAGGTCGTCCCTAGTGAAGATGTGTATGGTAGTGTTTCCATGCCTAAAGATGTGGATGCGATGACAAATGATATCGTTGAAGTATTGAATGACTTGGGAAAGATTGAGAAGAAATTGGAGGCATCAGCTCTACTATCCAGATGGACATGGGTGATGATAGTCCCTTGGAAAACATGGCTACCAAGTTGGGCAAGTAGAAGATGTCCACTTTTGCTTCTCTACTTGAACCCTTAAAGAGACAAAAGGTGCCATCCAGAACAACGGAGGATGCTATTGTTAAGAATGTTGTTAAACCACATGCATGCAAGAAGCTGAGATGTACAATGTCTTGTTGTTCAGGTCCATGCTAGGGTGGAGCCAAGAGTCCATCCCATGTGGCATTCTTCTACTTTTGAAAACCTTATATGCTATTTAGTAGATCCTATGACTTGGTCTCCTATAATTGTAAAGACTGCTTAGTCCGTTTTATATATGATAAATAAAATGCCTTATTGTGAGGAAAACCCTTGTAAAATTGTTCTCTTACCATGGCAATCACCATTTGGCATTTATTTAAATCTAACTAGCCTATGTTCTATGCTACTTTACTCAGCATACTAGATATTCTACTTAGCGAACAAGTTATGCTATTGCACACAAACTGGTATATGTATGGTCCCATCTACCCTATGTTAATTAGTTAGCATTCATGTAGAGAGTACTAACTTGGCAGACTTCTACTCATGTGCTAGTTACTAGTTAGATATCTTGTAAGCTAATGTTTTATTGATAGAAACATACTAGATAGAGGTAATCCACTTATTTAAGCTTTTGTTGTTAGATTGTCATTTTTTGTAGATCCATCAATATGTAACAGACCTGCACACTCTTCAACTCTAGAGTTGCAAGCTAGAATTGTAAAAAGGTTGATAACATCGTGAGAGACCTTACAGATGCAAGATATGACCCAAAAGATATTGCACCTATGGATATCCAAGATGACAGTCCCTCGGGTCACCTGCTGAAAAGAATGCTGAGGAAGAAGGGCCAAGATCTCCTAGGTTCTTGGGTCATTCCCACAACATTGTATACTGGGGTGTGTGGGGTGCAACGCGGAGTTGTTGTATCCAAGCCATTTGGGTTGTATACTGGGCTTTTGCATGTCATATTTTGAAGTGTTTATTTGGAGCACATCCAGAAGAACAAAAGTAAACAAAATCCTCCGTGCATGCTTTCCACAACATTTTGAAAAGATAACAGCTCTGGCTCAGAAAGACTGTTATAATGTTGGACTCATGGTGAACAGAAATGGAGAGTTGCTGAATGAGAAGCATGTTATCTCCAAGGACTTGCCAACCATTTGGAACCAGTTCTCGCACTTGTCGAGAGCCAGCAATATTATTTTGGATGACTCCTTATACAAGATTTGTAAAAACCCATCTGGAGCATGGAGAGTACTTCCAAAGTTTGCAATGCAAGGTCTTGAAGAAATGTGATCCTGTTTGATGGATGATGTCACACTGTAACTATTCGTCTAGCTTTAAATGGAGGATCGACAGTCTTACACATCACCATTTGAGCACAACCTATAATTTCATGATACGAAATCCATTAACCTTTTGGAGTATATGGTCAAATATAGATGCTGGACTGAGTTATGAAGATGGAAGCAAAGGCATATAGTGATACCAACTTCTTTTGTATATAAATATTCACTTTAATCGAATTTGTTCTTTTTTGCTCCTATGTTGCCTACTCGGAGATCACAGACTGATTGGATTCCTTTTCCTATTGCAAATTAGACTCATTTGAAGTGTTCTGACTTCAACTCTTGTTTCATGTCTTTGAAACTTTTTCATTTTCATGTGTACTCTTAACAACCATCTTGGAATGCAACGACCAAGTAAGACTGTCATTTGGGGAATGGTCTAGCAAGGCAATGTTTCTCTCAATGCAACATTATTATAATATAACGTATGAGCAATGCCCTTGTTCTTTCAATGCAAAAATCACTTCTGAAACCCATTGCTTTCTCGCCACCAATGAACTCATCCAATCCTGATAAGATATCACTTCTATAGCTAAGTGCACTGAAATCATCCAAGTTTGAGGGGACAACACTGATGATATCTTTATCCTTCTCGACGTGCGTGAATTCATTAACTCTAGATAAGATATCACTTTTTAAATCTTTTGCCTTCTCAGTACCACTCAGCTCATCCACTTTTGATAAGATGTCACTTACATAGATGATTGCATTAAAATCATTTAACTCTAAAGGGACAACACTTTTGATGTCTTTGCCTTTCTCAAAATGCATGAATTCATCCACTCCAAATAAGGCATTGCTTCTTAATTCTTTTTCTTTCTAAGTACCAATGAACTCATCCACTCCTTGTAAGATGTCACTTATATACTTGCATCCATTGAAATCATCCACATCTGAAGGGACAATCTTGGCTCATTGGCATATTCTTTAAGTCCTTTGAAATTGTAGTATACCTTATCTTTATCATTGAAAACCACATGTCCTTTTTTAATCTTTAAAAATTTCATGCTCCATCTCAACTCTTTTCCTTTCTCATAATAGGGCCCATCCAATGACATTGCGTTATCATCCATACCATCATTAGTAACTTTCACAATCCTCATCTATGCAAATGACCACTGATCCACTTGTTCAAACCCCAAAACTTGACCTTTCGCTATGTTCTTATTTGGAAATGATATCGTTTGCAAAATATCTCCCACACTCAAATCCAAAGAAATGCACTTTCTATTCCTGATGATGTGTTTGATAAGTGTAGCATCATAATACAACGTAGACGTTATGGAGAATATGAATGAATAAACAGCACAACATCTACAGGAAAATACAGAGAACACAATAAGATGATCACACAATATGTGTAACTCTATATATCTCAGAGCAGAGCTCATATATCATGGAAAAAACAGAGACAAAATGCAAGTAATAGCATGCGTACAAGAACCAACTATCGGTTAGAAACCATTGAAGACTCGAACCACTTGAAGGCCTCAATCATCATCCATTGCGACTAACCTACCCACGCACACCCCTCGCAGTCACTGCTGCTAACCCGCATGGTTATGCAATAACACATGGCACTCACAGTGGACTGTGCGACTCCACAATAGATACCCATCCCCTATGACAAACATCAATATGTGTGTGTGCATCAATGCAACAATCATTTTGGGCATAGCCTCAGTAGAGAACCAGGTGCAAATGAGGTCATCACAATCATTCACTAAGTACGCATGAAAAGAAGCATCTCTTTTTGAATCTATCTTATGCTGAAGAAGTAAGAATCAAGCTATCGTCACCTACTTGTGCAATAGCACATAGCACTCTGGGAGACTTTGAACTATGAGGCTACCCAAAAGCCACCATTGTGAACTCTTACTCTTCATCCAAACTTGAAATGCACTGCACAAGTGCACTAGTTACTCCAACTTTGCTCAGTCCCGCATCGCTACATTCACTTAACTCCATTCACAACTATTTTGTAGGCTCAACTCCACTAGAACTTGCATCAACAACCAATCTCCTGCTGCCTCTTCTGCAACCAGAGCTTCAACCTACGATCCTTTTCCATATCCATCAACCCCACTGCAAAGCAGCTTTGACCAATCCACTGGCTGATGCTCAGGCCACTACTCAGTAGGAAGAATCTCCTCAATCCATGCACCCTATGGCAATTGCTATTGCCAACATTCTTCTTGTGTGGTTGGCGGCTTACCATAGGCTCATATGAGGGGGGAGCAGGCAACCCAGGAAAATGAGTGTGCCTATTAGATATTTTTTCCAAAAACGGATCCGCTTCATTCCACCAAGGAGGGCGAGGAGGCAAAGACATACTAAAGAAATGGGCACATAGCTCTAACCAAAAACAAAGCGAACACCTTTGTGCTTCAAAATCTAAACTCTTCTGCCTGAGCGAGCAACAACTTCTACAATGTCCTGAGCCAACTCTTCATATTTTACGTGCCAATCTTCCCCAGCAGGTGCTAACTCCACAACCACTCCTACCCTTATCTGCGCTACCGCTCCCATATATAGAAGCACTGGACCCCATTGGCCCAGAAACTGTCTGTGCCTGAGGACCACTTTGCATCCCTGACCCCACACTAGCACCCGCATCACCACATCAGTCTCGGGTTGCCGTTGATGCGGAACCACGCCCCGACACATTTGCAAAACCATTGCTTCGTGCCAGTGTGCAAACTGCCTATCCCACTCTACATGCACATCCCCTTGTAGAGCATCAAGGAGCGAACCCATTTGCTCCATGTTGACACTGACCGTGCCAAGAAAAGCCGCAAATACTTAGCTAGCCCATCGGTAGTACATTGGCATGACAATCCCTCTTGAATGCCTAAATCATACTCCGAATGCAATTGTTGGGTAGCCTCTGAGTATGCTTCAGCTACCTAAACTTGTGGTTCTAGAACCACAATCCACTCTTCCAGTTGCTACAGCCATGCATTTTGATTTCACAAGGCTTCATTCTCACTTCGCAACAACTAAAGAACTTTAGATTCCAAGCCCACAACTCTGGAGGGATCGATCCCTGCAAAACACTGTGTTGCAAGTCGTGCTAACAACTATGCACAGAGCTAAAGCTGAGCATGCATTGGTTGCAATCGTAATGAAAATCCAATCGAGGGCGTTCGAGAGACCACCCCATGCTCAGAGACTACCAGCAAGGACTTCCTCTGCTGTGTTGTCACCCTAATGGTCTCCATCACTTCTACCACCACAGTGGAGATTGCCACTGTGGTGGCCAATGTAAGCTTCTCTAGCCATCTTTGAGCAAGCGAGCCACCAACCAATGGAATTCCAGAGGAAACACCCATCTCGGTTGAAACAGGCACTACTGACACAGCCAACCGCTCTGCAATATTACCAGTGGGGGAGGTGGGGGCATCACACTAAGTTATGTTGAGGACAACCCACTGCAAAACAAGCTCTCCGTCACTCCTGCTGATGATGGCGTGAATGCATGGGAAGGAGTAAGGGGAGAAATAGAGGGAATCACTCCTTGCGTGATCCGAGGACCTTGTCATCTCTGATTCTTAGGCTCTCGACTAGACAAGCCTTCAACCACATCTTGCAGAGGTCCTTCGGGCTCAAGAGTAAGAATCAATGCCGTATTCCGAGGAACATTAGAGTTAAGCTGCAAGGGAAATAGAACCTACAAAATCTAACCAATCTTTGAACTAATAGCTTGCTTCTTTTCTACCACCGTTGCCACCCTGTGTGCCTCTGCATGGATACGCTCCTTCAAAACGTGTGTGCCCAAGGCAATGGTTGTTGTTCTACTACCACGATCATCCCACGAGACCTGGGAGTGATCATGTAGGTCTTTTCTTGCAAACAAACACACTCCAGTATCTAGCAATAAAGATCCCGAATTTGAACATCTTTACATGCACTAAGATTGTACTCACCTTGAGCAGGATTGCCAAACTCGGCCACCATCTCTTCTGCTAAGCATGTTGGTTGCACCTATAGCTCCCCATCCATTGGCAAAAATAGACGCTAATAAATCAATTGGATGGTAAGCTCCCGATGCTCGCCCAAAAACTCCACAGCCGATCCAAGCCAAATCCACCTGCCACTTCCACCTTTCTTGAACCTCTAGAGTCAGATAGTAGCTTTCTAGTTGCATATCATCCAATTGATCAAGCACATCCAATCAGAAAACCATGGATTCCTACGAAAGAAGCCTATCCTCCACCGCAATACGCAAACTAGGCACTACATGCTCAATCAATGTAATTGCTTTTATCCCAAATGCCAACTTGAAAGGAGTCAACCCCATTGCCACCTTGAAGGATGTGCGGTAAGCCCATACTGCTACCAAAAACCTTTCATCCCAATCCGTGCAGTGCTCATTTACTAACAACAAAAGAATCTGCTTGAATGTATGATTTGTCGATTCATCCAACCCATTAGCCTATGAATAGTAGGAAGAAGAATTCTTTTGAGTCACCATATAGAAAGAATTCATTCGCTTAATGACTTTGTTGACAAAGTGGGTACCCTTGTCTCATTGACCAGCTCGATTGGGCAACCAAACCAGTGAACACATCTCGGTAGAGGCATTTTGCCTCCACCCATTTGGTACATTAATTGGCAACCACCAACGTATAACAATTTCACGTGTGGGTAGTAGCAGCTAGCCGAAATGGACCCATGAAGTCCAAACCCCATTTTTGAAATGGCTCCAGTGTGGTAAGAGGGGGTTGAGAGTCATCCGATCACAATCTCTAGGTTTTGACCCAACCATTGATAGAGATCACAACTCTTTGGGAACCACCAAGCATCCTTCTGCATGGTTGGCCACCATAGGCCTTCTTGTAGAATTTTCTTTGCGGTTATGTCCCCCGCAAAATGTCCACCCAAAACCCCATAATGGGTCTCCATCAGCACTGCCTCCTGCTCATGACTCTGGACACAGTAGCAAGGCCTTCGTCAAATGTCGTCGATACAGTTGGCCTAACACTGCTTCAAAATATCGGCTTTGCAATGCCAATTGCTTCCTTTGGTCTCGATTTAGGTACTTGGGCATTACTCTAGTAGTCACGAACGAGAGCATCTCATCATACCATGACCACCACGGACCTTCCGGAACCACCTCGAGCTCTACATCGATCAGATTTTCCTGGAAGATAGCCGCCAGCTCTACATCAAGGAACTCATCTTCCACTCCCATTGGCAGCTCCCCAGACTCCAATCGAGATAAGTAATCCACTGTTGCATGCTGCGAGCCAAGCCGATGAATGACATCAAAGTCATATTCCTATAGCAACAACACCCAACGTGCCAATTGACCCGTAAGATTTTGTTGTTTAACTAAGTATAGCAACATGGAATGTGAAGGGGCAAATTCATGTGTGTGTGTGTGTATGCCTATGGGCTTGGAGTCCTATGCAAGGAGTGTGTGAGTGTAGGTGTGCTAGAAGGTTCTAGTGACTTGGTAGTTAGGTATGTCAGGTTGGGGTGATGTGTGAGTGATCATAGGAGGTGACTAATTGAGATAATCATGGAGATGATTGTGGATCTAGGATCTACCAACATGGAGGTAGTTGCCTATATATGTAACCATTCTTGAATAAAGATTTGTTCATTGTGCCTCATTGCTTTCTCTATGGACCAACATGTGGTATCAGAGCTTGTTGAGAATCCTAGTGCCTAGAATGAGAATCCACGAGATTCTTTGAAGATTCCAAGTAGATTCCATCTTCTTCCCAAATGCTTTCCATTTCTCCTTCTTTCATCGTGACCTTGGAAAGCTCAATTCTCCTCATCCACGCAATGGATTGAAAAACCCTCTCAGCCAAACCTTCCTTATGCCTGGAGACCTATCTGACCAGAGGGATTGACAGATTTTGTCACCATCTACATGCACCGCTTCTCTGTCTCCTCCGTGCCACTTTTGCAATGTTGGTCACCATAATCCCTTACCTCGTAATTCCTCTGAGCCATGCTTTCTCTACTACTAGAGCTACCCACAATAGAGATATGGAGTGATTTGGCTCAGTAAACGAGGGAGTAATTAACAAAAAACCAATCAATTCAAGAGAAGACAAAACTTCCTCAAGTGAAGAAGATGCTGCTGCCCCGAGAGAAGTAATGCGCCATTTTGCCTCAGATCTGTACTGAGTGTTCCTTACTTATGTATCTTTGATTAAGCATCAAAAGCCCCAAGCTTGTTGCTATTTGAAGTGAGGTATCAAGCCTCCAAAGTTCCTATGTTCTCTGCAAGCATTTCTAGTGTATTTTTGAAATTTTTGATGCTACACTAAATGCTTGAGAAGTGAAAGTACAGTTCAGAGATTTAGAGTTTGCCTTTTTAGTTCAAAGAATGTACTTTGAAGTTCAGTTGATTTCTTGACAATATGCCAAATTCTCAAACTTATTCTTATGTCAAGAAAACTACAAGGATAAAGTACAAGGTAAAGAAGACCCCAGTTAAGAGGTTGTGAGAGAAGCCAACTGGTTATGCATATGCCAAACAACTAGGATTTTTTGAATTCTTATGTTGCAATTTGCATCTATATGGTGAAGGTGATTTCTTTGTTCAGAAAGATTGATCTTTTGTAAAGGGATTAGACACTGCCATTAAATTGGTAAGACCTTCCCAAAATGGCCTCGAAACTCAAAATAGATAAGTTTGAAGGAGAGGGTTCCAGACTTGGCAAACAAAACTGAAGTTTATTCTCATGAAAAAGGGAATATGGAAGGTGGATAATGGAAAAGAAGCTAAACCTACAACTAGGGAAGGAGAAGCTTCATGGCTTCCCAAAGATGAAAAAGCACTAGCTATAATTGCTCTTGGTTTGAGTGATTCTTTTATCCCATCACATTGATGGATGTGAGACTGCTCAAGCTACATGGACTCATCTTGAGCATGTCTTTGGAGCACAGGGGAGATGCTCTAAGTTTAGCTTTCTTATCAAATTATTTGATTTAAAATTGGATAGAGGAGAATCCATCTCTTCACATCTAAATTCAATAAAAAGCATTTTGACACACTTATTTGGCATCAAGTTTAATCTTGATGAAGATACTGTAATTGCCATCTTACTTAGAAGTCTCACTGAAGAATATAGCACTATTGTAACCACACTCACCAATATACCAGAGATAAGTCTGGTGGAAATTGAAGCATCCCTCTTGGAAGAGGAAAGAAAGATAAAACAAAGAAGGGGCATATTTGGCCAAAAGCAACTTCAAGGGAAAGAGCAAAATGAGGTGTAACTTTTGTGGCAAACCTAGACACTTTGAAAAGCAATGTTATGCAAAGAAGAGATGTTCATCCAATCTTGTTGAAGCAGAGACTAAAGAAGAAGAAAAACCAAAGAATGTTAAAGCTCTCACTGCTTACAACACCCAAGTCAATTCTAACAAGGGTGAGGATCCATATGTTTTCTAAGTTATATGTGTGTGAGTCAATAATGGTTCTCTGCCATGGATAGTCGATCCTTAAATGATTGTTAGTCTTTTGAGATTTTTTCCTTGTTGGACTCGTTGGGCTTTTCATACATAGTCATTGTCTATCTCCCAGTTGTAAACCAATAATCCTAAGAGTGAGTCACAGGATGGGGCCATGTGTGTTGCCACATGATGGTGGGCAAGCCATGGAGCATCCCATGTACTATTGTTGAGGGATGAGGTCATCAATTTGTGGGGGGGGAATGAAGGGGAAATTTTATGTGTGTGTGTGTATGCCTATGGGTCTCCTATGGGTTTGGAGTCCTATGCAAGGAGTGTGTGAGTGTAGGTGTGCTAGAAGGTTCTAGTGACTTGGTAGTTAGGTATGTCAGGTTGGTGTGATGTGTGAGTGATCATAGGAGGTGATTGATTGAGATAATCATGGAGATGATTGTGGATCTAGGATCTACCAACATGGAGGCAGTTGCCTATATATATAACCACTCTTGAATAAAGATTTATTCATTGTGCCTCATTGCTTTCTCTATGAACCAACAGAATGGTCAACATGAATCATGAAGGGTCGGCCCAACAGGTAATGCCAAATTTTCTTGACTGAATAAATCATTCCCAGTCCTTCTCGTTCCATGATAGAATAATTATGTTCAGTAGCATTCGAAAGTCATCGGCTTGCATAGTGACTGGGTGATACCATTTGTCTGCATCTTCCTGCATCAAGACACTGCCAATTGCCCTATCCAAAGCATCAACAAACACATGAAAATTCTTCTCCCAATCGGGAGACATCAACACCGGTGCTTGTAAGAGTTGGATTTTAAGTTGCTGGTATGCTTTGCCGCATTCCTCAGTCCACAAAAATGTCTGGCTCCACATGAGTGAGTTTATTCAAGGGAATCGCCATATGAGCCAGGAACCATAAATGTCTGCCATGCCATCACATCTGACCTAGGAACCACAAGCACTCTTTAGGCGTTGTTGGTGCTAGCGCTTGCATGATCATGACCACCTTGTTTGGATCCACTGCAATTCCCTCCACCGAGATGACATGAGTGCTATGTACCACGAATGCATATTTCCTAGGATTCAAACTAAAAGACAGCTCCCTACATCATTGGAAACACTTCCGCAAATGCTCCAAATGCTCTATGAAGGTTTCAAACACACTGAGGTCATCCGGGAAGCTCCACATGAACTCCATCAAGTATGAGCCGAAATTTTCCTACATTGCTCTTTGAAAAGTGGAGGGATCATTCCACAATCTGAATCACATGACTGTACACACATAGACTCCCCACGATGTGATGAATGTTGTCTCTGGCTGGTCTTTCAGAGCCATCCTGATTTGATTGTATCCACTATACCCATCCAAAAATGAGTACACCTCATGACTTGCCACTTCATCAAGCATTGAATCCATGTATGGTAGAGGAAAAGGGTCTTGTATCATGGCCACATTCAGCTTGCGGCAATCCACACAAATCCATAACTTTTTAGTTTTCTTGGGCACAATGACAATAGGTGAGATCCACTCCAGATTCTCAATCAGTGTGATGAATCCCACCCTCCGTAAGTGCTCCAACGCCTCTCGCACTTGTTTGGCCACATGCGGATTCATGCGATACTGCTATGTCTTGGTCGAAGTCACGTCCGGCTTCAAATTGGCCCGATGTTGGTAAATTTGTTGATTTAAGCCCTTCATGTCAGCATAGTCCCAAGCGAACACATCGGAGAAATCATTCAGTAGAGTGTTATCAGTTCACCTCGGAATTTGATTGTCAACGAAGTGCTAATTTTCAACAAAGTTCGCTTCGAAATTCAGCTATCAACAAAGGTCACTTTGGAATTCGGTTGTCAACAAAGTGTTAATTTTCACTGGTTTGGATGCGCCATCATCCCCCCAGAAAGACCGTGCCAGCACATCTTCCTACACCCATGTGATTCAGCTCATTCGTTCCTTGAATTCCCTCTCCTGAGATGTAGGAGATCCCGCAAATCCATGTTGGCTACCATTTGTTGCTGCTCAACCACCTCCTCTTGTATTGTGGTAATGGAACCCACAAAAAGATTTTGATGAAGGTAATTCTCTATAATGCCTTCCACATCAACCAAAAATATCGGGACCAACTCTGGGTTTGCTTTGAGGAATGCCTCTTCCTCATCATTCTCCAGACCATCTGCCATATTCACAGTCTTTGCCAACACTGGTTGCACTGCATCTGCCAAGGGTGCTCCTACTCCCATTGCAACCCGCACCTTCTTCTTGCCTCTTTGCACACAGATGACATTATGCTCCCAATTTTGCTTGACCTTTGCTTGCCATAGCTAGGGCTTTGGCCAAGAGTACACTATACTCTGGTGTCGGGGCTTCCATATTCAGCACCACAAATGAGAGAATGAACAAAATGCCAGACACCTCCAAGACTACTACTCGTAAGATCCCAAGTGGTCTAATTTGGTGTTGATCCACCATGCAGACTAGGAATGGCACCGATTCCCATGACATCCATTCTATTTCCTGGCATGTCTTTGAGTTGACAATGTTGACTCCCCAACCTCCATCCACCAGAACTTGTCGGAACGTTCCGCCTTGTGCTTTTGCTATAATTGTCGGAATTCTCATATCTGTGAGAGGCACTGCCGGTACCAGAGAAGAATCATCTTGGCACACATCAACCACTTCCGACTCCGACTCCTTGTGAAGGGATTGCAACAATTGACGATGGAATCTAGGTACCAAGTTGAGAAACCTTCCAGCAAAATCTGGATCGGTGCTTCCAGAATGAATTCCATTCCTAGGTCCCTTTGTGGAGAAGTTTCCCGCTTCTTGGCTTGATTAGCCACCAACAGTGGAGCTCCTTCGACAACCTTCAGACCATTTCTCAATAAATGAAGTTTGAACTCTCCTTGTGTAATCTCCGGCTCCGGTTGAAGAACCGGCTCCGCAAACTACACCTTGCGTGATCCTTTGGGCATCTTTTTGGGCTCAGTTGACTTCATCAAGGGTGGCTCCTCCACCACCAAAACTCGGACTTGATGCCGCACTTGCTCCTGTATTGGCTAATCTAGCATCTTGCTGCCTTTCTTTGTGGTCGTCCCCTGTAGCTTTGTACCTGCATGGGTGATTATACTAATTTACAGGCATACCAATGGTCATCCTCTACAATGTGCACCATGGAGGTACTCGGCATCTTCTCCATCAACTTTTGTTGCTCCGCTCATTGCCGATCCCATTCTTGAGCGTCTAAGCATTCATTCTACCAATGGCCTTCTCCCAAGCTAAACAAGCATGTTTTCGATCGATTTTTCCCACGACCACCACTGCCGCCACCTCATTGTGGGATGTCGATTGGGGATGCTCCTCTTGCATGTAGGATGTACCCGGATCCTGCTCACCAGCCTGCTGGCCATTGCAGTTGACCAATTGCGCATTGGCCACAACCGTTATAGTGGCAGCCCGGTGTGTTATGGGTGTTGGTCAAGCAGATCGTACACCATTTCTCGTTGAGGGCGCACTCCATTGCTGAATGTCTTGGATTACGGCAATGAGTGCACTAGAATCCTTTCAAACCTTTGACAATCGATTCATCTTCGGAAGCCCCTAGAGAGACCTTTCCCTATTTAGAGTCTTTTTGAGTCTTCTTCTTTGCTTTTGAGTCGGATTCCTTAGTACTAGTTTCTTCAGGGCTCTCTTCGGAACTGTCATCATCTGAATCTTGATCACTATCATCTAACTTCTTAGACTTCACTGATTTCTTCTTAGATTTGCTTTTTGAGGACTTGCGATTCTTGGCCACTCTGCCGTGCAGAGCCTCTCCCCCTCACACCGCTTATTCCATGACTACAGTGAGTCCCGTTTGTGCTTGATCCACTATAGCCAATGCCATCTGCAAATCTCGAGACAACCCCAAAATGAAGTAGTCAGTCAGCACCTCCTGAGGAGGCCAATTTGCCGTAGGCACACATCGTAGAAGTAAATAGAATGGGGCCTCATAATCCTCCACTTCTTGATCTCCCTCAGCCAATCGCTACAGTCTTTCTAGAGTTTGCGGTATCGTTTTCTCTTTACAAAACCATCTCAAGAATGCAGTGCGGACGAGATGATATGTGGTGAATTGGTCCATCGTATACTCTGCAAGCCACCTTGACACCTTGCCTACCAAGGTTCATTCGAACACTGCCTCCTGTCAGAATGGCACCATGGGTGGTGGGTTGTTGACCACACCCACCTTCTCAAACTGCCAAACATGAGCATCCAGGTCATCAGATTGCTTCCCCAAAAACTTGTCATACTTGACTTTACCTGACATTTCTCCACCTCCAGTGGGTGGAACGTCTGGTGCTACTCTTCCTGATGGCCCTCCTTTACCAAAGATGTTGCTTGAAGTAGCCGAAACCACTATCAAAGATGAGGATGCACTCGGCACCCTATGTCCATCCAACAAAACCCATACCTGCAACTTTGGGCGTAGCTGAGGCAGTGATTGTGAATGTGAAGGCGTTCCATAACAATGATCAACTCCACCCAAGGAACCCTGAGACATATCATCTCAATGCTCGAGTCACTCCTCCTTCATCATAACGGTGTCGTTGGTGTCAAAGGATCAAGATGACCCTGTGAATGTGTTTGCATGCATGCCTACTTTGAAGATAGCAAGTGCAAAATGCACTCCCAAGACCATTGGATGAGGTTCTACACAGGAATTTCCGCACTTGCCCTACCATAATAAGCAGGGTGTCGTGGGTCTCTATCTGCATCTGATGGAGCTCATCTTGAAATTTGTGAATGTGATGCCTCACCGTTGCAATCTCCTCTTGCACCTTTGTCGATGCCTACAACCTTCCATGCGACATGCCTCCGCAATTGCAGTAGGGAGAGGATGATATGAGCTCAAAAACACCCTATTGGAAGTAGGTTACTCGCCATATCACAAATTTCTTTCATGCATAGTAAGAAATCCCATCGTGATCGCCAATGTGTAGCATCATAATACAACACAGACACTACGAGGAAATACGAATGAATAAATAGCATAGCATCTACTGGAAAATATAGAGAACATGATAAGATGATCACACAATACTGCGTAACTCTGCATATCTCAGAGCAAGAGCTCATATATCATGGAAAGGACAGAGACGGAATGCTAATAATGCATTGAATACCTGAACTGCTTGAAGGCATGAATCCTCAACTATTGCAACTAACCTACCCGCCATGCACACCCCTAGCAGTCACTGCTGCTTGCTAACCTGCATGGTTATGCAATAACCTACCTGCCGCGCACATCCCTACCAGTCACTTCTAACCCACATGGTTATGCAATAACAATAAGTCTCATCTCTATTTCATGTAATAAATGATTTGTTGATCACATTATAAGGCCAAGTATTTCCATATCACCACACTTATGCTTTAGCACAACATGTGCACTAAGAATCTTTGATACAATAACTACCACCTTATTTTCTCCATCTTTTAAGGTAATGATGTGCCTAGGTACAAGGTTCGTTTGATCGCTAAAGGGTTCAAGCAAGAGAAGGGTGTGGACTTTGATGAGATATTCTCTCCGGTTGTGAAGATGACCACACTTAGATGCATGCTTGGACTAGTGGCAGTAGAGGATATGGAGCTCATGTAGATGGATGTCAAGACAGCTTTCTTGCATGGGGATCTACATGAGGAAATTTACATGGTGCAGCCAGAAGGCTTTGAAGAAAAGGGCAAAGAGCATTTAGTTTGCAAGTTGAAGAAGAGTCTCTATGGTCTTAAGCAAGTGCCTAGAGAATGGTATCAGAAGTTTGATGCTTTTATTCGGTCCCTGGGTTTTAGAAGGAGTGAAATTGGTCACTGCCTCTACACTAAAAGGGCTAAGGATAATAGCCTGATAATCCTGGCACTATATGTGGATGATATGCTATTGGCTAGCAAGAATACTTATGAGCTAGATGCATTGAAGGCCAAGTTGCATGAGGCCTTTGATATGAAGGATTTGGGACTTGTAGGTCATATTCTTTGTATGCACATCACACGTGATCAGAGTAGGAAATTCCTTTGGCTTTCACAGAAGGAGTATGTTACAAAAGTATTGCAACGTTTCAATATGGAGGGGGGGAAGGCAATGAGTACTCCATTGCCTCCATATGTGAAACTGAGTCATACAAATAGTCCCAAATTAGATGAGGACAGGGCCATGATGGCCAAGGTTCCTTATGCATCAGCAGTTGGGAGTCTTATGTATGTTATGATAGCTACTAGACTAGACATTGCATTTGTAGTGGGAGTTGTTAGCCGGTATATGGCTAATCTAGGAAAGAGGCATTGGGAGGTAGTTAAGTGCATCATGAGGTACATGAAGGGTACCAAGGAGATGTGCATCTGCTTTGGTAGAGGAGACATGTGTGTACTTGGGTACACAGATTTAGACTATGTAGGGCATGTGGATAGTAGGAGATCCACTTTTGGTTATGTGTTCACCTTTGCAGGTGGTGCAATGTCGTGGATGTCTCATGCACAAAAGTGCATTGCTTTGTCTACCATAGAGGCTGAGTATGTTGCAGCCACAGAGAGTTGCAAGGAGGCTATATGGCTTGATCAGCTAGTGGGAGATTTGGGTATTCATACAGGTGTACCGACATTGCATAGTGATTCCATGAGTGCTATTTAGCTAGCACGAAATCCGGTCTTTCATGAAAAGACCAAACACATTGAGGTCAGGTACCATTTCATCAGGGAGGTACTTGAGGACAAGCGCATAGAGCTTGTCAAGGTTCATACAGATGATAACCGTGCAGATATGTTGACAAAGAGTCTACCTAGTCAGCGGTTTGAGTATTGTCATGTATTGATGGGCATTGGATAGTATGCTCCCTGGTTGTTCTCCCTTAAAGGCACATTGTCCTTTAAGTGGGAGGTTGTGGGGGTTAAAGGTCACTATGCCTTTACCCCAGTTATGTACAATACTCAAACACATATATAAATGAATGAAAAAGAATATTAGGGTGTTCTGCACCCACCAAAACTTGTGTGGCTCTCTGTTTCTCTCTCTCCTTCTTCCGTTCTTGCTTCCGTTGAGAGCACTTTCATAATTATCATATATGCTAATTAGAATATCATTGAGCACATGTGTTATTAGCACATGTAAAATTGGCACATCTGTTATTAGAATATATGGTAATTACCATATAAGAGGACAGCTCTGACCCTAAACACCTTGGAGAGGATTTTGCTACAAAGGAGGACCTTGGAAAGGTGGCTGCAACAAATGAATTAGGTGGAGAGGAGAACTTGCCCCCAAAGGTCATCCCCATTGAAGATGTGCCTAGTAATGTTCCCATGCCTAAATATGTGGATGTGATGACAAATGATATTGCTGAGGGATTAAATGACTTGAGAAAGCTTGAGAAGCAATTAGAGACATCAGCCTACTATCCAAATGGACATGGGTGATGACAGTCCCTTGGAAAACGTGGCTGCCTGGTTAGGCAAGAAGAAGAAGTCCACTTCTACTTCTCTACTGGAACCCTTAAAGAGAAAAAAGATGCCATCCAGCACAACGGAGGATCCTATCATTAAGAATGTTGTTAAACCACATGCATGTAAGAAGTTGTGATATACAATGTCTTGTTGTTGAGGTCCATGCACCAAGGGTCCAGCCCATGTGGCATTCTTTTACTTTTGAAAATGTTATGTGTTGTTTAGTAGATCCTATAGTTGTAACTTGGTCTCCTACAGTTGTAAAGACTTCTTAGTCCTTTTTATATATGATAAATAAAATACCCCATTTTGAGGAAAACCCTTGTAAAATCCCATTTGACAAATATTTGAAGCTAACTAGCTTATGTTCTATGGTACTTTACTCGGAGTATTAGATATTCTACTCAGCATACAAGTTATGCTATTGGGCGCAAACTAGTATACGTATGGTCCCAACTACCCTATGTTAGTTAGTTAGCATTTATGAAGAGAGTACTAACTTGGCAACCTTCTACTCATGTGCTAGTTAGATAGCAATTGTAAACTAATGTTTTATTGATAGAAACATACTAGCTAGAGGTACTCCACTTATTTGAGCTTTCGTTGTTGGATTGTCATTTTTTGTAGATCCCTCCATATGTAGCAGAGCTGCACACTCTTCAACTCTAGAGCTGCAGGATGGAATTGCAAAAAAGGTTGATAACATCGTGAAAGACCTTCTAGATGCAGGATATGACCCAAAAGGTATTGCAACTATGGATATCCAAGACGATAGTCCCCTGGGTCACTTGTTGAAAAGGATGCTAAGGAAGAAGGGCCAAGATCTCTTAAGTTCTAGGGTCATTCCCACAACATAGTATACTTGGGTGTGTGGAGAGAAGCACAGAGCTATTGTATCCAAGCCATTTGGGCTATATATTGGGGTGTGTAGAGCACATCATAGAGCTATTGGATCGAAGACATTTAGGCTAAGTAATTTTTGGGATATTTATATGTCTGTATGTTGATTTTATATGGCTCATTTTGATTTTTTAAATGTATGAATTTATATATCTGATGTTATATGTCTGATTTAATATGTCTAGCTTTATATGATTCACTATGATTTTTTATGGTTCATTATGATTGTATGTTTATATGTTTATTATGGTTCATTATGCTCATGTGTTTATTTTAAATTTGACTACGATCTGCTTATATCTATTTAGGTTTGTTTAAATCTATATTTTCTTGAATTTAAATTTGTTCAAAATTGTTTAAATCTATATTTAAACGTGTATTTCAAATCTGTCCAGATCTAATTATACCAGACATTATGGTCCCCGATTCAATACATGTGGAAGAGACAAAATAAGGATTTTAGTTGTCCATCCACGTCAATAGCAAGCTTGAAAAGAATGAATGCCCAAAATCAATCGCTAGGTGGCGATAGAGGCAGCAAAGGAGGGAAGCAACAAAATGGGATTGAATTTACAGGTGGTGTTTGGACATATTAGAAAGACTGGCGGCAAAACCATCTGGAGTGGTAGCCATCCCTTTAATGGATCATCCTCAGCTCTTGTGCCTACCTCTACCCCCACCAAAAGTGGTACCGGCGCCTCTCCATCAAGAACAAAGAGTTGTGATCTTAGACTTGAATGGCCATCTAGTAAATATTGTTGAGTTGTATCATGGATATATACCCCCACCTTATGCAAACTTGATAGAAAAATGTAAAGAGCCCAAGGGACAGACCGTGTTTATTCATAGATATGTTGTTTCCTTCTTGGACTACATGGTTTGAAGTATTTATTTGGAGCACATCCAGAACAACAAAAGCAAACAAAATTTCTGTGCGTGCTTTCGACAACATTTTGAAAAGATAACAATTCTGGTTCAAGAAGACTGTATAATGATGGACTCATAGTGAACAAAAATGGAGAGTTGTTTGAATGAGAAGCCTGTTCTCTTCAAGGACTTGCCAACCATTTGGAACTAGTTCACGCACTTGTCGGCAACCAACAATATTATTTTGGATGACTCCTTATACAAGATTTGTAGAAACCCATCTAGAACATGGAGAGTACTTCCAAAGTTTGAGATGCAAGGTCTTGAAGAAATGTGCTCCTATTTGATGGACGATGTTGCATCGTGGTTATTTGTCTGGCTTCAAATGGAGGATCGGCAGTCCTACACAACACCATTTGAGCATGACATGTTCCATGATACGGACTCCATTGACATTTTGGAGTATATGGTCAAATACAACTGCTGGACTGAGTTATGAAGATGGAAGCAAAAGCATATAGTGGATACTGACTTGTTTTGTATATAAATATTGACTTTAATAGAATTACTTCTTTTTTGCTCCTATTTTGCCTGTTTGGAAATTGCAGACTGATTGGATTCCTTTTCTTGTTGCAAAATAGACTTGTTTGAAGTGCTCTTATTTCAACTCTTGCTTCGTGTCTTCAAAACTTTTATTATATTCAAGCTATTCCAATATAATGCTTGTTGTTTAGTAAGGCAATGTTGCTATTATAGCGTAATGTAAATATAATTAATACAATGTCCGTGGAATGCACATAGCATGACAAGCTATCATCTTCTAATGCTATGTAGTAGCACTAGTAGTAGCACCAACCACTAGCAACATCCCTAACCACTAGTAGTGCTCAGCACTGAGCAGCAGCACCACTGACAACTAGGAGTAGCACTAACAATAGCACTAGAAGCAGCACCAACCACTAGCGGTTGCACTAACAACAACAATAGAAGCAACACCAATTTCTAGCAGTTGCACTAGCAGAAGCACTATAGCAACTACACCAAATACTAGCAGCACTACAATAGCACTAGCAGTACCAACCACTAGCAATTGCATTAGCAGCGGCACTCAGAGCAGCTGCACCAACCACTACCAGTAGCATTAACCACTAGCAGCAACATCACTAACCACTAGCAGTAGCCAATCACTATATATATGTCCTGAAAAGATGGTATCCATATACAGTATGAGAAAAGAACCATTATAAGAGGGATGAGCATAGTCAGATTTGAAATAAACATATGAGCATAATGAACCATAAGAAAAGGATGCAGGCTGAAACAACTTTGCAATATATAGAATACCACTTTGCATCTAGGGGTTATGCCACATATGTCCAATGGCAAGTCGATATGGATGTAATACCACTTTGCATTGAGGAGTTCGTTTCATGTCAATATGGCCCTTGATGGGTCCCCTTTAGGGGCAAGGGCCATATGGACTTGCCACATATGTCCAATGGCAAGTCGATATGGACCTTGCTCCTAAATGGGACCCCTCAAGGGCCATATCGATTACGTATGTTAGCATACTTGTTAACACACTTGTGTCAGGATACTGATGTTAGCATATATACATTAGCATACTTATGTCAAAATACTGATGTTAGCATACTTGTTAGTATACTTGTTAGCATACTTGCTTGCATATGTGTTAGCATACTTGTTATCATATATACGCTAGCATACTTATGTCAAGATACCAATGTTAGCATACTTGTTAGCATATATATGTTAGCATACTTGTTAATTTACTTGTTAGCATATTTTGTTAGCATACTTGTTAGCATATGTGTTAGCATACTTGTTAGCATACTGGTTCAAGCTACTTGTTAGAATACATGTCAGCATACTTACATTATGCCTACTTGTTAGCATACTTATGTTAGTGTACTCATGTTAGCATACGTGTTAACATTGATTACCTTTTGAATGCTGTGACATGAAGTTGGGGTAATAAACTTCACGCACCTCTTCACTTCCTACTACTTTTGAACTGAGTGACAAAGATATTTATCATTGAGAAAGGGACATTAAAAAGAAGCTTTTATGCCAAGATACCGCACCAAACTTTCCTCCCTTAGATGAGAATGAAGATGGTAACATCCCAAGTGATGTTGTACTCAAGCATAGGGAGAAGGAAAGGATCAACAGAGGCCATAATCTTAGCAAGCCGGTCTACGCCTAAGAGAAGAGCAATATGCTGTTGAAAGAATTGTAGAAACACATGGGATAGAATAGATGCATCTTGGAAGAGGAGTGAGAGCACAAGATGTAACAAAAAATGTTGTTCTCTATTGATTGTGAGAGAGGTGACTCTCTCTTATAGAAATGGAGAGAAGGTGGCCTAGATCAAAGGCACCTTCCCTACATCACTGGCAATCAGCCCCTACATCAGTGGGACTGGCCTAAATCAAAGGAACCTCCCATGTGGGGGCCTTTGGCTTACATCATCACTTAGGTCACACATTAGACACATCATAGCACTAGATGTGCCTCTACAACACACACATACACACATGTGACTCCCCTAGATGCACACATGCACCATAGAGCAATCCCTTGACCATAGTTATCCCAACATACCCCCCCTCAAGGGTTTGCCTCTTGCAATGTCAAGGATATATCTAGTCTCATAGTTTCTCATGCCATCTCATGGTGGTCACACAGGGCCATCTCATGGTGGTCAAGGATAAATCTATGTCTAGGATCTCATGCTAGCAAAGGTGCCCAACGGTCAAGGTTTACAAAACTGGGATAGACCAAACACATATCACATGGCCTACATCATATGTTGACCAGAGGTGATTTACAAAAGACAAAACATATGACATTCTTTTTGGAGTACTATTCCAGGCAGAGAACCTCAAAATTTGACCAAGTGATGATAAACAAAAATTCAAAGACAAGTTGCTCAAAAGGTAAAGTCCTTGTCTTCTACTACAAAGTTGGATGCTTCTTTTGTTGATGGAGTTCTTTCTTCAACTCGATTTGTCTTGGCATTCTTTGTAAATGCTTGATCATCTTCAAGCTTTCCAGTGTCCAAAAGTGATGCCTCTTGTTGAAAAGACTCACAAGAAATATGAGTATCATTCTTGATCTTGAAAACTTTGAGGAAGCCTTCTATGTTGATCTTGACATTAAGATACATTTTGTCATTTGCCAAAGGGGTTGGCATGAAATTTAAATGTGGAGAGAGTGAATCTCCCTTTTTCTTTGATAGCATCAAGAATACCTCATCATCAAGAATGTTCTACTTGAGAAGTACAAAGTATTTCCAAAAGGAAGCATACTTTGAAACATAGTCATCAATATTGGCATCCATTTGTTCACCATTATGAGTGATCATAGACTTCATGATTGTAGAGGAGAATTCGATAAAGTTTGTCTCACCATATGCATACCATACTTGCTCATCTACATGTTGGCATGTCTCCACCATGTTATGCCTCAATGCTTTTAGAAATGAAGTCTCCTATCAATGCATCAACCTCAACACACATTTGTACTTATTTCCAAGCATGAATCCTCTCAAAAAACTGTTTTCTTCTTCTTGAAGTAGTTAGAGTTTCATTCAATAACAACAAGAATTGGTCATATTCCCTTCAACTATCAATTCAAACTAATCAAATACTTGCAGATGAATAAAAATCTTGAACTTCCTCCACTTGCTCAAAGTCAATACAATGGATTCTTCAAACAAAACTACCAGATTTCTTCAAAGAGTAAACATGAAAGTTGGAGGCCACAATTCACACAGCTTGTAGCTCTATTCAAGGGGATTTTTATGCAAAAATAAAGACCTTATACCAGAGAAGGTCCTCAACCAAAGAAGAGTATAATGTTGCACCAAGTCGCCATAGAGAAGCTCTTCAACTTTGACTGTGTTTTTGACAATTCTAGCTGATTCTGTGGACCATTTGTCATCAAATTTCATCAGAGGATTTGTCATAATGTCGCTCACCCATGGCTAGAAGGAATTAACAAATAGTTGCGACATTGGGCGAAATTCAATTATCAGCCCAATAGTAGGCACACACAATTTGAGTCGGCATGAGCGACAGAGATCACAACTTGAAGAATGCTCCTAGACAGAGGTGCGCCCTAGGCTGTAGAAGCCTCACTTCAAAGGATTTTGCAAATGGTAGGCTGAGTACAGAGAACAAGCTCTCACAAATTTGGGGAAGAAGAGGGGAAGAAATGGAGATGATGAAGAAACTTGAAAAGACTAGTAGTTCATGCTAGAGAGAGCATCTAATGCTAGGCTAGGCTAGATCTAGAACCTAATGCTATGATACCAAATGTAGAAACATGTGGGATAGAATAGATGTATCTTGGAAGAGGAGTGAGAGCACAAGATGTAGCCAAAAATGTTGTTCTCTATTGATTGTGAGAGAGGTGACTCTCTCTTGTAGAAATGGAGAGAAGGTGGCCTAGATGAAAGGCACCTTCCCTACATCAGTGGCAGTCAGCCCCTACATCAGTGGGATTGGCCTAAATCAAAGGAACCTCCCATGTGGGGCCTTTGGGTTACATCATCACTTAGGTCACACACTAGACACATCATAGCACTAGATGTGCCTCTACAACACACACATGTGACTCCCCTAGATGCACACATGCACCATAGAGCAAGACCTTGACCATAGTTATCCCAACAAGAAGATCTTGCAGCTCAACATGACATGAACTGATATATATCGAGGAGTTTGAAGGGGCTGATTGGGTTGGATGGGTAGGTTCCGGGGAAACATTGCACCTCCTTCATAAGATACCTTTACAATTAGCTCAAAACACTCTCCAAAATATCATAAGACATAGAGACCCATAACTTTCAGTAGAAATATGATATCAAATATTTAAACATATATCAAGATGCACCTTGGGCTTGCTCTGATATAAGTCTCATAAGAAACAAAGAAGCGATCGGAAAGATGTGGGCAGTTTACTGGACGGGGGTTAAAATTATTTAAAAAAGAAACAGTCACACACAGAGAGTCATAGATTTTTGGTTTTATATTTAATACAATAATTGAAGACAAATTATGATGCTCCTTGAAGAGAGCTTCGCGCTGATATGAGTTTCGTCCAAATCGGGCCACCAAGCGAAAAGTTATGAGCAAAATACTAATAGGGGGTCAAACTATCATGAAAAATGCCTACTCCTTCTACTGGTGCCGACTTGGGAGAATACTACCTCCATGCTTAGACTTCATCAACGATCCAAGTCCCATAGAGGTTGCTTAGGAGGGAAGGAAGAGCCCCCTTTGTGGCTTGGGAAATAGATAAACTATGTATGTGCAATGAGCGATCGAATAGACAACACTTCTGACCACTTTGGAAGAGAAAGCAATGGAAAAAGGGAAGAGTCACTCAAGAGGGAGAACCTAAAGTGGCCTTCATTACCAGTAGAGTGAGACTCCACTCCAATGCAACTCAAAATCTCCTCAAAATACTACAAACTTCAGGGAGAAGAAGAGGTTTCATACGTATAAGAGGGAGCGGAAGCTCCAAGACTACTCATAGAGAGAGAATGAACTAGAGAGAGATGGACTCAAGAGTCTACATAAGAGAATATCTACAAGAGGGAGAGAAGGCTCATGGAAGAGGCTTGAGGAGACTACAGCTACAGAAACATGAGGCCTAATGGTGGAAGAGATGATGAACAAGGGAGAGGAGGGCTCCTTTTATAGAGATTTTGTCACCCTCCTTCACCCATTTACAATTGCTGCCTATAGATTGTTTTCCCCATCAATCACATAAGCCCGTATGTCACCATCCATGTCCTTTTTGGCTACTCTTGCCATGTGTCCCATCAAAAGATGCTCAAGACTCTTAAAATATTGAGAAAGTCAAGAGTCTCTCCACATGGAGCCCATAGGGACCCTCTCTTTTCCATATGTCCACATCCTCTTTATTCCACATAGGAATTCTAGAAGGATTCCTCTTGACTCCACACTCCTCCACATGCCTTCCACATGCTTGGCATGTGGCCTCTCTTATATTATCGGAACACATGGACATGAGCCCACCTCTTTATATGACTCACTCTTCCTATTTTCTAAAAACCCCATAATATCCCATACACAAATAACTCTCACCCCATACCAAGGTATTTATCATTCGTACACATGGTATTTACAATGATCCATTCCACTCATCCTCTCAATCCCATACAATATCTTAGAAAATAGAAATAAGTGAGAGCCGCTAGGCTATCACTTGATACTCAAACTCTTATCAAACATAGAGAAAAACAATACCAATGCCAAATAAAAAATATCAATTTTTGGCGTCACATCTTTCTCCCCCCAGCAGATCCTCTCTAGTAACAAAGAGGGTGTGCTAGCCCTCAAGGTGGTCGAGCATAGAAAAAATTTAAGGTGATACTCATTGGTGTGTCCGGGTATCACCGTGCCTTGGCCTCTGCCCACCGAGTCACATAATCTGTGGCCACCAATAAATAATGCTTGCCTTGAGATGAGCGAGGGAGTGGTCCCACAAAGTCTAACCCCCACCTCTCAAATGGTCCATATGTTGGAATAGGCTTCAAGGGCCTAGGAATCAACTATCGCCTTCCAAACTTTTGGCATACTTTACAACTTTGGCACCATTCATATACATGCTTATGGAGGCATGGCCAAAAGTAACCTGCATTTAGAATTCTCCTAGCTGTGTTTGCTGAAGCAAAATGACCAGAGCATTCATGACACATTTCTAGGATTGTCCTAGTCTCCATGGGATGGACCACCCGACGGAGCACCTTATCTTTTTCCAATTTATAAAGAATGTCATCAACAATAGTATAGGGACAAGCCTTCCTTACCAATCTCTTCTTCTGTTGTGGAGTTAACCCTCGAGGAAACATGCCTTCTTCCACATATTGCTGAACATCTTGCAGTTCTGGCCATCCAGTGTCTACCAAAGAAACCACCCCCCGGTCTTGTACTACAATGGCTTGAGTAGCTAACTCATCTGCCCTTTGATTTTCTTTTCTGTTTATATGAAAAAACTTGCAAAAATCAAACTGACTACATAGTGCCATAGCCTTTTGAATAAGCTCCTTCAAATGAGGACTTCTTGTCTTGTAATGCCCTTGCATTTGCTTGATAATAAGCTGAGAATCTCCTCTTACTTGACTTTGAAGATAACACTCTAAACCAAGAATCAAAGCATTGTACTCAGTTGCATTGTTAGTTGTGATACCTGGAAGCTCTTGTCTTCTAGCCCATACTTCTTGACCTTCAAAATTCATCAAAACCATCCCCCCGGCTCCTTGTTGGTGTGAAGGACTAAAAGCCCCATCAAAATACAAGACAAAAGCTATGGGTGGTGTCTCCCTTTCATCATTAATGTCCTCCTTATATTTCTTTTCTTCTCTTAGATCCTGCCATCCTCTGAGCAAATCTGCCATAGTGGACCTAGTGGTATTTTCAGTGACAAAAGAGAAAGAGAACTCTTGAAGCTCTGACAACCATTTTGCAAATCTCCCCCCAGGATTAGGCTTGTGAACTAGATATGCTAATACAAACTGAGAGGTAAGGAAGAAAAATGGTCGAGGTAATAAATAGGGGCGAAATTTTTTTACTGAAGAGAGCTTGCTAGTCCATTTCTTCATACCTTGTTTCCACCTCTGTAAGCTATTGGCGGTTGGCATAATGGATGGGTTGCATTCTATCTACCTCTTCTTTTTGTAGCAGCACCAACTGAATGCAAAGATACACTTGGATTTACATAAAAGTCTTCAGACCAATCAAGGGGCTTCAATATTGGTCCCTTACTCATGGCCTCCTTAAGTTGCTAAAAAGACTCCTGTTGCTCCACACCCCATTGGAAAGGAACTCCTTTTCTTGTCTCAACACGTTCATGGGATGCACTATCTCTATGAAATCATCACAAAAGCTTGCTCTTTCCTAGAATTTTGCGAAGCCATGATTGCTTGAACCTTGTCAGGATCCATTTGTAGGCCTTCTTCAGACACAATATGCCCCAACAAGACTATTTTTATTTGAGCCAAATGACACCTAGGATTTAGACACCCTTTTGCTTCATCAATCCTAGTAGCTAAAGCCATCTTTAACTTCTCCATGTGATCTATGCGCCGAGAATAAATGCAAAAATCATCCAAAAAGATCCTTATAAACTTTCACAAGTAAGGCTCGAGCACTTGACTCATGAATCTTTGAAATGTAGCTAGTGCATTGGTCAACCCAAAAGGCATCACTCTATAAGCAAAAACTCCCCAAGGTGTGACAAATGATGTTTTCTTTTGATCTTCCTCCCGAATACGAATTTGAAAGTATCCAGAATACCCATAACATATAGAATACATCTCATGCCCTGCTACTTAGTCTAGTATTTCATCTTGGAATGGCAAAGGAAAATGATCCCTCTTAGTGCATGCATTCAAAGGACTAAAGTCCACACAAACCTGCCACTTATTTTCTTTCTTTGGTGTGACAACTATAGGAGATATCCATTCTAAATCATCAACAGGAAAGATGAATGCCACCTCAAGTAGTGTTACCTCTTTCTTTAGTGCCTCATCTTGGATCACCCCCAATCACCTTAAGCGTTGCACAACTGGCTTGCTTTCTAGCTTCAACTCAATCTTGTGCTCCACAAGAGAGACTAGTCGAACTTGTGAATAATTTGTTGCAAAGAGATATGGGAAATTATCTAACATATCCAAGTATTGGAGCTTCTCGCTACCTGATAGAGAATCACCAAGAAGCTCTTCATTGCATTGGCGTCGTTTAGTGTGCTCCACATCCTCCACATGAAGTGTCTCTATAGGATCTTCTTGTACCACCACCTTATTCCCTCCTAACTCATCCCGATTAGCACTAAGACAAAGACTAAAGGACACTCTTTCCACCTCACCCTCTAAGTTGGTCTCCTCGGAGCTACACCCTGTCTCTTCTTCTTCATCGATTAAGTCAAAGCTCGAACTCTCTGATGTTGAAGACTCCTCCTTGATAACTTCCTTTTTGCGGCTTCTGCGTAGCCAAGGCCTTCCCAAAATCAATGGATAGGCATGTGCATTTGGCTTGGTAGGAATCACCTGAAAAGTAGTTGGCACAAAAAATCCACATACATCCACTTCTAGATTCTTCACAACTCCCAAGGTCTTTACCCTAGTGTTGTCAGCCAATTTGACGCAATAAGGAGAGGTAGTACTAGAGTATTTTAAATCAGCATCTATCATGGTCTTCTCACTCATGACATTAATCGATGCACCTCCATCAATGTACACATTAGAAATCGCTTGACTAATAATGATCACATCAACCATAGGTACATCATCACCAACATCTATATCTACCTTTTGAACAACAAGAATGACACTTTTCTTCTTTTTCTTCTTTGACACTCTTATGCTTGCTAGCTTTCCCCATTCCTTTCGTAGTTTTGGAGACAAAGCAAGTAATTGACCAAAGGTGATATGAGCTTCCTTTTCTTTAAGGTTGGACAACAAGTCATAGCTTCTAATGCCTTGTTCTAAAGGAAAGTATGACTGGCTAATTCTCCTTCTAGGTGCCTTCTTTTTCTTACTATGGCGTTCCTCTTCTTGATGTTCCTCATCTACTTCTTCCTTGCTTTCTTCTTCTTCTTTTGCTTTACCATGCCTCTGTTTAGCCATCATTCCTCTCTTTCCTCATCCCCTAAAGAAGCTTCTAACAAGGATACTTGTTTTTCTTCTTTCTTTCTCAATCCGGGGTGATACTGACCTTTTTCATTACATTCATAGCAAGTGACCCCACTCTTATCTCGAGGCCTATCCTCACTCTTTGGTGCTCTAGGTTGTCTTGCATTAATGAAATGCAATTTCAAATCATCAAACTCTGCCATCAATTGGGAGATATTATGATCTAACTCAGAGGACTTTGGTACCTGAGGAGTGCCCATTACCTCCACCTTAGAAGTTAAAGTTGTTGAAGACACAAAAGAGGATTCGATCTTTAGAGAAGCTTCTTTCTTGGTTGTAATGTGAAGTGCCTCCACGTACGTTGTTTGATCTTTACTCATTACTTTTTAGCAAAGACGAGGCTCCAAAGCCATAACAAATTTGCTCATCTTTAAGTACTCCATCCCTATGAGACTTTGAGGGGCCGATGATGTAGATGCCACAGCTTGCAAAGCTGCCCTTTCATACTTTGTCCATAAAGTTTCATATCGGATTGCCAACATAGAGACCATCTCACCCTCTCCTTGATAGAACCGGTCCAACTGAGACGTCAAAGCATTTGGTGACTCCACTGCCCCAAATCTTTGCTTCATTACCACCTCTACTTGGTCCCAATCCTCCTTGATAGAGTCCGGCAAGGCCTCATGCCAACTCAAGGCTACACCTTCAAGAAAATCAGGCAAAATCTTCGCTCGATCCTTCATGGACCATCCAGAAAGTTGGCATCCTCGAACAAAATCCCGAAGATAAGACTCCGGGTCTTTCCCTTGGGTCCCACAAAACACTGGAAACTTCACCATGATGAAACACAAAAAGGAAACAACAAGATCTAAAAAATATCCCAAAAAAGATCCAAACAAGATCCCATAGAGCCTTATTATACCAAGACTAACTTATTATGCATAACCACTTGTTGAAAACCCTCCACAATGTGATCCTCGACAAAATCTTCAAAAATAAGTGACCACCCAGCACCATGAAAACATTATGTATACATGCATTCAAGAATCACCCTTGTCACAATTGGAAGTGCACATAACAGCTTCAAGATATTGTACTCTTCATCATTTGCATAGCAAAAGAAGTTGAAAACATTGAGAATCACCACTCCACTATTATAGTCAAAAACTACCTAAAGACTGAACTCTTCTTCACACCAAGCTACTAGTGCATGAAACAATCCCCAATCTATCATTGTGCATGCTGCCGGCATTGTTGATTCACCAACATATTCAAGAGTGAAAACATAAAGGATATGATCATGATGACCGTGCAAATAGCTTGAGCATCACCTTCACAATATTCTAGTTCTCTGAAACGGGCTGCAATCTCGTCTAACGGAGTCCTTCCAGGCATCTTCTTTGTCACATCAAAAAACACATGCCTATACTAGGCATAACATGCAATCAAGTAAATGAGACCATTTAGTAAGGTGGGATGAATCCAATACCAAATGTACCTGGCATCTCCACCAAAAGATGTGACGTGAAGTTGGGGGTACTAAACTTCATGCACCTCTTCACTTCCTATTGCTTTTGAACTGAGTGACAAAGATATTTATCATTGAGAAAGCGAGATTGAAAAGAAGCTTTTATGCCAAGATACCACACCATACTTTCCTCCCTTAGATGAGAATGAAGATGGTAACATCCCAAGTGATGTTGTACTCAAGCATAGGGAGAAGGAAAGGATCAACAAAGGCCATAATCTCAGCAAGCTGGTCTGTGCCAAAGAGAAGAGCGATACATTGTTGAAAGAAGATCTTGTAGCTTAACATGACATGAACTGATATATATCGAGGAGTTTGAAGGGGCTAATTAGGTCGGATGGGTAGGTTCCAAGGAAACATTGCACCTCCTTTATAGATACCTTTACAATTAGCTCAAAACACTCTCCAAAATATCATAAGACACAAAGAGACATAATATCAAATATTCAAACACATATCAAGATGCTCCTTGAAATGTGCTTCGCTCTAATATAAGTTTCATAAGAAACAAAGAAGCGGTCGGAAAGATATGGGCAGTTTACTCGATGGGGGTAAAAACTAGTTGAAAAAGAAACACACACACAGACTCATAGATTTTTGGTTTGACATCTAATACAATAAATGAAGACATAGGATGATGCTCCTTGAAGACAGATTCACGCTGATATAAGTTTCGTCCAAGTCAACTACCGAGCAAAAAGTTATGAGCAAAATACTAACAAGGGGTCAAACTCATGGAAAACACCTACTCCTTCTACTAGTGTCGACTTGGGAGAATAGTACCTCCATGCTTAGAGTTCATCAATGATCCAAGTCCCATAGAGGTTGCCTAGGAGGGAAGGAAGAGCCCCCTTTGTGGCTTGGGAAATAGATAAACCATGTATGCGCAATGAGCGACCGAATAGACAATACTTCTGAGCACTTTGGAAGAGAAAGCAATGGAAAAAGGGAAGAGACACTCAAGAGAGAGAACCTGAAGTGGCCTTCATTACCAATAGAGTGAGACTCCACTCCAATGCAACTCAAAATACTATAAACCTCAGGGAGAAGAAGAGGTTTCATACATACAAGAGGGAGCGGAAGCTCCAAGACTACTCATAGAGAGAGAATGAACTAGAGAGAGATGGACTCAAGAGTCTACATAAGAGAATATCTACAAGAGGGAGAGAAGGCTCATGGAAGAGGCTTAAGGAGGCTAGAGCTACAGCAACATGAGGTTTAATGGTGGAAGAGATGATGAACAAGGGAGAGGAGGGCTCCTTTTATAGAGATTTTGTCACCCTCCTTCACCCATTTACAATTGTTGCCTATAGATTCTTTTCCTCATCAATCACATAAGCCCGTATGTCACCATCCATGTCCTTTTTGGCTACTCTTGCCATGTGTCCCATCAAAAGATGATCAAGACTCTTAAAATATTGAGAAAGTCAAGAGTCTCTCCACATGGAGCCCATAGGGACTCTTTCTTTTCCATATGTCCACATCCTCTTTATTCCACATAGGAATTCTAGAAGGATTCCTCTTGACTCCACACTCCTCCACATGCCTTCCACACGCTTGGCATGTGGCCTCTCTTATATTATTGGAATACATGGACATGATCCCACCTCTTTATATGACTCACTCTCCCTATTTTCTAAAAACCCCATAATATCCCATACACAAATAACTCTCACCCCATACCAAGGTATTTATCATTCATACACATGGTATTTACAATGATCCATTCCACTCATCCTCTCAATCCCATACAATATCTTAGAAAATAGAAATAAGTGAGAGCCGCTAGGCTATCACTTGATGCTCAAACTCTTATCAAACATAGAGAAAAACAATACCAATGCCAAATAAAAAATATCAATTTTTGGCATCACAATGCTTCCAAACACTTCGTATTGCAAAAATTCCAAACACTTCATATTGTAACTATTCCTTAAAGAATAGATTGTTACATGTCAACATCAAAGGGCATGCTGTTAGATATGGCCTCATAGGTATCTAGAGTGATTGAGAAAATGTTTCTTCATTTTGGAAGACTCTCCATAGGTATTCAAGATGCAATGCACAAGGTATGAAAGTATGTGGATTGTCGGTTGAGTTGTGAGGAGTTTAAAGGAATAGTGATCTATTTGTTTATAGAAGATAGCTTTAATGACATAATAATCCCTCGTTATGACATTTTTCCAATCATCAAGATAGTCCTAATCAGATTGCTAATTTTCTGCAGTGCATGTAAGTAGGTAAAAATCTGCACCCTCAACATTATTGGTCTTAGCATTAACTACAAAAGTGTCACGAACAAGAAAGCATTACTTAACACATCATGATGGCCTTCAAAAGTTGTAGATGTGTATGCATCTTCCTCATCTATAGTAGGCTATATATTTAGCAAAGGTACCAATGTGTGAAAACCACAAGGTTGCACATGTGCTTTGTTGGTACATCTGTTCCAAAGCCCATGCATGCATGCATCACAAAAGCATGACAAATTTTTGGTAGCAAGGCCTGATGGATGTTGTCAGTTGTGACCACGATAAACATGTAAAGAACGTGAATTGGGAACAGCTTCACAGTTCCACTTATTTTCCATGTTTACATCTCCTACCTTTATCTCCCAAAATACATGAGCACAATCCATTTATTTGGATGCGTAAGAGGCTACAGCCATGCTACAGCTCCCTCAGTTAAGTTGGCTTGTAGGAAAGCAACAACATTGCTTGCACACTTTAAAATAGCACCGTCTTTCTTTCGTTGTTCATGCGTTAAAGTTCTTTTAATAACAACCCCTACTCCATCGTGCTCTCCTTTGCCATGCCCACTTGCAAAGAAGTTCCAAGTCATTTCTATGTCTGTCATTCTGCCATACCTAGCAACAAAATAGAAGGGTGTGCAATCCTTGAACTAGGAGGTCGCCCCATTAGACCAAACCCAATGCTGTTTTTCAACCACATCTCATGTAAACATGAAACAATGTTGTACAAATAATATGTCATGCTGCCTATCATCTGAAATGAAGAAGTGAACTATTTTAATAAATTTTCCTACCTTACGGTAGTAAGTTATATAAAAAAAATTGAGACTTCTACTGAATGCTAGTGCATTGATTGAATCTCATTCTGTTCTTTGAAAGCATAATTTTCTGTGAAGTCTATAACTAAGACAACCACATCATCAAGGAATTTGAGAATAAATTTCTTGAATTGAAGTGCCTGCCATCGGGCTATGTAGTTGTGTTTGATAAAGTGCTTCATTTTACTTTTCAAGAATTGCAAAAACCGTCCAACATTGCATGTCTTTGTTGACAAGATCTTTCCTCTTCTTCTTATTTCCATGCTTGTCTGGAGTATCCCCATATTCAAATACTTTCACAGTGATGGTTTTCCCTTCCTCATTGTCTCTAAGGGGAAGCAAGCCAACTTCTTCATGCCACAATCCTTGCATTCACCCATTAAACACTTCCTATGATGGAAGGTTGCATCATTCTGTGTTGGACAAATCAATGACTCCCACACAAATGAGTGACACCTTTGTAAATGTGCAGAGTAGATGGACATATGTGGCTTCTGTTATCACTAGTACAGACAATGCATTTGCATTGACATTTCAAATGAATGCCAAAATCTTTATTTTTCATCGCATTCAGTGCATCTTTCAGAAAGGACATCTGCACTTGGTATTCACAGCAACAGGTGTAGCAATCCTTTAACTTGTGCACAAATAGAGGCTTCAAATATTCAAATGACCGCAATTGAATCCTATACTCTGGATTTTTAAATTTAAATCAGTGAAAGAGCTCAACTTTCCATCAAAAGAAAGTTGCATGTTAGCAATCATAGGTGTTGATGACCAATCGTAAGTGCTGACAGGTAGCACAGGTGCTAACAGGTAGTGCAGGTGCTAACAAGTAGTGCAAGTGCTAATTAAAATATCTAGTAGGTGCAATGATAAGCATAATAGGAATTCCAAATGCTAGCAGGCATAGCAAGTGCTAATTAGGATAGTTAGTAGGTGGAAAACAGGCATTTCATGTGCTGACTATAGCATCTGGAAGTGGTAGATAAAAGTGCTAATATTCATTGCAAGTGTATGTGCTAAAACCCAAACGAGAAGCATCTATTGTTGCCAGCACATGCAATTGTTATTAGCACATGCATGTTATTGCATGTGCTAACAAGTACATGCAATTACAAGCATTGCATGTGCTGACTAGCATCTAGAAGTGGTAGATGAAAGTGCTAATAAGCATTGCACTTGAGCTAACAAGGATGGAAGGTGCTAACAAGCATTATAGGTGCTAGCAACCACAAGTTGAGCTAGTAGGAAGTATAGGTGCTAACTAGCATATGGAAGTGGTAGATGAGAGTGCCAATAAGCATTGCAAGTGCTATCAAGGATTGCAGGGCCTAACAAGCATGGTGCTAGCAACTACAAGTGGCGCTAGCAAGAGTGGCATATGCTAACATGCACACACATATCTTGCCAAAACATGCTAACAAAAAGCACATGAAATTCTTGTTAGCACATGCCTATTATTGCATGTGCTAACAAGCACCTTCAATTATAAGCATTGCATGTGCTAACTAGCATCTGCCAGTGGTATATGAAAGTGCTAATATTCATTGCGAGTGTATGTGCTAAAACCCAAACTAGAAGCATTTGTTGCCAGCACATGCTATCAAGCACATGCATGTTATTGCATGTGCTAACAAGTACATGCAATTACAAGCATTGCATGTGCTAACTCTAGAATCTGGTAATGGTAGATGAAAGTTCTAATAAGCATTGCACTTGTGCTAACTAGGATGAAAGGTACTAATAAGCATTGCAGGTGCTAGCAACCACAAGTGGTGCTGGCAAGAATTATAGGTGCTAACTAGCTTATGGCAGTGGTAGATGAGACTACTAATAAGGATTGCAACTACTAACAAGGATTGGAGGTGCTAACAATCATGGTGCTAGCAAGCAGTGCAGGCACTGGCAATAATGGCATGTGCTAACATGCACAAACATTTCTTGCCAAAACATGCTAACAAGGACATGCAATTCTTATGAGCTCATGCCTATTATTGCATGTGCTAAAAGCACCTGCAATTACAAGCATTGCATGTGCTAACTAGCATTAGTGGTAGATGAAATTGCTAAGAAGCATTACAAGTGTTAATAAAGAAAGCTACACCTAGGAACTTGAAGTACTCTTGAGACCTTTGCCAGGGGAATGCACTGATTGGAATTCATCAACATAGTCAATGCACTTGTCATAAAAAATAACTCATCTTTGGAAGTTGTTGCTTTACAATGGCCAATGTACTACGAACATCGTCAATGAGGCATGCTTGAACGTTACCTTTTTCTCTTGATGAAAGGTCACGGGGGCATCGGACCCGAGGATGTTCCAATATTGAATTAAAACGTTCATCCTGAGTTCTCCACCCATGCCAGTCGTCATGCTATCAAAAATTTTCATAGTTTTGTTAACAATCCTTTGCTTCTGCAAGTCATCAATTCCATGTATAGTAACCTACTATTGGTTCAATGGATCTTTCCATGTTGCCTTGCATTGGCTCACCTTGTTGGTAGCTCAAATGTAAACCCAAAACTTGCAATTCAGTGCAGGCTAGAGCTAAGCAATGCTCTCTGAGAGTGCTCTCAATGAAAGCAAGAACGGAAGAGGGAGAGAGAGGGAGACAGAGACAGAGAGCCACTCAAGTTTTTGGTGGGTGCAGAACCACCCTAATCTTCTTTTTCATTCATTTATATATGTGTTTGAGTATTGTACATAACCGGGGTAAAGGCACAGTGACCTTTAACCCCCACAACCTCCCACTTAAAGGACAATGTGCCTTTAAGGGAGAACAACCAGTGAGCATACTATCCAATGCCCATCAATACACGACAATACTCAAACCGCTGACTAGGTAGACTCTTCGTCAGCATATCTGCAGGGTTATCATTTGTATGAACCTTGACAAGCTCTATGCACTTGTCCTCAAGTACCTCCCTGATGAAATGGTACCTGACCTCAATGTCTTTGGTCTTTGCATGAAAGACCGGATTCCGTGCTAGCTGAATAGCACTCATGGAATCACTATGCAATGTCGGTACACCTGTATGAATCCCCAAATCTCCCACTAGCCGATCAAGCCATATAGCCTCCTTGCAACCCTCTGTGGTTGCAACATACTCAGCCTTTGTGGTAGACAAAGCAATGCACTTCTGTGCATGAGACATCCACGACACTGCACCACCTGCAAAGGTGAACACATAACTAGAAGTGGATCTCCTACTATCCACATGCCCTGCATAGTCTGAATCTGTGTACCCAAGTACACGCATGTCTCCTTTACCAAAGCAAATGCACATCTCCTTGGTACCCTTCATGTACCTCATGATGCACTTAACTGCCTCCCAATGCCTCTTTCCTGGATTAGCCATATACCGGCTAACAACTCCCACTGCAAATGCAATGTCTGGTCTAGTAGCTATCATAGCATACATAAGACTCCCAACCGCTGATGCATAAGGAACCTTGGCCATCATGGCCCTTTCTCATCTGATTTGGGACTATCTGTATGACTCAGTTTCACATATGGAGGCAATGGAGTACTCACTGCCTTCCCCCCCTCCATATTTAAACGCTGCAATACTTTTGTAACATACTCTTTTTGTGAAAGCCAAAGGAGTTTCCTACTCCGATCACGCATGATGCGCATACCATGAATATGACCTGCAAGTCCCAAATCCTTCCTATCAAAGGCCTCATGCAACTTGGTCTTTAATGCATCTAGCTCATAAGTATTCTTGCTAGCCAATAGCATATCATCCACATATAGTGCCAAGCTTATCAGGCTATTATCCTTAGCCCTTTTAGTGTAGAGGCAATGATCAATTTCACTCCTTCTAAAACCCTAGGACCGAATGAAAGCATCAAACTTCTGATACCATTCTCTAGGCGCTTGCTTAAGACCATAGAGACTCTTCTTCAACTTGCAAACTAAATGCTCTTTGCCCTTTTCTTCAAAGCCTTCCGGCTGCACCATGTAAATTTCCTCATGCAAATCCCCATGCAAGAAAGCTGTCTTGACATCCATCTGCATAAGCTCCATATCCTCTGATGCCACTAGTCCAAGCATGCATCTAAGTGTGGTCATCTTCACAACCGGAGAGAATATCTCATCAAAGTCCACACCCTTCTCTTGCTTGAACCCTTTAGCAACCAAACGGGCCTTGTACCTAGGCACATCATCACCTGTGACCTTCATTTTGTAGACCCATTTACATGGCAATGCTTTCTTTCCATGTGGCAAAGAAACCAAGTCCCAAGTCTTATTCTTCATAAGTGAACTCATCTCTGATTGCATAGCATACTCCCACTTGCGTTGATCCTCGCGCATCATAGCCTCTTTGTAGCAAGAAGGCTCCCCGCAGTCAGTAAGCATCACATAGTCTACCCCTGGAATAAACTTATCAGGCGGTCTAGACACTCTAGAAGATCTTCTCAAGGGCATTCTAGCTTGCTGTCCCACCTGCATATCAGCCACATTTGGCTCATCATTTCCACCAATAGATGATCCATCATCTACCCTTGATTGTATACCTGTGGGAGTACTTGGTGGTACCATTTCTTGCACATTTGGTGCATGGACAGCTTGCTGTCTATCAACATATGCAGGTGGATTCACATCTTGGAAAGTGATTCTCCTCATTTCCACATCCCTCATGGGTGCCTTATGCATCTTCTTCTCATTGAAGACTACATCATGGCTGCGTATGATCTTCTTTGCTTCTGGATCCCAGAGACGATAGCCCATCTCTCCACTTTCACCATAACCTAGAAAGATGCATTTCCTAGACTTAGGATCTAGCTTCTTTCGAAGCTCTTTTGGCACATGTGCATATGCCTCACACCCAAATATATGCAAATGAGAGTAAGAGGGCTTCTTGCCACTCCATGCCTCTTCAGGAATACCACCATCCAAACTCTTACTAGGTGATCTATTGATCTGCAGTCTTCATTGCCTCAGCCCAAAAACCACCGGAAAGACTTGCATTGGAAAGCATGCATTGCAACCTTTCTTGAATGGTACGGTTCATCTTTTCTGCAACTGGATTTTGCTCTGGAGTATGAGGGGATGTGAGCTCCCTCTTAATCCCACGTGTATCACAAAAATGCTGAAATTCACGAGAGAGATACTCTCCACCATTGTCAGTCTGTAGGCATTTAAGCGTTCTACCTGACTAATTCTCAACCAAGGCTAGCCATTTCTGAAATACCTGGAACACATCACTCTTCCGAGCTATAGCATAAGCCCACACTTTCCTAGTTGCATCATCAATGAATGTCACATAGTATTCAGCCCCACCTAATGACCGTGTAGGCATGGGACCACATACGTCTGAATGCACCAAATCAAGCTTTTCAAACTCTTTCTTTCCCCTTCTTTTATGGGCTGATTTAGTCTGCTTCCCATAGAGACAATGCTCACAAAATTCAAAATCAGAGAAACTCAAATGCGGTACATAACCCAAATGGCATAAGAGTTTCATTCCATTCTGGCTCATGTGCCCCAACCTGCAATGCCACAAAGAAGTGCTTGGCTGCTCGGTTATTGCAACAACATGATCAAATACCCCTGATACATGTAAGGGATACAAAGTCCCACACTTGGCACCCCTAGCCAAAAGCATAGAGCCCTTCTGAATTTTCCAACTCTGAAAGCCAAAAGTGGTGTGAAAACTAGCATCATCTAGCTGACCCACTGAAATAAGACTCTTGGTCAGCTTAGGCACATGTCTCACATGTTTTCAAACAAATGCAGACCCATTTGCAAAAGAAAACTTTATGTCACCTGCTCCCACTATGTCACATGCATAGTCATTTCCAAGATGCACACAACCTGTCTTTCCACTGTCATAAGTGGAGAACCATTCCCTATGGGGAGTAACATGGAATGAAGCACCAAAATCCAAAATCCAATCCTGGGAATATGCATCATTTGAAGTGGTAAGCAACTCTGCAGATAAACTAGACATGAAGAGAACGTCATTGTCACTATCATGTGTGACTGCATTGATCTCCTTGATCTTCACTTTTCCTTTGTCCTCCCTTGGACTCTCTTCCTTTTGATTTGCACCCCAATTTGCATTCTTTTTCTTATCCTTTTGCTCTCTTTTTTTAGCTTGTAGCAATCCTTTTTCATATGGCCCTTCTTGCCACAATGTTCTGTGCCCTGGATTTGCTACAAGACTTCCCTCTTTCTTGGGACTTCCCCCTGAACTGTGATCTGCCCCTTTGCACATTTAAGGCTGCATCCTGCTTGTTGCCATCCATAGACTTTTGTCTAATCTCCTCGGCCAACAAGCTACCCAAACATCATCAATTTTCAGTACTCCACTAGGTGCAGAGTTACTGACAGTTGTACGGAAGGTATCCCATGAGGATGGCAATGAACATAAGAGAAATATTGCCTTAGTCTTCGCATCAAAATTCATTTTCTGAGCTTGAAGCTGGCTGAAAATAATATTAAATTCATTCAAGTGAGAAGCAATCGAGACCCCTTCCTTCATCTGCAGCTCAAACAACCTCTTCATGAGGTAAACTTTATTAGAGGCAGTTTCCTTTTCATAAGTGGCACACAGTTTCTTCCACAAATCTTCTGTAGTCAGCTCATTTACTACTGTGAAATAAACTGACACTGCAAGATGAAGTCTAATAGTAGACTTTGCTAATGCATCCAACTCATTCCAATCATCCTCAGACATATTTGCAGGCTTAGCGTCAATCCCTGCCAAGGGTTTAATCTGCTTCTTTTGAATAAGCACATCCCTTATTTGTTCTTTCCACAAAGAAAAGTTTGTCCCATCAAACTTTTTAATGCTGAAAAACTCCTTTTCAGACATGGAAGAGGATGCCATGATGCAAATGAAACAAAATCCCAAATACTAGTACTTGCAAGAGAGAATCACACCAAATACTAGGTTCACCCAAATGTGTATGCCATAATAGAGTGAAATATCACCAAAACTCAAAGCTCAAAGCATCAAAAGATGCATCTGACTCATGTGCATATACTATGCATCCATATGAGCAAATCTGGCCCAAAAGAAAATGCCAACTGCAATGGCAATCCAAAATGCCAATAAGTGCCAAATGACTCAAGCATAAACACCATCCACTGGCATATGCATCAATAATATCTCATCCAAGAGAGCATAGCACTATCAGTGCATCACCTGCAATGTGTCAAAGCTATCCCTCAGCATAAAATAGCATCCATGTGCAAAACGTCCATAAAAATAGCATCCCACAAGGCAATTTGGGCCTATCAGCGCATCTAATAAGGACCGCAATGCATCCAAATGGCCTATAAATCATCCATTGTAACCTAATGCATACCACGAATGAGCGACACTGCTCAAACTGCAACCAGAGTGATCTGTATAAGGTATGCTCAAGAAATCATAGTCCCACAGTAATGACCGCTACTGAAAATAGAACCTGAGATGCCTCAAAACATGGGCGCCATTGCATAATCGGACTCAGCAAGAAAATCTGCAAATATCTCTCTTCTGCCAGAAGTCCAAAATCCCAACCGATGAGTGAGAAATGGGAGTCAACACTTATCCGCTGCCATGTGGCATAAATCTAAGGTTTCAAAACCTTAGAATGAAAAATGCATAACAGAGAGACGAAATCGAATACACAGAGATCTACAACTTTGAAAATCCTCCACCGAATTGTGCAAAAACTGACAGGTAGGGGTTTTTGGGCGTCCGAAACGCAATGGGACAGACGGTTTTGGAAACCGTGGTCTCAATCACTGGGTCCAACACACGGACTGAAAAAACGTTTATGGAAATAGAGCTGTTTGTAAACTCCACCAGAGTGCGAATGATGAGCAACATAGAAGTTTTAGGACCTCCTGAGTCCACCGGAACTTACAGATCTGCAAATGGTTGCTCCCAACTTGAGTTCCAACACCCGGGCAAAAAACGCAGAAACTGACACAGTGAGTCAAAAATCCAATGAAATGATCCCAGATTCAAGAATGAAGGTGTTTCCAAGCTCTTGAAGTGCAGTGGACACCAAGAGCAAGCAATAGTTGCCTCTACAAGTCAATACGGAGTCTCTGTCATCGAACGAAACAGGGAAAAGCTCAAAAAACGTCTTTTTCTTTAAAAACACTTAACAGGCTCTCAAAACCACTTCGCAAAACCAAAGTGACTTTTCCAAAGGTTCCTCCAAGGTCTCTACACACTCGGATGCAAGTAAAGTCACCCACAAAGCTTCCCACAGAGCTTCTCCTTCCTCCCACAGAGCTGCTGAGCTTCAAGCATTCACGCACGCTCAGCTAGATCACCCGGGCTCTGATACTAGTTGAGAGTGCTCTCAACGGAAGCAAGAACGGAAGAGGGAGAGAGAGGGAGAGAGAGACAGAGAGCCACTCAAGTTTTTAGTGGGTGTAGAACCACCCTAATCTTCTTTTTCATTCATTTATATATGTGTTTGAGTATTGTACATAACCGGGGTAAAGGCACAGTGACCTTTAACCCCCACACTCTCAACGGTTAACATGCATATGCTATGTACGACACTACAGCAACATAGCATACAATTTCAATACAAAGAGATGGGGCACAACATGTATGCACTATACAACATTATATGTGCTATACAAGGCTATATACCCCATAAAATCTACTATGTAGAAGCGCAAAGTTTGAGTGCATACATAGATGTGGAGCTATGTATATTGTATAGCTCACTGTTTGTGCTACTCAAACCTATATACTAGACAATTTAATTATACATAGACATAGCATACCATGTATGCTCTATAGCAAACTAGTTGTGGTATTCAACCTGCAAGTCCTACATCAGACAGCTTCATCTTTCATTGTTCCCACTGTCAATTTCTTAGTTAAGCTAATAGAACAACATTTCCTAGTTGTGACTTTGAATGACGTAGAGATATTTAACTTGGAGAGGGTAGGACTTGGGCAAAAAGCTTTTGATATGATGATTTTTTTCAAGGACTTCAAAAGCAAGTCCCTAGCATCATATTTCAAGTCCTAACTAGCATTAACTAGCATATGATAGTCCGCATCTTCAGCACATGAAAAGAAACCCACTATATATCCTTCCATGAAATTATAGATAATATTCCTTGTAATCCTCTCTTCCTCTTCATCTTGTTCCACTGGTTGCTGAAGTGTACTTGGAAAGATCTATAATTTCATCAAAGGCTAGCACACAATATAGGCTTCCATGAAATTATAGATCTCTTGTACACTGCAATGTATGTTCTCAACAATACATGATAGGCCTCTTATATAGAGAGTGCCCTTTGAATAGTCAACACTTGTGGGATCCTCTCATCCACATCTCTTCCTTGTGGATATCGTCAATCCACATCTCCACATCATGTAGTAGGATCCCATCCACATCTCTTCCTTGTGGATATCGTCAATCCACATCTCCACATCATGTAGTCCACATCCTAGGGTGGCTACTTTGATTCTTTCCTTAGCACATACCTTAGCCTCTAATTATCTGCTCATGGCACCACAACTCTCAACACCTCCCCTTGGTGCCATAATCCTTTGGCTACTGCAAGGTGGTCAGATGTGAGTTACAAGATCAAATCCTCCCCTAGATGCTTACATGGCTATTCTCAAGTGGTCAGGTTTGATTTACAAACATATGGGATGAAGGTGGTAAGGATGTTCTTTCTCAATACATGTTAAATTTTGTCATAGTGCTCATGGCTTGATGATGACTCTTTCTCTTTCCATGTGCCTTAATGCTTTAGATGTGGATGCCATGTTTCGGGCTATGGTCATCTCATGCACTTGACCTTTTGGCATGCTTATGACAGCGATGTGTGCATTCATGCTTTGATTTGTCATTTGTTGTTGTTGCAAAGGTCTTACCATGAGCGCTTTTGCTTCAATGATAGTGTCTAATTACTAACAATGATTCTGAGTTAATAGGCGTGTAGAGCTCAAAAAGACAATCACTTTTCCTTTTTGGAGCATGTCCAAACTCCTCCTGGATTGCAAGTTATGCCTTGTCGAAGTTTTTGTGAAGAAGAGGTGGCTTGATGATGTGGCTTGGCTGTTCATATGCAGAATACAAATTGTGCCTGGCAGGGGCTATGTGCCTAGATGGCACTTAGCTAACCCTGAATTTGAATCTAACCATGGTTTTTTGTGGGTTTAGTTGACTAGACCTGGGTTTACTTAACCATTACCAATGTAGAGTTAAATTAAACCATAGTAAATTCTTATCTTCACCTTGCCACGTGTCTTAAGATTAGACCTTAGAGAAAATGCGCAGTTTCGTGGCAATGGAAATGAAGTTGTTGTACACGGATGGCATCGTTGTTTGTTGTTGGAAAGAAGCTCCCATGAGGCCGTTTGTAGAGCATAGACTTGCTCTTACATTGCTTGTGGAGTCTCAGATTGCAAATAGTTCCTTGCTAGAGGAGCTACTCAGAAGGTTGTTGCAGTTCAATGGAGTCCGCTGCATAGGTAGTTGGCGATGTATGAAGGGCTAGTTGTTGGCGATGCTTCTAGGTCATAGCTGCTATAAGTGGCCGCCTTTTGGCTCTTTGAAGGAGCCTTTGGAGCTTGTTGGGTGTTCTTCTATAAATAGTTGCATGGGCGTTGGAGCTGCTGATTGCACATTTGGAGGAGGCCTGTTGGCTGCTAATGGAGTCGAGTCTAGAAGCTTGTGGGCTACCAAAGAGCTGAGGTGATGGTTGCTGGCAGGAACTCGATGCTGCTTATTCGTTCGGAGTCATGGGATGTCGTTATAGTGCCACCTTTGCTTCTTTTCTTGGCATTATGCCCTTTGCCGTTGCCGCTGATGAAGTCGGGTTAATGCTAGCTGTCGAGCCAGTTCATCGATGCACCGTGTGCTACTTTTACTACTTGTAGGTTGCTCGTATGCTTGAAGATCCCTCTCCTGGCCTCACAGTCCTAATGCTTGTAGAGAGATCTACATAGCAATTTGTAGAACTGTACGCTCCATCCTACACATCTACATAGGCTTGAGTCTCGAACTTATAAAGAGTAATAAAGCTTCCTTCTAGATCTCACATGAACAGGGATTGTCCAATTTGCGCAAGTAGGACCGACTTAAGGTTTGTTGTCCCACTGTGTTGACAACAATACTTGTATGAGAGCAGCGTGGTGGTCTAAGCAATAACTGGCATTGGTAGATGGTCGACTTACTTAGTCGCTGGAGTTATTCTCATCCAATATTGAAGTAGAGGCATGGCATGCTATTGTGTTGGCTTGGAGGCTATTGCTATCAGCCCATTTGTTGATGTGACTGTTGTTGCTTGTGTCAGCTCGTGAAGGAGCCGAGGAGTCGTAGTGAGCTTGCTAGCCCTGTGAAGCAGTGAGCCTTGGAAATATGGCAAGAAAGGAGGTCATTGAGGAAAATCTTGAGGCACATTAACACGTCCGGATCCAACTGTAGCTATGTCCTGAATCTTTCATGGCAGATGTAAAGGTTGGAAAGGCCTTTTGAATAGAGTAGAGCTTGTAGTTGAGATTTGTAGAGTAGGGTAGGCCTAAGAAAACCTTCTCTCTCTCACACACAATGAAATATTTATCTCTCTTTTAGATCTTTCTTTCTCACAAATCTCAAAGCTCTCAATGAACACTTAAAGAACTCTCTCTCCTTAAGCAAAGGAATGACCAATAACTCTCTCTTGAGAATAGAATAATGAACACTCATGGACTGAAACTATCTCATGGACATAATCTCACAAACTCTCCCTAACATCAAGATAAGAGTGTGCCACTCACTCTAAACTACCTAGGCTTGTGGTGGGGAACCTATGCTATGATACCATGTGAAAGATCCAATATATGATTGCCATAAGCCTAGTGCACACAAGATCAGCGAAAGAACTAAGGAGACTCAAAGCACACTAAATAAGACATGAGAGGGAGATAGCAAATCTATATCTCTTGCAATGTATGTTCTCAACAATACATGATAGGCCTCTTATATAGAGAGTGCCCTTTGAATAGTCAACACTTGTGGGATCCTCTCATCCACATCTCTTCCTTGTGGATATCCTCAATCCACATCTCCACATCATGTAGTCCACATCCTAGGGTGGCTACTTTGATTCTTTCCTTAGCACATACCTTAGCCTCTAATTATGTGCTCATGGCAGCACAACTCTCAACATCTTTTCATGTGCCATGAGGATTGGGACTCTAGACAACATGGCAAGTGAGGAGACAAAGATGAAGATGCCCAACATAGTGAAGAGGAGAGACAGACTTCAAGACTATGAGTAATGGAATATTCTATGTAGTACAGAGACAAAAATGTGGAAGTAATCAATGCTTTGAATGATGAACAATATAAACCAGAATCCATAATACATCCTTCTACATCAGCTTACAGAGATTCCATACGCAAACATCAAGGTTGCAGAATATAAGAGACCCAAGAGATTTACAGAAAAGCTGGATTCAAGTTATGATCTGGTGAGTACATATCATGAGCATACTTACCAAAGCTTCAAGAAAGCTTGATTGCAAGGAGATCCTTACAAGATTGTGGTAGCCCCTTCAATGTAGTCTGAAATAATTCGTGTCATTAGAGAGAGAGCTAGTCCACATGAGAGAATACTCTGACTCAACAAGGATTCTTGGTAATGGAGTAGGCAGAGGAGGAAGCTTGCGGCTGTGTGTGAGTGTGTATGAGAGAGAGGTAGTCCAGGCACTGCAATGTCACCTGTAGTAGTAGTAGAGTGACTGAGAGGAAGGACAATAGTTTTTGGTGATGGAACAAGCAGGAGGAATATTGCACCTCTATTACAGAGAGAGCTGGTGATGGAGCAGGCAAGATGAAGACTACACCTCTGTGCATGAGAGAGAGAGAGAGAGAGAGGGGGGGGGGGGGGGGGGACCTATGACTAAAATTCAAATTCAAAAGATAGATACACTCCGTATATGGGCTAAGTGTAACTCTCAGTTAACATTATGCTCACTTACAAACAAAGCCAAAACATGCTATTCAATTGTGCTTCTTAGCATTGTCCATGGACATGCTTTTTTGAGCGGGTTAATGTGCTTCCGTCTATATTCCATTACCCACTGTCATGAAGTCTTTGTCTCCTCTTCACTATGTTGGACATATTCATCTTTGTCTCCTCATTTGTGCTGTTGTGTAGAGTCCCAATCCTCATGGCACATGAAAAGAACCCCCCAATCTAGCCACAATGGCAAATTGCTAGTGTTGTGTGCTAGCCTTTGATGAAATTATAGATCTTTCCAAGTACACTTCAGCAACCAGGGGAACAAAATCAAGAGGAAGAGAGGATCACAAAGAATATTACTATCTCCTAAGACTAGAGATCTATAATTTCATGGAAGCCTGTGCTATGTGCTAGCCTTTAATGAAATTATAGATATTTCCAAGTACACTTCAGCAGCCAGTGGAGCAAGATGAATAGGAAGAGAGGATTACAAAGAATATTACTATGTCTTAAGTGTATGGGGGATATCTTATAATTTCATGGAAGGCTATATAGTGGGTTTCTTTTCATGTGCTAAAGATGTGGACTATCATATGCTAGTTAATGCTAGCTAGGACCTGAAATATGATGGTAGGGAATTTCTTTTCAAGTCCTTGAAAACAACCGTCATATCAAAAGCTTTTTTCCCAAGTCCTACCCTCTCCAAGTTAATTATCTCTACATCATTAAAGTCACAACTAGGAAATGCTATTCTATTAGCTTGACTAAGCGATTGATAGTGGGAACAATGAAAGCTGAAGCCTTTTGAGGTAGGACTTGTGGGCAGAATAGCACAAATATTGTGCTATATAGTATACATGGTGTGTCAGGTCTATGTATATTGAAATTGTCTGCTATATAGGTTTGAGTACACAAATAGTGAGCTATACAATATACATAGCTCTGCATCTATGTGTGCACTCAAACTGTGTGCTACATAGTAGATTTTATGGGGTGTATAGCCTTGTATAGCACATATAATGTTGTATAGTTCATACATGTTGTGCTCCATCTATGTGTATTGAAATTGTCTACTATATTGCAATAGTGTGCCAGATAACATGTGCATGTTAACCATTCAGAGCATTGCTTAGTTCTAGCCTGCACTGAATCGTAGGTTTTGGGTTTACATCTGAGCTACTAACAAGGTGAGCCAATGCAAGGCAACATGGGAAGATCCATTGAACCAATAGTATGGGACAATGTCATAAGGGATTATGAAGCTAAAAAGAAAAGAGAGCAGTGCGCAAGAGACAAATGCAGGAGGGGGACTACTATACAAGGAGTTGATGACTTGTAGAAGCGGAGGATTGTTAGCAAAATAGCGAAACTTTTTGATAGCATGATGACTGGCATGGGTACAAAACTCAGGAGTCAGGACTGAACTTTTCAATTCAATATTGCAAAATCCTCGAGTCTAATGCCTTCATGACCTTTCATCAAGAGAAAAAGGTGATGTTCAAGCATGCCTCATTGACAATCTTCATAGTACACGTAAAGCAACCAGCTTCCAAAGATGAGTTGTTTTTGAAGAAAAGTGCATTGACTATGCTGATGAACTCCAATATGTGAATTCCCCTAGAGAAAGTCTCAAGAGTACTTCAAGTTCCTAGGCATAGCTTGTATGAGGCAAGATCCAAAGTCTATGCATGGGCTGATGATGGTAATGGACAATTCTCATTGGTTGCATGTTGGAAGCAACACCGCACTTGCCCAATCAGTGATGAAATAAAAGAACTTGTACAATCATTTTGAGAGGCCGAGATGCATGTCTCCAACAACAAGGGCGGGTGCCGACAAAGAGTTGGCAAAAATATTTACATCAAGCACCCAATGCACTTTCTCAAGGAGCCTCAAGTACTACCCTACTAAAGTGCATGATTGATAGTGCCTATTCTGCAACTCACCACGACCGAGATGATAGCTATAGTATGATATGTTGATTTCCATTGTCATATGCTATTAACCAAAATCATGGGATGGTTTCCTCTCACCTTTGGTTGGTGCCATATGCTAGTTATAATTGTCATATTCTAATTAGCACTCTCCTCCACCAATGTCATAGGCTTCTTGGCACATACAATGGTTGCTACCACAATCAACACTCGCCAGCACCTACAATGCTTCTTAGTACTATAAATCTTGGCTATAGCACTTGAAATTAGAACTCACTTGCAGATGCTAGCACCTACACTACTTGTTAGCACTTGCAATCCTTATTAGCAATTGCAATTCTTATTAGCACTTTCATCTACCACTACCAGATGCTAGTTAGCACATGCAATACATGTAATTGCAGGTGCTTGTTAGCACATGCAATAACAAGCATGTGCTCATAGAAATTTCATGTGCTTGTTAGCATGTGCTATTTGTGCATGTTAGCACATGCCATTCTTGCCAGTGCCAGCACTGCTTGCTAGCACCATGCCTATCAGCACCTCGAGTCCTTGTTTGTAGTTACAATGCTTATTAGTAGTCTCATATACCACTAGCATAAGCTAGTTAGCACCTATAATTCTTTCCAGAACCACTTGTGGTTGCTAGCACTTGTAATGCTTGTTAGCACCTTCCATCCTTGTTAGCACAAGTGCAATGCTTATTAGCACTCTCATCTATGCTAGATGCTAGTTAGTAGTGCATTACCTGCTATTGCATGTGCTTGTTAGCACATGCAATAACATGCATGTGCTTGTTTGCACATGCATATAACATGCATGTGCTAATAGAAATTGCATGTGCTTGCTAGCATGTGGTGGTGGCAAGAAGCGCTTCTGGTTTGGGTTTTAGCCCATACACTTGCAATGCTTATTAGCACTTTCATCTACCAATGCCAGATGCTAGTTAGTGCATGCAATGCTTGTAATTGTAGGTGCTTGTTAACACATGCAATAACAAGCATGTGCTAACAAGAATTGCATGTGCTTGTTAGCATGTGTTGGCAAGAAATGTTTGTGCATGTTAGCACATGCCATTCTTGCCAGCACCACCACCTGCAATCCTTGTTAGCACTTCCATATGTTGGTTAGAACCACTTCCATATGTTGGTTAAAACCTATACTTCCTGCCAACACCACTTGTACTTGCTAGCACCTGCAATGCTTGTTATCACCTGCAATCCTTGTTAGCTCAAGTGCAATGCTTATTAGCACTCTCATCTACCACTACGAGATGCTAGTTAAAACATGCAATACATGTTACTCCCTAATAATTGTGCTAATTAGCATGTGCTATGCATGTTAGCACCTAGAATTCTTGTCAGTGTCTACAATGCTTGTTTTTGCACCTACTAGCTATGTTAAGTAGCACTTGCATTTCTTGTTAGCACCTGCACTAACTATTAGCACCTGCATCAACACCTACAATTTCTAACAAGAAATTGTGATTCCTTTTGATGGCAGGTTGAGCTCTTTCACCAATTTAAACAAAAAAATCCTGAGTGCAGGATTCAATTGCAGTCATTTGAATATTTGAAGTCTATATTTGTGTGTAAGTTAAAGGATCACTACACCTGTTGGAAACATTCAAGAGGTAATATGTGTTAACATGTATGCTAACATGAGTACACTAGCATAAGTATGCTATCAAGTTGCTAACTTCAGTATCCTGACATAAGTACACTAGCATAAGTATGCTATCAAGTTTCTAACTTTAGTATGCTCACATAAGTATGCTAACAAGTATGCTAACATAAGTATCTTGACTTTAGTATCCTAACATAAGTATGATAACATAAGCACGCTAACATAAGTATGCTAACATAAGTCTACTAACAAGTATGCTAACATCAGTATCCTGACATAAGCATGCTAACATAAGTATGCTAACAAGTATGCTAACATCAGTATATTGACATAAGTATGCTAACGTATATATGCTAACATCAGTATCCTGACATAAGTATGCTAACATAAGTATGATAACAAGTGTGCTAAAAGGTATGCTAACATAAGTAATCGATATGGTCCTTGAGGGGTCTCCTTCAGGGGGCAAGGGGCATATCTACTTGCCATTGGACATATGTGGCATGTCTATATGGCCCTTGCCCCTAAAGGGGACCCCTTAAGGGCCATATTGACATGAAAGTGCATAAAGTGGTATTCTGTATATTGCAAAGTTGTTTCAGCCTGCATCCTTTTCTTATGGTTCATTATGCTCATATGTTTATTTCAAATCTAACTATGATCTACTTAAATCTATTCAGGTTTGTCCATCGTACTGTCAATGGTTCCTTTTCTTTGCATATTCGTAATCCTTGACATCATTTAAGTTATATATATATATACATACATATACATATATATATATATATATATATATATATATATACATACATATATACATACATATATATATATACATCTTAATATCTTATATTTCTTAAGGAGGGTGCCTCAAATGCCACTTGGTGGTGCTTTGGATTTTTGGAGGCTCGAGGTATAAATATACAGATATAGATGTATTTATTTATATATATATATTGAACTTTCTAAATAAATAAATAAGTATATATATAATATAAATATAAATAAATATATTTATTTATTTGGATTTATAGTATGTATATATATATATATATAATAAATATAGATATAAATATATAGATCGATATATATATATATATATAGATATAGATATAGATAGAGAGAGAGAGAGAGAGAGAGAGAGAGATTAAATTATATATCCCACCTTGAGACCTGGCGGAGCGGGTCTCTAATCCATCATAGATGGGTAATGCAATGTGTATATATAAATATAAATAAATAAATATATGTATGCATATATACATACATACATACATACATATATATACATGTGTGTGTGTATGCATACATATAAATATAAATATATATATATATATATATATATATGTATGCACACACACACACACATACATGTATATATATGTATGCATATGTACATACATACGTACATACATATGTGTGTGTGTGTGTGTGTGTGTGTGTGTGTGTGTGTGTGTGTTTGAAAATATTATGTAACTTATAATATTATTGTAGATTATTAAGAAGAGACTAATATTTTATGTAATTGTTGCTACTGCAACTTGCTTGCAAAGGAATCTCACAAAAAAGATGGCTATAGATTTTGTTCCAGGGATGGAGGTGAGTTTTTGTAGGAAAAGAGAAGTAGTTGCATTTGCTACAATCCATGATAGTGATCCAAATTCTCTTTGTCACCTGTGACCTTCATCTTGTAGACCCATTTACATTGCAATGCTTTCTTTCCATGTGGCAAAGAAACCAAGTCCCAAGTCTTATTTTTCATAAGTGAACTCATCTCTAATTGCATAGCATACTCCCACTTGCGTTGATCCTCGCGCATCATAGCCTCTCTGTAGCAAGAAGGCTCCCTGCAATCAGTAAGCATCACATAGTCTACCCCTGGAACAAACCTATCAGGCGGTCTAGAAACTCTAGATGATCTTGCTATCCCACCTGCATATCAGCCACATTTGGCTCATCATTTCCACCAATAGATGATCCATCATCTACCCTTGATTGTATACATGTGGGAGTACTTGTTGGTACCATTTCTTGCACATTTGGTGCATGGACAACTTGCTGTCTATCAACATATGCAAATGGATTCACATCCTGGAAAGTGATTCTCCTCATTTCCACATCCCTCTCATGGGTGCCTTATGCATCTTCTTCTCATTGAAGACTACATCATGGCTACGTATGTTCTTCTTTGCTTCTGGATCCCAGAGACGATAGCCCATCTCTCCACTTTCACCATAACCCAGAAAGATGCATTTCCTAGACTTAGGATCTAGCTTCTTTCGAAGCTCTTTTGGCACATGTGCATATGCCTCACACCCAAATATATGCAAATGAGAGTAAGAGGGCTTCTTGCCACTCCATGCCTCTTCAGGAATACCACCATCCAAACTCTTACTAGGTGATCTATTGATCACATGCACTGCAGTCTTCATTGCCTCAGCCCAAAAACCACCAGAAAGACTTGCATTGGAAAGCATGCATTGCAACCTTTCTTGAATGGTACAGTTCATCTTTTCTGCAACTGAATTTTGCTCTAGAGTAAGAGGGGATGTGAGCTCCCTCTTAATCCCACATGTATCACAGAAATGCTAAAAGTCATGAGAGAGATACTCTCCACCATTGTCAGCCCGTAGGCATTTAAGCATTCTACCTAGCTGATTCTCAACCAAGGCTAGCCATTTTTGAAATACCTGGAACACATCACTCTTCCGAGCCATAGCATAAGCCCACACTTTCCTAGTTGCATCATCAATGAATGTCACATAGTATTCAGCCCCGCCTAATGATCATGTAGGCATGGGACCACATATGTCTGAATGCACCAAATCAAGCTTTTCAAACTCTTTCTTTCTCCTTCTTTTATGGGTTGATTTAGTCTACTTTCCATAGAGACAGTGCTCACAAAATTCAAAATCAGAGAAACTCAAATGCGTTACATAACCCAAATGGCATAAGAGTTTCATTCCATTCTGGCTCATGTGCCCCAACCTACAATGCCACAAAGAAGTACTTGGCTGCTCAGTCATTGCAACAACATGATCAAACACCCCTGATACATGTAAGGGATACAAAGTCCCACACTTGGCACCCCTGGCCAAAAGCATAGAGCCCTTCCAAATTTTCCAACTTCCAAAACCAAAGTTGGTCTAAAAACCAGCATCATCTATCTGACCCGTTGAAATGAGACTCTTGGTTAGCTTAGGCACATATCTCACATTATTCAAAATAAATGCAGACCCATTTGCAAAAGAAAACTTGATGTCACCTACTCCCACTATGTCACATGCATAGTCATTTCCCAGATGCACACAACCTGTCTTTCCACTGTCATAAGTGGAGAACCATTCCCTATGGGAAGTAACATGGAATGAAGCACCAGAATCCAAAATCGAATCCTAGGAATATGCATCATCTGAAGTGGTAAGCAACTCTGCAGATAAAATAGACATGAAGAGAATGTCATTGTCACTATCATGTGTGACTGCATTGATCTCCTCGATCTTCACTTTTCCTTTGTCCTCTCTTGGACTCTCTTCCTTCTGATTTGCACCCCAATTTGCATTCTTTTTCTTATCCTTTTGCTCTCTTTTCAACTTGTAGCAATCCTTTTTCATATGGCCCTTCTTGCCACAGTGGTAACACTCAATGTTCTGTGGCCTAGATTTGCTACGAGACTTCCCTCTTTCTTGGGACTTCCCCCTGAACTGTGATCTGCCCCTTTGCACATTTAAGGCTGCATCCTGCTTGTTGCCATCCATAGACTTTCGTCTAATCTCCTCGGCCAACAAGCTACCCACAACATCATCAAATTTCAGTACTCCACCAAGTATAGAGTTACTGACAGATGTATGGAAGGTATCCCATGAGGATGGCAATGAACATAAGAGAAATATTGCCTTAGTCTCCGTATCAAAATTCATCTTCTGAGCCTAAAGCTGGCTGAAAGTAAATTTATTCAAGTGAGAAGCAATGGAGACCACTTCCTTCATCTGCAACTCAAACAACCTCTTCATGAGGTAAACTTTATTAGAGGCAGTTTCCTTCTCATAAGTGGCACACAATTTCTTCCACAAATCTTCCGTAGTCTGCTCATTTACTACTGTGAAATAATTTGACTCCGCAAGATGAAGTCTAATAATAGACTTTGCTAATGCATCCAACTCATTCCAATCATCCTCAGACATATTTGCATGCTTAGCTTCAATACCTGCCAAGGGTTTAATCTGCTTCTTTTGAATAAGCACATCCCTTATCTGTTCTTTCCACAAAGAAAAGTTTGTCCCATCAAACTTTTTAATACTGAAAAACTCCTTTTCAGACATGGAAGAGAATGCCACAATGAAAATGAAGCAAAATCCCAAATGCTAGTGCCTGCAAGAAAGAATCACACAAATACCAGGTGCACCCAAATGTGTATGCCACAATAGAGTGAAATATCACCAAAAAATAGAACCTGAGATGCCTCAAAACATGGGTGCCATTGCATAACCTGACTCAGCAAGAAAATATACAAATATCTCTCTTCTGTTGGAACTCCAAAATCCCAACCCATGAGTGAGAAATGGGAGTCAACACTTATCCACTGCCATGTGGCATAAATCTAAGGTTTCAAAACCTTAGAATGAAAAATGCATAATAGAGAGACGAAATCCAATACACAGAGATCTATAACTCTGAAAATACTCCATCGAATCATGCAAGAATTGACAGGTAGGGGTTTTTAGGCATCCGGAACGCAATGGGACAGACGGTTTTGGAAACCGTGGTCCCAATCACTGGGTCCAACACACAGATTGAAAAACGTTTTTGGAAACTGAACTGTTTGTAAACTCCACCGGAGTGCGAATGATGAGCAACATAGAAGTTTTTGAGAGTGCTCTCAACGGAAGCAAGAACGGAAGAGGGAGAGAGAGAAACAGAGAGCCACACAAGTTTTGGTGGATGCAGAACACCCTAATATTTTTTTTCATTCATTTATATATGTGTTTGAGTATTGTACATAACCGGGGTAAAGGCACAGTGACCTTTAACCCCCACAACCTCCCACTTAAAGGACAATGTGCCTTTAAGGGAGAACAACCAATGAGCATACTATCCAATGCCCATTAATACATGACAATACTCAAACCACTGACTAGGTAGACTCTTCGTCAGCATATGTGCAGGGTTATCATCTGTATGAACCTTAACAAGCTCTATGTGCTTGTCCTCAAGTACCTCCCTGATGAAATGGTACCTGAACTCAATGTGTTTGGTCTTTGCATGAAAGACCGGATTCTGTGCTAGCAGATTAGCACTCATGGAATCACTATGCAATGTCGGTACACCTGTATGAATCCCCAAATCTCCCACTAGCCGATCAAGCCATAAAGCCTCCTTGTAACCCTCTGTGGCTGCAACATACTTAGCCTCTGTGGTAGACAAAGCAATGCACTTCTGTGCACAAGACATCCACGACACTGCACCACCTACAAAGGTGAACACATAACCAGAAGTGGATCTCCTACTATCCACATGCCTTGCATAGTCTGAATCTGTGTACCCAAGTACACGCACGTCCCCTTTACCAAAGCAGATGCACATCTCCTTGGTACCCTTCATGTATCTCATGATGCACTTAACTGCCTCCCAATGCCTATTTCCTGGCCGGCTAACAACTCCCACTACATATGCAATGTCTGGTCTAGTAGCTATCATAGCATACATAAGACTCCCAATCGCTGATGCATAAGGAACCTTGTCCATCTTGGCCCTCTCCTCATCTGATTTGGGACTATCTGTATGACTCAGTTTCACATATGGAGGCAATGGAGTACTCATTGCCTTCCCCCCCTCCATATTGAAATGCTACAATACTTTTGTAACATACTCCTTCTGTGAAAGCCAAAGGAGTTTCCTACTCCGATCACGCATGATGCACATACCAAGAATATAACCTGCAAGTCCCAAATCCTTCATATCAAAGGCCTCATGCAACTTGGCCTTTAATGCATCTAGCTCATAAGTATTCTTGCTAGCCAATAGCATATCATCCACATATAGTGCCAGGAATATCAGGCTATTATCCTTAGCCCTTTTAGTGTAGAGGCAGTGATCAATTTCACTCCTTCTAAAACCCTGGGAATGAATGAAAGCATCAAACTTCTGATACCATTCTCTAGGCGCTTGCTTAAGACCATAGAGACTTTTCTCCAGCTTACAAACTAAATGCTCTTTGCCCTTTTCTTCAAAGCCTTCTAGCTACACCATGTAAATTTCCTCATGCAAATCCCCATGCAAGAAAGCTGTCTTGACATTCATCTGCATCCTCTAATGCCGCTAGTCCAAGCATGCATCTAAGTGTGGTCATCTTCACAATCGGAGAGAATATCTCATCAAAGTCCACACCCTTCTCTTGCTTGAACCCTTTAGCGACCAAACAGGCCTTGTACCTAGGCACATCATCACCTATGACCTTCATCTTGTAGACCCATTTACATGGCAATGCTTTCTTTCCATGTGGTAAAGAAACCAAGTCCCAAGTCTTATTCTTCATAAGTGAACTCATCTCTGATTGCATATCATACTCCCACTTGCATTGATCCTCGCACATCATAGCCTCTCTGTAGTAAGAAGGCTCCCTGCAATCAGTAAGCATCACATAGTCTACCCCTGGAACAAACCTATCAAGCAGTCTAGAAACTCTACATGATCTTCTCAGGGGCATTTCAGCTTGCTGTCCCACCTGCATATCAGCCATATTTGGCTCATCATTTCCACCAATAGATGATCCATCATCTACCCTTGATTGTATACCTGTGGGAGTACTTGGTGGTACCATTTCTTGCACATTTGGTGCATGGACAACTTGCTGTCTATCAACATATGCAGGTGCATTCACATCTTGGAAAGTCATTCTCCTCATTTCCACATCCCTCATGGGTGCCTTATGCATCTTCTTCTCATTGAAGACTACATCATGGCTACGTATGATCTTCTTTGCTTTTGGATCCCAGAGACGATAGCCCATCTCTCCACTTTCACCATAACCCAGAAAGATGCATTTCCTAAACTTAGGATCTAGCTTCTTTCGAAGCTCTTTTAGCAGATGTGCATATGCCTCACACCCAAATATATGCAAATGAGAGTAAGAGGGCTTCTTGCCACTCCATGCCTCTTCAGGAATACCACCATCCAAACTCTTACTAGGTGATCTATTGATCACATGCACTGCAGTCTTCATTGCCTCAGCCCAAAAACCACTAGAAAGACTTGCATTGGAAAGCATGCATTGCAACCTTTCTTGAATGGTACGGTTCATCTTTTCCGCAATTGGATTTCGCTCTGAAGTATGAGGGGATGTAAGCTCCCTCTTAATCCCACGTGTATCACAGAAATGCTGAAAGTCATGAGAGAGATACTCTCCACCATTGTCAGTCCCTAGGCATTTAAGCGTTCTACCTGACTGATTCTCAACCAAGGCCAGCCATTTCTGAAATACCTGGAAGACATCACTCTTCCGAGCTATAGCATAAGCCCACACTTTCCTAGTTGCATCATCAATGAATGTCACATAGTATTCAGCCCCGCCTAATGACCGTGTAGGCATGGGACCACATACGTCTAAATGCACCAAATCAAGCTTTTCAAACTCTTTCTTTCCCCTTCTTTTATGGGCTGATTTAGTCTACTTCCCATAGAGACAGTGCTCAAAAAATTCAAAATCAGAGAAACTCAAATGCGGTACATAAGCCAAATAGCATAAGAGTTTCATTCCATTCTGGCTCATGTGCCCCAACCTGCAATGCCACAAAGAAGTGCTTGGCTACTCGATTATTGCAACAACATGATCAAATACCCCTGATACATGTAAGGGATACAAAGTCCCACACTTTGCACCCCTGGCCAAAAGCATAGAGCCCTTCTGAATTTTCCAACTCTGAAAGCCAAAAGTGGTGTGAAAACCAGCATCATCTAGCTGACCCACTGAAATAATACTCTTGGTCAACTTAGGCACATGTCTCACATGTTTCGAAACAAATGCAGAGCCATTTGCAAAAGAAAACTTTATGTCACCTGCTCCCATTATGTCACATGCATAGTCATTTCCAAGATGCACACAACCTGTCTTTCCACTGTCATAAGTGGAGAACCATTCCCAACATGGAATGAAGCACCAGAATCCAAAATCCAATCCTGGGAATATGCATCATGTGAAGTGGTAAGCAACTCTGCAGATAAACTAGACATGCAGAGAATGTCATTGTCACTATCATGTGTGACTGCATTGATCTCCTCGATCTTCACTTTTCCTTTGTCCTCCCTTGGACTCTCTTCCTTTTGATTTGCACCCCAATTTGCATTCTTTTTCTTATCCTTTTTCTCTCTTTTCAGATTGTAGCAATACTTTTTCATATGGCCCTTCTAGCCACAATGGTAACACTCAATGTTCCGTGCCCTGGATTTGCTATGAGACTTCCCTCTTTCTTGGGACTTCCCCCTGAACTCTGATCTGCCCCTTTGCACATTTAAGGCTGCATCTTGCTTGTTGCCATCCATAGACTTCCGTCTAATCTCCTCCGCCAACAAGCTACCCACAACATCATCAAATTTCAGTAGTCCACTACGTGCAGAGTTACTGACATCTGTACGGAAGGTATCCCATGAGGATGGCAATGAACATAAGAGAAATATTGCCTTAGTCTCCGCATCAAAATTCATCTTTTGAGCCTAAAGCTGGCTGAAAATAATATTCAATTCATTCAAGTGAGAAGCAATGGAGACCCCTTCCTTCATCTGCAGCTCAAACAACCTCTTCATGAGGTAAACTTTATAAGAGGCAGTTTCCTTCTCATAAGTGGCACACAGTTTCTTCCACAAATCTTCCATAGTCTGCTCATTTACTACTGTGAAATAAACTGACTCTGCAAGATGAAGTCTAGTAGTAGACTTTGCTAATGCATCCAACTCATTCCAATCATCCTCAAACATATTTGCAGTCTTAGCTTCAATCCCTGCCAAGCGTTTAATCTGCCTCTTTTGAATAAGCACATCCCTTATCTGTTCTTTCCACAAAGAAAAGTTTGTCCCATCAAACTTTTTAATGTTGAAAAAATCCTTTTCAGACATGGAAGAGGATGCCATAATGCAAATAAAGCAAAATCCCAAATGCTAGTGCCTGTAAGAGAGAATCACACCAAATACTAGGTGCACCCAAATGTGTATGCCACAATAGAGTGAAATATCACCAAAAGTCAAAGCGCAAAGCATCAAAAGATGCAATTGACTCATGTGCATGTACTATCCATCCATATGAGCAAATCTGGCCCAAAAGAAAATGCCAACTGCAATGGCAATCCAAAATGCCAATAAGTGCCAAATGCCTCAAGTATAAACACCGTCCATGGGCATAAGCATCAATAATATCTCATCCAAGAGAGCATAACACTATCAGTGCATCAACTGCAATGTGTCAAAGCTATCCCTCAACATAAAATAGCATCCATGTGCAAAGCGTCCATAAAAATAGCATCCAACAAGGCAATTTGGGCCTATCAACGCATCCAATAAGGATTGCAATGCATCCAAATGGCCTATAAATCATCCACTACAACCCAATGCACACCACAAATGAGCGCACATGGCTCAAACTACAACCAGAGTGATCTGCATAAGGTATGCTCAAGAAATCATGGTCCCATGGAAAAGACCGCTACTGAAAATAGAACCTGAGATGCCTTAAAACATGGGTGCCATTGCATAATCGGACTCAGCAAGAAAATCTGCAAATATCTCTCTTCTGCCAGAACTCCAAAATCCCAACTGATGAGTGAGAAATGGGAGTCAACACTTATCCACTGCCATGTGGCATAAATCTAAGGTTTCAAAACCTTAGAATGAAAAATGCATAATAGAGAGACGAAATCGAATACACAGAGATCTATAACTCTGAAAATACTCCACCGAATCACATGAGAACTAACAGGCAGGGGTTTTTGGGCGTTCGGAATGCAATGGGATAAACGGTTTTGGAAACCGTGGTCTCAATCACTGGGTCTAACACATGGACTGAAAAACGTTTTTGGAAACAGAGCTGTTTGTAAACTCCACCGGAGTGCGAATGATGAGCAACATAGAAGTTTTAAGACCTCTTGAGTCCACCAGAACTGACAGATCTGCAAATGGTTGCTCCAAACTTGAGTTCCAACACCCGGGCAGAAAAACGTAGGAACTGATACAGTGAGTCAGAAATCCAATGAAATGATCCCAAATTCAAGAATGAAGGTGTTTCCAAGCTTCTGAAGTGAAGTGGACACCAAAACCAAGCAATAGTTGCCTTTACAAGTCAATACGGAGTCTCTGTCATCGAACGAAACAGGGAAAAGCTCAAAAAATGACTTTTTCTTTGAAAACGCTTAACATGCTCTCAAAACCACTTCGCAAAACCAAAGTGACTTTTCCAAAGGTTCCTCCAAGGTCTCTATAGACTCGGATGCAAGTAAAGTCACCCACAAAGCTTCCCACAAAGCTTCTCCTTCCTTCCACAGAGCTGCTGAGCTTCCAAGCATTCACGCACACTCAGCTAGATCACCCAGGCTCTGATACCAGTTGAGAGTGCTCTCAACGGAAGCAAGAACGGAAGAGGGAGAGAGAGAAATAGAGAGCCACACAAGTTTTGGTGGGTGCAGAACACCCTAATCTTTTTTTTCATTCATTTATATATGTATTTTAAGTATTGTACATAACTGGGGTAAAGGCACAGTGACCTTTAACCCCCATAGATTTAGGACCTCCTGAGTCCACCAAAACTAACAGATTTGCAAATGGTTGCTCCAAACTTGAGTTCCAACACCCGGGCAGAAAAATGTAGAAATTGACACAATGAGTCAGAAATCCAATGAAATGATCCTAGATTCAAGAATAAAGGTGTTTCCAAGCTCTTGAAGTGAAATGGACACCAAAGGCAAGCAATAGTTGCCTCTACAAGTTAATACGAGGCTCTGTCATCAAACGGAACAGGGAAAAGCTTAAAAAACGACTTTTTCTTTGAAAACACTTAACAGGCTCTCAAAACCACTTCGCAAAACCAAAAGTCACAAACCACTTCGCAAAACCAAAGTGACTTTTCCAAAGCTTCCTCCAAGGTCTCTGCACACTCGGATGCAAGTAAAGTCACCCACAAAGCTTCCCATAGAGCTTCTCCTTCCTCCCACAGAGCTTCTAAGCTTCCAAGCATTCGCGCATGCTCAGCTAGATCACCCGGGTTCTGATACCAGTTGAGAGTGCTCTCAATGGAAGCAAGAACGGAAGAAGAAGAGAGAGAAACAAAGAGCCACACAAGTTTTGGTGGGTGCAGAACACCCTAATCTTCTTTTTCATTCATTTATATATGTGTTTGAGTATTGTACATAATCGGGGTAAAGGCATAGTGACCAATAACCCCCACAAATTAGCACATATGGCAATAATGAATATTCTAGTAATTGATATGCTAATTAGCACATATGCTAATAACATATATGCTAGTAACTAATATGCTAATAGAATAGCTGATATGCTAACTAGTACATTTGCCAATAATAGATGTGCTATTAACAATATGCTAAAAGCACAAATCTGCTAATAACATACATGATAATAATATATATGCTAATTAGTACATATGCTAATTAGCACATATGCTAATTAGCACATATGCTAATGATAGATATGTTAATAATAGATGATAATTAGCACATATGCTAATAATAGATATGCTATAAGTGCTAATAAAAAACCACGTGTGCTAACAATATGTGCTAATGGATATGGTTCCATGTATGCTAGCAGACATATGTGCTAACATAAGTTGTGCTAATAGCAATGTGGTTGGTTCCATGTATGATAATAGATAGATGTGCTAACACAAGTTGTGCTAACAAATGTTGTGCTAATGTATATGGTACCACGTATGCTAACAATATGTGCTAATAGCACACCTACTAACAACACACTTTCACTAACTGACATGCTAACATATATTTTTACAGCAAATATGTGATAGCTTTGCTAACACACAAGTGAGGTAATATCACATCTATGCTCAAAACATAGGTATGTTGAATTTGACCTCTATTAGCAAACTTCAGACATTCAACCTTACACCATGCTTCTTACCAAATAGATCCTTGTCAATAGTTGTTGTTGCAGATTGTATACCAACAAGAGGTTTTTTGGTATCATTGTTCACAAATATCCCAACCATGGTCTTCACAGCATCATCAATTACGTAGGTGCAACCGGAAGCCCTGCATGATGAGCCCATGGAGCAAGTTGTGACAAAGCACAGAACATGGTAGCTATGTTTGAATGGCAAGCTTACCAATATCATGGCATTGTCATGCTCAAGGGCCATGCCACAACCTATGCACCACCCTGCAACATTGATTTGGCCCTTTACTACACGTTGGGGATGAGGAGGGGCAGGTACAAATTGTGCATGCCCCTTGCTCTTCAAGTCATGTAGCATCTACAAAGCTAGAGCATGCTGGCCTCCCAACTCTAACAAATGCTCGGAGTGTAGGTCAACTACAACTTGCAAACATGATACAACATGGACCAAGTCTTAGAATTATTGAACGAATATATACAAATGCAACTCAAGATGGGACTACTGATAGTTAAAGTTAGATGCACATGCCAAGCATCAAACAAGTCGTTCTCAGCATGTCCAACATCCAAGCACACCAGGGTCTTTGAGAGATGTTAAATTATCAATTGCAGCTCAAACATCCTCTTTGTATCTACAGAGCCTGGCTGCAAGGATCACATCTCAATCTCCACTTCCTCCTCTGCTGCTCTAAGTTGCTTCACAACTGCACTTACACTTTCCCAACTCCTCTTCCTAACCATTGCATATGTTAATGAAGTGTTTGCCCTCTCCAATTCCTATGCAACAGTTTTAAGTTCAGCATCCAAGTGATCAATCAGAGAAATTATTTTTTCCTCTGCATGTGGGTGGCGAACAAGCATATGACCCCTGTTTTTATTGCCATGCCCTTTATGGGGGTTTCTTCAGGATGCCCCTTCTCATTTGTTCTAGGGATATCATCCTGAAAGTAATATTCCTCATCATCATGGATTGCAAAATTTCCTTCATTATTTCTCTTCCACTTAATGGTGTGGCTCTCAAAATAGCCACTTTTCTTTAATTCCTCGACGTGCTACTTTAGCAAAAATTTCCCATGCCTACCAGGCTAAACTATTTTGTGTACACCCTCGCAAAGGCCACTGTGACCTCCATATTAGTAGGGAGTTGTTTTTGGTACACCTTATTGTGGAAAAGAAGAAAATCCCTATATGCTTTAGGACGAACACTACTGCACTTAATTCTATACACAAAAGGATATCTGGGAGTTTTAAATGTTGAGATATCGAGCTCCACTCGCGATATGCCAGGGTGACCGTTGTGCATTTATGTCACCGACTTGTTAGCTGGAGATGCGGTTGGTACACCGCCCACGAATAATAGCTGGATGACAGCTATCCTTATCTACTCTAGTTTGTAGCTCAGTTAGTATGCCACCTTAGTTAGTTGAGTTTGGTTTTGAGACCCACATATAGGGTTCTTCTATTTCTTCGTACTTGAGTTCTTTTGGCTTTCACAACTAAGAAGAGGAAAACTGTTTTCAGCCTCCACCTTTGTGTGTATTCCCCCATTGTGTATGTGAGAAAGCCGCAAGTGAGACTCCTTCCCTCTCTCCCACTATCTTCACATGGTATCAGAGCCTTGTTCGTGGTAAGGAGCTCAAGAAAGCAAACCAAGTTCGCGGTGTCCTGGTAAGAGGACCAGTGTTGCTTTCCTATTTCGAGTTTGGGAGCAAATCTCTGCAGGTAGCACAGCCAGAAGTGCAAGAGTGCACTGTCTCAGATTGAGACGCCCTTCGCCGTGTGGCGAGAGTGCAGTATATGTTGCGGGGGAGGGCGAAGTATATGTGACTTTATTTTTCTGATTCGAGGCCATTTCGGGGCCCATTTTGAAGGCGGAAGTTCTTCGCAGGCACTCTGGAAAAGGCCCTGTTTTTGCTGTGCGACCACTGCTCTGCTGGTCGGTGAAAAGTTACCGCAGAAATTGCATCGTATGCTTGTGTGCAGAGATATTGGGAGTTGCAGAATCATGCTTGTTGCCTGTTGATGCAAAATCGTCACTAGGAAAGTGACTGTGTGGTCAAATATCACATTCGTCAGTTTTGCAGATCTGCGCGTGTGAGGCAAAAGCTGTGTTTTTCGCAGTGACAGAATATTTTGCAGTGTTCTGTAATGGCGTCTGATTCTCTTTCACAGATTGTCACTGAAAAGCTTGACAAGAAGAACTTTCAGGCATGGAAGTTTAGAATGACGAATTTCCTTATGGGAAAAGGCTATTGGGAGTTCATTACAGGAAATGAAGAAGAACCAGTTCTTCCTAATGTTCCCAATCAACAAGAAATGCAGGCATTTAAAGGATGGCATGAGAGAGCCAGAAAAGTTATGTATTGGCTGTCTATCAGTATTTTGGACTCTATGATTGTGCATATTCAGGATGCAAGTATGCCAAAGGAGGCATGGGACACTTTGGCAAAAATGTACAGCACAAATACACAAGCCAGGAAAATGCAGCTCAAACAGGAGTTGCACAATGTACAGAGAGAAAATTTGAGCATAAATGACTACCACATGAAGGTGAAGAAAATTGCAGATGCACTTGCTTCCATTGGGTCGCCAGCGGAAGATGATGATCTAGTTTCTATGACCTTGAATGGTCTAGGAAAGGATTATGCACAGTTCCGGACATCCATTGCCGTCCGTGAAAAATTTCTTGATTTTGAAGAGTTGTTTGCTCTTCTAATTTCTGAAGAGCAGAGAAATGGGGGTGCATCTTCTTCAAGCGGAACTTCAAAAGAAACTGTCTTCTACTCAAATGCTAGAAGAGGTAGAGGCAGAGGTAGAGGAGGCCAATCTGCAGGCCGTGGCAGAAATCAGAATATGCAGCAAACTCAAGAAAACCAGTCCTATGCAGGAGGACGTGGTAACTCTAGAGGCAGGGGGAGCCAAAAAGGCCGTGGTGGATGGCAGAGAGGCCAAAATGCAAACAGCAATGTTGAATGCTACTACTGTGGAAAAATGGGACATATGGCTAAAGACTGCTACAAAAAGCAGAATGACATTATGAATGGAAAATTGCAGCAAGGCAATTATGCATCTTCCAGTAGACAGGGCGATGACAGAAATGAGCATCTATTTATGGTGCAGCATATGACCAATTCTGTGACAAGTGCAGAAGAACGAAATGATGTGTGGTATGTTGACTCAGGTGCGTCAAACCACATGACAGGTCATGCAGAATGGATGCAAGATGCAAGGAAAATGGAAAAACTAGGATTTGTGGAGACTGGTGATGATACTGCACATCCTATTGTGCAGATTGGTAAAATTCCTTTGTCTATGCAGGATGGGAAAAAGAAATACCTGTCTGATGTATTTCATGTCCCGAACATCACCAAGAACCTGGTTTCTATTGGTCAAATGGTTGAGCAGGGCTTGCAGGTCAGATTTAATCCTCATGGATGCTTTGTTGAGGATATAAAAAATAACGGTCGCTTGATAGCAAAAGGAAATAAGAAGGACAGGATGTTTACGTTGGATGCGGACATGCCTGAATTGAGTGCAGCAATGTTTGCACATGGGACCGGTGTAGTTGCAGATATTGATATCTGGCATAAACGCATTGGTCATGTTAATATACAGTGACTTAAATCAATGCAAGCCCAAAATATTGTTGCAGGATTGCCTAAATTCAAGGTTGCAGAAATGCATAAGGTTTGTGAAGCCTGTCGATTTGGAAAACAGGCAAGGAAACCATTTCCTAGGCATGTTCAAGAGAGTAAAAAGCCATTGGAATTAATCCACTCTCATGTGTGGACTACTAAAGCTGCATCTATTGGAGGCTGTCACTATTTTGTCACTTTTATTGATGACTTCAGCAGAAAAGTTTGGGTGTATTTTATGAAAAAGAAAAGTGAAGTGTTTGGGCACTTCAAAGCTTTTAAAGCTATGGTTGAAAAAGAAACAGGCCTGCAAATAAAATGCCTAAGGTCAGATGGAGGGGGAGAGTACCTCTCAAATGAGTTTGCAAGGTTCTTGCAGGAGCATGGCATAAAGCAGCAATATTCATGCAGTCATACCCCACAGCAAAATGGAATTGCAAAAAGGAAAAACAGGCATATTGGAGAGGTATCCAGGCCATGCTAAATGAGAAAGATCTACCAGATTATTATTGGGCTGAAGTTGTTGCTGCAGCAGTTTACATAATGAATAGGACTCCTACTGCAGCAATACATGGCATCACGCCAGAGGAGATGTATACTGGTAGGAAACCAGACATTTCTCATTTGAAAATTTTCGGTTGCATTGCCTATGTTCATGTGCCAGATGAGTTGAGGTCCAAGTTGGATCCAAAAGCTGAGAAGTGCGTCTTTATTGGTTATTCTCTGCAGCAGAAAGGGTATAGATGCTATAACCCTTCTACTCGTAAGTTTACAGTGAGCAGAGATGTTGTTTTTGATGAGATGAGCACCTGGTATAAACCAGTAAATGTGATGATTGATGTAGATGCACAAAATGGTAATGCTGCACAGAATTCACAGCAGCAATCACAAAATATCAGTGGACCTACAGTGTCCTCTAGCAGTGGTTCACATACTTTGCCATGGACAGGCAGATTGAGATCAGGAGAATCTCCTCAAAGCAATGCAGATAGTGGTATGCAGGTATCACGAAAAGGAAAAGAGAAGGTAGATCAGCCCATGTTTGATGTGAATGCAGGTCACTCTTATGTGGATGGTGAATCCAGTGGCTCAGAACAGAGCATTGATGATGAGTTGGGTATTCCTTCTATTGTTACACCTGGAGTAAGGAAGACCAGGGATGTTTTGAGAGCACCTGGAAGTGAGCCTATTTTGCGCAGGTCTACCAAGGTTAGGTATCCTGTGGATAGGCTGAAATATGATGGATTTACAACCATTCACTATGCCTATATGGTCAAAGTGATACAAGAACCAGAACCCACTTCTTTTGAGCAAGCCATGGGAAAAGAAAAATGGGAGAAAGCCATGGATGAAGAAATGGATGCCTTGGAAGCAAATGCTACATGGGAATTGGTGCCTTTGCCTAAAGACAAGAATGCAATTGGCTGTAAGTGGGTTTATAAGATCAAGCACAATGCAGATGGTTCTGTGAATAGATACAAGGCAAGATTAGTTGTCAAGGGGTATGCACAGACATATGGCATTGATTATGAAGAAACTTTCAGTCCGATTACAAGGATGGCAACCGTAAGAGCAGCCATTGCTATGGCTGCATCAAAGGGATGGTCTTTACATCAGATGGATGTAAAGAATGCCTTCTTGCATGGTGATTTGCAAGAAGAGGTCTTTATGGATCAGCCACCAAGTTATGTTCATCCTCTTCATCCTGAGTTTGTTTGCAGGTTGAAGAAAGCCTTGTATGGCTTGAAGCAAGCACCTAGAGCATGGTCTGACAAGATAGGACAGTATCTTGTCACTATTGGCTTTCAGATTTCCAAGGCAGATTTCTCACTCTATGTGAGAAAAACAGAGAAAGGGATTATGCTGCTTGTCATTTATGTTGATGATTTGATCATCACAGGTGATAGTGATGAAGATATCCTTCATGTGAAAATGCTATTGAGGCAGAATTTTGAGATGAAGGATTTGGGAGAGCTGTGTTATTTCTTGGGCATTGAGGTGATTAGATCACCAAGTGGGATACAACTCTTGCAGAGGCAGTATGGATTGGACATGCTGTCCAAATATGGGATGACAGGCTGTAAGCCTATTTCAGTTCCTTTGGAGCAGAATGTGAAGCTGAGCAAGGATGCAGGTGAGCTTCTGGAAGACCCTACTATGTACAGACGCATAGTAGGAAGTTTGATTTATATGACTATTACCAAGCCAGATTTAAGCTATGCTGTTGGATTGGTAAGTCAATTTATGCAGGCTCCAAGGAAACCGCATTTGGATGCGGCTAGACGCATACTCAAGTATGTGAAGTCCACATTGCAGTATGGACTATTTTATGAGGCTGGGGTTCAGATACAATTGCATGGATACACTGATGCTGATTGGGCTGGTAGTATTTCTGATAGACGATCTACCAGTGGATATGTGTTCTCTTTTAGGAGTGCTGCAGTCACTTGGAGCAGCAAGAAACAGCCTACAGTTGCCTTGTCGAGCACAGAGGCTGAGTACAGGGGTGCAGCAATGGCTGCATGTGAGGTAGCTTGGTTGCATAAGCTACTCTATGATATGCATCAGTCTATAGATGGGCCAGTTGTCATTTATTGTGACAACATGAGCAGTATACACTTGGCAAATAACCCAGTCTATCATGCTAGAACAAAGCACATTGAGGTGCATTATCACTATGTGCGGGAGAAGGTTTTACTAGGTCTTATTGATCTAGCTTATGTCAGCACAGAGGATCAGGTAGTTGACATATTCATGAAGGCATTGGGCACAGAGAAGCTGCACAAGTTCAGAGACTTTCTTGGTGTGCAAGAATTGGGATTGAGCTCGAGGGGGAGTGTTGAGATATCGAGCTCCACTTGCGATATGCCAAGGTGACCGTTGTGCATTTATGTCACCGACTTGTTAGCTGGAGATGCGGTTGGTACACCGCCCACGAATAATAGCTGGATGACAGCTATCCTTATCTACTCTAGTTCGTAGCTCAGTTAGTATGCCACCTTAGTTAGTTGAGTTTGGTTTTGAGACCCACATATAGGGTTCTTCTATTTCTTCGTACTTGAGTTCTTTTGGCTTTCACAACTAAGAAGAGGAAAACTGTTTTCAGCCTCCACCTTTGTGTGTATTCCCCCATTGTGTATGTGAGAAAGCTGCAAGTGAGACTCCTTCCATCTCTCCCACTATCTTCACATTAAACACACCCAACCACTCTCTCTTGGATAGATCAGCCTCCTTTAAGGTTTTTGGATCCATTCCCATCAAACTAAGTCTATATTCAGCGTGAAAAGCCTCCTTCATAAGCCACAATTTCCTTTGCTTTGGATACTCCAATTTGGGAGCTTTCCATCGCCCTATACACAGAATAAACGATGTGGAGATGAGACAGAGAGAAAAACAAACCTCTAAGTACTGAAAAAGGATGAACTAGCAGTAGAAGAGGCTTGCATGTCGACCCTCCTCATCTTTGGAGGGGTTCTGTCTTTTGCTTCTTGTCCTCTCTTGTGCCTCCTTCCTGTTTTTGTTTGGTAGTCTTCAGATCTGGAGGTGGCTCTAGCTTCTCTCGTAGTAGTAGATTTCTCTTTTCTCTTGTTAGTCTTCTTCAGAGCTGGAGCTGGAGGTTTGATATTCTCTCGAACCTATTCTTCTTGCGCTTCTTTTCCTCCTTAAAGTTGTGGAGTGTAAGAAAATAATACAACGTCTGTGCTCAACAGATAACACGATCTCATACGCAAGAGAGAAAACAAGATAGTATGGAGAATCAAAAATTTGATTACTGTAGAACTGATACAATAGATGGTGCTGCCTCCCAACCGTGCATTCCAATGAAAGAAGCTTCGATGGCATGCTGGAAACAGTAGAAGACGGAGGCTGGATGCTAAGGAATCAGGGTTGCTATAGCCAGTGATGAAATGGGCTTCACGGGCTTGCTCTTATATAGCCACCAGTTGTAGTCAGTTAGGCTCAATTGGGTGACCGACCCAGTCCACCCAAAACGGTCGACTGGGGGTCAGTCCTGAAATAGGCCACCGACCATACGAAAGAACCTGTGCACAAAACAGAGCAACTAGCCTATGGATTCTATTCGGCCCAGAGCCATCCGGGATCATCTGAGGCTCCAAATGGGCCCCGCAACCCGAGAGTGGGCTGCCCTAGGAAATGCTCCATCTACCCTCAGTGCGGTCAGTCAAGGGATGCCTTCCCGCACTTGCATATAGCCTAGTTGGCAGTGTGCCATCTCTATCTGAAGCCATCCAGCCATCAGGCCACACATGGCCCCCATCTGGTGTCCAAACCAGGACCTATCGGATAACCGAGCTACTCAAATGTCTTCTCCTCATATGGGGGGCTTACAAGTAGAGTTAGCTGGTTCCCGCGTAGTTACACGATAGTGGAGCATTGATATCTAACACCCCCCCTCAATGTCCACCCGCAAGTAAACTTACTTTTTCGGCCCAATGCCAAGTCGATGAAGATGCCTCTCCAGCAAGTCTCTTCCAAGAGCCTTCGTGAAGATGTCTGCAACATTCTCTGTAGTCAGACAGTACACCAAGTCAACCTCTCCATCCATGATGAGCTCACGTACAAAGTGATATTGAATCTCAATGTGTTTTGTGCGAGCATGGAACATTGGGTTCTTTGCAATCGCCATGCAACTCTGATTGTCACATGATAACTGCGTAGGCTTGTTCTGCACTGCACCCATGTCCCCCAAAATCCTCCTCAACCACACTGCCTCGCAAGAAGCAAAGCATGTAGATTTGTACTCGGCCTCAGTACAAGAAAGAGCAACTATGGGTTGCTTCTTGCTGACCCATGACACAACTCCAGATCCAAGTGAGAAACAATACCCTGTCACTGATCTCCTGCTGTCCACGTCTCTTGCCCAATCCGAGTCACAGAATCCGGTCAAGATGTTGCCCTTGGTATAGGTGATGCTATAATCAAGTGTGCCTTTGATGTATTTCAGCACCCGCATCCCTGCCCTCAAATGGTTCTCCTGGGGCTTATTGGAAAACCTGCTTAGTACACCAGTCGCAAAACTGATGTCCGGTCGTGTGTTGCACAGGTAAATCAAGCTGCCCACAAGCCTTCTATACTTCGCTTCATCCACGAGTGGTGATGAATCCTCATTTGAGAGCTTCGCGTCAACCTCCATAGGGGTACCAACTGTCTTGCACTCAGCCATGCCAAATGCCTTCAGTATCTCTCCAGCAGCATACTTCAGCTGTGAAGTGAAGATCTATTTTGGATCTTGCCAAACTTCAATCCCCAAACAGAAATGCATCAGTTCGAGGTCTGTCATTTCAAACTCTCTTCTTAGTAAATGCTTCGTCTACGAGATCTTCTCTTCATGGTTCCCTATTATGACAAGGTCGTCCACATAAAGGACCACGATCATACACCTGCCTCCTTCTCTGAAGATATATAAATTTGCATCACATGGGCTCCTCCTAAAACCATTTTGCAGAAAGTAGGCATCAATTCACTGGTACCACGCTCGTGGGGCCTGTTTCAGCCCGTAAAGTGCCTTCTTCAGTTTGCAGACTTTACCTTCTGAACCGGGGATCTCAAAACCTGGTGGTTGTTCCATGTATACCTCCTCCTTGAGATCTCCATTCAGAAAGGCGGATTTCACATCCATCTAAAACACAAGCCAACTTCCCTAGGCAGCTAAAGCCAAAACACTGCGAATTGTGGTTAGTCGAGCTGTGGGAGCAAAAGTATCTTGATAATCAAAACCATGTACCTCTGTAAATCCTTTTGCCATGAGCCGAGCCTTGTACTTATCCAACGTGCCATCAGACTTGTACTTGGTCTTGTACACCCACTTGGTTCCGATTACCTTGCGTTTTGGTGGTCGATCCACAAGGTCCCAAGTGTTGTTCTTCATTATGGAGCCATACTCCGACTGCATAGCCTCCATCCACCTATCATCGCCTTGTGCATCTTCAAGACACTTGGGTTCATCAGCACAGATCACTTTTGTCATCAAAGCATAGTTGACCAAGTGTTCCTGCACCCTTCTTTGCTCCTCTAATCTCTTGGACCGGCGGTGTTCGGATGGTTCCTCCTCAATGGCTGGAGGTTCTCTGCTGTCCAAAAGCTACTTTGCCTACTTCGGGAATGGCCGTTGCCGTTGTGGTTCTGCAAGCTCTTCTTCATCTTCTTTGTCTTGAGTCCTCCCAAGCACTGTTGGGGGAGTTCGGTCTGCTATTAGTGGCGGTACTGGATGGATATCCTAGTCCTGGTTGTCTGGGAAGGAAGCATCCTCCTCCAATTGATGCGGCTGTTTTGAGAAGACCACATCGCGACTTACAATTACCTTCTTGGTAACAGGGTTATAGAGACGGTAACCCTTTGCCTCTTCACTGTAGCCCAAGAAAATACACTTTCGGCTCTTTGGTTTTCATTTGGTCCTGGTAGCATCAGGGACATGCACAAAACAGTCACATCCAAAAACTCTGAAATGTGCAGCTGAAGGTTTCTTACCAGAAAAGGCTTGCAGTGGAGTCATCTTGTTCACAGCCTTCGTGTAGCTACGATTCAGGATGTAAACTGCAGTGTTACATGCTTCAATCCAGAAAGTCTTTGGCAAATCTTTCCCTTTCATCATACTTCGCCCATTTTGTAGATGACACGCATCTTGCGTTCTACTACTCCATTTTGTTGTGATGTATGTGGCGGGGGTTTTTGCCTCTTGATTCCGTGACTTTTGCAGTAACTTTCAAATTCAGTCGATGTGAACTCTCCACCTCTGTCTAATCTCAGCTTCTTCACCTTCCTCCTTGATTCTTTCTCGACCATTACATGCCATTCCTTGAACCTACTGAAAGCCTTGTCTTTCGTCTTCAGGAAGTATATCCATATCCTTCTACTGTAGTCAGAGTGTAGTCGTCGATCAACGTCATGAAGTAGTAGGAACCACCCAAAGCTTCCATCTCCATCTTTCCACAGAGGTCCGTGTGAACGAGCTCTAGTGGAGCCTTTTCCCTGCTGGCCTCTTTAGGAAAGGAATGCCGATGCTACTTGCCCATCATGCAAGCTTCACATACATCAGGCAGATCTGAAATTTTTGGTAGGTCTGCAATCATTCCACTTTTATGCATCTCCTTCAAAGAACTAAGGTTTAGATGACCAAACCTCTCATGCCACAACTTAGTGTTCTTCACATCCGCTCGAGCACTGAGAGCTGAGAGTTCGTAAATGTTGTTGCGCCGTGTACCTTTACCAACGACCTTCCCTTGAAGATCCAGAATCTATGCACCATTCTTATCGAATTGGACTTTGAGGTCCCGATCCATGATCGCAGAAACGGACAACAAGTTCCTCTTGATATCTGGCACATAAAGAACATCGGACAACTGTTTTACAACTCCATCTGACTTGAGAGCAATCGTACCTTTTCCTTTTGCTGGACATTTTGCATCATTGCCGACTGCTACCAGGATGTCATTCCCTACCGGTTGTAGAGAGGTATACCAATCCTTCTGACTGGTCATGTGGTGCGATGCACCACTGTCAATGATCCACAGTTCATCTGCAGGTACATGAACTGCCTCCGTGCAAATCTCCTCAATTGCGATGAACAGCTCTATTGGTACTGCCTGCGCGCTATTGCTGGACTCTTTCTTTACTCCGTTCTTCTCATCTGCAATCTTCTTTCAACACTCATTCTGCTTGTGCCCTGCCTTGCTGCAATAGAAGCACTTGATCTTCTTCTTTCTCTTTTTATCATCAGAAGAAGATGGGTTACCAGAGTCCTTACCCTTACCTTTCTTTGATCCGGTCTAGAAAGCCGAATCTTCTCCAGTCCTCATCTTTTGATGCATCTCCTCCTCCATAAGCATCGCGCTGAAATCCTCAAAGTTGAGGGGCGGATTTCTATTCTGCGTATTCAGCGCCGTAACAAGACCGTTGTACTTTGGTGGGAGAATCCCTATGCACCTTCGTGCTAGATTCTTGCTGGTGATGGTGATGCGAATCGCAGTCATCCCTTCACGCAGATTCTTCACCCTGGTGATGAACTTCTATGTCGCTTCAAACTTAGACAGTTTCTCGTTCGCGAGTTGAGTCTCCAGATTTTGAATCCGCGTCTGATTCGTGGTCTCATATTGATTTTTTAAGACCGTCCATGCCTCCTCCGCTATGGTGACATGTTGAACTAATGCCATGACGGAATCACTTACACTGCAGACAATAGAACACAGTGCATCTGCATTTCTTCTTGTCCACACGAGAATCTCATCTGCAGTTGGTACTATCTGTTATCCTGCATTAGCTGGATCCTGTCTCACAACCGGCTTCACGTCCACCCCAGTAATAGTATCCCAAAGCTCGTATGCGCTTAGGATGGTCTTCATCTTGAACTTCCAGAGTGGATAGTTAGTGCCATCCAACTCTCCGCTTTTGCCGAATGGTGGGATTCGCAGTCTTGTGGGCTGGGCCATCTCTCACAATCTGCTTGCAAATAGAAACACACTACCAAATCTTCTTGCTAGATTCTAGGCTCTGATACCATGTAAGAAAATAATACAATGTCTGTGCTCAACAGATAAGAGGATCTCGTATGCAAGAGAGAAAAGCAGATAGTATGGAGAATCAAAAATTTGATTACTGTAGAACTAATACAATAGATGGCGCTCCCTCCCAGCCGTGCTCTCCTGTGAGAGAAGCTTCAATGGCATGCTGGAAACAATAGAGGACGGAGGTTGGATGCTAAGGATTCAGGGTTGTTGTAGCCAGTGATGAAATAAGCTTCACGGGTTTGCTCTTATATAGCCACCACTAGTAGTCAGTTAGACCCAATTGGGTGACCGACCCAATCTGCCCAAAAATGGCCGACTGGGGGTTCGGTCTCGAAATAGGCCACCGACCACATGATAAAATCGGTGGGCAAAATAGAGCAACTCACCTACCGTCTCCGTTCGGCCCACAGCCATCCGGGATCATCTGTGGCTCCAAATGGGCCCCGCAACCCGAGAGTGGGCTGCCCCGAGAAATGCTCCGTCTACCCTCAGTGCGGTCAATCAAGGGATGCCTTCCCACACTTGCATGTAGCCTAGTTGGTGGTGTGCCATCTCTATCTAAAGCCGTCCAGCCATCAGCCACACATGGCCCCCATCTGGTGTCCAAACCAGGACCTACCGGATAACCGAGCTACTCAAATGCCTTCTCCTCATATGGGGGGCTTACAAGTAGAGTTAGCTGGTTCCCGCGTAGTTACACGAGAGTGGAGCATTGATATCTAACATGGATCCCATGCTCACCACTCCTTCCCTTCCTAGCCATGATGATCAGGTTGTGTAAGCACATCGACTGTTATAGAATTTGCACTTTCTGAGCTACTCACAAAGGCTCCCAACTGTCATTCAACTTCACTTGGATTCAGTCCATGCCTTGTTATGATTATTCATGTACTCTTAAACATTATTTTATAAAACAAAAATATCAAATGAATATGAATCATTCTCAAATGTGTGTGCTTTCAACTCATGCTATCTTGTCAATGCTAAATAGCACAAAAAGCGTAGAAAGTTAATGTGATTCCGCCCATATGCTATGTAGCACACAAACAAAAATGTAATACTAAGAAATGCTCTGAACAATGAACAATGTAAACCAAGAATCCATAAAACTTTCTACATGAGCTCCATAATGTGGTCTTTTTTAAAAAAGCAAGTAGAAGTAGCAAGACTCTAGCAAGATCTGGTGATTGTGGTCAACATACTGACCAAAGCATCAAGAAAGCTTGATTGCAAGGAGATCTTGACAATATTGCGGTAGCCCCTTCAATGTAGTATGAAATGATTCATGTCATTGGAGAGAGAGAGAGAGAGTCCACATGAGAGAATACTTTGACTCAACAAGGATTCTTGGTGATGGAGCACGCAGGAGGAAGCTTGTGCCTGTGCATGAGTGTGAGAAAGAGAGGCAATCCAGGCACTGCAATGTCACGTGTAGTAGTAGCAGAGTGAGTGAGAGGGAGGACAATAATTTCTTTTGATGGAACAAGAGGGAAGAAGATTGCACCTCTGTTAGAGAGAGAGCTGGTGATGGAGCAAGCAGGATGAAGATTGCACCTCTGTGTGTGTAAGAGTGAGAGAGAGAGAGAGAGAGAGAGAAACTATACTGCAATTCAAATTCAAAAGATAGAGACACTCCACATATGGGTTAAGTGTAACTGCCAATTAACATTATGCTCACTTACAAACAAAGCCAAAATGTGCTATCCAAGTGTGCTTCTCAGCATTATCCATGGACATGTGTTTTTGAGTGGGTTAGTGAGCTTCCACCAAAAAGAATTTTGTGCTTTGCTTGAGCTAATATTGTTGCTCTTCTCTGAGATGACAAGACGGTGGGTTCTATGAATGTTTCTACAAGTTGTGTGGCATCGTAAGCACCTACCAAAGCACCCAAGCAGTGGCGGCTGCAACATGTCTTCCTACTAGTCTCTCTCCAAAAGTGGAAAGTGCCAAATCCAACATCACCAAAATACACTTGCACGCAGATGGGGGTAAAGCCACAACAGAGACTAGCTTTGAAAGTTCCCTGCACTTTATCATCTCCTCCTTCCCGTAAGGAAAAAATGAAGTACGACCCCCTCGTCATGTCACAAAAGCATCTTCTTCTATGACATCCTAAAAGTTGTGATAACGTCAGTAATCTTTTTTATTCTCAAACTAAGAACATTAAATTGTTCATATTGACAAAATATCATGAACTTACAATGTGGGCAGCATCTTTTTTGTCATATCTTGGTTGAGAAATATTGCTGGATATTTTGATCTCATCAATTATTGGAGGTGGTGCCGATGATGAGGCCGCTGCAAAGGTCTCAACTCTCTAGCATTTTTTCTCCCTCTTTGCCTCCAATCTTTCTTGGACCTCACGAAATTCCATCTCCATAATTATTGCATTACTAGAGTCATGCATTTCCTCCTACACAATCAAGATTGGATGCTCCAAAGTGTTTGCCTAAGTCAACACTACTCTCCCAAGCAGAGAGTGCCCCTCGTACTTCATCTTCTCTCAACTTTTTATGTATTGGATGTCAATCAAAGACAAATATACTCTATTTTCAATCAAAACATATGGAAGGGTTTGCATCAAAACCTCATCTGTCATACCTTCCTCCTCTTCTTCCTCTTCTGGCTATCCCATGCATATCTTCCACCTACCTCTTTGGGCACCACTGCAACCTCTACCATGCTCTCAACTTTTACTATGTGCTTTCCTTTGTCCAATGACCACTCTTAGGCAAGGGTGGCTTCCACAACAACATTGAGATTCTCTTCAACTTCGGCATCTTGCTCTTTTGCTAGAAGAAGAGATGGCTCTACCTTGATGAATGAAGGTGCATCTGTGTCCTCCATTTCTAGAATAATTACACAATAGGCTATTTCTAGAAATACAAAACAATTTCCTATAGGACGCGCTTGTAGATCTAACTCTTCATCCTTTGAAATTCTTCTAAAAAATTTTGGACTAAGGGATTTACAAATTCTCTGCAACCTATGCCTAAAAACACAATCATCTTAGCAACATTCAATGAGGAGATTGATGGGAACCCTTTCTACTCTATCTATGTCTAGCCAGATCATGTAAGACTTAATGATGTAATCTACCAAATCTCTAAGAAGATCCAAGTGCTTGTGGATTGTGCCAATGACATATATCTTGCAATCAAAAATCTCATACAACTTTGCCTCTCTACTCGAATAATGAGTAAAAGAGACGAAATCATGGTGTGCATGGCAGGGTGTGGCCATTGGAGGTTTGTGGAAGATGACAAGAGCAAGGAGAGGTTGTGTCTAGGAGGAGGTGAGAATAATAAAGGCTATGTTCATACCTATGACCCTTTATATAGTTGACTTCAAACTCTTTAAAGACCCTTAAAAGTCTACTACAATTTAGGTAATAAAATATTGGACACGTTGTAATATATTGGCTTACTTTTAAATAGATCTAGTTCAAATCCATCACTGTGATTAGATACTATAGATCATGAGGATAATCTAGCACAACACTGTTGCCAAAAGCAATCAATGTTTAAGAATATTCATAAAGATAATGTGGCCTCATTGCACAGAATCCAATAATTGTGAACTAAAAAACCACTAATTTTATTGCGTTAGTACAAATGATGTCACACTTAACAAAAACTATTACAATACACTTCCAAAACTATTACATTTGTCCAAAATCTATTACAAAACAATTCAAAAACTATATCATATTTTCAAAACTATTAAAGCACACTTCAAAAACTACTAATTTTATCAAGTGTAGACTCATTGCCAGCACAAATTACATCACACTTTAAAAATTATTACACTTATTCAATACCAGTATGAATGGCCAAGTTACAAGGAGGATTCCATTTGTTGAGCATTGATCCTGCATTGATGTTCCTTCGAGTCGCCTTCTCACTATCTTCCCATTTAGTGTAAATAAAAAATCACTATCATCAAAGGTGATAGTGATGTATTCGCGAATGTGCTTCAAGCTCCAACTATCTGTGACCTCAAGATATTGGATTTCCCCATTAGTCATATGTATCTCTACCTCTATGAGGTATCCATGTGCCATGATTATTTTTCCAATGTCTGCAAGCATATCTCATGTAGCATATACTCCACACTACTTGATATCTTATTACTATACTTTCTTTGGTAAGCATACATCAAAAATGGTCTCCCTTCTGCAAGCCCTCCCTAACATCCCACATTGGGTATAGAAGATTATCAAGAAATTCCTTTTCTAGGTCTTTGCATACCCCTATGGCCTTTGTTCTATGGATGAACCTATTGATTTGAAAAAATGAATAAATATAATGGATGGCATGCACTAACTAAGAGCCACATATTTTAAACCAAAATTAAACTTCATTAATGATTGAATATATGATTTCATCTTCATTCTAAATGCATCTATAGAGAATGGATCAAGAAGACGAAATTTTGGACTATCAAAGTTAGGGAGAGGAATAGGACGGAGGGTTCCATATGCACCTTCTCTTCGAGGTACTTGGCAACATGAATTATAGAAAAAAATACTAGACTTTGTCAAGGAGGCAGAACTCCATCCTGAGAACATTAACTCTTGAGATGTTCGCCTGAGACTATCCAGAGGCTAGGTTTGATTTTTGGTAGAAGGAAATCTACATAGGAAGCAAAGAAATATATTAATGGGCAAATCAATCTGTCTCTCTCACTCTCTACCTACCTCACACACACACACACACACTCCTCTCTCTCTCTCTCTCTCTCTCTCTCTCTCTCTCTCTCTCTCTCTCTCTCTCTCTCTCTCTCTCTCTCTCTCCCCTAACACCCTGCTACCCCCCATCCCCCCCTCTCTCCCTCTCTCATTCCCTCACTCCCTTCCCCTCTCAAGGGGTTCACCTCCAAAAAATTTTAAGTACCACGTGGATTCAAATGGAGAGATATTTTAATCCTACTGTTGGAAAAAATTTAATAGGATTACAATAACAGGAGGGGTTTTTTAATTCAATTTTTTTTTAAATCCGTTAGTTTATAAGTAAAGAGGGGTAGTTTTATTGGGGGAATTTTTTTAGTTGAGTGGTTTTTTAAATACCCTTGAACGCACGTGATACCTAAGGTTTCTTAGTAGTGCACCCCCGAGCTCCCCCTCTACTCTCACCACAACACACCCTCTCTCAAAACATATACAATCATTAGAATGCACAAATTAAGTGACATAATGAGAAAAAGAGCAATGTAAAATGGTTGTATTACAAAACCCAAAAATGGGACCCTTCCAATGCTTCTCTTTCTTTGCTCTATCCTTTCTAGAAACCTTGAATGGACCTATTGCAAATGGTTGCATTGTGAACCAAGACATTAGCCTAAACTCTTGAGGGAGCCAAACATCACTGTCATCCTTCAAAATGTGACCCACACAAGATTGAATTGATAGCTTTGGCCCAAGGGAATGGGAGTGCTTCACAGTTATAGAAAGAATGGTAGCAAGCAAAGAGAAAGAGGTTTATAGGAGGAAGAGGTTGAGAGGAAGAGGCTGAGAGGAGGAAGAGGTTGGGAGGAGACTGAGAGGAGGTTGAGAGGACGAAGAGGCTAAGAGGAAGGTGGGGAGTTAATGGGGATAGTTTGGGGAGACTCTTGGGAGGTGTTTGGGGTGGTAGGGACACTTGGAAATTTTCACATTTTTTGGAGGAAAAAAAAACTCGTGAATTTTGGGGCCTACCAAGAGAGGGAGGAGGGTATGGGGACGAGCCAAGTCAAGGGGGGGAGTAAATTCCCTAGGAGGTAGTGGGGGCAAGAGGGAGGCAAGGGGGAACCTAGTGGGGACCAAGGGAGGACCTCAAGGAGGACTCTCCACCAATGAGAGGCCAATATGGAATCCTCCATTCTTTTAATGCCCAAGCCTTCCCATTGGATGGTTTGCTAATCAAAAATCTTAAGGGACTAATCCAAGAGCCCTTTTTTAGTCCAAAATTCCCCTAATGCACACAGTTAAAAACTAGATAGGAACTTAACTACTTTGATACCATGTCAAAGAGCACACAACCCTAAATGAGCACATAGGTCTAAATGAGGACACACAGTCCAACACTCAATGCATACAAGAGGTACACAACAAAGAGAGGATGAGAGAGTACACACACACAGTTAGCCATAGATAAAATGAGCACATAGCCCTGATGCCATGTGAAAGAGAACATAGATCTAAATGAGGACAAATAGTCCAACACTCAATGCACACAGCAAAGAGAGGATGAGAGAGAATACACGCACATACTTTGGCTATATACAATATGTACACTCTCACATAACCAAATAGATGAACATGATACAATATATACTGAACCCGAAGTGGGTTTTCCTAAGTCCATTAGGACTATTCACATAGGGACTCAGGATCCCTTTTAAATTCCTCTATCCTCCTATCCATCTACCCATGATGTTCCAACCACCAGGCTGGTTTAGGACAATCACATTAAGTCCAAGCTAGACAAGTATTAGAAATTAAATTAATTAAAATATTCCAAAACTTAATCACCAATAATTACCCGCTTGGTGAAATATATTGCTATTCAACCATGTTGGTTTAGGACAATCAAATGACTTGTGTTTGAACTAAACCATCACAATGACATATTGCATTATGTTCTAACCATCGGGCAGTTTAGGACAATCACATTAAGTCCAAGCTAGCCCACTTTAGAAATTTAACAATTAGACTATTCCAAAATGCATTCACAAGCATCCACTAGCTTGTGAAATATATTGTTGTTCAACCACACTGTATTAGGACAATCACATAACTTGTGTTTGACCTAAACTAGAATGGTTATATAGTTTAGGACAATCATATCAAGTCTACAAATTAAAAAATTAAAATATTCCAAAACTCATTCACAGACAACCACTAGGCTGGTTTAGGCAACCACTAACCTATATTGTATCAAGCATGTGTATGATGTGCTTGTCCCATTGCTTGCATCCCATTTTCTTTTTGCAAATGTCTTTCTTTGGAGAAACTTTTGTATTTCTATCCCAAAACATTCTCATTCGATCACTAACTTTTGCACGTAGGCAATCTCTCCTTTTCTTGCGTTTTGTTGAAGCAAAAGGACTTCTAGGATCAGGATGTGGGATCGGGATGATCCTGCACTGCTTTCACTCTTCATCCACCCATTCAAGCCATGTTGGTCCTTTTGATTAACATCTTTGACATTGTGCGCCCAAGCTATTTCTTCGCACAGGGATGGCAAAACTTTCATCTGCCATGATTTCTCCCCTATGGTTATACATGTCAGAAAAATTTGGATATACCAAGCAAGTGCAATGTGGCCCAAATTGCTTAAAAATACAAATAGACCAAAAGCATGCTATCGGGTTTGATGATGTATATTATGAAATGCAATGACCTTTGATCTACTTATGAGCCATATAGTAAGGAGTTGCATGGAAAAATAACCAATGCGAAATTGTAAATAGTGTTGGATTTATTAAAAGGCCTTTGCACATGCACAAATTGCACATTTTCAAATTCTTCCATTCTAGGGTGAATCTAAATACCAATATCACCAACTATCAATGTTTTAAGACCATCAATCATGTAGTAGTCCCATTAGTTTGGCTTCCTTTTTTTTAATTGGTTTTCAACAAAACCAAAAAAAGTTATGGAGTGTGCCCTCGAATGGGTGCACATAATTTAGCACAATATTCGAGGCCCCTTGAACCACATCTAAGTTTCCCAATTAGTTGTGTCCTTTGGTTGAGGAGAAGCTCGTTGAAGGACTATCTAAATTGTAATATCATATGCTCTTGATGATGCATGCTTCACATGTAACATAGCACTTGTAATGCATTAATAATATTGTTCCAAATCTTTATTCCATATGTTCTTAGTCTCATGTTCAACATTGAAATGTGTACTACGACTTGAAGACAAATTTTGTCAAATTATGTTGAGCAATGGATAAGTTATGGGTTAAGCAAGATACCTATACACAAAACATGCCCTAAACCTCACCCAAAATGGCTATACCCAAGCAAACACTGACTCAGGACTCCAAAGGGCCCATCCAAAGGTGCCCAATGACAAATCCTATTTCACACAAAGTAGCCTCCGTAAAGAATATGGTTCTTGTGAAGAATTGACCAATATGCAAAAGAATATAGTTTCCATAAAGAATATGGTCCCTGTGAAGAATTGACCAATATGCAAATCATTGAAGCACAACCAAGAGACGCAATCCCAAGATCATGAGCCCTAAGTCCACTTCATGTAAGACAAAACCAAAGAATGGATCTTCATTACCAAGTAGTCACATCAAGCTTAATGAAATGTAATGACCTTTGATATGCATATGAGCCATATAGCAAAGATTGCATGGAAAAAGAACCAATACAAAATAGTGTTGGATTTATTAAAAGATCTTTGCACATGCACAAATTGCACATTTTCAATTTCTTCCATTCAAGGGTGAATCTAGATACCAAAATCACCAAAGTTCTATCATTGTTTTAAGACCACCATGTAGTAGTCCCACTAGTTTTAGCTCATTTCTTGAATTAGTTATGGAGCGTTCCCTCGAATGGTTGTGCATAATTCTAGCATAACATTGGAGGCCCCTTAAACACATTTAAATGATGCATGCTTCACATGCTAATTCTTTAATGGTCTCGTTCAAAATATTTATTCCATATGTTTTTTGTCTCATGTTCAAGATTGAAATGTACTTTAACTTGAAGACAAATCTTGTCAAATTTCGTTGAGCAATGCATAAGTTATGGGTCAGGCAAGATACCTATATACAAAAATTTCCCTGGACCTCACCAAAAATGGCTACACATTGACCTTGGACTCCAAAGGTGCCCAATGACAAATCCGATTGCACACAAAGTGGTATCTATAAAGAAGATGGGAGGAATATGGTCCCCATGAAGAATTGACCAATACGCAAATCATCGAAGCACGACCAAGAGAGGAAATTGCAAGATCATGAGCCCTAGGTCTACTTCACACAAGACAAAACCAAAGAACAAATCTTGATTTCTAAGTGGTCATATCAAGCTTAATGACAATAATATGGATTTGTAACTTTGCATAGGACCAAACAGATCCTGACTACCAAGAGAGCCGTTGCATGTCCCATTAGGCTTAATGATCTAGACATGTAGAGCCATGATTAAAATTGTTAACCCTGTGTTAATAAAGACTTTTGTAGCACAAAATGCATATGTAGCTTTACTTGTACTTATTTTCCTAGGAATGATCTTTGAGGAATCTCTCCTAGTTATGGAGCATTCCCTCGAATGGTTGTCCATAATTCTAGCAATCTTGTCAAATTTCGTTGAGCAATGCATAAGTTATGGGTCATGCAAGATACCTATATACAAAAATTTCCCTGGACCTCACCAAAAATGGCTACACATTGACCCTGGACTCCAAAGGTGCCCAATGACAAATCCGATTGCACATAAAGTGGTATCTATAAAGAAGATGGGAGGAATATGGTCCCCATGAAGAATTGACCAATACGCAAATCATCGAAGCACGACCAAGAGAGGAAATTGCAAGATCATGAGCCCTAGGTCTACTTCACACAAGACAAAACCAAAGAACGAATCTGGATTTCTAAATGGTCATATCAAGCTTAATGATAATAATCTGGATTTGTAACTTTGCATAGGACCAAACAAATCTTGACTACCAAGAGAGCCGTTGCATGTCCCATTAGGCTTAATGATCTAGACATGTAGAGCCATGATCAAAATTGTTAACCCTGTGTTAATAAAGACTTTTGTAGCACAAAATGCATATGTAGCTTTACTTATACTTATTTTCCTAGGAATAATCTTTGAGGAATCTCTCCTAGTTATGGAGCGTTCCCTCGAATGGTTGTGCATAATTCTAGCAATCTTGTCAAATTTCGTTGAGCAATACATAAGTTATGGGTCAGGCAAGATACCTATATACAAAAATTTCCCTGGACCTCACCAAAAATGGCTACACATTGACCATGGACTCCAAAGGGCCCATCCAAATGTGCCCAATGACAAATCCGATTGCACACAAAGTGGTATCTATAAAGAAGATGGGAGGAATATGGTCCCCATGAAGAATTGACCAATACACAAATCATCGAAGCACGACCAAGAGAGGAAATTGCAAGATCATGAGCCCTAGGTCTACTTCACACAAGACAAAACCAAAGAACGAATCTTGATTTCTAAGTGGTCATATCAAGCTTGATGATAATAATCTGGATTTGTAACTTTGCATAGGACCAAACAGATCCTGACTACCAAGAGAGCCGTTGCATGTCCCATTAGGCTTAATGATCTAGACATGTAGAGCCATGATCAAAATTGTTAACCATGTGTTAATAAAGACTTTTGTAGCACAAAATGCATATGTAGCTTTACTTGTACTTATTTTCCTAGGAATAATCTTTGAGGAATCTCTCTTACGAATTCTACATGAAATTGCTATGTGCACATTCTATATGTGATTCCTTATACATCTATATCTTTACATGTGATTCATATATGCACATCCTATATACGATTCCTACATGCACATCCTACTTGCAATTCCTATATGTGCATCCTACATGCAATTACTATATGTGATTCCTATGTGCAAGGGCCTACTTGAAAATCCTACGTGTGATTCCTATATGCAATTCCTATAAAAGCACCCTACGTGTGCAAGTGGACAGTCCTATAATTCATACATGCAGAGAAAGATCATCTCTAAACTTGTATAATATCTCATAATGAACTAAATCCCACACTCTTTGGGCATTGTGTACAACCTAACTTTGGTGTTCTTGTGCAATTGTCTCTAAATGTTCATGTGCCCTTACACTATCAATGTCCAATAGCATATCTGCCCTCAAGTCTCCCACTCTCACCTTCTCCACACTTGCAAGTCCTCCTCTCCCCTCTTCTCCCCCCTTTGTCTTCTTTCTTTCCCCCAACCCTTTGCTCTTACACATTCCTTCTCTCCCACCCCTACACTTCCAGTGAACCCTTATGCTTCTGGATTAGTTTCTTAATGCTTATTCTCCAACATCTATGAGAGAGACGACTTCTCCAACTTGTAAACCTTAGAACTTCCTTCTAACCCTCGAATCTCTTTCTAAACCTTGAATTCCTTCTTACCCTATACTCTTCCAATGGAGGTGAAAGCCTTCATTACCCTAAAGATGTTAATGAATGATCTTTCATACAAGCATGCACAAACTTTACTTTTTACACTTGAACCTACATCTTTTACCAAACCAGGACCCAAGTCATTAATAAGCTACAAATATACTACAATGATGACACTTGTTATATAAATGGGTGACAAAAAGCCTTAGAACTTTATGGCATAGAGAACTGGCAACACTTTGGTGCCATCGCTAGGGAGAGTAGCATCTTATCTTATCTTCCTTATTTTAGAGTTTGAGGTGGCGATCAAAGGCTCTGCCACGTGTCCATGAAGGGGCTCCTCTCTTCTCCTTTCCATGAGTTTGATTCGTTCAAATAACCGCCTTGATTTGAGTGTTGATTGGAAGCACACGAAAGCAAGATGCAAACGGAATCTGCATTGTCGTTGGATTACCCAATTTAAACAAAAGATGTAGACACATCACACACCCAGGTGCAAATTGAATGTGGGGCAAACTTGCACGATCAGAGCTTTCTGCTGCTTCGTCGCCATGTACCTCCTTCCATGCTCTTATCTCCCACTGGTTCTTTGCACCTTCCCCTCCCGGCTTGTTAATTCCTGCACTCCTCCGCCTTCCCACTTTCTCGCAAGCCACTCTTATGGCATTTACTTAGGTGCAGGCTTGATGTGCTTCCTACACTTGATCTATGCATGTATTTTCCTCACATTGCGCATCTACCCATATGAAACCAAATAACCCATTCCAGCTCATTCTTCCATCTTCGTGGTTTCTGGTCGATCATTCCAACCGTCTCCATTATTTGATCGTTTGCCACAGCCTCCTTGTTGCCTCTCTTGATAGCCACCTATCTCCCATCCAGTAGCCACCTCTCTCCCATCCAGTAGCATACCCTTGTAGACCACCTCGAGCTAGCTCCCTGTAGTTGTAAATCATTTTAAAGCTCTCCGAAAGTGTTGGCTCAATGGATTTGCATGACAAAGTGGATCATGCACACAGTGATTCTTGCAATGCTGCGATCTTAATGGGCATTTCTTGACGTTGTGACTTGTGTGCAAGGTGATCTTCGAAGGTCTCCATCTAGTCTCTGCACATTTCCCTCGTGAAGATGTATGCAATACAACCCACAATAACGTTCTCTCTACTATATAAAGCTTTCTGTCTAGGACTAATGATTCCCCAGTAGTGTTTGATCGAAGACTGTTTTTCCTTGTAAGAACAGCATAGGAGAATGAAATCATCGACACTTACTTCAGATAAACTAAGCCTTGCCAGTAGTGGATACAGGCAGCTGGATACCTTGGGATGGTGAAGCTGGCTCATCTTCGGAGCAAACCTTCAAGGACTTGCCAGGGTGGTTGGCCTCAACTAGCTATAGGTAGGAATTGTTTCTTGATGATGATAAGGCAAGGCTCCCGCCTCACATGATGGTAGCCCGCGAGCATGCAGCCAAGAAGGGAACAACAACTTTCTTGATGGACTGAAGGCACAGGAAGGACATTGAAAGGCAGAGATCTAAGCAATGTGCGAAATGCTATGTGGAGGCACGCATGCTTCTTTGGTTGAGAAGAATGCACAGCCAAAGTTCAAAGACATTAACACGTGAACCTTGATTGCACATATCTTCTTCGGATGAGTAGAATGCATAGCCAAACGTCGAAGACATTTAACACCTGAACTGTAACTCATTACTCAACCACCCATTCTAATCCCATTGTTATTACGCAGAATTCAACAGCGAGAGAATGAAAGCAAGCTTTTGCTCGCTGTCAATCTTCTCTTGCCCGTCCATGTCTCTTCACCTTTAGCTTGAAGTTTGGCACCAATTGTGCTCGTAGTCTGGGTGTGTTATTGCTGCTCATTAGGAGAGCCTGCTGAGCCATTGCAAACTTGGTGGCAGAAATTCGACTGCATGAATGCAAATGTAGATGGTCAAACTACCATCTGGGAGATTATGTTTTCATGCATGCCGATGCAGGTTCACGTCAAACTACCATCTGGGAGATTTGTGTAGGTTGCTGCTGTGATTGTGCAATCGCATTTCTTCACGACAAAGAACTCCTTGCAACTGTCTGGTGCAGCCTCCGGTTGCTGCTACATCACAACTCATGAAGATGGAGATGGAATTGTGCCTCCTCTTGGAACGATGGATCAGAAACGATGAAGATCAAAGACACGGGAACGGATTTTGAAGTGTGGATTATGAATTCAATTTCAATTCTAATCATCATAAAGCTGAGCAACGTCCATAATCGGATGTCTTCTGCAGAGGAGCTTTTTCATGAGGGGAAAATCTGGCCCTGCAACCTATTACCACTCAATCGCAGCAGGCAATAAGCTTCTACGAGGAGCCACTGGTTGTAGCGCAATTGCAGATGCATGGAAAGTGGTTGTATGACCTTGAGATGCTGCACCAGCATCACCTCAAATGCTTTGAGGCAGCCTACAAACACTAAGCAGATGATAAGAGTCTCGGGCGCTGCTCTTCCAATCCTCATACGTGTGTTACATTTTTGCTTCTCTGAATCTGGCTAATGCAACCTTTGCACTTACACGCTCAAGATCACAGTCTTTTAGGGGGTGTGCTTTCTATAAAATCAACACGACTTTTGTATTCAGTCAAAAACATTTTCATCTCAAACCTACTACATGCATCCATAGCCGAGTTTACATTCGCATCTATCAATATCATGTGATGTTAGAGGAAATCTGCTATGATGACTCTATGATGACTAGACAACCATGGCTAGATAGACTAAACATACGATGGCTTGAAGGGAGCCATGATGACCATGGGAAAGCTCTCATATCCTTTAGAGATTGCATGTTGTAATAGTTGAAGATGAAAATTTAAGGATGGAGCACAGAGGAACATGCCTCTAGAGTCTAGTTGCTTAATCGAAATGGATGGGCATGTACGATAAATGATTAAATTCTCATCCACATCTCTGTAGGATAAGTTGCCATTCATGATGAAAAATCACGAGCCCACAACTTTTGCATAGTGATTAATTTTTCAAAAAGAGATCGGGACCAAATTTTTAAAAGGGTTGCAACAATCTATTTTGACTAGCAAACCTGTGAGCGAGATGCGAGGTCCACTGATTTGTTGACCTCCTTAGGAATAAAAAGCAAGCTACCAAAATGATAAGAATAGTGATAAGGTCGCCCCAATTTGATTTTAGTGTGATATCACCATATCCCCAAATTCTCCCACGAAATAATTCATGAGTTCAAGCAATGGCAAATCAAACCAGCTGTACTGTTACTTTTATTCATTTCTTAAGAAGGATTTTTTCCACTAGGCAAGAGAAGCTGGAGTGGGGCTAGGAACTTGAAATTTTATTTCTTGAAATTAAAGACATAATAAGATACCACCTTGAGACTGAGCAGAGTAGGTCTATAACCCGTCGTAGACGAGTCATGCTACTCGTCTTAAGAAAAAATACACATGTGCATGCATGTGTGAAGAACAAACCTCGAACACATATTACTGTCATACCACTCAAGGGTTAGGAGAGCTAAATTAATATTTCCAACAATAGCCAAAATAACAATAATCCCTAGTTGAAACCTTCAACTACCAGCTTAGGGTTTTATGTTTTATGATCAAACTACCAATTAAAGAACAAATTAGGTCATGATATGCGTGTCATTGCATAGAACTTGAAATTTTGAGAATTTTGCCTATTTATAAAAGAGTGATCTAACATGTACACATGAAAAGTTAGCATTCAAAGAGCATTCGAAAGATTAGAGGTTGTAAAAGCACTCAACCCACATTTCAAAAAGTTATTTATGTTGAGTTGATTCTTCTTATCTCACCAATGCTTGAGGGTTATATTTAGGACACCCTTAACTGGAGTTGCATTCAAAGGATCATTTCAATCTTTGGGAACCTCTTTACTAATTGTTTGTAAAGGCAGGACTCTTTGACAAAACATGTGTGCCTCAGGATCTATGGAGCGCTCTAAGGTGGATGAAACCTGTGTGGAAACATGATGAAGAGAGTGCTCATGACATGTATCTCAAGTCAATTAGGTTCCAAGATAGATTAGCTTGGACTCATAAAAAGAATCTTGAGATAGTGCAAAGTGCTTGATTTATATTACTTCAAATGAACCTCCCTTTTATAGGTGAGGGTACTTACATCCATTTGCTTGCTCACATGTGGGATATCTCCTCCATGCCATGTGGCAGCTTACCCTTTGCTCATACCTTTGCTCTACATGTGCTCATGGCACCACAACTCTCAACACCTCCCCTTGGTGCCATAACCCTTTGGCTGCTGCAAGGTGGTCAGATGTGAGTTACAAATCCATCACCTCCCCTTAGTGCTTGCATTGCTACTTAAGGTGGTAAAGTGTGGTTTACATGTCAATACCTCCCCTGGGTGCTTTCATAGCTACTCTCAGGTGGTCAGGCTTGATTTACAAAACATAGGCAAGGTTGGCAAGGTTTTTGCTTTTCAATGCTTCATGTCGATGGCATTTGCTTCTTCGCTTGACGTAGCTGGATGCATGATGCTTTGTTCTTCCATGTGCCTTGATGCTTTATGTGTGGATGCCATGCTTCGTGCTATGGTCATCTCATGCACTTGTGCTTTTGGCATGCTTATGACAATGATGTGTGCATTCATGCTTTGCTTTATCATTTGTTGCAAAGGTCTTACCAATTGATTTCTTTCAATGTTGGCAGTGTCTAATTGCATACAATGATTCTGATCTGACAAGCGCGTAGAGCTCGAAAAGACGATCACTTTTTCTTTTTGGAGCGTGTCCAAATTCTTCTTGGATTGCAAGTTATGGCTTGTCGAAGATTCTGTGAAGAAGAGAGCTTTTGATGATGTGGCAGAGGCTGTTCACATGCAGCTTACAAATTGTGCTTGGCAAGGGTTTACTATGCTGAGGTAGCCTGATGCCACGTGGCACACTTTAAACCAAACTGAATTAACCCAGAGTTTAAACAAACCTAACTATGGTCCAAGTAACTGAACTTCACCCTACTAACTAAACTACTCCTGGCTGTGGTTAAGTTTTATCTTTGCCACATGTCAATTTTTGGGGAACCTTAGGAGACTTTGTAGAAAACTATGCAATCTATTCTGTCAATGCGTCGAGGAGATGCGGCGGGTTAGTTAGAAGGAGCGGAGTCGTAGGAGCCGAGCATCAGAGTCTCTCCTGCAATTCGATGTAGCAAGTAGTGTTGCAGACAGAGGTGGTCGCAGTGGCTGTGTAGAAGCTTTGGAAGACGGCTGTTGAGTCACTGAAGTCCCGTTTCTTTGTCGTTAGGAGGAGCTGAGCATTGACGATGAGCTAGAGCTTAAGGACTTGGAGGCTGCCTTCGAGTCGGTGATCACAGATGCCATTGAGGCTATCGTTGTAGAAGCGGTCGTTTGGGCTAGAGCAGTCGCCGCTGGTAGCTACTTGTGGCGTAGGAGCTGGCTATGCGTCGCTAGTGGACGGCTTGGAGAGTCTATTGAGTGAGCCGCCATCGAATTTCTGAAGTCATTCGTCACTGGAGCCATGCTGTAGAGGTTGCTGGTCGCCACTTTTGAAGCTTGCTATGGAGCTGCTTCTACTTGCTATGATTTGGTCTCACCGTTTCGGCCTATCTCTTTGCCTATGTTGCTGGTCCTCGCTTAGCTTATGCACTGCTAGTTATGTCGGTTGATAAAGGGAGCCGTGAGCTCCTTGTGCTTAGCTGCAGTCTCGTATGGCAAGAGGCTGAATCCGCCTTGCTTGAGATGGTCAATAGCTTGTTGCTGCTAGGATAGGATAGACTTGTCTCTCTTTCTCTCTCCCCTTAAGGATAAAATGGACTCTAACATCTCTTTCTCACAAGAACGGAATGATGAGAACTCTCATGGATTGGATGGACGGAAAATTTCACAAGAAGAATGAATCTGGATCTCTCTTACAACTCAAGAAACACTCAAGAACTCTCTAGATCTAAAACTAATCTAACATTCTGAAACTAATCTAGGAATGGGAGCAATCCTAGTGAACTACTAATGAGCTAAACTAGGAGAGCTAAACCTATGCTCTGATACCATGACAAAACATGTGTGCCTCAGGATCTATGGAGCGCTCTAAGGTGGATGAAACCTGTGTGGAAACATGATGAAGAGAGTGCTCATGACATGTATCTCAAGTCAATTAGGTTCCAAGATAGATTAGCTTGGACTCATAAAAAGAATCTTGAGATAGTGCAAAGTGCTTGATTTATATTACTTCAAATGAACCTCCCTTTTATAGGTGAGGGTACTTACATCCATTTGCTTGCTCACATGTGGGATATCTCCTCCATGCCATGTGGCAGCTTACCCTTTGCTCATACCTTTGCTCTACATGTGCTCAACTCTCAACATGTGGGATATCTCCTCCATGCCATGTGGCAGCTTACCCTTTGCTCATACCTTTGCTCTACATGTGCTCATACCTTTGCTCTACATGTGCACCACAACTCTCAACACTCTTTGGGGGGACTTTGGTGGACAAATTGTACATGCCTTTGCATGAATCCACATTGTGGATCTTCCCTCAAATATACCAAGGCTCGAAGGATTCTTGACCATCAGATCAACCTCCTTTACATCCAAAGAAAATGGTGGGTGGTTTAACATGATGTGTCAAAAACTTTCGGAGTCCATTAGATCACGGTAATTCTTCCCATAGACTTTGGCATGTCCATAGCTTTGGAAGTCCCCCATCACATCATTGTGAACTTCTTAAAGAATTACCTCTCTGCCCCATTAACTCTTTACATTTTAAGAAGCTATGAAAGCACATACAGTCCATGAGTGTCACACAAAGGGCTCCCAGAGTTGTTGCAATGTGAAATCCTCATGAGAAGAAGGGGGAGGGAAGAGGGGAGAAAAAGAGGGGTAGGGAGTGGGGAGCAAGAAGCAAGAGAGGGGAAGCAGAATGCGAAGTATTCACAAAGACAAGGGCAAGTGGAACATAAAAAACACTCTTGAAGGAAGAGGGAGCCTATATTATTGAACTTGCATGAACAACTGAAGGCCAAAGTTTGACTTTTGGCCTTTTATATACAACACCTTCTGAAGGGAGGGCCTAACCCGATATTCTCACTCCTCTTCCTACCATTCCACTATTGTATTTCTACTATTATGTTCCTCTTGGGCCACTATGACTCCAAGGCATCTTCTAATAAACTTATGACTGCATTGTGCATATGTACAAGAGTTTGCGGGAAGGCACAAAATGTGACAATGTTAACCTAGGCGGTTAACAATAGGAATCGACCCAAACCTTTATGTGCACTGGATCAATTTGAAGGACGCCAACCTGATAATACAATGTGTTACCAGATGAATCCTAATTACAACAAGCGAGTTAAAAATGAGATCAACAAGCTGGGATTCATTTATCCAACAGATAAGATAACCTAGGTGTCCCTATTGTTATTGCTCCTAAAAGAATGGTAAGATTCGGATCTATGTGGACTACTGTAACCTTAATGCCACAACAATTATAGACCCATTTCCTCTCCCATTCTGGGATACCTTTCTATAGGCTAGGGCACGACATGAGATGTATAGTTTTTTGGATGGATTTAGTGGCTACAACTCTCGAGGGGTCACCTCACAAAATTTTAGAATACCACATGCATTCAAAAAGATGGGTATTTTAATGGAACTTTTGGAAAAAATTTAACAGATTTACAATAATAGGAGGGGTTTTTTAATTCAAATTTAAAAAAAAATCCATTAGCTCATAAGTAAAGAGGCGTATCTTTATTGGGGGGAAATTTTAGTTGAGGGGTTTTGTAAATACCCTTTGAACGCACGTGATACCTAGGGTTTCTAAGGAGTACACCCCCCGAGCTACAACTAGATACCGATGGTAGAAGAAGACAGTGATAAGACCACATTCATTACGGAGTGGGGTGTTTCTGCCAGTAATGTGGACTGAAGAACGCACCACCAACTTTTTAGTCATGGATTCAAAAGGTATTTGTGTCCTACCTCACTAGTTTCGTGCAGGCGTTCTTGGATGACTTTAATGTGTTCAGAAAGAAGAGTGAGCATTTAGATCTCTTTACTAGGGGGCGTTTCACATCAGTCTGCTTGCAAAGCGGCGGTGTGACTCGGGGAGTGCGGTGATTGAACTTGGGAGTAGAGGTGATAACTTTACCAAAGCGGCCAAGCCGTTTCTGGGTGCAACCAATGATGAGTTAAACAACGGACTAGGCCCGTTTGTGAAAAGGGTCTAGAAGGACAAAATGGAAACCTCGGTTGGGGGCTACGAGGAGGACATTTGTGGACAAATTGGACGGGACTTTCCAAGGATCGACCTCGTACATACTACACGTGCTCGCTTTAATCTCATGCTGATCCTCCTCCCATGCTGATCCTCCTCCTTCCACGTTGCCCTTCATCCTCATTTTGCTCTCGCCTTCGCAATTCTTCTCCTCGCTCTTGCCTTCCTGGCTTCCCTTTCCCACACATCGCATCGCCTCCGCTTGCCTCCCTCCTTCCTCATAGTCATTTGTATTGAATCTGCATCCGCTTCCCAAGCTCCCCCACCGTGATTTGATGCACCTAGCTCCCCAAGCTCTATGGCCCGATTATGCATCTCCGCTTGGGTTGCGTCGTTACCGTCGTTGCTTAACCCTGCGCTTGTTTGGCTAGGGAGTTCCTTCAGACCCACGACCATGTGTTTGCTTCTCGGCCCTAGCAGGCTTTAACTGCGTTGCATCTGTACGAAGGTCCGGACATTTCGTTTGCTCCCTATGGCCCTAAATGGCGAAACCTGCTTACGTAAGCTCTGTATTCTTCAACTGTTTAGTCCCAACCGGATCAAATCTCTCCCTTCCGAGAGGATGAGACGGTACGGCATTAGTGCTCTCTTCCATCTTAAAACATTGTGAAGAGCGAAAGCTGGTGGACATGTAAAGATGTAAACATAACCCATGACTCAGATGTCGTTCAGGGAAGTAAAGAGATTACGTTTTTACTTCAAGAAAGTGGGCATACCTCAGTTGCTGGATTTACAAGGTTAATATGAACGAAGGATGATATCTCTTTCCAGGAGACTAGATGTTTTTTCTCAAGATTCTTCAAAAGCACATAAAAACGAGACGAAAACCCTACAAATGAGTGGACATTTTGGACGTGTCATTGCAGAAACAAAGGAATAACTTTGAAGAAATCGATGACGATACAATCAAGGCATTAATGTTGGTAAGTGCGCGAAATCTTCCATACAGATCTACGGCTACTAGCTAGCATAATGATAAGGAAGCTCCAACACCTTGGGAAATTGTGCAGGTCATGATCGCAGCTGGAACTGACTCCATCGCCGCGGCCTGGGCAATGGCTGAGCTCTGCGAAATCCATCTCTTTTGGAGAAAGCGCAGGCAGAGCTCGGTCAAGGTCGATGCGTGCAGGGTGCGTGGATGAATCGGATATCTCACACCTCAAGTTTCGTCAAGCTATTCTTAAAGAAACGCTCCGGTTGCACACAGTCATACCACGAATCCACAGAACTTTGATGTGTTGCAGGTTAGCATCTCGCCTTTGCTAGTGGATGCGTGGGCGATACCAGGGGATCCCAATCTGTGGGAAGAAGATGCATGAGCGGCTGGCCTTTGTTTTCAGGTAATTCCATTCGGATCCTCAAGGAGTTGCCCTGCTTATGCACTTGGCTTAAGCATGGTGCACACAAGACTACGATTTGAGATTGCCAGGTTCTCCCGAGTCCCGACCACCCTGCACGGAAATCAATCCAGCTTAACTTTGCCGACTGAGGAGCCAAGGTGAGAGATTCCCCCTTATCCCGAAATACGCGCTCCTACTAGAGTCCTGGTCCCTGGTCGCTGAGTTAGAACTTAGCACTAAATTTGGGCACACAGAGTTCCATTATCACCGCGCGAGCGCAATGATAGGGGGTCCCAAGGATCCAACCGATTCGCAAGAGTCATTTCGCATCACCCAGCCATGCTCCTGCAACGTTAGACGTCCATCAACCTTCATCTCTACAGACTCCGTCAACCTTTTCCTCAAGAGCCTCGTGTCAACCTCCAGGTATGCCTAAACGTGTCCTTATGATCTCTTGTGAGAATGTGTTGCCATGTCTTTATGTGCATCTGTGGGTGATCTGTCTATATTGTGTGTCTACGGTCAGTATTGGTTTTGTGTATGCTTGATTTTGTCTCGTGATTAGAAGAGAATGCGCTTTTAATTAGTTGCAACGCTAAGCTCCTTGAACAGAATCTATGAAGCTTGTACGCAAACCGAGACTGTTCATATAGGAAGAACTCCATCATCGGTGTCATGTTTGAGCCTGAACGTATAGGACAAGCACTACTCCGTTTCTTATTGAGCCATGGCCACTGCATCAATGGCTGCATTCTGCTTGCTCATTCCCTCTACGTCTCCCTCATGTAATTCTCTTCTACTTTCGCACAGTTCCAGAGAATAATCGTCTCCTCGGGATCAGTCCTCTATTCAAACCAGCCCTGCTAGCTGCACTTTCATTGTCAGTTTACCCCTCTGTGTGTGAGGGCCTTAGTCAGAGCATTGAGACAGTGAATGAGAAGCCTCGTCTCGAATACATTCGTTTCTTGGACCTAAGATGTGGCTGACAAGTATGCCATTCCAAGAGTTAACTACTCGACTTCATTTGCAATGGCATGCTGGATGCTTACAAACATTTAAGCACCGTCGTTGCTCGCACAACCAACCAACTCTCTAAAGAACCTTAGAGACTATTGCTCCTAATTTAAAATTCTCAAATTATAGTAAAGTATGGAGTGAGGGGAACGATCTCATATAAGGAGGTTCACTCTTTTATTATGTAGGCAGAGTAACTGTAAGCTGACTCCTACAAGATCAAGGGAAAATTGTGTTTTGAAAGGATATCTCCCTCAGTAAGGTAGGGTGGTTAGTTAACATGAATAGTCTATGCTAAGGTAAATCACCCATGTTCTTGTACATTGACACATAAATTAGAGCAAAGGCTTAGAGAGGGCATGCTTGTAGTTGAAATGATGTGTTAGAGCTTGGTGCTAGCCGAGTAGAAGGACCAAGGATATGCAATGCCAGACAAGTAGAGAGTGACCATGAGAGACGATGGGTACGCCTAGTGTTTAATTCATCCATACAACAAATAATTTGATTGCATTTTTCATTTTGAAGCAAATGGTGATAGTCTTCGCACCAAGCAAAGTTTAGGTCTTCCATAACTTAATTATCTCATGTAATCCATATCGGTATAAGAAATTAATAAATAGCTTCTTGACTAAAAATAATTCCAAGAGTGCATTATCAAATAGAACATGGATAAAGTATTTAGAACTATTCGTTTTTCTTATCAAAGTTTTTCTACCATGAGGCAAAACAAATATTGTCCTTTGGTTGGCTTCACATAACACTAACAAGTCAATCTCTGTCACCACAAAGTAGATGTCATACCAGGAGGTTCTTACTCTTTGTGTTTGTGAATGACATAGTTTTCCACCTATTAAAATACTTGAAGGTCATGCCTATGATTTTGGACTATCCAAATGAACTAAGCTCTCATAGGATGGCTTCCATTCAATCAAATTACTAGTGTGTTAACATCCACGGAGTACAGTTGCCAAATGCAAGGTAATCAGTGATTAGAGGTGACTAGGATTCATGAGTTACTTCAATAGTTGAAGCTAGGGAAGGAGTATAGTACAAGCTCAGGGAGTTTGAGTTCCAAATACCTCAACGGCGGCCAAAGATTGTAGGCAACGGGCACAAGTTGCAGGCTCCAGCTGCAAATTGTGGTTAAGTGCCTCGCGGGAGTCAAGCCGCAAGTAGCCCAAGATCGGCCTTGCCACTCCAGGTTTTAAGCCTTGTACAGGGGGTTTGAGCCCCAAATAGCTTAGGGCTTGGAGGTGCGAGGCTAACACAAGCGCTATTTGGGAGCTGATTAGGAGCACCTCCTAATGCCAGGCTTGTCCCAAGCGCTCTTATATGGTTAAGACAAGTGCTATTTCCGACAGTAGGGAGAGATGGAAAGGATAGCAATATGCCTTGGCACCCTAGAGGCCCAATAGCCTTTTAATATAAAGAAAAGGAGAGTGCTAAAAGGAAAAGGGTTGGCCCTCCCTTCAAAAGGTGACTTGTATAAAAGGCGGTCTTCATTGTTGTATGCGTTGGAATACAAGCTTCCTATTCTCTTCCAAGAGTGTCTTTGGGTGTTATCTTGTCTCCTTTGTAGTGTCTTTGTGTTTGCCACTCCATCCCCCTTCACTCCCTCTTCCCCTTCTCCTTCTCCCTCCCTTCTCCCCTCTCTTCTTCCCTCTCCCCTTTCCCTTCTTCTCTCGTGGAAACACACAGCGACAATCTGGAAGCCTCTTGCATGACACAAGTGGATGGCTCGTGCTTGCATTGCTCTCACAAGGAAGTACCTTGGAGTGGAGGCTCCAACGGCATCCCTTCAACATCCTCACGACACATGAGTCACCACCGAGACTACACATTTTTTGCACCGTTGCCGGGGAATGGAGGTATGCTTTTGCATTGCACTTACTTTCTTTCGTAATTAACCCATTGCACAAGGCTTCAAGCTTAACTTGGAGCTTTGATAGTGGAGTTGTAGGAGAGAAAAGAGTGAGAAAGTGTGAGTTTGGACGGAAAAATGAGTAATACTGTCATTTTTTATTGGAAAGTCATTTGAAGCTTGTTTTTTATGTTTTTTTTTTTGTTTTGAGTTGGTAGGAAGATAGTTTGAAAGATTGCTAAGGAGTGCATGATGTCAAAACTCACAAAAATTAACCAAGAATGATGAATCATGCTGAAGTTTGAAGTTGTTTTGTGTGTTAACACTCACCCCTCAAGAAATATTGCATTTTGACACTCAAATGTTGTTTTTCTTTCAAGTTTTTTTCATTGAGTAGGTAGACTAGGTAGTATAGCATCCCCCTAGCACAAAAAAACTTGAGCAAAAACTCCAAATCCTAACAAAAATCATCAAAAACCAGTTGGCAACATAGCGCTTTTCTATCCCCACGGGTCGGCGGCTTAGAGTTATCCCGCCAACCGTCACGATAGCCGTATCCCGTCAGTCAAACTTTGTTGACCCGTCACCATAGCGCTAACCCCACGACCTAACTTTTGACCACGATCTAATCCACCTCCCTAATTAAATGCATGTTAGAGTTACTTATCCCGCCGGTCTGACACTCGTTGACTCGTGCCATAGCGCCTATTCCCATGACCATCGCTATAACATTATCCCGTTTGACACTCAAATGTTGTTTTTCTTTCAAGTTTTTTTCATTGAGTAGGTAGACTAGGTAGTATAGCATCCCCCTAGCACAAAAAAACTTGAGCAAAAACTCCAAATCCTACAAAAATCATCAAAAACCAGTCGGCAACATAGCGCTTTTCTATCCCCACGGGTCGGCGGCTTAGAGTTATCCCGCCAACCGTCGCGATAGCCGTATCCCGTCAGTCAAACTTTGTTGACCCGTCACCATAGCGCTAACCCAACGACCTAACTTTTGACCACGATCTAATCCACCTCCCTAATTAAATGCATGTTAGAGTTACTTATCTCGCCGGTCTGACACTCGTTGACTCGTGCCATAGCGCCTATTCCCATGACCATCGCTATAACATTATCCCGTCGATCGATGCCTTAAGTTATCCCCACGTACGTTGTTATTTTCATATCCCACCAATCCATATATTCCGTCGACCGGCACGGTAAGCTCATCCCCGCAACCGTTCCCATTTTGCTATCCCCACGCCCGTCACTATAATTATTCCGTCGACCGGTGCGTTAGGCATTATACCACCGACCCCATTATCCCTCTAACCGTTGTCTTAAAAGCTCATCCCTACGTCCGTGGATATACCACCTGTGTCCTGTCCTGTCAAACATGTGTCACTACCTATCCCGTTGATCGGCGCGTTAGGCACTATCCCATCACACGTTGCTATATTGGTATCCCGTCGATCAGCACGTGAACTTATCCCTACGACCGTCGCTATAGAGCTATCCATATGACCGTGGGGATACCTATAGGGTAGTCTAGAATAAAAATTACATAACTACAGTTCGACCTAAGTGTGCCTTGTTAGAGGTCTCATACATGCACTTGTGGTCCGGAAGAATTTTGTCCAAGGATCCCGTGCTGGAAGACAGTGCTTCGAGCTACGCTCAACCCACCTTTCGTCCTAGCTGGGGATCAGTTCGATTTGGAAGCTCGATTCCAAGCTCCCACTCCGTAATAGGACCCCGACAGGAGGATCCATCCAGCTCCGACGAGACAGAGAGCTTAGACGAGGTAATGCAAGACTCCTCAGGTCCAAGGGCTTCGAAAGCTCCCTTCACTAGTGTGGCCTCTCCCAACTCTCCCGCTACTTTTGTAGCATCCAGGTTAAGAGGCACATTCTCCAACATGTTCGGACGTTTAGGTCATACAGAATCGGCAAACATAGAGAACCCCTTCGTCGTTATGTCAGTGGGAAGGAAACGTCAGCAACAACCAGCTCTTGAAACACAGATAGGGACTGAAACCACCTTTGTGGACCCCAAGACCTTCCTCCTTTGCAAGTCACCCTCAATGGGAACGCATGGATGATGAAGATCCATGGATGAGGGACTTCCGAGGACAAAATCCAGTTGAGGAGAGGCTCTCAAGGAGGGGCGTCTTATGAACCCCCAACCGTCCATGTGCCACTGACGTTTATCAACTATGTGGCCCCACAAGTTTCACCCTATTGCCCATTGCAGGGAACCACTGTGCCCATGCCCCATGACCCACCCCCTCCAGGAGTCCGACTATTTTCATCCGTACCTATTGCTCCAATGAATGTAGGCCTTGACGCATCCGTTCCAATGCCGGTACCAGCAACTCAATGGATTCCACCACCAAGGCTAGGCTTAAGGCCACCCCTACATCCTACTAGGCCCACAATGGCATTGCCTTCACCAACTACCCAAAGAGTGCTAACTGATGAGGCAATGTGCATCCTGGTGAATGCCCTAGGAAGGGGGGCCACACCACCTCCACCCGCCCTAGTGTTTCCCGCAGGGATCACGAATCCCTCAAGGAGCCGACCCATCCAAGTTAATGACCAAATTCCTTGGGGAAGGAGACCTGATCTCCCACATGGAGCGATTTGAGCAGATATGTGAAGCCTTTGGGGCTCTCGGAGATCTAGAAATGGCTAATGCGTTTGGTCGCAGGCTTGGATGGCAAAGCAAGCCAATGGTATAGGGCTCTCACCTCGGAAGAAAAAGTCAACTGGGAGACGCTGAGAAAAGCCTTCATTGTGGGGTTCTCCCTGAGTGGATGTAAATGGAATCCAATTAACCAATTATATAAGGTAAAGCAAAACGATAAGGAATCCCTTCGGGATTATATAGCTAGAATCAAGCACCTCGATTCCCGTTGCGAACCATACGAGCGGATGAGACAAACAATTGTTGCCTCGGTTTCTCATTGGATTGGCAGACCCGAAGCTGCACGACCACCTGATGGTTATGAACCCTACCTCCTTTGATCTATACAGCAAGGTGGCTATCCGTATAAGTGACAATATGATGGACAAGGCTAATTCGGATAAAACCGTGATTCCATGAGATAGCACCATCAGTCAGGTCTGCCATTGTGGAGACGATCAAGAAGGAGACCAACGAGCCCAAGGGCTTGGATATGAGTGAGCTGGCCTCAAATTTGATGACTCAGTAGGCCAACAGTGGAGGTCAAGAATCTCCAAGGAGGCGCCAAGCAACCCCCACTTGTTTCCATGGAGAGACGACGTCTGGTGTGGGGTATGCAATGGCAACCATCCCTCCAATGAGTGTCCTTGCCTGAGGGCAAGGCCAGTGCTCTAATGCGCACACTGTCATAGATGGGGAAACCACAATTTTTTTATTTTTTATTTTGCCGAAAAAACAGTGCTAATTAAACTTGGTACGGGACTGCGAGGAAAAGTTCGAGCATAGACTCAAGGCGAGCAGAGGGTCGGATACCATCCATCTAGCCCACCTGATTGGACACCGAGGAGAAAAGGCGCTCAAAGTGTCGGAAAAGGTGGAAGAAGAGGAATGTTTCACCTTTGATAAGTAAGAGGCTCTAGATATGATGCAAAAAATGTTCTAGAAGGACCGAGTATTGCAAAACCTACAGGAAGAAGGAGACCTTTATGGTTTTGAGGAACTCCTATTAGTGGGGAAAGAGTCTTCACAGGAACCTTGTGATAGTGCCGGGTTGGCTTCCTTCCTATCGACCGAGGTAAAAATGCCCATTTTCTCCCTGTTGAGAGGGAATCCCATCCTTTGGTGGGACCTATCCAATTGGATGAACAGACAATTCATGTCCTCAAGCCTTGCCATCCCTAAGGCCAACCAATCGTCGCTAGAGGAGGGGCAAAACTTACCCAAGGTTCCCATTAATAAGCTAGGACAATACTTCAAGGGTGATGACATGAACGCTGCTATCCCCATAACCTATCAACACCAAAAGGTTGATGCAATATTGTATGGGGGAGCGGGAGTGAGTATCTACCAAGGAATGCTGGGTAAAGTGGGGAAAACCTACACTCGAACAAACGCATCTGGTAGTGAAGTTGGCCGATGGTGAAACTCCAGAGTCCTTGGGAGTCCTCACTGGCATTATCATTAAAGTATATGGATTCATGAACCCCATCAAGGTCGTAGTCATGGACTTTCACCAAGCAGCCGAGATATGAGGCAGATCCTTCTTATGAATGTCCAGGCTCGTACATGACTCGCATACCGATAGCATCTCTATTTACAGCACAAGGAACAAATCATGCGAGTGGACTTGCACACCTACAAGGCCCACCCATTGTTAGGACACCTTTTTGCCGCGGCAGAATCTGACACAACCATCCGGACCACATCCTTGAAGCTATTCCAACACTGTGAGAGGGAAGAGGATGAAAAAGAGTCCAATGAATTCTAGTATGCACCTCTTCCCAGGCCAGAATTTTCTTAGAACTGGATGCACATCTTAGCCAACATTGATGTTCCAGAGAGAATAGGGTTCCAGATCACAACCCCCGAGCTCGAGGGAATGACCCTGGTGGTTCCCCTTAGAATGTTTAATATGCTCAAACCCCGTGAGGTGGGCAAAGAGATAGTAAGGGTCAAATCAGACTTCCACTGGCTAGCATACATAGGTGCCACAACCACTCACCATGAGTTCTCTTGCGATTGGGGAGCTAGGGTGAGTAAGATAACCTCCCCAGTTGGCTCTATAAGTGCAATGAAAGAGCCCCCTTTAGGTCCAAAACTCCCTTTATCCAAAAGCTCGACAAAGGCAAAAAGGACCACTTCTCCTACAGAAATAGAGGAGGAGGTTGAAGAGAAGGAAGACCTACGACAGGTACTAGCCCACTACAAGGCCTACATGATTGAGGATCGCAAGATCTTATACCAATAGGCCAAGAGATCTCGGGAAGATGGGTGCTCCCAAGGATATGACAGTCCAGCCTTGGTCAAGGTGGTAAACCTGGCTCCGGATGGGCAGGACTCCCAACGTGTATTCATCGTCATTGACAATCTCACCCCTAACGAGGAGAACGCTGTGATAGCTCTCCTATGAGAATACACAAATTGCATGGCCTGGAAATACACCGATATGAAAGGGGTGCCCACTGAGTGCAGCACACGATTCCCATGTTGGACGATGCCAGGCCGGTACGTTAACACCCCTACCCTATTAATCCCAAGTACGCGCTCATAGTGAGGGAGGAAATCTAGAAACTTATAGACGCGAGATTCATCTATGAGATCAAGCATACGGATTGGGTGTCACCTATCGTGATAGTCTTGAAGAAGAATGGAAAAATTAGAGTATGCGTGAACTTGAAAAAAATGAACGTTGCCACCAGGCGTGACCACTACCCCTTGCCATTCACGGAACATGCCTTGGAAAGGGTAGCCAGAAAGGAAGCCTATAGCTTCCTAGACACATTCTCTGGATACAACCAAGTGTCCATCGCGTCGCAGGATCAACATAAAACAACCTTCACAATCGAGTGGGGTGTGTATGTGGCTAGAGTAATGATATTCGGGTTGACCAATGTGCCTGCCACCTTCCAATGGATGATGATCATGGTCTTCAAGGAGTACCTAAGAGACTTTGTGAAAGTCTTCTTGGATGACATATGCATGAGCTTGACGTGGGATGATCACGTGAAATATCTAAGACTCGTCCTAGAAAAGTGTTGATTATACCGCATATCCCTGAATCCTCTTAAGTGCCAATTTTGGGTCAAACATGGTGTAATTCTTGGCCACATAATGTCCCAAAATGGAATCTCCATGGACCACAACAAAGTCAAACTCATCTTGGGATTTCAGTTGGCAAACTCAATCTAGAGGAGTTGGTGGAATTTTGAGGACATCAATTGAATCAATTGGCAGAAGATTGCCTTGAAAGTTGACACACTACACAAGTCATCCAAGAGATAAGAAAAGCATGGTTTGACAGAAACATCAAATTCAAATTGTTCAAGGAAGGAGATTGGGTATTTATGTTTATTACAAAATTGGGAAAGTTCCCGAGAGAATTACAATAACAAGAGGGGTTTTTTAATCAACTTTAGAAAAAAATCACTTAGTTGTTTTTATTGAGAAGAAAATTTTAGCTGAGGGATTTTTAAAGAAGCCCGAACTCAAAATAACCACAAATTGCAGACCATGCAATAGGGATGAACAAGATGCCAAGACGACAGGAAGAACAGGAAGTCAAAGAGACCATGATGCCAGAACAGGAAGTACAAGACAACCCAAAAGAACAGATGCCAAAAATTCAAGAGAGAACACCTCTAATGGGAGAAAATCCCATGGACTCACCATAACAACAAAACTCACGATAGTAGTCACCACCTGTACAAGAAAAGCCAAATCACAGGGAAAAGAGCCTCGAGGAAGTTGAAGAGGATCCAATCATATTCATAGATGCAAATGAGATAATTACCCTTCTACAAAGGTTTCAAATGCAACATAGATAGCAGTATAGTAGGATGGAGAAGGTATACTTAGAATGGCAACAACTATAAGAAGAAAATGATGTTTTGATTGAATAAAATCAATGTTTAAAGCAAGATTACAATACAAAGTGGATGAACAAAAATTGCTAACACAACAACATGAGAAAGAAAGAGTTGAGCTACATCAGGATGTGGAACAACTAAAAATTAAACTAGTGGAGAATCAACAGACAGATGTGGCACTCAAAAAGTGGTTAGTACAAATTTAGCAAGGGCTATTAATAGTAATGGGAAATCTAACAAAAGAGCATAGTAAGTTCTTATTTGAAAATTTACTATTGAAAGAGAAACTAACAGCAGTTGCCCCAATTGAGGACTACCTTAAGACCATGCAGGAGGAGGAGGAACTAGAAATTCTGGGAACTTTTATGCCTCCAGTGGTAGTATCTAAGATGCATGATAAACTCATAAAGCAAAATTTATCTAGATTTTTATTGAATAAGGAAGTGTAAGAATTGAAGAAGGAGATATACACATTAAAGACCAGGTTGACCACGACAAAAGAGTCAGAGCCAACGGGTTTCCTAGTCCATGAAGATCAGAACACCCAATTAGAGAGGGGACTTAGACCTCCTCAACAAAATTTCTATCACCTATTAAATCTTTTCTTGCATTTGCAATAGTAGATCTTATAGACCCAATACCCCTGACAAAATAGATTTCAGCAGTAGAGTGCTTGATAGACAATGAAGCAACCCACACTTGAATCATGGAAAAAATAGAGTAAATGAAAGATACTGCTACATAAATATATGATATTGAGAATGTGGACACATATCTTAACATTACTCATATGGACAAATCTTCGGACATTTTAGTTCAGAAAATAACAACACTTACCAATGATTATCATGCCTCCATATGGCACCAAGCCTCCATATGCCTCCATATGGCACCAAGACTTGAAAGATTTTGGATATATTGATCCGTTGCCAGCACCTTCTCTTGGTTTATAGGCCAACATGAAAATTTGGAATAAGATAGTCCATGAGAAATCTTAGCCCTAGATATGCAAGAGATAAAGGAACATCTTGATTGAAATAAGTTGGTGGTGATGCAACTTTCCATAAATGACTGGTGTAAATAATAGTGATTGGGAAGGAAAATGTGGAATTTTTGGGGAGGTTTTCAATCAGCTCTCTCTTGATTAGTTAATGGAGGAAGACAATGGACTTTGCAAAAAAATCACCCAATACAATGAGAAATTTGTGTGTGTATTCCAATCCCCCACTTCTAGTTGGGCCTTTCCCCCCTGATAATTTGGGTTTAAAATGTTTCTCTATACCAGAAGCATCCTCATCCAATGTGATGCAACATTGTTTTTATGACCTTGAGGGGCTGTCTGATGATGTTCAAGAGACTACTTTTTCAGACCAATTAAAAGTTGTATTTCTTTAGGAAACATGGTTTTTACAATTTTATTTTCACTAGAGCTAGATCCCTTTATCATAAAAATAGACGAACTAATCACTCATTCATTTTTACATAACATAAATTTTGTTATCCATAGACATCCCTTTGTACCCCTGTTATTACCTTTAAAAAGTGTTGAAAAATAATTCCTTTAAGAAACATCCCTCATAATCACTCTCAATGTAATAATATAATACATATATAATTACTTATTAAACACATATATCAATATGACAAAAACTTTCTAGTGTTTCTATAGCATAAATAACAAGATATTTATGGATATGTTTCTATAACTTGTGCTTATATATCACTCTCATAAAATACATGTAATAAGATTTTATAAAATATAATGGCATAGATGTGCTCAAATGGGATTTTCCAATCAATTTCAGTGGTTGAATGACTATATTTGGACATTGGATGTGAAAGTTATATCACTTTTAAAAGTGTTGTCCAAGGTAGCGAAGCTACCTTGATGGCTTACTTCAATGAGGTTTCTTTGGAGAAACCCTTTGATGAAGATAGGTTGAGAGAACATTTTCAATGTCACCCCCTATTAAGTAAAAGTTATAAGAAGGATCATAAGGGAATTTTCATAGAGATGTCTACTCTACATGTGGATTTCTTCAAAAGCCATCCCATTATGTTACTCACCATTCCCAAAGATTCATGTAAATATTTTTGTATAAAATAGGCACTGCTATAATACTTTGCATATTTCTAAGTGAAACTATGTTTTCTTCCGATCCATTTTTGCCATATTTTTACATAGTTGGAATTATTTTTTTTTCCTTCTATCGGACGCTCAAAAGATTTGCTCGAAAAATGGTCGTCCCCGAGCTTTTGAAATTTTGCCCAAGTCCATCGTCGTTCCATTGGCATGTACAGTGGGTGGATCTGGCGATCGACGTGGGCACTGCAGTAGTACTGCCAAAACTGCTCCATTTTGAGGAAGGGAATGTGCGAGCGAGATTGTAGACCAGCGTCGGCATCGGTTTGTGTGACTGGAGCATCGGGGATGAGGTGGTATCCTTCTCTTATGCGCTTTGGATGTGCGCATTGCCAGTCATCATCAAAAGATTGGGTGATGAATTGTGTGAGGGGACGCACGTCTAAGATTTCGTAGAGGTGGAGGTGAGAGCTCTCGAGTTGGCGCTTCCAATGGTGCATAAGTGCACTATCTGGCAGTTCTTGAAATGAATGCAAGTCGAGGGGCCACTGTACATGTTCAAGCGGAGAGAAGGGAGGAGCTTGCGGAGCCTCATCATCTTCAATAGGCATGGGTTCCTCTTGTGCTGTGTCTATTGGCGTTATATTGTCGGCCGTCTAGACAAAATTGGCTGCCTTGAGCAACGTGTTGAGAGCCTCTTCACGGAGGTCAATTGGAGCCATAGATGAGATGGACGGGGAGGTCTCGTGCTATGTGGTGGTGGTGTTAGAGACATTGAAAGAATATTCAGACACATTGGTGCGAGGAAGGGGAGGCGGGAGAGGTTGGGTGGCTTGTTGGGTGGGATGCAGAGGAGGTGGTTGTGGGATTTCGACAGGGGGGGCGGTAGAATTAAATATTAAGATGGCTTCTTGCCCTTCCTCCTCGGCTACTTCCTCAGGATATGCTACATGTATTGTTTCAAAATTGCTCACTAAGGACTCAAGTGAGTCTTGGAGAGCTTGTAGCACCCGGTTAAAGAGGATTATAATGCCGACGGGATTGTAGGTGGTAGACTAGTAAGCCGCAAGATGCCCTTGAGATTGTATTGTTGCGGAGACTTAGCCGTAGGTCTGCATACAATTAATGTCGGCTTGCATACTTTCGGGGGTGCAGACCCATAGGCTGAGTTTCTGGGGCTTTCCTAAGTACATCACATCATTGTCTACTAGATAACTAGTCGACTCCGTGATGATCCGGCACCCAGGCTTGGAAATTGAGCAAAATGGGATGGGCAGCGAGAGTTTGAAGGTCAGAGGGGCGGAGAAGAGAGAGACTAGATGGCTGAAGATCTAATGAAAAATAGGACATAGCGAGAATGGGACGGCTGATCGGGATTGCGGTGGAGGATTGTTTGGAGGGCGTTAAGAGTGGGGCTATGAGATCTAGGTGGAATATAAGATTTTCAAAATCACGGAGTGCATCGAAGTGCATTTGGAGTGTTTGGGGGATAGTGCGTGGTGCGAGTGTGTATGTGGCTAATTGTGCGGAGACCTCCCTGTACATCCGGAATTCTTGTTGCTCATGGTCTTCCAACCCTGAGTCTTCTGGGTGACCCGGGGTATGTTGCTGCTCATTCTGCTCTTGAAGGGACACCGTCAGTGCCCATTCCTGCACCAAGAGATCCTGTAATGTTTGGATCTGGCATGCGTAGATCTCCTGAGTCCTGACGTGCTGTGCTTCTGCCTAAGCCTTTTGCTCTAATGCTATTATGAGGCCGGACTCTACTTTGTCGGCCTAGTCCATGAGCGTTTGGATCAGGTATTCGTTGAAGGAGAGCTCATCCTTGAGCTTTGAGACTGCCAGCTCTAGCTCTTCAACCTTTGTTCTCAGTACTCATTTGCTTTGTCTAGGGCTGTTGCCATGTGGCTTAGGCAACGACCATCATGGTGTGGCTGTCGCGTGCAGAGAGCTGTGCCTAGAGGAGGGTTGCTGAGAGGCCTGTTCTTTCCTCCTCTAAAGAATTATCTGTGCCACCTGTGGGAGCTATGCTATTGCTTCGAATAAATTTTGCTCCATTTGATCGGCACGAGAGAGCTGTTTGGCTGTCATGTGGCTGTAGCCACTTGTTGGCCGATAGTGAGGCACGTTGCAAAATTATAGAGTCCCTTGAGAACGGGGCATTGTTGAGGCCGAGACCTGGGGCACAACAGGGGTTTCCGGAATAGCTTGGGCTCCTTCCTGGGTGGAGGCCAATCGTGACCGTTTCATCACCTGGGAGGTCATCGACCAATATGGGATCTTGTTGTATCCTTTTGCCCTTGTCTTGAGGGTTCGCTTGCTAGAGTCGTAGTTGATGGTTTAGGAATTCCTGCATTTGTCGATCCTCGTATTGTACGAGTAACTGATTGTGGTTTGGTTGCACAAGACGAGCACAAGACGGCTTGTCGGAGTGGCACTGGGCTCTGTTCTCGCTTGCTTTGGATTGACCTCTGCTTCTTCTTGCTTTGTTTGTGCCTGTCCCGTGGTGGACTTTTCGGCCAACCTGTGGCCGATAGATGGATGTTGCTGCAGCATGTGGTAGAGAATTGGCATGTAGAGCATCGGGTTGCCGATGACCTCTCCATGTGTTTCTGTCCAATTTGTGACCTAGGGTCTACCAGCTGGCAACAAAATATTCGGCCAATTGACTGGTGGTGGTCGGTGTGCCTTACTTGCATCAACCACTGCAGGGCCCTTGCTAGTATTTCCACCTCCAGCTTGATAGTTTATGTGAAGTGGATGTGCCATTTTCTTTTCTTGCGGTTGTAGTGGCAAATTTTACTGAGGACCTTGGGCATCTTCTTCTTTGTTGCATACTTGTTGCTGACGATCGACATGCCTAGGGTGGCTCGTACCATGTCCTGATTGAGGTGGTAGAAGTGGGGAGTGCCCGTTGCATCTCGAAGGATGCCCATATTTGTATTGGAGCTGTAAGCCTAGAGGAACTCTCGCAAGAGCCTCATATCCAAATGGCACGGAAGGCGATTTGCCACTGCGCCCATAGTGCATCTTGCACTGCTTGCTCCTTTAGTGCTGCATAAGTTGCTGTTGTGTCGTAATGAAGGGTATAATCATGCCCCTCATAGGCGTTGTGAGAGTGGATGGAACATGCATCTAGTTCTTGGAGTCGGGTCTCCCTGAGCGACGAGTGCGTTTATGAGCGCACGACTTTGTACTCTCCTTGGGTGGGAGTCAGGGTGCGCTCTCTAGACATCCTTCACAGGAAGGTGCCTACTGTTGTCGGACCCTCCTGGGTGGTATGTCGCATAGACACTTCCTCCTCCGCTTGTAAATCCTTGATTGGAAATTCGGAGGGCATGCAAATGTGGCCGAGGGCGTACTTCGTGAGTCAGAGGGACCGGTGGCCTGTGGAATAGGAGGTCGAGGGTGGAGTCCAAGCTTCGTCTCAAACTCAAAGAATTCATTTCCCGGATCCATGGGGAAGAATGAGGGCAAGTGAGTGATGAGGGAATCGGTGGAAGAGGTGGAAGAGGAAGAGTTTGAGGACATAAACTCATTGTTGGATGGCTGTGTGAAAGAGGGTAGGGGGTTGTGAGAATTCTGATAGAATTTTAGCAGAGTTTGGGAAAAATTGCTATGGCGACGACCCGATGGGATAGGGCTCCTTTATATAAGTTTTGCTATCCCCATGGTCGGCAGGATGGCATAAGGCGACGATCGGCGGGATTTGTGGATAACGACGATCGACAGAATACGGCTATGGCAGCGATCAGTGTGATCTGTGGACGACGACAGAGGTTGGGGGGATGTTAGGGTTGAGGAGGTGGATTGGAGCCTGGACTCCAAAGTGCAGGATCGCATCGTGTCCTTCTTCTTGGCACATACGCCTTTAACAGAGACATCTCTGAAGCAATTAGGGACTCCTGTGTTGCCTGGATTCCTTCTGGTCATTGGTTCCGATTGAAGTAGCATTTAGCACAGAGAATAGCCTCTTGTATTTGCTGTTCATGGCTTTATTGAGTGGGTGATGGCAATGGTGGCGTAATGGGCAATTGTAGCGGGTTGCCACCGCAGTTGACCCTCTGCTCCTTTCGGGGTCAGACTCTTTTCGAGGGGTTGCTGTTTGGAGGGTTGGAGGTGGATAGAGCTTGAGGTCCGCCCTCCCATAGAACTTCTTTGTCTTAGGCCGGCGAGGGTGCAACTGAAGGAGCAGGGCTTGGTTCACACAGCGGGATTTACCACAGTTCTATCACCATTCGTGAGAGAAGCTGTCCGGGCTTGCCAACCGATTCGACAGTTCACGGCGTAACACCAGGTGCTTCCCAATATGATCTGTTCGTCAGTTGCTTATGTGCAGAGAACATAAAAGCGTATTTCTACTGCTTGGGGGAGAACCGTTAGACTTAAGTTCACAAAACCCAAGGTGCTTATGAGTTGGCCATTGATAGCCCTTACTGAAGCGACAGTGAGGTTTAGGGGCACCTATAGCTTTTCCCATACCTCGCGAGAGATGAAGTTGTGGCTCGCTCTCAGATCCACAAGTGCTCTGATACGCATGATCGATCCTTGCAGTTGAACATGTAACCTAGCTGGTTCTATCGTTAGTTCATCTGCTAGTCCTCGCTGTTCAAGCGTTGCTTTAAGTACTGCCATTTGCTTGTGCTATCTGAGCTTAGTGTTATGTGCTATGGCTTCTTTGATGGCCTGGCGTTTCATCCTGGCTACCTCGGCCTTGAGTTCTTTTTCTCTATGGATGCCTTGAAGGGTAGGACGTGTGAGTGGTCTGTAGTATCTCCTTAATTTGCTCTCGTTAAGGTAGTCATCCATTTCTATTTCATCAAGGGTAGCTATTCGGCACGCCCCTTGTGGAGTGATCTCAACCACGTGATAGGGACCCATAACTCGGTACTTGAGCTTGCACTTCATATTGCGGATGCTGTAGAGGAGTGCCAAATCACCCTCTACAACGTCTTTGTTCTTGAGGTTGTGGTCGAACCACTTTTTGCTTCGGGCCTTCTCCACCCAGAGGCAGTAGGCTGCACAACCTTATTTCTTCTAGCTTTTCAAGGTCAATTAACCATTCTACCAAAGCATTCTCCATGAGCCTTTCTTTGACAGTAAGGCGGAGGCTAGGCACTACATCCTCCATCGGCATCACCGCCTCCACCCCAAAGGCTAGGCTGAAGGGGGTGCAGTGCGTGGCCACCTTATAGGATGTTCTATAGGCCCATAAGGCTGCAATGAGCTTATGCTCCAAATTGGTGTGACTGGCCTCTACTATGTAAGTTATGATCTTACAACAAGTTTTATTGGAGCTCTCAACCAAGCCATTCGCCCTAGGATAGTATGGCGTTGACTTCCTATGTATGATCATGAATTCACTATTCCGTTGAGAAAATGACTTCCTTGGTCGCTGACTAGCTCTAAGGGACATCCGAACCACGTGATAACTTGTTCATGTAAGAATTTGGCGGTGGATCTCGCATCTGCCTTCACGGTGGCTCTCCCTTCTACCCACTTGGTGAAGTAATCTGTGGCCAAGATGATGTATCTGGCTCCGGTTCATTTAGCTGCTGGACTTATGGGTCCAATAAAATCGATGCCCCATTTCTCAAAGGGTTGATCGGTTAAGATTCCGAATAAAGGGCATCATGTCCACCTTATGTGGGATTTGCACACGTTGGCAGGGGTCGCACCGCTTGGTGAATTTGGCTGTCTTTGAAGAGAGTCGGCCACTAAAGGCCAGCTTGGAGCACCTTGTGTGCTATAACATCAGCGGCAAAATGCCCTCCTACAATTCCAGAGTGGGCTTCCTCGAGCACCTTGATGTATTCATGCTCGCACATACATCTTTGCATGATGCCATCCTTGCCCATGCGGTATAGTTGGCCTGCAATTAGCTGATACAATGCTGCATCCTTAATGAGTTTGCGGGATCTATCTTTCCTAAGAGCTTGGTCCAAGGGTAGGCCGTTGGCCAAGTAGTGACCGACCTCGGTGGCCCATTCAGGTATGATGTCGATGAGGAAGAGGGAAGCGTCAAGGAGGTCATCTTCGACTCCCATCAGGGCTTCGTCGTTTGGGATTCTTGATACGTGGTCGGCTAGGACATGGTCCTTCCCCTTACGTACATCGACTGTGAAGTCGAACTCCAAGAGGATTAGCATCCACCTGGTGATGCGTCCCATCATGCATGGCTTGTTGACCAAGTATAACAATGCTTAGTGGTCCACCATGAAGAAGACGAGCTTGTTGGCCCACAAGTAATGCCTGAACTTCTTGACTAAAAAGACCATGGCCGGACCTTCCCTCTTGGTTGTTGTGTAGTTGACCTCGGCCTCATTCAATTGATGACTCGCAAAGTACACCCGGTAGTCCAGATTATGCTCCCTTGGTTGCGCTAGCACACCCGATAGCAAAGTTGGAAGCATCGACGTGGAATATTAGATCCCAGTCAGGTGCTCTCAACACCGATGTGGTGGCTAGGGCTAGTTTGAGGGTTTCGAAGGATTTTTTGCATTGCTCGGTCCACTCCAAGGATACTAGCAGATTGTATAATTGGCGGGCTATGTTCGCATAGAACAAGACGAACCTTCTGTAGTAGCCCATGTGGCCAGTGAATCGTTGGACTCCCTTTGCGTTGGCGGTCACAAATTCCATGGGCACTACCTCCTCAACTCCATAAACTAACTTGAAGGGTGTCATTCCCATGCTTACCTTGAATGCTGTTTGGAATGCCCACAACGCTGAATCCAACTTAGTCCGTTTCATTTTTTGAAACTATCAATTTCAAAATCTACTTCATGATTTTGTTAGAACTTTCTACCTGTCCGGCTTCTTGCAGGTGGTATTTTAATACAAATTTTTAAACAATCATGTGAACTTTTGTCAGGTGTTTTAATGATTCTATTTAGAAAGACTTCTCCTTAATCTAATACTAACTCTATTGGACATCCAAACCGCATAATGATGTTGTAGATGAAAATGTCATGCAGAGCTTGTGCCTCTACCCACTTAGTAAAATAATCCATGGCTACCAAAATGTATTTGTTCCCAATTTGTTTTGCAGCTGGTTTGAATGGCCCCACAAAACCTAAACATCTTTTTTGGAATGGCTCAGGCGGAAAGATTGGGTTGAGTGGCAATCTATCGGCATCCAATGGTAGTCCATCTCTTTAGTAGTACAAGCATTTCTTTTCTAGAGTCTTTGATTACTTTTGGTCACCACAATTTGTCTTGAAAAATATTTTTTGTTAATATCGCATCACCAACAGAATGGCCACTCGATGCCCCTTGAAGGGCTTTCTATAAAACAACATGCTACTCATGGTCCGAGACGCATCATGGGAGTATTTGATCTATTTCCCTTTTATACAAAGCTCCTGTGGTGATCATGAATGGTATGCTTTTGAGAGCCAGTTTATGCCTCCTTGTGAAACTTTCAGGAAACACTCCATCTGTTAGGAACCATAGCATTCTGTCATACCAATCTATTCCATGAATAGCTTCCACTTGGAACAAAAATGCATCTGGTAGGTCATCCAGAATTCCTTGTCTTGGGTGTTCCTAAGACTCCAATGTGGTTCTGCGATCAGATGTTGTCTTCCTGGTGTGTGCACTATTTTGTAGTTGAATTTTTGTAAAGGAGGATCCATCTTGCTATTCTTTTGGATGGTTGTGGCTTATTGACCAAATATAGTAATGCTTGGTTGTCAACATGAAAGACCACTACATTGCCCAAAATATAATGCCGGGTTTTTTGCAACGCATATACCATACCCAAGCATTCCTTTTAGTGACTGATTCCTTTTAGTGACTGAATAATTCCGTTTGGCTGGTGATAAGGTATGGCTGGCATAGTAGATTGGCTGAAACAAAACCTTTTTCAAGGTTTTCATTAAGACTACCCCTATGGCAATGTCGGATGCATCTAAAAAAACATGAAAATCTTGGGTCCACTCTGGTGGGATGAGGATAGGTGCTACTACCAGCATTTTCTTAAATAGACCAAATGCTTTTTTGCTACTTCGCTCTCCAAACAAAATGTTAATTTTTCTTAACCAATCTTGTTAGTGGTCGACAAACATAGGAAAGATATCTGAGAAATTTGTTGTGCCATTTTACTTGCCTAATGAATTGCATAATTTCTTTGGCATTTTTTGTATTGTAGCAACCTTCCTTGGATCAATAGCCATCCCTTTGGTGGCTGAAATGATGTGTCCAAGTAAGACACCCTAGCGGACTGTGCATGCACACTTCATAGATTCCAACTCAAGCGAGACTCCTCACATTTTCAAAAATAGAGCCAAAGTTGTTCAATGTGTTCACGTTTTCTGCCAAACACACCGAAGTCATCTAAAAACACTCTCGTGAAAGTGGTGAGGTATGGTGCGAAAATCTTCTACATCCATCCCTGGAATGTGGGTGGCACATTTTTCAATCCAGAATTTATTATATTACTTGCAAACACAATATTCATCTTTCTCCACCATATAGATATGATGATACCCACTGGTTCCATCTAAAAATCTATACACTTTATGGCGTGCTCCTGCTTCCAGCATAATGTCACAAAAAGGTAGAGGAAATAGGTTGGTAATAGTGGTTGTATTCAATGGGCATTCAATTTTCTATAGTCCACACAAACCTGCAATTTGCCATTTATCTTAGGGACTATGACTATTGGGGAAAGCCATGTCACTTTCTCCACAGGGTATATGAAACCTACTTTTATCAATTTATCAATTTCTTATTTGACCAACTTAGCACAGTTAGAATTCATTCAATACCTCTAATGCACACTTGGAATTTCATCCTTATTTATATTTATGCGGTGAATACACAAGCTCGAATCTATGCCCTTCATGTCAGTGTATTCCCAGGCAAAAATTTCTTTAAATTCCATTAATAATTGCATCAATTCTATTTTGAAATTTCCTTCCATATGTATACTGAGTTTTTACTGTTTGTGAATTTTCTGACGTGCCCAAATTCAATTCTTCCAACTCGTCTACTTTTACCCTTGTTGTTTTCTCCATCTACTCCTCATAGGCTTCTTGTGCTTTACAAATGACATCCTTGCCCCATTTGTATTGGGTGGAGTCTTCATCCAAATCTTCTTATTGGGTGGAGTCTTCATCCAAATCTTCTTCAGGTTCCGGAGTGATATGCTCTTTTTTGGACTTCATCTAGTTCTACCAACATGACTTGATAGGCTGTCACTACTTTAGTTGCATGTCGTTGTGCAATATGACCTGCATTGACTTCAAACAGTGGCACAATGGATAGATTCACATCCAAAAATTCTTGCTCCTCCTCCTCATCCATTTTTGACAGCATATTGACACATTGCGCAATCAATGGTCTATCTTCTTTTTCCAGTACCACCTTTGAGACCATGTCTAGGCGGAGTTTCTTTTTCCCACTTCGGACTCTAATCTTTTACCTTGGCTATTTTAAACCATGGCCTTCCCAATAGCATTGGGTATGAAAATCCTCCCTTTTCTATCTTAACGACCACAAAATTTACTTTAAATGACCTGTCTTGAATGATAACTTGTTGGTTTTGAACAATACCTAGTGGTTAAACTCATCTTTGATAAGCCATTTTGACCTAAAAAGGTGCTTCATACAACTCCGTCATCCCATCTTCTCATACATACTCTGTGAGAGCATATTCACACCTAAGCACCCATCTAGCAATGTTCTTGGTATTTCTTGTCCATTATAATTTACTTTAATTGTCGGCACCTTGTTGTCTACATCACGGGTTTGACTTGCAGCACTAGTGGTTCCTACACACAGGGGATGAGCATTTTTCGAGCGAAATCTTTTAAGCGTCCAAGCGAAGGAAAAAAAAAAGCTTCCAACTATGTAAAAATATGGCAAAAATAGATCGGAACAAAGCATAGTTTCACTTAGAATTATGCAAAGTATTATTGTAATGCCTATTTTATATACAAATCTTTACATGAATCTTTGGGAATGATGAGTAACATAAGGGGATGGCTTTTGAAGAAACCCACATGTAGAGTAGACTTCTCATGTAGAGTGGGGATGTCATAATAGCTAGTCCTTGCTATGTGTGATGGAGTTTATGGTTTTCAATCTTATGAGTGACTCTCGTGAGATTGAAACTGCACTATGTTGTGTTTTTAGAGGATGAGTTTGGGAATGTTCCTGGATTCATCTAGGTATATGCTTCTGCCGTATTAGCGGACATGCAAATTTCACCTTGTGAAGTTTTCGTCCAAGTTGCGGCTTGCTGGTATTGCGATAATTCTTTCTATCTTAAATGGTGTGTTGCCCTATCAGCTAGATTTATATTTAGATGCTCATTTGGGAGAGACTAAAATGAAATCGTTTAGACTTCACAAGCAATTGTAGCTTGAATGAAGAGATTTGGACTACTCTTTGATTAGCCTTCTCCTTTAGTGCTAGCCTTCGTCATGGCTGAGTTTGCCCTTCACCTCCGGAGTGCCGACAGAAACTCAATACGAAGACTTTGTATAAATGGATGCTCAAGTATGTGTGGGTGTGTGAATTTGTATGTGTGAGAGCATACTTTTATACTATGGTCTACACCCACTGTTGGACGCTGATGACGTCAGTGGGGATGTCATAGTAGCTAGTCCCTGCTATGTGTGATGGAGTTTATGGTTTTTAATCTTATGAGTGACTCTCATGAGATTGAAACTGCACTATGTTGTGTTTTTAGAGGATGAGTTTGGGAATGTTCCTGGATTCATCTAGGTATATTCTCTATGAAAATTTCATTATGATCCTTCTTACAAGTTTTACTTAATAGGGGGTGACATTGAAAACCCTCTCTCAACCTAGCCTCATGAAAGGGTTTCTCCAAAGAGACCTCATTGAAGCAAGCTATCAAAGTAGTTTCGCCAGTGAAACCCCTTTGAAGTAGGTCTTCCAAGGTAGTTTCGCTGGCGAAACTACCACGGACAACACTTTTAAAAGTGGCATAACTTTCACATCCAATGTCCAAATATAGTCATTCAACCACATGGCTGGTAGTGTGCTTCACATGGAAATTCTCATTTCTTTTGCTCCTTATTTTCCTCTTGCAATTGCTTGATGAAGTTCTCATGAAACACGGGACCCAAACTCAACAATTGATCCAATGTAATCTTGATAGACACTTGCCTCAAGGCTTGAAACAATTGGCCGAGAGGTTCTCTTCATCCGGCTTGTGGCTAGTTGCCCCCTACTCTTGAACTAAAGATGACTAATTCCCCAAATTCGGGCTACTTGTCGGTTGGATTCATTATCAGATTATTAGTTGGAACTTTTCTCGCGCTTGATTGATATCTCTCGGAGATGTTATCGGACTTGTTGTTGGACTATGTTTTGGATTTGTTGGATCCGTTCCTACAGATACACTGATTGTCAAACTCTTGTTGTTTTCTCTTTGGCTTGTGCCTTTTGAATTTCTTTTAATGCTATTGTCCGTACCTCTTCTTGGTTCTTCCATCTTAGTGCTTTCTCTTTTACTTCTTTCTTTGCCCATGGTTTTTCCTGCACTGGTCCTTTTGATCCAAAACTTCCATGCTCGATCATTTTCTTGATGAATTCTTAAAAGATACACCCGAGCAATCACACAACTCATGCGGGTGGTGGTGTTGCAGGCCCTTTGGCATGCTATTGCTGCGTGCCTCAAAGTATTTTGTAATTCTTGTATCAACACTATGTTGGCCTACAGGGGTTGTTGTGTTGCTTGAGGTGGTGGTGGACCTTGATTGCCATCTCAAAAAATTTAAATTCCTCTTTCAACCCGATCCACAAGGCATAGTGCCATCCATACCCAAGCAATATCCACATTTTCCCAATTGTTGTCGATTCCGGTTAGTTTGTTTCCTTTGCTGCCCCCAATTTCTTTGTTGTTGCTGTTGTTGTTGTTGTTGTTGTTACTACTGTGCAGCTATCACTGCATTTGCTCCAATGTGGCTACCCATTGCTAGAGTCCTTTGTGACTCTTGATGTGGATTGTTGTGGGCATTAGGGTTATACCAGCATGCTATGGTTGGGTGACTTTTGCTTCAAATTTTGCACTGCAATTGTGGCCAGTTCCGATTCACCCCAAAGTCTGCAACTTTTGATCCACAAGTTTCTCAAAAACGGAGGTTGTACAAGTCATTTTTTACTCCACCTTCCTTTCTTCCTTTTTGCTTTTCTTTGCGGCATTCTTTTTCTTCTTCTTTCTTTTTCTCTTTGAATCAGTATCTGGTCATTGTCAGACTCATTACTACTTGAGTCAAATTTGGATTCAACTTCAATGTCCAAAATATCAAAACTTCTTCAGAATCTTCTTCATATTCTGCCTTGGATTTTTCCTTTTTTCTTCTTGATTGTTCCTATGCATCTTTTAGCTCTTTTGGTTGCATAAACTAGGGTATTGAGCCCATTTTCACCTATTGTATAGTGTTAGGCTACCAACCAAACTTTGAATTTCATGGTTTGGAGCCCATTTTCACCTATTGTATAGTGTTAGGCTACCAACCAAACTTTGAATTTCATGGTTTTAGTCCCTTGCAAAAGTATTCGACCATTGTTTCAATGATTAATCTTTTTGCTGCATCTAGTCGTGCATAGTCTTCTACGGACAATTTCTTTTTCTTCAATTTCCTTAGCTTTCTCTTGACATCACTGGGGAGTTTTTTCTTTTGAAAACCTCTCCAAAAACTGTGCTTTTAAGTCATTATAGGTGGCAAAATTTCCCACTCCATATGGGCTAAACCACCTCATTGTCTTTCCCACAAGTGTACAGGTGAATTGTTGTAATTTTTTTGGGTCCCCAAACAAGGTGTTGAAACTACTGCCTTCCTACCAGGTTTCAAATTGTGCAACATGGTTGTCTGGATCTTCTTTGTCCGTACCATGAAACTTAAAAATTTTGCATTTCAGAATTTCTATTTGCAGAGCTGGTAGAATTGGCATGTTTACCAATGGACTTACAAGTGATGCTAGTGGCGAATTGTGTATTCATGCTCCTTGGACTTTTTGGTAAGGTGTGAAAAGCTTGATTCTCTTCACCTTGGTCATATTCTACATCCAAATTTAATGTGTTCTCTTCCTTGGATCTTTTGTCCAAATTTGTGTCTTTTTCTTTGGATCTTTTGCTCGAAGCTGTTTCTTTTTCTTCAGATCTTTTGTCCAAAACTCTTTCTTTTTCTTTGGATCTTTTGTCTGAGTCTTGTTCTCTTCCTTCAGATTCTTCGCCCGAGTATTTTTCTTTTTCTTCAAAATCTTCATCTAGCTATTCTTCTCTATCGTTGTTGCTGTTTGCAACTATGTCTTCTCCTACTTGTTTGAAATCTACTGCTACATGATCCCCAAGGTCTTTAGGCACCAGGAGATCTCGTGGCAGTTCATCTACATCCTCTTCAGTTGTTTGAAGGAGAGCTGGCTAGATATTCGGAAGGCAAATACCTTCAGCTACTGGAGAAACTACTACGCCCACCATTGTATAAAATATGGGGTGTCCTCTAGCCATTTTCAAGTCCTCACTATTGCCTAGATTGGCCACCAATGCAGTGGGTTGCTAACCAGGTGGTGGAGGTAGCTGCTAGCGAGGCACAATGGCAGGCAGACTTGATGCTGCTGGTAGAGGTGATGGTGGTAGCTAGGGTAGAGCGGTTTGATTATGCACATGTATCTATGAAAATATAGAGATCACCAGATACTGTGGGTGTTTTGAAATCTATGAGTGTTCTAATTGGCCTATCACACATCGCATTGTTAGTTCCATCTAGGACCTTGACCTCAAGCTCTTATTTAGTGCACGGTCTCATACACATGGACTCCTTGAGTTTGGAGGACTCAGTGAGCTTCAATGCCAAAATGGGGAAAACTTGAATCCTAGGGCCACCAAACTCTAACTTGATCAGGCCCCAATCCGCCACACCTTCAACCATAGCCTCATGATTGAGTGAATCATTCTCTAATTTTATGGGATAGTTCATCCTGTTTGACCTAGATTAGTCAACCTTTTTGCCAAGAAAACCAAAGTACCTAAGGAGCAGCAGAACCTTTCACCAACATCTCCAAGAGATAGTGCTCCGAGTAACCCAATGCCTATCTCGGCCAAAGATCCTACAGGCCTCATGTTCAATTCTTACGAAGGTGAGCCATTCTTGACCAGAACCTCTAAGCCCTGGGTACTCGATTTTCAGCCACCAAGTCTTGAAGGGCAGGGCATTCCTTTCCCTATGGCTGCACCCTATAGGCGGGTGCCTAATACAAATACACCTATGCCAAGGCCCACCCCAATGTAGCTAGTATGGCCAAGCCACCATGAATGCCAGCTCCAAATCCTATTAGGACACGGCTAGGTAACACAATACCTACATGGCCTAAAACTCTTTATAATCCACCCCAAAGACCATCCAATTATGGCACCAGGCCAGCCTCTCAAGTATTGCACCACAAACTATATTGACAAGTGAGGCTATGAGGATCCTAATGCAAGCACTAGGAGGGGGGTACATGCCGCTGGGTTTTGTGGGGAGAGATGCTAGTGCATTGAGGAGCCGTCTAGTCACCATCTCAAGCTCATAACCAAGTTCTTAGGAGAGGGAGACCTAGTATCCCATGTTGAAAGGTTCGAGCAGATTTAAGAGACCTTCAAGGATATCAATGAATTAGACAAATTTAATGCACTTGGGCTGAGCCTAGATGGTAAGGCAATCCAATGGTATAGGGCCCTAGGGGTAGAAGAGAAAATATTGGGGGGTGCACTACTAAGAGAAACCGTATGTATTACGTGCATTCAAGGGGTATTTTAAAAATCCCTCAACTACAAAAACCCCCCTTTACTTATGAACTAAGTGTAAAAAACCCCTCCTGTTATTGTAATTCTATTAAATTTTTTCAAAATTTGATATTAAAATACCCCTCTTTTTGAATGCACGTGGTATACTAAAATTTTGTGAGGTGAACCTCCCAAGAAGAAAATCAACTAGGAGATGCTTAAAAAGGCATTCATAGTGGGGTTTGCTACCTCCAGTAAAGTCCTATCAGCCAGTTGTATGAGGTTCAGCAGAAGGAACATGAGACATTATGGGAATACATTTTAATGATTAAACACTTGAACTCTCATTGTGAGACTCATGAAAGATGAGCAATGAGAAACTATTGCCATGCTTCCTCTTTGGGTTAAGGGATGCTGTTACAGGCGAAATTAGACCTGCAACAATAGGAATTCATAATTATAGATATGTAAATAGATCATCTGACTACAGTCCTGGACTCAAGGCAAATTACTGTTGGAACAAAGTCAGACTACTGTTGGAATAGAACTACATCCGAAATAATCATCTTCCATGAAACATACGTGGAATGCATGAATCAATACATCAAGAATGAACATGTTGGAGTAGTTACTAACTCCCACATGACCTATGACTCACCAAATACTACTTATAACCATACTTAGCTTAAGACTTAGCCTAGGTGCCTAGTTGACCCTCAACACCTGGCACACCTGGTGGTTGACATTTTCTCAAAATGTTTAAGACTAGAACCCACCGTATTATTTTTATGCTCCATTCTAATGGAAATCAGTAGACTCTCTTCATGATGCAACATCTCATCAATCCAAGACTATGCTAGAAAATAGAGAGAAGAGCTTGGTGCAGTACCAAGGTTCTAACTACCTCCAAACACAGTTGTCATCTAAATTACAAAAGATAGAAATTATTGTGCAATAAAGAAAAACTAAGACATAGTGCCTAATGTGCCATTATGCACAAATACAATGTAAGAGCATCCGTGATTACAGTGCCACCATTTTATGGCAACATGCCAAGGCTGGGAATCCATAAAATATAATGTCATCCATGCTATTTTATACAAAATAAACAAATAGAACCACGCATGAATCAGCATATTCACATTCCACTAGCACAGAATGGATATATTGCTCCGATAGGAACATGTCAATGAAGCTTCAACATCTGCAACATATGTCGGTGTAGAGTCCTGAAAGAAATTATTTGTTTGTCTTTGAACCATCTGTATTTGACTTTGATTAAACCATTCGAATACGGAATTTTGAATTAGCTTAAGTCCCTTGATTGAATTCTGCTTTCTGTCTAGAATTTGCCACAGTCTAACTGAGATCACACTATTGTCGGACTCAATATGACTGTAAAAATCTTTCCAATAACAGAAAAATGAAAACATATCCATAAATCTCATACATATTAGAAACTTGCTATCAAGTTGGATTTTGAAAAATAAAGCAGAAATAGGACATTAGATAGTCGGATTGTCTTCAGACTGCAACTGGACCATTGGACTATTTGTCTACATTATGCCAATTGTCTAATCACTACATGCTGAATTAAATATCACAACAAATACCTTAGTACTTTCAACACTAAAATTAGATTGAAAATCCATCTTTTGGACTGTTTCCAACCTTCAGAATGCATCCGAGACTGCCCAGAATTGTAGGACTACTTTCGCATTACTTGCTGAGTTTTTTATTTCTATTTTTCATTCTCCCAAGCTTTCATTTGCTGAGTACTTTGACCTTGAACACTTACCAAGTGTCGAAATCTTTTTGGTATGAAGTAGAAGTGATTAGAGAACTCCTTTGAGCTTTTTTGGGCTCTTCTGGCTCTTGGTTAAGCTTCTCTGTTTACCCTCATCTTTCATCCTTTGCATTGCATAACCATCAACATAAACATCATCATCATCCTTGTTTGTATTTGTTTCTGAATTTTCAGTTTGTGCTTTTGCACTCAAATCCTTCCAAACAATTGGAAGTTTGCCAACACTGGAATCTGACTATAAACCAAAATCTAATTGCATATTGTCATCATTTGCATCAAAGAGCTCATCCTCAAACTCAGTCAAAGCATCATAAATATTTCTGATTGATTATCCTTCAATTTCTGTTTGTGAAACCACCTCAATGAGTGATTCTTCCGGAACATTGTCCTCCTTCTTTTCTTCACCCAATGATTAAGTCGAATTCAATTGCATCTTGCAATTTGAAATATGAATTTTTATCAATACTATTAATTGCATTTCATTTGATTTTCGTGAGACAATTGGACCCTTAAAGTCCTCAATATTTTCTAGAAACTGATCAGTAATCTGATTATGCTCAAAAGAAAGAAGAAACTTCAATATCTCATTATCTTCACTATCAAACAATTGTTCTTCATCCTTATTTGGAAATTGGATCTGACTTCTTTTCTTTTTTGTCATTTTCTTCATTATTTTGAATTTGAACCATCTCTGTAACCCTTTCATCACTGCATGTATCTTCATCACCACTTTTAGCCTTCATGCATTTTGGAACATTGGAAATAGATGCTTGATCATCTAGAATAACTTCTTGATTGTATAGAACTGATGTCAAACCATTTTCATTAATCATGTGAACAAATTGGTTGTCCAATATAGCATTCTCTTCCAGGAACTGCTCAATGATAGCATCTTCTTCACATATATATTTGTCAACTTCAATTTCCATATCAAAAACATTGTGAGCTGAAATAGCATTTTCATCATTGGTATCAATATTTTGATTCATTGTTGTCTCCAGTTGTATTGGGTCCATTAGTCCAAACCAAAGAGAAAAAACATTTGGACTTGAGCTTTTAGCATAGTCCTCAAGATCTTCATCATCCTCATCAAAAGTTGTAGTCTTGAAATAAAGATAAGAAAAAACTTTGACTTCATTGCTTTGACATAGTTCAGAATCATTGACTTAATCGGATTAGGAATGTACCCCAAACCTTCCTTGTCGTAAGGGCTTCTATAATTAGGCTCTTCCAAGAATGCATTTGGATTAACCTTCTCTTGCTTCCACTTGACATCAATTGCAAATGATGGTGCAAATGCATAGTATGCATAGTTATCAAATGACTCTTCATCATCTTCTATTGGAAAGTAATCATCTTTCAGTTCTTTATCATCATTTGATAAATCATTCTCTTGTTGCTCCATTTGTTGATGAAGAAAACCAGAACTTACAGGCATTGTATAGTCTTCATATACACCTTCCTTGCTTTTGGACTGATTAGAATTGATGTCTGATTGTTTCATGTTGTTGTTAGGACACCATTTTCAAAATCATAGTCGGAATTGGAGTCGAAATCAAAATCATCATCCTCTTCATGCATGTATTTGGACTACAACATCTGAACTGTTTGTTGAAGTTCTAAGATATCAGCCACATACTGATGAGATTTCTAATCTCCTCTATGGAATTCGGTGTGCCAAGATTTTGCCTTCTCAAGCAAAACTGAACACTCCATGAGCTTATCCAATAACTTCTTTACGTTCCAATCAAACTTTGTCTCACAAATTACTGGAAAGATCTCATAGAATTTGTCATCCAAAAGCAAAGGACGATATTTCTTCCGATGACCGGGTTGTTGGCAATGCTTGCAAAAATTGAGATAACAATCCTTTTCCATGTGATCAGATTTTGCAGACATCACACAATGCATCCTTTGACACTTCTTTTGCTTTAATTTTGCCATGATGATGAAAATGAGAAACTTGTTGTTGATGTAAATGAAAAAATATTGAGATAAATGTACCTCAAGGAAATGCTTCAGTTTGTTCAAACTGGTCAGACTTTGAAATTTGATATTTAAAAATATGTTGGACTGTCTTCCGATGACTGCATAAGTTGGACCTCAATCCGAGAAGTAAATCTTCTCTATTTTAGAATCCGAAAACATGCTAAAAAATCTGATACAATTTAGAATCATATTGTTGAGTCGGATTTCAAAGAAACCGATCTGAATAAAGAGAACAATGGTTAGACTTCTGTCAGAATGCAGCAGGTCAGACTGCAAACTGCCTCTTGATAGCCCAAAGATCACCGAGATACTAAACCTTTGGGCAACTGCAGATCCCATCCTAGCATCAAATCTATGATTGCCTCCTTTTCAGACTTTAATGAGCCTTGTAACAACTTTGATATTGCTTCAGAAAGTTTGCTTTCATTTGCTGCAGAACTAGCTTCTCTGGGACCTGTTGCTTCTTCAATCCTTTAATGTTGCAGTCTTTAGTTAGTTGATTGCCCTCATACAAGGTTGGAACTCAAAAGCAATGACTGACTTAAACACACAAGCACATCAAGTTTTTATGTTGCAGGCCAGGACTGCTTCAAATGATGCATATAATGTGTGTCATTCTCTTCTCACAGGCTGAATTTGCTCATGGTAAGCATTGCTCCACAGGCTAGGAAAAACTCAAACTATGCTTGTTGTACTCAGGTTGTGAGCATTGATATGTTGGCTTCATAGGCCATGTTTGATCTTTCATATGGGCTGCTCCCTTCATAGATGTTGAATGAACTTGAATCTTGGGCCAGAAATCATTCTAAGGTAGGCTGCCCTTCATGTTGTGGTCTGCTTTTCTTCATAAACCACTCATTCATGGACTGAATTGTGTTAGTGGCTGCCTCCTCTTTCACACAGGTTTCTTCCATGACTATATTCTCCATGCAATGTCCATTTTCATCAAGTCTTGGCTTCCTTCAAACAAATCATAGATTGATTTTCTCCATTTGAGTTGATTCCATTGCAATAATAGTCGATAGAGTCCATCTTCATGCTTCCTTGGCTGTTAATGGCAGTCATTATTCATCTTCATCACTGGCATTGGAGTTGAATTCATCTTCATACTTCTCAACCAAATACTCAACTACTTCTTGCAACATTTGGATTCACCGGATTGCTTCACAATCCGATCTAGCGCCCTGGCATACAATAATATGATATGCCTCTTCTCTCCAATGTCTTCTTGCTGCACCAAAATTAAGTATAGCTTTGCTTTGAAACAAGACTGCAATATGCCCTTCCATTGCCATAAAGCTGCATAATCTCTTGCCAACTTACTCAATTGTCGACATTTGATTCTGCTCCCTTATCTTCCTTGTTAGCTTTCACTACATTTTCTATTGTCTTCTCATAGTATGCTTCACAAATTATTTTGACTTTAAAATTATATCTATAAACCATACATTTGGGACAACCTTATTTGACATCCTTACAAGCTGGTGGTGCACATGTGAGCTTTGTAGCTTGATTGAGACTGCTTTGGACACACAACCTGCTGCTGCAATCATTTTGCCAACATAACCCAATTGTCGACATTTGATTCTGCTCCCTTATCTTCCTTAGCTTTCACTACATTTTCTATTGCCTTCTTATAGTATGCTTCACAAATTATTTTGACTTTAAAATTATATCTATAAACCATACATTTGGGACAACCTTATTTGACATCCTTACAAGCTGGTGGTGGACATGTGAGCTTTGTAGCTTGATTGAGACTGCTTTGAACACACAACCTGCTGCTGCAATCATATGATATGGGAAAAATGCACTCCGAGTAACACCTATCACTCATTCAAAAGAACTTCTGATGACATAGATTGCTGAAGGACAATACTGTTGTGGAGAGGAATCAAGATGAATATATGATGTCTCTCCAATAGCCATTAGCCTTTGAAATAAGAGGAATTAGACCAACAAGATACAGGACATATTGCTCCAAAAGGTTTTTTGCGAGTGATTTTGGGGAGGGATGACATGGAAAGATTACCAATAGCACTACGCGGACTGCACTGCCAAGATAGGTATGTGAAACTGAGCACGATCATGCAAAGGTGGTGTGCAGTATGACTTGGAGAAGGCTTTCGGGATTTGGGGAAAAGGGATGGGATATCAAGGACTCCACAAAACGAAGAGATGCAATATGGAAAGCAGCAAGAGTGTGATGATTGTGAGGACAACGGTGATATGCATGGAAGAGCGGAGCTCTTTTGTGAGCTCTTTCTCAACAATCCGGCTAGCTACCCAAAAGCTCTTTGTCAGTTGCCAGCAATTAAAGAAGTTGATGCTGAATCCTCGTCCCCCAACAAAACCGAAGCTTTGTAAGATCAAAATCTCAAAGCACCCTCTCTCAATAGCTACTTAATATTTCTCTATCCTCACTCTCCTGAGCTCAGCTAGCATAGAAAACCCCTCTAGTGATGGCTAAGGCCTCTTTGGCTAAACGACCACAAAAATAAAGGCCTCAAAATCCAAGGACACGAAGACTTCTCCAAGAGAGAGGCAAACTACCTCAAAAGATTTGGAGGGTGACAAAGAAGAGGAGGTTGATTTACACTAGGTCCCCAAGCACTTAAAGCCTATACAGTCCAAGACCACAAAATACTTCTTGAGCAAGGTAAATAGATGGTAGAGCAAGGAAATCAGCATGGTTATGATGGTCCATCTAAGGTCAAGGAAGTGGACCTTTCCATAGAAGAAGAAGACCCAACAGTGGTCTACATAGTCGATGACCTCACTCTTGAGCAAGAACGGGCCTTACTTTCCCTCTTGCATGGGTACCAAGATTACTTAACTTGTAATTACACCAATATGAAGGGTGTGCCACTCGAGGTTGTACAACACACCATCCCTATGATGGATGGATAATATTAGACCGGTAAGGCAAAGACCTTACGTGATGATGGATGCATAATATTAGACCGGTAAGGTAGGGACTGTCAACCTCCTTGTCTCTAATACTAAGCTGTTCTGACAGATCACGGGAGTAGCACCCTGATTCTCCTCCCAACCTATTCTGCCAAGACTTCCAAGCGAGAGACAGAGATCTGCATTCGAAATCACGTAAATCAATTCCTTTTCTTCTCTCACTAGCCTTAGCAAACCCCAAATCCCTAGATAGATCTAGATGCCACATGTCATCCATATAGGGCCTTCCTAATGCAACATTTCACCCCTCTCTTGGGATGCATTTAATTCCTTGCCCCTAGGCACAATCTTTGCACTAGGCCCTTGGTCTCAGATCTATCTAGTCTGGTGCTATCAGCCCTCACCTAGGACCTTGACATTAAATCCCTCCCGATCATTTACATGAAGCGCAAACATATATTTTACAGAGATAGATCCTATAAGGGAAATGTCGACTGATTCTTCCGAGGTCATGCTACCTCGGCTAGAGCGTAACATTCCTTCCCTCTTCAGACATCAGCGTCCTCGATGATAAAGTCTGGGAACACTCTCCGCAACTGATATACGGATTCCCAGGTAGCTTCGGATAGAGGCTGACCATGCCATGCAACCAACACCGTGGGTATCTTCCGATTTCGTATTTGCATTGTTCCTCGGTCCAGGATTCTTGTTGGTTTGCGCCTTGCAATATCCTCTATCTCCTGAAACAAAACCACACCTTCGATTAGTGAGTCACCAGTATGTAAAAGTTTCTTTAAACGTGAAACATGAAAAACCGGGTGCACCTTACACCCCTGTGGCAATTCTAATTTATAGGCTACACTGCCTATTCTCTTTAGAATTAACCACGGCCCACAGTATCGAGGTGATAACTTAGCACACTCTCCTGAAGTCAACGACTTCGAGTGCGAAGGAATTCTGAGAAAAACTTTTTCTCCTTCTTCAAATACTCTTATAGACCGATTTTCATCCACATACACCTTGGCTCTATCCATAGCCTGGCGGATATTAGCTCTCGCAAGTGCTAGCATCTCCCGTATCTGAACTACAAAGTTCGCGGCACTAGGCACTTTCTGAGGTACTCCAACTATAGTTGGATTGGCTGGCCTATAACCATAGTTCAGCTCAAACGGACTAAACCCGGTAGAGGAATGTTTCCTATCATTGTAGGCAAACTCCAACAATGGCAACCACTTGTCCCATGTATGTTGCCTCAATGACACATATGCTCTCAGCATATCCTCTAAAGTCTGGTTGACTCTCTCCGTCTGACCATCCGTCTCAGAATGATCCCCACTGCTCATTCCCAACTCAGTCCTTAGTGTCTCAAATACCGCTGTCCAAAAATGACCGGTAAACCTGACATCTCTGTCTGACACTATGGATCTAGGCAATCCATGCAGACGAAATATATGTCTAATAAACAAATCCGCTACTTGCGGGGCACTAATGGACTCTCTAGTCGGAATGAAGTGAGCCATCTTGGTTAGACGATCAACCACCACAAGGATAGAATTATAGCCTCCTTGTGTTGCAGGTAACCCTACAATAAAGTCCATGGAAATGCTCTCCCACTTACTTAGTGGTATTTCCAAGGGCTGTAAAAGTCCGGGTGGCTTCACCCGCTCGGCCTTACTTACCTGACACGAGAAACACCGTGTCACATATTCATGAATATGCTTTTTCATCTTTGGCCAAAAGAAATCTCGCTTCACGAGATCATATGTCTTCTCGACTCCTGGATGTCCCGCACACGGGCTATCATGGCATTGTCGAATGACTCTCTGCTTGAGATCATTCTGACCAGGTACTACAACCTTGCCATTTCTAACTAGCATACCATCCCTTATGGTATATCTTGCATAAGTTTGGCCTTTTCTGGATGCCAGGTCATCCTTTTCATTTTCCCCGGGTTTTAACACATGAGCCTTAGGCCATAAGCTCTGGACAAACTCGTCCACCTTCTGAGTTTCTCTGATCTCGGTCATTAGAGCACTCTCTAATACCGTGAAACTCAGATTGTGCATAATGCGAGACAACGCATCAGCTACCTTATTGTCTTTTCCTCTTCGGTACCGAATCGTTAGATTAAATTCCTGCATGAGCTCTGCCCACCTAGCTTGGCGGCCCCTCAAGTCAGGCTGTTTACAGAAATGTTTCAGAGTATCATGATCCACATCCACATAAAACTCTGAACCATACAGATAATGCCTCCATGTTTTCAAAGCATGGATAACAGCATACAACTCCAATTCATGAGTTGGCCAATTCCTTTGAGAGGGAGAAAGCTTCTTGCTTTCAAAGGCTACTGGCCTTCCCTCTTGAAGGAGGACTGCTCCTACCGCAATGCCACTTGCATCGGTTTCTAGGAACAACGGTTTCTGGGGATCAACTATTTTTAACACCGGTCCTGAGACCACAGCTTGTTTTATGGTGTTAAAACTTTCTTGTTGATTCTGTATCTGAGGTCAGATCAGTCAATGGCGATACTATTCCGGAATATCCTTTGATATGCCTTCTATAAAACTGGACAAATCCCAAGAATGATCGCAGCGCGGTCAGACTCTGAGGGATTGGCCAAGTTAGTATCGCAGCCACTTTCTTCGGATCCATTTCTACCCCCTGTGGAGTAATTATGAACCCTAAGTACTCAAGCCTAACCATACACAGTATAGTTTTCTTTTTATTCACGTAAAGACTGGCTTTCCTCAAAGTACTGAACACTATCCTTAAGTGCTCACAATGCTCAGTAACACTTTTACTGAATATCAAGATATCGTCAATAAAATGTACTACGAACTTTCCGATATACGGACGTAGTAAATCGTTCATAAGCATGACGAAGGTCGCTGGAGCATTGGTAAGTCCGAAGGGCATTACCAAAAACTCATAATGACCAAACCTGCTTCTAAAAGCGGTTTTATGCACATCCTCGGCTCTAATCCGGATCTGATGATAGCCGCACTTAAGATCTATCTTGCTGAAAATCACGGCTCCATGTAATGCATCTAGCAAATCATCAATCCGAGCCATCGGATACCTGTGCTTAACAGTGATATTATTTAATGCTCTGTAATCTATACAGAGGCGAAACGTATCATCCTTTTTCCTCTTTAATATCACTGGTGAAGCAAAAGGTGAGAAACTTGGTTGAATCTGCCCCAACTTGAGGTATTCTTCCAGTTGCCTACGCACCTCCGCTTCTTCAGTAAAACTCATTCTATAGGGAGGTCTATTTACAGGTTCTGCCCCCGGGATCAGTTCAATCTTAATGCTGAACTTTCCGCTCTAGAGGTAACCCATAAGGTAGTTCATCCCTAAAACATTCAGAGAACTCCTCTGTTATAAGATTAGCCAGCTTGGCCATCTCACCACTTTGCGTAACATCAGTGCTAGTCGAAGAATCATTCACCGACTCTACCGATGCTGTGCAAAGGTACAAAAACTCTACTTGAGCCTCTCTGATTTCCATCACGGAAACCAACGGTCCCTGAGGTATATCTCTTTCACCTCGCAAAACATAAAGCACATCATTCATCTTGAATTGATATACGTGCTTTTTCCAATCAATGGCTGGATTCTTCCTAGAATGCCACGCCATTCCCAGGGCTATATCCGCATGAGCAAGCTTGATTATTTCAAAATCAAGCTTCTCAGCATAGTCCTGAATCCGAAGCTCTAACTGGGTAACCCTTTGGTCCCATACTTCAGTTGAACTTCCATCGGCCATCCTGACTGTATACGCATAGTCAGATGGACTTGTCTTTAATTTCAGCCTCTTCGCGAGCTTGGAGTTAATCACATTGTGAGTTGACGCCGAGTCAAACAACACAATGACATCATGACTGGCCACTTGCCCTTTCATTTTGATTAACTCCGTATCATTGAAGGCTGTATACCCCGTTGCTGCGGGCTTAGATAGGATGTTATCAGGTGCACTCGTCACTAACTTAGTAACAGACACACAGAACAAACAAGGTACTAACCTCTGAGAAGATCCCGCTAGCTGAATCTGCATCTCTTCCGCTCTGGGACTTCCCTGCATCTCCACGTCGCACTCTGAGATCACCATCTCAGCCATCCGACGATCTTTATTACGTGGACAATCTTTCCACTGATGAGGTTGAAGGCAACCAAAGCATAAGCCTTCTCTCCTCGCTTTTTCCCTTTGTTCTGGGTTCAAGGGAGACTTAGACCAAGCCCGGGCTGCCATTGGAGTTACTTTCCTTTTCACTCCAATGGTGGTACTTGGCTTAGGAGTTTCAGCCGGTCTCGCCTGCTTGGCTTGACCACTCGGCTGCGAACCACTCCCTCTACTAGCCCACTTCTTCTTAAACCCAGATTTCTTCGGATACCCATACTGGGTTCCGACCTGTGCAAACCCACTTGGCTTGCTGCCTTTGGCATCCTCATAGTTCAGGGCTATAGCTATTGCATCATCTAGCGTGTTCGCGTACTTAGCCCGAACTTCCATTTTTATTCGATCATTCAATCCAAATATGAAATCTTTCACTTGGATTGATTGAGGCAGGGGTTCGTCAACCTTCATTACACTCTCTCGAAACTTATCAGTGTATTCTGCCACTGATAAATTTCTCTGACGAAGGTTCCTATATTGATCCCAAGCTCGGGATGCCTCGTCAGGAGGTAAGAAGTGTTTCCTGAACTCTCTTTTAAACCCCTCCCAGGTAGTGGATCCTATGCCATCTTTTTGTTGTTTAATCCACCACCGATCCGCAGCCTCACTAAACATATGGGTGGCCTCGCGGATCTTTTTGATGTCATTTCTGATCTCACAAATGGCGAACGCCTCGTCCCATTTGTGTAATCAGGTCTCAATGACATCGGAGCTACGGTCGTTCATCCGACCATAATACTTTTCCGGTCTGTAATTGGCAATATTTGGCACTTTAGCCTTCCTAGGCTCGACCGTATGGACACTAGACTCCAGTTCCATTGGAGCCTTTCCCTTCTCTTCTCGAGAAGGTCTGGCAGACATACTCTGTAACGCTCTCCTAAGTTCAGATTGCCCTGCGTTAGCTTGTAACTGCTGCGCTAACAACTGTTGCAAGGCATCCTCCAGCAATGCAATCCTGCCAGATAAAGTGTGAGCTACATGGCGCGATCCCTGCTGGGTCGGCCGGACTCCTGATTCACCAGGGTCCCTCCTGGAAGCCCCTTCTTCTGCTTCCATTTAGTTCAGTAGGTGTTTTGTTTTGGGGCCTCTTTTTTTTTTTTTAAACACCCCTAGAACACTGTAATCACAAGCTGACACAATTCAGGGTACTGACACTCTGAACACAATTCCCTATACTAGGAAATTCCTGCAATCCCACATTCACACTGATCAAGCATTTAATACAGGCATATATCACAGATGGCGCTTTTCCCTATACTAGGGAAATTCCTGCAGTCTAATTCAACTGAAGCACACAGGCAGCTGCTCAAGCATAATTTGTTCTTGCTATAGCATCATAAACTGCGACCTCTGCTACAACCACAAAAGTCTAACTGCTTCCGACAAAACAGGAATAACGAAAACCAGAAGGGAAAATAGATAAAGTGCTCCCTGGAATTCGAATCCCACAGCTTGCACGTACGGCCTGCTCTCAGCTCTCACCAGTCATCCGTACACTGACTTCTACCAACGATCACCGAACACAACCAGCAATCGAATCACTTGCAACACTGAACACTGTTTGCCTCACGCCAGCTCTATCAGTCAGTCCTCCACCAACGGGTGGAGCCCAACATTCATGTATGGCACTCCCGAAACACCACACGTGGCCCAGCAAGGGCCTTGTGACCAACCAGTAGGAAGGGTCACTTGGAACTCTCTGCCCTCTCCAACCGAGCGTCAATTGACGAGCGGCAAGGTCCGCGATGAAATACGCCTCCAAGCCACCAACCTGTGCATCGACAGTTCTGGCCAAGCCCCCGGACGACGTGCATACCAGGTCCTCCACAGCTCACGCGATCTTCAGATGGATCCCTGCCCACGCGACGGGCCAAGGCTGATCCTTGGGCAATTGTCAAACATCCAGCTTGTGAGCTCTTGCATGCGCCGTTAGCCCGTTACTGCTCGTCGACCAGCCAGCCTTCAATTTCGCCGCTCACGGGCCACTGCATCCAATCGGTGTCTCCCCTCGGACTTTCCGCTGACTAACGTCGATTCTTTTCTTTCTCACGCTCTGCGACAGCTACGTAAACCAGCGTTCGTCCCTTCTCTAATTCCAAGCCTGCGCTCTGATACCAACTGTCAACCTCCTTGTCTCTAATACTAAGCTGTTCTGACAGATCACGGGAGTAGCACCCTGATTCTCCTCCCAGCCTATTCTGCCAAGACTTCCAAGCGAGAGACAGAGATCTGCATTCGAAATCACGTAAATCAATTCCTTTTCTTCTCTCACTAGCCTTAGCAAACCCCAAATCCCTAGATAGATCTAGATGCCACATGTCATCCATATAGGGCCTTCCTAATGCAACATTTCACCCCTCTCTTGGGATGCATTTAATTCCTTGCCCCTAGGCACAATCTTTGCACTAGGCCCTTGGTCTCAGATCTATCTAGTCTGGTGCTATCAGCCCTCACCTAGGACCTTGACATTAAATCCCTCCCGATCATTTACATGAAGCGCAAACATATATTTTACAGAGATAGATCCTATAAGGGAAATGTCGACTGATTCTTCCGAGGTCATGCTACCTCGGCTAGAGCGTAACAGGGACCCTATCCTATGAGTCCAAAGTATGTGAAGATTGTAAGAGGAGAGATACAGAAGTTAATCGACATAGGATTCATCTACAAGATTGAGCATATGGATGGGGTATACCTCATCATCATAGTGCTAAAAAATAATGGCAAGATCCAAGTATGTGTAGATCTAAAAAAGGTCAATGTCGTGACTTAAAAGGACCACTACCCACTACGCTTTACGAAGCATTTTCTACGTAGAGTTGTTGGAAAGGAGGCTTATAGCTTCCTAGATGGATTCTAGAGTTGCTGGAAAGGAGGCTTATAGCTTATGTTTCTAGAGTTTGATTTCACCATTGCTATACGGAAGGAATGCACACACTTTATGGCCGACCACATGTCCCATATTCCCAAACGGTGAGCCGGAAATAGGAGTGGAAAATGATCTTTTGGATGCCCCACTATTCCTTGTGTATCTATTTCTAGAATGGGCTCAAGAAATTAGACACTTTTTAGCCAATGGATTTTCTCAAGACAAGCCCTAAATAAGGATAGGGCTAGAGAACTCATTAACGATGCGTCTCCATATCAATTGATAGCCGGCCAACTCCACCAAATGTGTAAGGATGGCATAATTCATCACTGCATCTGTGAAGATGAATTTGTGGAGGTCTTAGAAGGAGCCTATTCAAGCATCGCAAGTGGCCCGCAAGGTGTTGCAAGCAGGATTATGGAAATCCAAGCCCTTTGCAAATGTTGTTGAGTTTGTTAAATATAGTGATCCTTTCCAATGAGCCTCCATACCTCACAACTAAGACTACATACCCCTGATAGGAGTCCTTACAGATCATGTTGGGATAAGTGTGATCAAGGGCTTGCTAGGTGCATGTGTGCATCCACTAGCAGTCATATGGTTGTGTGTGTGTGTGTGTAGAAGAGGCACACTTAGTGCCATAGGCCATGACATAAGTGATGATGTAATGCAAGGCCCCCCACATGGGGTGATACCTGATTTAGGCCACCCTTTCTCCCATTCTATAAAAGAGAGGACTTCCTCTCAACTCAATGGAACATTTTGCCCTTTGGTTCCCACACTCTTCTCCATGATGTCCATCTTCTCTCCCACTCCCCAACATGTGGTATCAGAGCCTTTCTACCCTCCTTGAGCCCCTAGCCCATTCTAGCTTCAATATGCCACCTCATCATCTTCTTCTCCACCCTCCACCTTCTTCATTTCTACCCTCTTTTCCATTAGATTTTGCTTAGCTTTGTTCTCTCTATTCTGCTGTGCCATTTGCCAAGCCCTCTGAGCTAAAGATCCCTCGTCTTGGGGAAAATCTCTGACTTGGTGGAATTAAGCAATGCTTGTCTCTTTCCTCATGCCAACACTTCCTATATTCAGTGACCTTTCACGTAATTCTGCCCATAGCCGTGACCATTCATCTATTCCTCTTGCCACGGGTGGGCGACTACAAGATGTCTTATGTTCAAGTTTGAGGCCCAATAGTTGCTGCAACGAGGCGAAATAAGCAAAAGACCAGTCAGAAATGGTGCACTTCTCACCGACGATCTGGTGCAACATTGTGTGATTCCTTGCTAGTGGACCTTCTCTGGTATGCAGGGTTCCAGTTGCCTTTGAAAGCTGTCTCAAAGCTTTTCTCTTCAGCTTCAATTGCACCCTCGAACTTCAAACTGGTTCAATTTGGGGGTAATAGTGATATTTGCTTCTAATATGAACTATTGAATATGGTTAAGTGCAAGAAAGTTTCATTATTATCGCAGTTATCTTTGGGCTTTTGGATGTTTTGGAAGTGATTTGAGGCATTTTTTAGTCTTATCTTTGGAGCACTGTCCTGCAGTTTGACAATTTTGGTAAATGCTCATGATGCATTTATGATATATTTTGAATTGAATATGTTTGAATGCTATTTTGTGAAGGAATAGACACTGCCTTGTAAGAGGTAAGACGTTCCTAATGGCTAACATGAGTAAGATAGATGGTCATTCTTTCCATACTTGGCAGACCAAGGTCAAGTTCATTCTCATGAAGAAAGGTCTATGGAATATTGCTTGTGGAAAGAAGAAACCTTCAATAAGAAAAGGTGAAATAGCATGGACAGTAAAAGATGAAAAGGCTCTAGCAATTGTTTCTTTTGGTCTTATTAATGAATATATTCATCACATTGATGGAAAGGACACTTCACATGATGCATGGAAGACACTCGACAAGATATTTGGTGCCAAAGGTAAGCACTCAAAGATGAAGATACTTATTCATAAAATATTAGAATGCTTTTGTGGAAAGACCAGCCACATTGAGGAAGAGCTTGAAGACAAGAAGAAGATCAAGGAGAACAAGGAAAAGAGCTACATCAACAAAGGTTTCAACAAGAGCTTCTACAACAACAACATCAAGTATAGCAACACTTTCACATCCAACTTAGTGGATATTGAAGCTTCTCTTTTGGAAGAGGAGAGAAATGGCTCCTACAACTCCAAGGAAAGTGAAGCATATCTTGTGAAAAAGAGCTACATCAACAACAAAGCAAATTTTGTTGAAGGAAGAACTCCATCAGCAAATGAAGAATCAAATTTTGTGATAGATTGGGCTTTCTAGAGTCCAACATATTGAACTTTAGTCATCACTTGGTCAATTTTGAGATTCTCTGCCTGAAGCAGTACTTCAAAAAGAATGTTATGTGTTTTGTGTTTTATCTTTTGTAAATCACCTCTGGTCACCATATGATGTAGGCCATGTGATATGTGTTTGCCTCCATGGTACCTCTTGCAGAGATGAGAAACTAGGTCTACACAAAGGCCTAAGATTAATCCTTATACATGCAAGGGAGATAACCATTTGGGGGGGTCTATCCCATTTTTGTAAACCTTGACCCTTGGGCATTCTTGCTAGCATGAAATCGTAGCCATAGATTTATCCTTGACCACCATGAGATGGCTTGTGAAACTATGTGACTAGATGTATCCTTAACATAGCAAGAGGCAAACCCTTAAGGGGGGGTATATTGGGATATGTGTGATTAAGGGCTTGCTAGGTGTATGTGTGCATCCACTAGCAGTCACATGGTTGTGTGTGTGTGTGTGTAGAAGAGACACACTTAGTGCCATAGGCCATAACACAAGTGATGATGTAATGTAAGGCCCCCCACATGGGGTGGTACTTATGATTGTGGAGTTCCTATGATTTAGGAGCTACCTCCTTTGATGTAGGAGAGGTGCCATTGATTTAGGCCACCCTCTCTCCCATTCTATAAAGGAGAGAACATCCTCTCAATTCAATGGAACATTTTGCCATTTGGTTTCCACACTCTTCTCCATGATGTCCATCTTCTCTTCCACTCCCCAACAGATCAACCATTTGAAAAATGGGGTATCTACTTTATGGGACCAATTAGTCCAGCAGAGCTAAAAGAATTCGGGCTCGATACATTATCGTGGCCATAGATTCTTTTACAAAGTGGGTTGAAGCCAAGGCCACCAAGACAGTTGATGTGAGAATGATTGCTATGTTCTTGTACGATCTAGGGACACACTTTGTTAATGATACAATTTTCATACTAATAAGCGAGTCCCTCATCATCCACAGGAAATCTATACCTTCCTTACTACCCGCAAGCTAATGGACAAGCCTAGAGCTCGAATAAGACCTTGTGCAACACAATTACATGCACGGTGGAGGCCAATTGTAATGACCAAGAACATAAACTCACTGCAGCACTTTGGGCATATTGAGAATGGCATATAAGGTCTCTATCAACTACATGCCCTTTAGCCTAGCATTTGGTGCCAAAGCAATCATTCCAATGGAATTCATAGTTCCAAGCCTCAAAGTTTCAATTAGAGATATATTATCAGATTAGGCGATTCTAGAAAGGCTAATAGAGCTGGAAAATCTCAAGAAGACAAGGCTAAGAGCCAATAGAAAGTCTAATAGAGCTGGAAAATCTCAATGAGACAAGGCTAAGAGTAGCATATATGATTCTAGAAAGGCTAATAGAGTTGGAAAATCTCGATGATGAGACAAGGCTAAAAGTGGCATATGACATTAAGGTCGAGAAACTCCGCCGCAAGAAGGGGTTCGATACTATCACAAAATGAGAAGGAAGAGGTGAGCTTGGTTCATGCCTTAGCAGAAGATGGCAGTAATACAAAGGTAGGAGAAGGTCTGATTTTGGGCAACCCATTTGCTTGATGATCGGCAACTAGTCGGAGATGGTTGTGTAGTCAAGAATCTATTAATTTGCATCCATGAGGAGGTTCAGTCTAGGATGGAGGCTCCTTGCTAGGGGAGAATTGTTTTTGCAGGACTGGTTGAGCATAGGAGCAGATTCATGGTGGCCAATTTTTGATGCAAACAATCGTTTGGTAAGAGGGTGTAGCATGTTGAGGTGGTACACTTGCATATGCTAAATAGTGGTGCCCCACTAGTACCACCTTAGCAACTAAAATCATTGATAAGTGACTTGGTGTACCAACTAACTCAATGACTCCTTTCATCATGAGGTGGTGCGACCTACTCTGTGCATGAGCTCTTTCCTTACCTTTTACTATCAACCATGAGCTGATGCGACCTGCAAAAATCTTGGCAACGACCTTAGTATGCACATGCTTTCTGTCATCACGAGTGACTTATTTTTTTCCCCTCACCATCCAAACTTGAAAGGAATTCTGTGCAGTAACATAGATTGACTAGCTGCCAATAGCTTCCAAATAGATTAATATTGCATTTATGTGTATCTGAAGTCTCTGAATGAATTTGATGGAGAATATTGATTGGAATTTGGCAGTGCTTTAGCATCAAAACTTCGACTGGCTACTGGATGAATTTTGATTTAAGAAATTGGCACTCCACTCTATGTTGTGGGAATATGCTACCCGCACAACAACATTGTATCTCTCACCTCGGAGAGACATTCCCTCGTTTCTTGTTCGATCGACCATAGTGTTTGTTTTATGGCAGGCAAGGCCTCTGTCGTCAACTTCCTTTGTGTGTGAACTCTTTCCTTAGTCGCTACAAATTGTGAGTTGGTGCAAGTTGCCTTCAACTTCTTGAGACATCGTTGCCTACAAATCGTGCCAGGTGAGAGCTGGTAACACGCTTTTGCCCAGGGATTTTGTCTGGGTCCACTCAAAGGTTGCCTGTAACTACAACTCTGCGCCTTTCATTTGATCATGCATCGCTTTGTTGCGTTCTAAGTTTTTGCATTATAAAAACCACGCTTGCCATTGTAGAGGCTTCAATTTTGAGCCTATGAGAGACCTTCTATCATGTCTATTTTTGTAGTATCTTTATCTGTATTTTATGTCTCTCTAACTGTGTCTGTAATTGTGTGTGTTTTTGGACTGTATCTATATTTTTTTCCAATACGAGGATGCGCTTCTTTTTTTGCGCAATGTCATCAAGGTGGCAAGCACCCCACATTGAGACTTCTTGCCAGAAGGTGTTTTGCAAGACCAAGCAGGACTTCCACTTGGAGTATGGCTTGGTGGACCTAAACCCACGCCAACTCACGAAAGTTGATGTTATATACAGGTATTAGTTGACTGTTTTTGTCCAACTCAGGTAGGGGAAAGATAAAATAAAGTGTCGGCATGTCAGGCCCCAGGTTTACACCCAGCTATTAGAACTCCATTTGAAGGTTTATGAAGAACTTTCTATCAACATGGAGTTGTCCTTCTCGTTTGCAAGAGGATTTTCTTTTGAGTATGGATAGGGTGGTTGTACAAATCAAGGCTTGATTGCATGGGCAGAATTTGCTGAGAGCGTAATTTCCCTGGTTCAACATCAAAACAAGCTCGAACAAAAGATGGAAAAGTGGGTAAGCAGGAATTTGAAGGAAGATAGCAACAACAGAAAATTTGCAAACCCTATAGCTTCCTAATCAAATGCTTATTCTCTTAGAGGAGGTGTTTGTTACGATGGGAGCAGCCAAAGGTTGTAACTCCAAGCACTGAAGATGACAGGTCCAAGAATTTAAAATCTGCAAAATCACTATTGCAAGATAGACAAGAGAAGCTAGCTGTGGTGAGGGACAAATACGACAAGGCAACGGTGTCGCTTGAAAAGACAAAATGCCAGCTGCATGAAACTCCAGGCATGTGCGCGGCAACCTAAAAGGTGAAGATGGACATGGAGTCATATGAGACTACAATTGATAAATCAGAAAAACAGAAGTTGCAAGTCAAAATAGAAACTTTGAGATCCACATTTTCCTACATGGAGGATGATAGCACTAGCAATGTTAAGGTTGTCATGGATGTTGCAGAGGTATGTTTCTCTCATACGCCCAAACTTTGGTGCTTACAAGACTTTGAATTTTATAAATAGATGGGAGATGATTTTCAAAAAATTGTGTTTGTCGGAAGAATTGCACCAAAGGGATGTGGAATTGAGGAAAGCTGAGGTGCATATAGACTTTGGTCGGCATATGCTCCAACATGTATGCAGCAGAGTCTGAACAATATTTTTGCCCCATGTGTCTTGCCTACTAGGCAATAGGAAATCCATCCTTTTGGTGGTAGAAGGTTATTGTATTGGATGCGGCCTTAGCCTCGATGATGATGAGGTACATGGTGTTTGCATGCTACCATGGAAACACCCTTACCATCTTTTTTGCTTTGCCCAGTTATGCACCACCAAGCAAGCCTGCATGCATCATGGTGATGGGCAATGAGTTACTGATCCTGCAAGGTCATTGGTGGTAGAAACTAAACCACAGTACCACATGAAGAAACTAAACCACATGTTTTGGCCTTTGAGGGTAAGTTCTCACCAACACTAACTGGGTCACTGTTTTGAGCACTAGCATAGAACTTACAAGCTTTATTACTCTAGTAGCACATCTATGACGAGCACTATTAGTGCACTAATAGGCACTATTAGACCACCAACATTCACTACCATAGCTAATAAGCACTGGCCCTATTATAGTACTAACAAGTATTTGCCCTATTAGAGGACTAACAAGCACTAGACAAGTTCTAGCACATATCTGACCAACACTATTAGAGCACTAGCAAGAATAAGACAGCACTAACTAGGACTATTGGATCACTACTAGAGCATCAACAAGCACTTAGCACTATTAGAGCACTAGCAAGCACTAGTAACAATAAGGCAGTAGCACTATTAAGCACTAGTAACTATAAAGCAGTAGCACTATTAGAGCACTAACAAGTAGTAGTGCTAGCTCAGCTCTAACTAACACTATCAGAGCTACACTAACAAGCATAAGTACAGATCTAAGTAGCACTATCTTGCACTAGAGCACACTACCTTGCACTAGAACCAAATAGCATTACCTTGAACTCTCATTATCAACAACTATCAGTAGCACTAACTTGTAGCATATTTCTTGGATTTAAGTCTATTATTACTTGTAGGGTATCAAATGTCTTAGGCGAGTTCATCACAAAAGTAGTCAAAGTGTGATGCTTTGTCTCCTGTTTCCAATTTCGATGACAAAGTAGAGATGGGGAAGGAGGATGCAAGTGAAATTTAAAGTAGTGGAAAGGGGATCTCCCCTCCAACTGAGCCCAAAGTGCAAGAGAAATACCTTGAGGATGAATCTACATGCAAGATGAACCTGTAGAGTAGGATGACCTATTGTTGCTGGACATCCTTGGTAAAAAAGTTGAAAAGTGAAAGATGGACGTATTTGAAAAAGGTATGATAGTTTTGGTTCTTTAGTAATTTTAGAGTCACAAGATGAACATATGCACTAACCTTTACATTCTCTGACTTCACATGTGAAGGGGGCAGAAGGACCCCGAAGACCACGAGTGGAGGTGCAAGTAGGGAGCAAAAGGAAAGAAGTCATGTAGTTGTTGCAGGCTTTAGTGTGAACCATATGGACATCCCGATAGAAAAGCAGAGCACATCGATGCCTACATGAGGTAGTGGTCCAAAAGCCAAATCAACTCCCCCACCCAGTCCCCACTTCAAGCCCAAAGCTTGCAAGAAGTTGTAGTGGCCTTGTGAAAAGCTGTAGTCAGCTCATCCCTTCGAGGGCATGCTCTCTTGTGCTGGATCAGAGACTACTAAAACTGTTGTACTGTGGACCTTTTCAAGTGAATACCAGTTTGAGATATTCAAGCTATTTCAATATAATGATGTTGTTTAGCAAGGCAATGTTGCTATTATAGTGTAATGTTATTATAATTAATACAATGTCCTTGGAATGCACATAGCATGACAAGCTATCATCTTCTAATGCTATGTAATAGCGCTAGCAACACCAACCACTCGCAACAACACTAACTATTAGCAGCATCCCTAACCACTAGTAGCAACACTGAGCAGCATCACCAACCACTAGTAGTAGCACTAAAAATAGCACTAGAAGCAGTACCAACCACTAGCAACTACACTAACAATAGCACTAGAAGTAGCACCAACCACTAGCAACTGCACAATCTCTAGTAGCAGCACTATGGCAGCTGCACTAACTACTAGGCTCTAGCAACACTATAGTAGCATGAACCACCAGCAATTGAGCTAGTAGCAGCACTATAGCAGCTACACCAACCACTACAAGTAGCACTAACTACTGGTAGCAACAGCACTAAAACTATTGTATTGTGGTCTTCTCTTTGATGAATTTGAATCTTCACTCATTTGGCGACTCAATGATTTGGTATCTTTTTATGTGTGTGTGTGTGTGTGTGAATGTCTCTTGTGAACTTTGCATTTTGTTGGATACATGGTCTTATTATAATAGCGCGTGAGGGATGTGATTACTTCAATCTATAGGGCATGGAGAAAATTCACCATAAACTCCTAAAAAGTCAAGAAAATAGAACTTTCCTAGATCAGTCAAGCAGCTTGGTTGTTGTGGTTGTTGAGTATCTACTACTTCAATATAAAACTTGTATCTTGGCCTATCTTCAAAGATAGGAAGCATGTTAATCTGTTTAGATCTATATAAGTGTGTTTTAATTCTATTTTGAAATATGTTTAGATCTGTTTAGATATGCTCATATGTTTTTTTCAAATTTGACTATGATCTTCTTAAATCTATTCAGGTTTGTTTAAAACTATTTCAAAATTATTTAAATTATATTTAAACCTGTATTTCAAATCTGTCTAGATATAATAATCTAGTCCTCGATTCAGTACACATGGAAGAGACGGAAGTAGGATTGCAATTGTCCATCCACATCAAGAGGATTACCAAAAAGAGAGAAAAAAAGTGAGCGAGCCAAAAAAATCGAGCAATAAAAAAATAAAAGATTTATAAATCCCCCATTTCAGTAGCAAAAAATAATAACTTATTCAAAAGTCCATCTGTTTCCACAATGCTACCATACTCCCACTGTGGACACACGATTTAACATTCCAATCTACTTTATTGTTGAGCTTCCTGATTGCAGGGTCGGCCCTCCTTACTCCTTTCTAGAATGGGGCTGGTTCCTTCCTGCAGGGGCCCAGTCCTTTCCTTCATGCTGCTTCCCTTTCCTTGATTTGAGCTTCTTGGTTGTAGGCTCGGTCCTTCTTGTATCTAAAATCAAAAAAATAAAAAATCAGAACTATATCCCAAGTGCAAATAGACCTCTCAAGTTTACATATCGAATGGTATGCTATAAAATATGGCTTCATGTACTTTATATGACAAGAAAAACATCTCCTTGTTACCATCCATAACTTCAGTCATTTGAAACTGTATAGCTTTTACAAGGTGAGAGTACAGAAGAACCTTAGGTTGAGTATCAAGAAAGCAATAAGTGTGATCATCGTGTTGTTCATAAAACAAACCCTTCACCACAGAACAACTAGATTTAATGATGTTTTCCCATGCAATCCTCTAAATTTTGATCTACAAGCTCCTTCTTGGTAGTGCACTATAGGATATAGAAGTCCACACCCTCGTCATTGTTCACCTCTACATGAACAGTAGAATTGTCTCCAATACAGATTGCATCAGAAAGTGTATCATGATGTCCTTCATATGTAAGATCCTCACAAAGGTTTTCTTCAACCTCCATGTTCTCTCCAGAAACAAGAATTTCATAATTCAAACCTGTCACATATGCTTTGTTGCAACATCTTTTCCAAGAACCATGCATGCAAGCGGCGTATCACCACAATGTAAATATCCTAAGTCAAAGTACAGTTGATCATTTATTTGATCATAATTAAATAGTTTTATATGTGTTAATTATGGTCAAAGAGTTCTTTTAATGATCAAAGAATTGACTACGGTCAAAGATACTTGACTCTGGTCAAGTAAACCTGACTTCGGTCGAGGACACTTGGTTTATTACCAAGAGGGTTAACTACGATTAACCACAGAACTACAGAGCTGACTACAGTCAGAGAGTGTTGACTTCGGTCAACAAGACTTGGCATGTGCTAAGAGGGTTAACCACGGTTAACCAAGATGTGTCAACTTCGGTTGGAGAGTTGTCAACTTCGGTTGGAGAGACTTGGCTATAATTAAGATGCCTCGACCCTTGGTCAAAGCCTCTTAATTATAATCAAGAGCATTGACTTCAGTCAACCAGAGAATAAATATATATTTTTATATTTGTTATGTGTGCACATGTATTGAGTGGGGATGCCCACCGTGATTAGAATTAGTGCACAGTGTGTTATTTGCATGCAAAGCGCTAACAATTAATGGGTGCCATGGTGGTGCGCTTTAATTAATTGTTGCACGTACCAGGAAGAGTTATTTTCCTAAGCGCTACGGGAGCCTAATCAAAGTCTAGGAGGCGGTTCGCGTGACCAAGTGCTTCGAAGACTCCAGAGTTGCCCTTAGTGGCATGTAATTAGGAAAGTAATGTAGAGTTGACAAGTGGCTTGTTTCCAAGAAAGGGAGCCTGAGAGCTCATGTAATGATTCATTCATTCACGTTTTGGATTTTCATGTATGTACAGCTTCCACACTGAACTCTTGTAACAGATTCTCTCTTCAAGAAATAAAATACCTTCGGGGGGGTCCAGTCCGACGTTGTCCTGGGCCCTAGCTGTGTGTAGAGAGAGAGAGAGAGAGCTCTTATGAGTGTTTCTGCAATAAATTATGAGCATGAGGTTCCACGAGAGAGCTAGCGATTGCATAAAGAAATGAGAGTGTCTCTGCTGTCTTTTATGAGGGAGGATTACATTGGTATCAGAGCATGGCTTCACTGTTTTTTGAAGCTGTGACGATCAAGTAGCAGGTGCAGGGAAATCTGTAGAAATCCAAGTGGCTAGCGTAGGACACCTCTGACGAGAGTTTCTGTTGATAGAGAGACCACAGAAGAGAAGGGCCAACGCAAAGTGATTCCTTCACGTGGCAAGATGTTTTTGACGCAGGCGTAAACTTGAAAAGCAAGGTGGCGTCATGTTCTTCTGAAAGTATGAAAGGCTTCATGGGATATTTGCGTAGAAGAGCAATTTCACGGAGGACATAGTCGGTGATTTCTCTGCTAACAGGCGCCTTCTTGTGCGTTGAAGCGTTCACGCTAGTGCTTGCTTGAAGTGCGAAGGCAAGTCCAGGCTTTGAGGCAGCGCAAGGGCTCCAAGAGCATTTTCGAACGGGTATGTGTTAGCGTGAACGTTCGACGGAGAATAAATGGACCGATGACGTTGAGCGCTAACGGGATTTCCATGTTCCATCGTCGACTCTATGAGCGGGCACTAGATGTTACAGAAGCCAGAAGAGACTAATGCATCGGTGCGACGCGCGATGTCAATGAGCCAGCCAAGGTTCAACCTTAGGCGCTGATATGGCCAGGTGCCAGTTAGTACACGTGGCAGATGAGCAGTAGGCAGGTGACATGGTGCTTACACGTGGCACACAGGTGACGTGGCAACCACACGTGCGAGCTGATGTGGCAGCCAACAGGTCCAATTGACATGGCAGTGACACGTGGCATGTTAACATGGCACAAGCATGTGCAGAGAGCAAACACAAGGCAGCCAGCCTGGCAAGCCAGTGGTACAGTTAATCCTGGTTGGTTGACCTGTGGTTAGTGAAACCTTGGTTAAGTTAACTACAGCTAGTTAACTCTGGTTAATTGAACCAGTACCTAGTTAGTTCAACCTTGGCCGAGTTAATCTAGCCTAATCAGACTAATCTGGTTAGTATAACTAGGCTGTGACCAGTCCAGTTAGTCTAGTTTTCGACTAACCAAACCAGAATCAGTTAGTTTGGTTAGAGATAAGCAGTATGATGAGAGTCAATTTCATGGAGTCTTCCTTCTGCCAGTAGTCTTGTAGAGCAGCTGTTCATAGGGTCCATAGTTGTCACTGTGTCAAGTTCTTTGTAGCCAACAAACCCCATAGGGTTGAGGCAAGTGGGTCTGATCTTTAAGCAGCTAATACATCGCCTTTTGTCTCGTCTGCCTTTCTTCTCAGTGCGTTGAATAGAAGTGAGTGTTTCGGACAGGCAGTATTGCGTCTTTAGTTCTATCTCCTGGGTGGGAAAGTTAATTGCATGCTGCAATTTCTATCAGTGTTCCAGTTTATATGCTGACATTGAGAGATGGTCTAACGAGTTAGAGGGACCAAAAACCTTTGTGAAGGTGAAGGACAGCAATGTTTGCTCAAATTGTTCTTGGAACAAAGCTGATATCATTTGCATGAGGGAGGTGTCTTTGAGAGGACCTCAAGGACTCAACCAGCCAGTTACTCCATCTGGTTATTGTCACCTCCCAAAAAAAAAAAAAAAAAGAGTTGCAGAGACTGTTTCTGCTACCAGTTTTCACTTATCTGAGAAAGCATCTACTGTCAGAAACAGCAAAAATCAGAGATTTGCAGAAAAGGAATACGCGTGCCTTTGAGCAGAGAAAAGAGGGAATCTGATGCATTCTGAATGTTTTCTTTGTAACAGTTAGAAAAGGGGCAATATAGTTGTTGATGCCTTGGCAACTTTGTGGGTATATGCCTTGAGCTGACAGCCCAGTACTGGCATAGATTATGAATGCAAGACACCTCTTGTTGAGGTAAATTTTCTCTTTGAAAAGTGAAGGCAGCATGCATCAGTTGCACACAATGTGTGTGTGTGAGAAACTTGCAGATCTGAGACGAGTTGTAAGGAGAATGGCTGAATCACCTATCCAATGGGATTCACAAGATAGGGATGTACATCCAAGACAGAGAAGTGTGCAACAAACTCAGCAAGAATTTGAGCAAATGGTACGCACTTGTATACAAGAGATGGAAAATCTCAGAAAGGATCCAAGGGCTCAGCATTTGTTTCAAGCAGAAGCTATGCCTAATGGAGCATATGACGTGCCAATGCCAGCGGCGCACTCTCGTGTACAGCCAGAGAAAGAGAGATCTCATAGGGGACGGTCTCATAGCAGGAAGAGATCGAGGCATCATTACCGATCTCCCAGTCCTTCACCGTCTCCTCGAGCTCGACTTCTGTATCTTCTTCTTTATCAGATAAACCATCCAGGAAAAGAAGGAAACACAAGAAGTCTAGGAAGAGTAAGTCTTCTAGAGAGACCAAGGAATTCAAAGAGGGAGGTAAATCTGTCAAGTTTATGACCTACAATGGACAATATGGTCATACAAACAAAGCATTGCAGTTCATCAGGCAGTTTGATGCTGCATTTGGTATAGAAAAGTTTTCAAAATTCTCCAAATTAAGAATGGTCAGTTTGCACTTGACAGCGACAGCTAGTGCATGGTGGAGTGCACAGACCACAGATGGATCAGCTCCAAAGAAGTGGAAGGACTTCAAGAAAGCCTTCTACCAATAGTTTATGCCTAAACAGTTTAGAGATCATGTTCTTCAAGATTGGGACAGTTTGCATATGGATGCAGGAGATACAGTGGATGTGTAAAACCAAAAGTTTTGGGATGCTTATTTGTAGGTTGCACCTTTCAAAAAGATCTCCAAAGGAACTCAAATGAGAAAGTACAGAGCAGGTCTCAGTACAAGAATCCAGGCAGTAGTGAATGCTTTGGGAGCAAAGAACATTCAAGACCTTATGCATTCAGCTTCAGTAGCTAGTCTTGTGCCGTTACAAGATCCATCTACAGTACTATCCTTGCATGCAGGACATGCTGAAAGAAAGAAAACTGATTTTTAAAAATCAAAAAAGAAAGAGTATCCCAAGGTTGAAAAGAAAGGGTTTCAGCCTCAGAAGCCGAGGGGTACTCAGTTTTCAAAGTCATATAAAGGCAAATCTCCATTCACCCCTGAACAGATAGCTGAATTCCGTAGAGATGGGAAATGCTTCAAGTGCGGCAAAGAGGGGCATGTGGCTGCCCAGTTCCCAGAAAAGCCTTCAACTTTGAAGGGAAAAGAGGCAGAGAAGCCATGGGGACCGCAAAAGCCAATGGCAGGAGAAATTCCTGATATACTGGGTCATGTTTCAAACCCAGAAGAACGAGAATTGTTGCTATCATGGGGCAAAGTCAGAGACCAGCAAGCGCTAATTTTATTTGATCCAGGGGCTATTGATAATTTCATATTAGAGGACCTAGCCCTGAGCCTGGGAATAAAGATGGAGGAGTTGGGCAGGGCTTTGGATGCCGATCAGATGTTCTATGGGAATCCTGTGCCAGTCACTCCCTTGATAGGGAAGCTCCATCTTCATGTACAGAGTTATGTGGATCAGGAAGACTTCTTCATTTCTCCACTGAAACATCATGATGTAGTCTTGGGAATGCCTTGGTTTCATCGCAAAGCAGTGAAGTTGACTCTTCCTGAAAGAGTGCTGGAGTTTGTGCATAGGGGGAAAAACCAGCGTTTAGTTGCCAAGAATAAAGGGGAGACTATCCCCATTGTATCTGATGTTACATGTGGTAAAGTTTGCAATTTTTGCGTATATGGTTTTTGTAAAAGAAAAAGAAAATGATATGCATGCTGAAATGAATGATGCAGACAAAGATAAATTTCAGTTTCTTGTAAACTTTAAAGATTGCTTTTTCGATGCTTTGCCAGGGGACTTACCCCCAGAGAGACCAGAAGATCATCAGATAGAGTTAATGCTTGGTAGTGAGCCACCAAACAGACCACCTTATAGAGTAAGTGTGACTCAGAGAGAGGAGATTATGGCTCAGGTACAGGACTTGCTGTCCAAAGGGTTGATTCAGCCCAGCTCGTCTCCTTTTTGTTCCCCTGTACTGCTAGTACAGAAGAAAGATGGCTCATTCCATATGTGCGTCGATTACCACGCACTGAACAAAATGACCATCAAGAATAGATTCCCTATTCCACGCATTGATGATGTGCTGGATCAGTTAAATGGAGCTTCAGTTTTCAGCAGGATAGACTTAAAGAGTGGCTATCATTAAGTCAGGATACAACCACAAGATGTGCATAAGACAGCTTTTCGTACTACATTCGGGTTGTATGAATACTTAGTGATGCCTTTTGGGTTGATAAATGCTCCAGCCACATTCAATAGAATGATGGATCGCATCTTTCGAAAGTATAGGCATTTCACGGGTACTTTCTTTGATGATATCCTAGTCTTTTCAAAGACAGAAGAAGAGCACAGGGAACATCTTTCTTTGGTATTTCAAGAACTTCGAAATCATCAACTTTTTACCAATAGCAAGAAAAGTAAATTTGGGGCATATAATATCCAAGAATGGGATACAAATGGATCCTGCAAAGATCCGAGCCATCCAAGAATGGCTTGAGTTGAAAACTGTGCATGAAGTCCGTAGTTTTTTGGGACTTTGCTCCTATTATAGGAGATTTATCAGGGATTTTGCTAATATCACAGCTCCATTACATGACCTTACTTAAAAAAATGCAGCCTTCACATGGGGAATATCATAGAAGAAAGCATTCAATACACTCAAGGAGAAGTTGACTACAGAGCCTATTCTTGTAGTCCTGGATCTTTATCAACCTTTTGATGTTGATTGCGATGCTTGTGGAGAGTGTGTTGGGGTTGCATTACATCAGAATGGTCATGTAGTGGCCTATGAGAGCAGGAGACTCCGGGATGCAGAGAGATATCTGGGAATCTATGAGAAAGAGTTATTGGCTGTAATTCATGCCATCCATACATGGAAGCATTATCTTTTGGGTGCAGATTTTACTGTTAAATCAGATCACCAAAGTCTGAGATACTTTTTGACTCAGACCAAACTTTCCGAGAAGCATACGAAATGGGCAAACATGCTGTCAATGTATCATTTTCATATTGTCCATATCCCAGGAATTCGGAACAGAGTGGCAGATGCCTTGTCCCGAAGACCCCAGGTCAATAATGAAACTATTGCTTATCATCAGGACCTAGAAGGCATGAGGAAGCAATATGCTAGTGATGCAGATTTTGGTCAGATTTTACAGCAAGTGCAAGAGGGGCAATCCACCAGTCACTATTCCCTGAAAGATGGGTATTTAATGAAAGATGATTGCCTATGCATCACCCAGGAGATGAGGAAAAAGATTTTGGAGGAATGCCATGCACCTCCCTATGCTGGACACAGAGGAATTACAGCAACAACTCTAGCACTAGAGAGGTATTTCTTTTGGCCAGGGATGCGAAAAGATATACATCAGTTTGTTACTGAATGCCTTACGTGTCAGAAAGTGAAGTATGATAGACGGAAGGCACCTAGCCTACTTATGCCTCTTCCCATGCCTCAGGCACCATGGGAAAGTATTACAATGAACTTTATTTTTGATTTGCCAAGATCAAAGTCAGGGAATGATGGGATTTGGACTATCATTGATAGATTCAGCAAGCAAGCTCATTTCATTCCGGTTCGCAAAACCATAAAGGAAGATCATATGGCTAATCTTTTCATGGCACAGATCTTTAAGCACCATGGTATGCCTAAGTCCATTGTCAGTGATCAAGATCAGAATGACCAGTCTATTCTGGAGAGCTTTATTTGATAACATGGGGACGAATTTGAATTTTTCTTCTTTCCATCCCCAGACAGATGGTCAAAGTGAAGTAGCAAATTCTACAGCATTGGATATGCTGAAATGCTACGTGGGTGACCAAGGTTCATACTAGGAAAAGTACCTACCATTGGTAGAGTTTGCTTACAATAATACAGTACACAGATCTACAGGGAAAGCCCCCTTTGAGGTCATTTATGGGACAGTATTTTGCCACCTATCCTAAGGACCAAGGATGAAATATTTACAGCCGATCAGTTTGTGAGAGACCTCCAGACAGCTTATAGCCAAGTCCGAACAGCAATCGAAAGGTCTCAAGAGAAACATAAAAGAGCTGCAGATAAGCATAGGAGATAGATCTCAAGGAAGGGGATTGGGTACTTTTGAAGTTTGAAAAAGCTAGGCTCCGTAAGTTTAAAGGCAAACGGAAAGTGTATGCAAAGTTATCTCCCAAATACTATGGCCCTTTCAGGGTTACAGAAAGAATAAATGAGGTTGCATACAGGTTATCATTGCCAGAGCATTGGAGGATTCACAATGCATTCCATGTGAGTCTTCTACTGAAATTCCAGGGGCCATACCCTACAGAGCCAGTATCAAAGGATCCACCAGAAGTGGATGAGCTGGAGGAGGTCCTTCAGCCAGAGCAAATTGTGTACCAAACTGTACGGAAAGGACCTCAAGGCAAGGAGTTTTACAGGTATCTTGTAAAATTCAAGAATTATATGGCATTAGATGCCAAGTGGATGGACGAAGACATGTTATCCGATCATCCACAGCTTTTGGATGTTTACAAGGAAGCTTTTCAGTTGAGGTCAACTGAATAGAAGCTGAGGGGATGTCACCACATTGTAAATATCCTAAGTCAAAGAGTTCTTTTAATGGTCAAAGAATTGACTACGGTTAAAGATACTTGACTCTAGTCAAGTAAACATGACTTCGGACAGGGAAGCTTGGTTTATTACCAAGAGGGTTAACTACATTTAACCAGAGAACTACAGAGCTAACTATGGTCAGAGAGTGTTGACTTCGGTCAACGAGACTTGGCATGCGCCAAGAGAGTTAACCACGGTTAACCAAGATGTGCCAACTTTGGTTGGAGAGTTGTGCCAACTTCGGTTGGAGAGACTTGGCTATAACTAAGGCGCCTCGACCCTTGGTCAAAGCCTCTTAATTATAATCAAGAGCGTTGACTTCGGTCAACCAGAGAATAAATATTTTTTTTTATATTTGTTATGTGTGCACATGTATTGAGTGGGGACGCCCATCGTGACTAGAATTAGTCCACAGTGTGTTATTTGCATGCAAAGCGCTAACAATTAATGGGTGCCATGGTGGTGCGCTTTAATTAATTGTTGCAGGTACTAGGAAGAGTTATTTTCCTAAGCGCTACGGAAGCCTAATCAGAGTCTAGGAGGCGGTTCGCGTGACCAAGTGCTTCGAAGACTCCAGAGTTGTCCTTAGTGGCATGTAATTAGGAAAGTAATGTAGAATTGATAAGTGGCTTGTTGCCAAGAAAGGGAGCCTAAGAGCTCATGTAATGATTCATTCATTCACGTTTTGGATTTTCATGTATGTACAGCTTCCACGTTGAACTCTTGTAACAGATTCTCTCTTCAAGAAATAAAATACCTTCCGGGGGGTCCAGCCCGACATGTTGTCTCGGGCCCTAGCTGTGTGTAGAGAGAGAGAGAGAGAGAGAGCTCTTATGAGTGTTTCTGCAGTAAATTATGAGCGTGAGGTTCCACGAGAGAGCTAGCGATTGCATAAAGAAATGAGAGTGTCTCTGCTGTCTTTTATGAGGGAGGATTACAAGTAGCATGACAATTTTTGTGTTCTAAGCTCTCTCGGTTTGGGCTCTGAGAATCTAGAGACAGTGTAGAGATTGTGCCATTGAAATAGGAGCATAGTCCCATGTTTTAGATCTGTCAATTTCTCCTACTTCACCTTCTAGAACACTCTGTTTACATTACTTTCTTTCGATGGGTAGGAGGCTTGAGCTCCACTTGAGAGTTTTTCCCGGAAAAAACTCACAACACTAGCATCACAAGTTAGCTTCTTTGAATTTACCTTCAATTGCTCATGTGCAAAAGCTCTCTTCACAACAGCCCCTGCCCCATCATACTCACCCTTTCCATGCCTAGAGCCACAAAATAATTCCATGCAATCTTCAAGCTAGTTATGAAAGGATACTTTGCGAAAAAGAAAAAAGGCCTCTTTGCTTTAAACTGAGAAGCTACACCGTTTGACCAAACCCAATGTTCCCTTGTCTCACCAACCAACTATGATGTAGCTTTAAAACAATGCTGAACAAATAGAGTGTCATGCACCTTATTAATCAGATATGTAGAAATGGATATCTTTTTGGATTTCACCTCATGTCCAAGTATATTTTATTTGAACAAGTATAGTGACTTGGTTTGAATGCCAGTGCATGGACTGTATCTCATTTTGTTCCTTGAATGAGTCGTTTTCAGCAAAATCCACCACAGACACAACTACATCTTGAGGAAACCTTTGCACACTCTCTTTAAATTGTTCATTTTGCCACTTGTATATGAATTTGTTCTTGATAAACTTCTTCAAGTGATTCTTAGACATCCATAACAAAGCACTGCAACTCATTTGCTTGATTGTAAGTACTTTTCTTCTCTCTGTCTCCCTCGTCTTACCAACATTTACAGACACATCCTCAAAAACCTTAACGAAAACACAGTGGGTAGAATCAACAATCTCTTGTGGACAAGCTTTCTTTTTTTTTTGCCCACAACTAGCACATTTCCCCATGAGACATTCCAATTAATGGAACACGCTTCCTGAAGGCATGCGACACAACACACTTTTCCACCACGATGTAATGCCACTGTATGTATGGTTAGAAGCATTGCAAACAGATCCATTATTGTCCCTTACACATAGTTTACATCTACATTTACAATTGCTCCATGCAAACCCTTGGTAGGATATGGAATTGATTGACTCTTTAAGGAAGGCCATTTGGACATGCAACATGTATATCTGTCACAAAAATGAGTCACTGCTATAACACTAATGCAGCACTAATCAAACGATGATTGACTCACCTGCCATAGGGATAACGCAACGACTCCTCACCTATTGCGCTAAAAATAAAGCCAGTCTCGCTCCCATAATAACACCACCTATTGCTTTATAGATAACACCCCCATCTCTAATGTTATGACATGCTATCCCATTAATGCTAGTCGTTGCTTTAATAAATCTACCCGTTGCTATATTAATGCTACCCATTGCTTTACTAATGTAGAATCACTACTATATTTCTCTACTAACGCCAGCTGCCGTCATTGCTTTATTGAAGCCAGTCGCTCCACCATTGCTAAAATTGACCCACTACTTTAACAGGTCCCCTATATAAATAGTCTACCTCATTCTCCAGGATCTTACTCTCGTACTGAAACTTTGTGGGATTTTTGTTTGAATTTCCATAGCCTTCAAAAGCTCCCAGATTCACTCTCGCACAGCATCAATCTACATTTCCACCATCTCCTCACACTCCCTAAGCGCTCACGACCTCTTCTCTACCGAGGAACTCTCCAAGGAAGTTTTCTTTGCTCTTCCTGATTCCATTACCCCTTCGGTGCCACTCTCCGATCAGATGGAGCAAGAGCAATTCCATGAGTGCAAGTCCTCCACTCAACAATCCACTACGCACACCCTCTACAAATGTCATATCTAGGACACAACAAAGGTCCTCAACTTCTCTAAACATGCAGTACAGGGCACAAGGCATTCTCCTCTTGGCTAAGAATGGCTAAAAAAGCTATAGGGGTTGGTGTTGCATTCGCAATTCAAATGCAATGCAAAAGACTACAAGCTTTACTACCATAATGCACCAACGTACAAGGTACTCCAAGACCCAGAGGTGGCACCCTACATCCAATCGATTGGCTTGCAGTCAGAGGTTCCCATGCCACCTCAACCTCCACCAAGCCGTAGAAATTATCGATCGCTCGCTACAATGAGGCAACCCACACCACGAGCTGGCTGCATGCAGATGAGCAATACCATTTCTACCAGTTTACGGTAGAAACAGTCCAATGGGCATTTAACCTCACAACTATCTCCCAACCTTTTGCGATTTTGCGGGCAATAGAAAAGCAGTTGGTAGTAGTGATTCCCTACAACTCAAAGATCCATCGAAGCGGGGTACCCATCAATAGTATAGATAGTAACCGCAGAATCAATCACTGGCCAAGGCAACATAGGCAATCACACTACTTGCCCAGATTCAAGTGTCAAAACACCATAGTGTGGTACTCCCCAACATCCTACCATGTCTCATGAAGCCTGAAGAAACAAACCGGCTTGGCTATTTCTACGAGGAGATACTCACAGTCTGTGAAAAGATTGGGAACCCCATGTTCTTGATGCTAGTAGGCATGACATGACAATTTATTTATGCATCAACCCTAAAGAGTCTTACATCCAATCCCTCCAAAATCTGGACACTTCACCTTTGCATGATTAGCTAACCTGATCTTATAGACCAAAGCACCATCTATGCCAAGACATAACCTCTCAACACATGATTGTATAACCACACATACTTGGGCTCCACTTCAATGTATGCCTCACTAATGGATTGTCCTTTATGCCAAGCATCAATACAAGATAGATATCTTGCAACTCTTCAAGTGAATGGGTCTTCACGTTTTAATTATTTTCGTACCTAGGTGGAGTAATCAATATTTTCCATTCTCCATTAGCTGCCCCATATGAGATATCCACCTTTTTTGTTAATCAAATCCTTTTAAAAAGTAAGTCCCTTCCTATGGCAAATCCCCTATCTAAAAGTGCCTCTGAGGCCTTGATTTCTTCTTATGGTGTAGAGTTTCCCTGTTGTTTATCTTTGGAGCACTAGGCCCATTCTCTAGCTCCTTCTCCCTAGCTCTCTTTACTGGCATAACTTCAGGCTCATCCAAATAGATAGGTGAGACTACAGGCTGTTCTTCACACACCTTTTGCTTCCCTTTCACTTTAGATGCCAGTCTACTTGTACTAGGTTTTTCCATGACCTCCATATCATAACCATCGGCCCTGTTATTCAGATTACATGGCAGTGGGAACATATCTCTTCCTCTCCGAAGTGTCTTGTCATGATTAGGGCAAGTATGACCTCATTCTCCACAATTGAAGCATTGATTTCTTGCAATTAGGGATCTCATAGAAGAAAAAAATTTATTTATGAAAACAAAGTCTGTGAAGTCTCCAGCAATGACCCACATGTCGTTGGGGATCTTGGGGGAATGCCATCAAAGCCTCTACTCTCGAACAACTCCTTGTGGAAGCTCTGTATGTACAAACCGTCCGCTTGTGTCACCCAAGCGTCTAACAAATCGTGTGCAAGTGATTCCACGAGGGGAGGGAAGAGAGAGGGGAAGGGAGGGAAAGGGGAATGAGAGCATGGGGAAGAGAAGATGGGTAGGGGGAGAGTGACAGTCACAAGACAACTTAGAAAGAAAGAACAAGAAGCCTCAATGCAAGAGAATGAGAAGAAGAGAGAGCTTTTATTGCAAATCTTGCAAGTACATAATGAAGACCAAAGTCAAACTTTTGGCCTTATATACACATCCACCTTTTGAAGGGAGGGCTAACCCTTATGCTCTCATGTACCTCTCTTCTTTCATTTTACAACCACTTGGTCCCATTCGGCTCAAAGGGAATTATCATCTGCTACTCCTCGTGCACTCTCCTACATTCTCGCTTTCTCATCATAGTACAAGAACTGTTAGCTAATGTGGCAGTTAACAGGCCCTCCTTCCTGTTCAGGATTGTGTACGGTGCATGATGTCAGAATTGAGTGCATTCGTTGGTCGAATGTTCTGTGGGAGATGCGATAAAATGGATGTAGCGGCTTCCAAAAATGTGTCTCGAAGATGTGTATTTAAAGGTCTGGATGTGATGACCATGAAGATTTCGGACACGTGCATATAACTGCATCACTTGAGGAAATAAGGGGCCCTCATTGAGGCCGCTGGTGATGCTCTTGCGCTGGCAGGTTGATAGCAGGCAGGTCCAACAGCAAAATGATGAGCAGTAAAAAAAAAATGCATGGTCACCACAACTGCTGGATCCACTGATGCGAATGTTGTGTTGAACTCTTCCATCTTGGCGGCCGGAGTGGGTGAAGAGCTAACTTCCAGGAAGTTGAAGGGAGGAAATTTGTATGCAATATTGGGATCTGCTTCCTTAATCTTCTCAAAATTTGGCCAACTCCATTATCGCCGATCATGTATGTGGGGTCGATCCGTCATTCGAGCCCTGCGCAGCAGTAAGTCCTCCAAAACACACTGTGTTTCAAAAATGGAACCCACCACTTTGGTTGGAGATTTGCATCACCATCGGCTTGGGGTACTTGGTCGTAGTCAGATCGTCTGTAACCTCCCTGTGTTCACCGATCATTCTCCTGTCGCCACTTGCGAAAACTTCGTTGGATGAGCTTAGTGAGAGCTCTCACTTCCATTATGTCCTTCTGGGTGAGATGAAAGCTCTACATCTTTCCTTTGAAGCAGCTTACATATGTGACATCCTCGACCGTCCTGAATGAAGTGATCACTTTGTACCAAGTGTCATGATCGGGAGTGGATTCCTGAGACGGTTGGTCTTCTTCATCTAGTGGATGCTGGGCGACTTCTTCTTCAGGTTCCTCTTCATTTGGTCACTCCGGGTCGGCAAAGAGCATGGGCTAAGGATGTTGTACCACTACTTGGTGCCCATGTCTTCCTATCCTTCTCGAGAGAGAGGCTGTTTGTTGCATGTCCCGGTGCCATGTTGTGAGGTGGAGGGCTGTGTGGTCGGGCCTGTGCTTGTGTGAGTGCTTGTGACTGTGGAGCTAGGGCCTATGCTAGATGCTGTGTCACGATATGAGGAGGGGGTGATTGTGGGGCTGGCCACACGCAGTAAAAGCACTCGGCATCGAGAACTACACAATCCTCAATCGGTCAAGTCTGCTCCAACAACCAATTTTCAATAACCGTGTCATAAACATAATGCCAGGGGAAGTGCCAACACACAACAAGTGATCGCAACAAGATAAATACTCTTTCCGCACAGAAAGTCCTCTACTATCTTTGTTTATACATTCTGTTTACATATAATTCTATCATAAATCAGTCCAAGAATTCCGTCCTGAATCATGTTTGTATACTAATACATGTACTCCGCCTCTCATGGCCTCATAACTCTAGTGTGATAAAGACTCTCCATTTTCGTATAGGCCAAATTATGCAAAAGCATTGTATAGATGAAAAACGCTCAAAAAATAAAGTGTGAATTTTTTGTGTGAAGAAGTGTTCATTCTCAACATACGTTTCAATTTTCTTCGTCTACGAGTACCGCACTGTTCATTTTTGAGATACGTTTCAACTTTCGAATCGCGCGACATCACCAAAAACGCCGAACATAAAGAATGACACCAATTTTTTTTTGTTCATTATTTAGTCGTTTCTCAGTAAACCACGGTTAGGAGGTTAAGTTAGGAATGGGACCCTCCATGTGCCCTCCACATGGGGGAAGAGTGGGATTTGGGGAAGGGGCTCCTGAAGGACAGACCTCGCAATATGGATCCCGATATGGTAGGGAAGGGCCTGCTTGAGGACTTTCGTGCTCGGAAAGTCCTCGCAATATGGCTCGCGATATGTAAGGGAAGGGCCTGCTGGAGGACTTTCCTAGTCGGAAAGACCCCGCCAGATCGTGAGCTATATTGCGAGGACTTTCCGACCCAAGAAAGTCCTCGAGTAGCCCCTTCCCTATAGATAAAATACCCTCAACAGTAGAAACAGTAATCGTGAAACTGATGGAAAGAAGATCAAACAAGGAATGAGAGAGCAAACTCCACGAAACTATACAATAGATCTGGGTCTTAGATCTGGGTCTGACGTTCGCCATCGAGGCTTTATCTTGGCCCAGAAATGTTTTGCAGACATGCAACGACAAGGTTTTCAGCCAGATGGTACAACTTATGGGATGATTCTCACAGCCTGCAGTCATGCAGGCAAAGTGGAGGAAGGGTATGAGTATTTCACATCTATGAAAGACATCCATGGCATTGAACCAACCAATGAGCATTTCAACTGTATGGTAGCTCTTCTCAGTAGGGTGGGACGTTTAAATGAGGCAGAGCGATTGCTTCAATCTATGCCAATGTCACCTGATCTTAGTGGGTGGATGTCATTGCTGACTGCTTGCAAAAAATATGGCAATGTACAGCTAGGGAGAATGCTTTGAACAAGCTGTCCTGTTGGATCCCATCATGGCAGTTGGGTATGTATTCATGTCAAACATTTATGTCAATGCTGAAATGTGGGGGCATGTTCGCAAAATACAAGAACTGAGGAAATGTGCAAGGGCATGGAAAAAGCCTGGGAGGGCTTGGATTGAGATTAACAGAATAGTGCATGATTTTACTGTAGGAGATAAAACTCGCTCACGTGGTGATGAAATATATGCCAAGCTGAAGAGGCGAAGAAGACTACTGAAGGAGGAAGGGTATGTGCCACAGTTGGATTCCATTGTGGAGCCAATGCCAGAGGAGGTCGAGGAAGATTGTGTTGTTTGGACACTGAGAGGTTGGCCAGACCTTTTAAGCTAATAACTATGCCAGGCAGGTACAACCATCAAAGTGACAAAGATTGAAAAGCGAGAGATATCATTAAGAGATTAACATTGCTTTCACTGTTTGTGGGTGATGCATGCTCTTGTGGGGACGATGGTTCATATGAATAGTTTCTTCTGTAGTGATTGCAAGTTCTGCTCAATGGTATAGTTGTTACAGGCTGCAGTCAGACTTGGTCTCTTGCAAGCTTTATCTGTGAGACCTACCTCTCTTGCTTTCCTGTGTATACCTGGAATGATACAACCTTCCCTAGATTACCAGTGTACAGGTTGCCCCTCAGTACCAATGGGCATGCATTGTGGTTACAGAACACTGCAAGCGGCAAGTAGCCCTCGCTTAGAACGAGATGACCTGTATATTAATTGGTCATTCTTTACTGCTTCCCTAGGTGATATGAAGGGGTGGGGCTAGCCATACGGGCTTGGGCTTTTCCAATGGGAATAAGTTAAGGGTGAGGGTTTTCCCAATGAGCATGGGAGGCAGCAGAGTAAGAGGGATGCAGAGCCGAGCAGGCAGGAATGCCACAGTGTTCCTGCAGGGGTGGTTTGTTGAGCAACTGTTTCTGTCACATCCTCTATCAGCGTATGGCTTTTTGCTTAACCCAAGGAGAACTACAGGACCTGCCAATAACCCAGATGGCAGCAGCTTCTCGGCAGCAGGTGCATGGGGACAGCTCTTCAGCCTGCCACATCAGCCAGGACTGGCAGCCACATGGTCTGCCATGTCAGCTCTGTTACAGCAGGCTGACACATTGGCAGCACCTGCAGTCTGCCACAGAGCGGCCATACAGGCCTTGCAGCAGATCAGCCAACAAGGGGGGCAGCTGATCCAGCAAGCCGCCATATGGCAGCACTTAGCGGGGTCAAAAACACTCACAGGCTTGTTGGCCAGCCTGTTACAGGTCAGCTGTTCTCACCGCGAGGTTGGCATGTATCGCGACGAAGAGCCTGTAAAAGGTCCTCCACGGCATCAATTTACTGATGAGCAGTCTAGCCTTTAATCCTTAGCATCAGCCGCCCCTTTCAGCAGCCTCTCCAGCCCTCAGCCTCAGCCCACCAGCCTTGGCCCATCATGTTGAATCTAGCCTCCTCTAGCTCCTACAGCCAGCCCTAGATTCAGCCTCTCCAGTGAGGACAGCTGAGATATATGCAGCCCCCTTAAGCGAGGTATGTGTACAGATGTATTCTTGCCCTTGGTGATTGCCAAGTCCACAAGCAATAACATAGAAGTAAGCACAGAAGTCTTCCGCTATGTACCAGTCTGTGTTTTTTATCATGAATCTTATATATGCACGGGAATTTTCTCTCTCTTTCTAGTTAGCACTCACGCTTCCATATTCAGTAGATAGCATTGTCAAACTAATGAGAGAAATTGGTGTTTCATGCCCGCTATATTGGATCAGAGCGTCAAAAACTTTCTTTTGGAGCAGTCGTCGTGTTGGGAGTGGAAGAGAGATTGGATCAGAGCGTCAAAAACTTTCTTCAGGAGCAGTCATCGTGTTGGGAGTGGAACCAAGACACCTCAGGTGTCCTCTACATCAGGTGGCCTCTCCATGACTCTGCCCCTTCAGCTATGGTGGGAGATCCATAATATCTAGTGGGACCAGTTAAGGTAAGGCAATGACATGCTCAAGCACGTCCACCATGAGCACTGAAATGAGAACACCAGCTAGGAGGAAGAGGGGTATCCACAGCGACAGGTTGACCAGCACCAAAAGCCCCATCACACTATCTGCCATGTTAGAAATGCTGCAAGCCATGATGCAGATGCAAGCCCAACAGTCAGAGATCCTTATCACACATGTTATAACTCCAACATGCCTGTGTCACAGGATAACATCGAGATCGGAGGCTAGAGAAGAACGCGCGGCATTGCCTAAGCAGTCAAGTAACATTGAGACCATGCTATCCGAGAGGTCAAGGAAAAGGAGGACTGCAGAATTCAGATAGAGAATGAGTCTGCACAGCTCAAAAGGCCAAAAAAGAATGAGATTGTCTAATGGGCCAACCTTCACACGTTCCGAATAAGAAGTCTCTTGACTGCATGCGCGGATGAACTTTAGAAGGAATCTTATCGAGTCTCTTCAAGATTACAATCCAAAGATAAGAAATAAGCTTGCGCTTTGTGGCAAGTAGGCTATCCAAGTGAGCTTGCAATCCATTGGCATTGTTCATAAGCTCAATGAACAAATTAGCTAAAATTACTATTAGTACCTTTATCACAAGGTCTATGTGTTTGTAAGAGGCTATGTTGATGAGATGGTTTTTTCGCTAATGTGAATGATCAAAGAATTGTGATCCTTGTAGACGAAAGTTGTAATTATAATCTTATTAGTGACCGAGTCATTAAAACACATCCATGCAAAACATCAAACATTGGATGGAGCATCAAAGTAATTTCTTATCATTTCCTACACACTGTCATCCTCATTTAGTGCATCCTCCTCTTTAATGCTTTTATTTTATTGCTTCTCCGGGTCTTCCTCTTCCCTTTGAGAATTTTGATAGCCTTGGGATAACATTTACTCTTGAGGACAATGATACAATGTGTGTGCTCTTAAACTTTTATTTTCCTACATTGAAAGAATATAGTAAATCAGCTCAAAGGAGTCACATACAAGAAGCATTGCAATCACAATTTCATACATAGCAAAAATGGATTTTGTACCTTATCATTTAACTCAACCTTACGTAAGGCTAGAAGTGACCATATTCTTTATGTGTTTCATTGGTATGGTGCATAGTCTCCTTATAACACCTTTACACTGTGCACAATCACACGAGACCTATTGATAAAGATAGCCTTTATTATTTTCTTCTTCACGAACCGATGACCTTGAAGACATCTCCAAAAAGAACACTAGACTTGTTACAATCTATCAAACCATCCTAGTTAAATGATTTAAAAATCCATAACATGAATCCAAACAGTGAAAAATACTAGTCTGTTCAATTGATATTTCCATCTGTAAGGTCTATGAAAAATTCAAAGAGTCAATTATGTTTTTCATACAATCATCAATAAAAGTGTTGATAAAATGGTTCACTATTTGGAAACTCTAATCATTCTTTACTGATCAAACACGTCAAATTACCTCATAAAACTAATAGGGAAACATAGCATATATATACTCACATAATTTGATGTAGATTGGATATCATTATGTTCTCCCTCAGCAGAAAAGGAATACGTTGATTGTTTTTCAACACGGCATCCTTGTGTGATTTGTGGGTTTTCTTTTGTGACATATTGTAAGAACAGTGCTTTAAGACCAAAACTTTATTCTTTCCAAACCTAATTTAGACCATTTCTCATTGAAAAATGGCATCCAAGAGCAGTTAGGCATAGAGATATACTTCATAAGCCAACAAAACTATAACAATATCTCAACATGATCTACCATGGTGAATTAATCCCCAAGGTTTATCTAACAACACCAAATGTAAGAAATGCCCTAAATAATGTTGGTACAAAGATTCATGCTAGGAGTTCTTGCAATTGGAGGAGATCAAGGCCTTGTTTTAGGGTGCTTATTCTTTCTCTTACTACACCCTAAGCTAATTAGTTCTCAAGAGGGTAACATTGAATCCATGGATGTATTCTTGTAAAATCAAACAAGACTTGGTGTGCTTCTAGGTCACTATGGGCCTAATCACCATGTCAAATCATGTTCCATACAAATATGAGAAACATATGCTAGAAGCACATCAATGAAAAGCATCATACCAATCGGAGACACACACAATGGCTAAAAGCACACCAATGCATTTTTTTAACACTGCGTGATGCACGGTAAGAAAGAAGGAAATATTGCATGCCAAACGATGCAAATGATATCCAATGGGTATGACACTTTACATAGGCCTTAATATTACTCACATTAAGGCCTATATAAAGTATCATGCCCATTGAAGACCCGCACATAAGCTAGAAGCATAACGATGCATATTTCTTAAAAATCATGCATGATGCATAGTAAGAAACAATGAAATATGCATGCCCAACTATGCAAATGATATCTCGTGGATATGATACTTTTCATTGGCCTTCAAATTATTCACGGTAAGTCATGTGCAAAGCACCATACCCGTTAGAGACACACACATAGGCTAGAAGCACATTGATGCTTTTTTGAAAAACACTAGAAAATAAGCATGTCAAACCATACAAAATAATGTCTAATTTAGATATTATACTTTTCATAGGCCTTAATCTTAGTTATTATTTAATATGTCAATGTTGGTAGAGGAGAGAGTGGAGAAGAGGATGAGCTTGAGGAGGCTAAGAAAAAGAAGAGGAGGCTGAGAAAACAGAGAGGAGGCTAAGTTCAAGAGGAGAGGAGGCCAAGTTTAAGCAGGGAGGAGGTTTCATAGAGTTAAAAAACATACATCAGTGTGCTTCTAGCCTATGTGTGTGTCTCTGATGGGTATGATACATTGCACAGGCCTTATGTGAATAAGATTAAGGTGTTTGCATGGCTAGGCATGCATATTTCCTTGTTTGTTACCACACATTATGCATGAGTGTTCAAAAATATGCATTATGCATTGGTGTGCTTCTAGGCTATGTGTGCATCTTTGATGGATATGATATTTTGCATAGGACTTAATGTAATTAAGGCTTGAGCAAGGAATCATACCCATTGATATCATTGTCAAGAATTTGCCATGGTATTCTAGGAGTTCTATCATGGAATTTGGGATGGAGGAGTGTATCGACAGCAAAGAGAAATATATATCAAAACATTGTGGATAGTATCCAATCTTGACAATGATATCCGATGGGTATGATTTTTTGCACAAGCCTTAATTACATTAATTCCTCTGCAAAATATCATATCCATCAGAGACGCACACATAGCCTAGAAGCATACCAATGCATAATGCATATTTTTGAACACTCATGCATAATGTGTGGTAACAAACAAGGAAATATGCATGCCTTACCATGCAAATACTTTGGAAACACCTTGATCTTACTCACATAAGGCCTGTGCAAAGTATCATACCCATGAGAGACACACACATAGGCTAGAAGCACACTGATTGTAGCAATGTAAACCCTCAAGAGAAGAAGGGGGGAGAAGAAGGAGAGAGGGAAGAGGGAGTGGGAGAGGAAGGGAAGAGGGAAGGGGAAGCATGAATCAAGAAGGGAGAAAGGGGCTAAGAGGCATCCACAAAGGCAAGAGCATGAGAAACATGAACAACACTCCTTTGAAAAAAAGAGAGAGCTTCTATTTCTCAACATTGCAAGTTTACAACTGAAGACTAAAGTCAAACTTTTAGCCTTTTATACATAGCACCTTTTGAAGGGAGGGCCAACCCTATTCCTCCTTACCACTCTCTCTATTTCTCATTTTACAAGCACTTAGACTGTATGCCAAGGTGAAATTCCATTGTTTTTCTCTCATCATTTCCTTCTTCTTCACTCTATCTTGCAAGATATCCTATGGAACGGCTCCACTGTCCCATGGGGTTAACGTGCCCCGCTTCCTCTAGTTGATCCATCCTTGGATCAATTGGTGTGGAGTAAGTCGGAAGTTTGCATGGTTTGTTGGACTAAAAAGTGTGGATCAAAAAGCTGCAAGATCAAAATCTGCATGGTTTGGACTAGGAATTTTTTATCAAAAAGCTACAAGATCCAACAGAATGGAGCGTGTCATGCATGTCCTCAAACATGCAAATATGATGGGCATGGAGATTGCAAATGCGAAGTTACATGCAAATGACCTGCTTGAAGGGGGGACCCTTATCCATATTAAAAATGAACTCGTGGCAGATGTTAAAGTGCCACTCTTCTAGGGTCAGCCACTATTGTCCCTTAGCCAAAATGATCAAGAGTCAGAAAAAATGGATAGAGGTCACGACTACTAGATCAAGGACTTTGGCATATCTGTCAATGGATTCTTGAAAATTTGTATATTATATTCGAGTCACTTAATGCAGAAAGAGGCTCCGATTCCATCAGTGAGGTAAGGGCATGTAGGTAAGATGGATCTAATGAAAGTGGCATGCATTACTGTAAGTGGTCCAGTAGTCAAGCTTTTTCAAAAATGGGATCTGCCAATCAGGCTACAGATTAGCATATACATCGATGTGAGGCACAGCTTGGGGATCTAGATCCATGTATCCTCCATGGGCCTTTAATTTGTTAGCTGCCTACCACTTCTGAAATGTTCGTTTGATAAAACATGGTTAGGGCACGGACCTCCATGATGTTGACCGCCTTGAGGTTAAAATTGTGCAACTTGCCTTTCCACAAGCTGAAATTTGTTAGGTCCTCAAATGGCCTGCACTTGTGAAATGTCCAATACCACCTCAGATCGTCGGCTAGTATTTCTTCAGCCTATTCATCTCCTTTGGTGGGGAAGTTGCCTAGTTCTGTGGAAGGCTAGTCCTCTGAAAGACTTTCTAAAGACAAAAATCTGGCCACAAAATCCTATGTACCTGCTTAGGGGTGAACTCATTGGGCAGGTCTTGAGCAGGTTGTCTCCATTGACCCTGTATGTGCAATGGCTAGGATAGTTGGGAACTGGAGGGCTATGTAGAGGAGAGGAGATGGTGGGATTAGGAAATTTTAAGTAAGTATTTAGAGGGAAAGCGGCTAGGTGGTTAGTATTAATGGAGGGGTGGGGAAGTTGAGAAATATCGGGATGGGCCATGGAATTAAAAATGGCAATGGTTGTATCAGCTTCTTCTTCAGATAAGAATCAGGGGTAAGCGACATGTTCGGTTTCAAAATGGCGGAAACCCTCCTCAAGCATATGTTGCATAGCTTCTAAAATTATATTATACAATAGCATGATGTTAGCCAGATGATACTGGGGGTAGCTTTGTTGGCAAGAAGGTAATTATAAGTATTGTGATCTTCCTCCTGATAGTGTTCTCACAATCACTTGAGGCCTTTGGCCACAAAATGTGGAGTGCAATCTCAAGTTGGGAGGTTGTTGGGCTCCGAAAGTTCCAAAATTTTAGCACCTACCTATTTTGCTGGAAAAAGTAAGGATTCAATAATGGACCTACACTAATTGTGGAAATTTAGGATAATAAGATGGAAGGCAAGTGCTAGATACAATGATCCTCAGCAAATTCGAGATCACCGCTAAAGAAAGACATGGCCGACATTGGGTGTGCATGGAGGAAATGGCGGCGCATGTCATCAAAAATATAAGTGGGAGGAAGAGGGTTAGTGAGGTCAAGGTGACACAAACTCTAGGATGTTAAAGTGGAAGGTATCTTCCAACGAGTAAGGCTCTAGATCATGTGTGCTAAGGTTAAGGGAGGCCTCCACAACCTGCTCATACTCGAATTCCTGACTATTGAGCTCACCTGGCTACTTGTGGGCCATTTCGAGATGGTGGTATACCTGGTTGTACTTGTACAAATGTTCGCAAAGAGCATTGTGGAGGGCCTCAATTTGCCTATGCATGGCTGCCTAGGTCTTTTCAACCTCCATCCTATACTATTCTAGGGCATGCTCGACTTCGGATAAATAGTGTATCAATCCTTGCCGTTTTGTTTGAGAGCTTCGTTGTGTCCTTGGAGTAAGGTGGCTAGTTCCCACTCCATTCTAGTGGCCTCTTCTAGGGGTTTCCCAATCGCTTGGATGCTTAATACATGGCCTCTCTCTAGCTCATGAGTGAGCTGATGGATCCTTTGTTGGTCTTGTGCCTTGGCTGCAACTTCTTCCGCAAGGGTCTCTTGAAGCCGTTTGAAAATATTGTGGGCCATGTGAGTGCCCTTCATTGAGGAAGTCCATGAACGTCTCCTCCATTCAAGGCAGATTCCATGGGTGCCTACTCCCTTAGTCACTTGTATTCTGCAGTAGCTGTGTTGTAGGTAAGGTGGCAGAATTCTTATACTTTGACCCAATTGGTGGAGGGTGGTTCCGATTTTGTTAGCAGAGCCTTGCCTTTGAAGGAGGACAACAGGGAGGCGAGTTGCTTTGAGAGGTCCGAAATATGTTGCTAGCTGAGTCATCAAAGTTGATAAAATATCATTGTAGAGCTTGTTCTCAATCGACTTGGACTGCCCTGGCCTGTGCTGCTACTATTGTTGCTGCTCTTGGGTCTATCTTGGTTGCTGATCCAGTACTCGAGTGGTCATGAGAGAGGAGGTGACCACTTGTGTTGTAGTGAGTGACACCATTAGGCCCTGCTATACTGCTATGGTGGACTTTTGCTTGGCTCTTTCTAGCTTGTGATCTGCCTAGATGGAGGCAGCACTAGACTCCTCCTATTGCCTTTGGTATTTCTCTTTTTAGTCAAGAGAGCTAGAGCTAGTACTGGCTAGACCTATCGTGAAGTGCAGTATGCTACTCCATAATGATTTGTCAGCTATTTTTTGGGCTTGATCATATATGTTTGATGATAGGCATGAAAAGCAGGGGGTTGCCTATCTTCTACTGTGGTTTATGGCACTAGAGATCAATCTCTTGGTAGAAGTAATCTTCCCAGTTGGTGCAAAACTAAACTGGCTTGAGAAGACATTGGACCGTAAGAGTAATAAATTGCAAAGAGGTCACTAAGAGAATTATTTGAGCTTTTAGAGCTGGTGGTACTCATGTAGATGGGGCAACTTGGGGGAGATGGGAGGTAGTTTTGGAAGCTCAAAGATTTCTAGAAAAATTTTGGAAGCATAGGACATCTTTTGCGAACACTACGTGGATTGCCACATGATTGTTGCAATTTTGGTGAGTTCACACCTATTTCTTGCATTTAAGCCTTTGTCAAGTCAACCAATTGCTTGCTCAAAGATGACCCAACACCTTTGCTATAAAAGTATACCATCATGCTAGCCATCCCAGGGCCACATCCTAATCTGATTCCTTTTAGGTATGCATTATATTTCACACTTTGAAGGATTGCCAAGGACAAATATGACCCTATAGCCTCAAACAAAGAAATTTGGTCCTTATATGCCACACTTTCCCTCATGCTTGCATGCTTAGCCTCAGAAAGATTTGGGTAAGGATAGATTCATCCTGTGAAACAAACTAAGAACCCATGTGAAAAGCTCTTATATCCCACCAAGCCACCATGTTTCCAACACTAGAATCTTGCCTTACATGGCATGGCCAGTATGCCCAAAATTTTTTAGCTTATTCTTGCAAACCTCGGTAGCATTTATAGATGAGACATTTCTCCATTTCCTACACAGCAACTTATAGTCCTCTTGAGAAGAAGATTGAATACATTTTTGAGTATGGTGCACCATGCTTTGCTCCCAATGGCGAACACAACTTCTTTCTTTATTTGGCATTGTCTTTTTTGCAACCTCAAAGTAGACAGTGGGCACCGCAAGCTAATTAGCACTAGCCTCATCAGCCCATAAAACCTCTAAACTCGTGATTTTCAAACCCTTTTTCCTACCACATCATTAAGCATTTTCCAAAATTCTGCTTGCGCAAACCTATCTTCAACCTTGAACTCACAAGTTGCTATAGTCAAAAGAACACAGACATAAGGGTCATACACATGCATTAACAGTGTGGGCCAACCAAGGACTCTATGAACTCACATTTCCTAAAAAATTTCCCCTTTCTCTCATGTTGTTAACCAAGTCCAATCCACTACCAAGATCCTTGATAGACATTTTGAACACATGGGGCTAGTGCTCAATACCCCATTGTCCTAGAAACAAGACATTGTGACTAAAAGGGTACCTACATTTCTTCTTGAGACCAAGAATAGCCTCAAGTCCCTTGGATTTCATGCTCTGGGCTGCCTTTGCATGCTCTAGACGTTTTTCAATTCATTTTCTATTGGATATTGTGATGCCGAAATTGGATATCTTTTATTTGGCATTGGTGTTGCTTTTCTTTATGTTTGATAAGAGTGTGAGTATCAAGTGATAGCCTAGTTACTCTCACTTATTTCCATTTTCTAAGGTATTGTATGGGATTGAGAAGATGAGTGGAATGGATCATTGTAAATACCATGTGTATGAATGATAAATACCTTGGTATGGGGTGAGAGTTATTTGTGTATGGGATATTATGGGATTTTTAGAAATAGGAAGAGAGTCATATACAAAGGTGGGTCTCATGTCCATGTGTGCTCAACAATGTAACAAAGAGCACATGCCAAGTGTGTGGAAGGCATGTGGGGGAGTGTGGAGTCAAGAGGAATCTTTCTAGAATTCCTATGTAGAATAAGGAGGATGTGAACAAATGGAAAAGAGAGGGTCCCTATGGGCTCCATGTGGGGAGACTCTTGATTTTCTCAATATTTTAAGAGTCTTGAGCATCTTTTGATGGGACACATGTCAAGAGTAGCCAAAAAGGACATGGATGGTGGCCTACTAGCTTATGTGATTGATAGGGAAAGGGCAGCAATTGTAAATGGGTGAAGGAGGGTGACAAAATCTCTATAAAGGAGCCCTCCTCTCCCTTGTTAAACCCCTGAGTCCATGTCTCTTTAGTTCCTTCTCTTTCTATGAGTAGTCTTGGAGCTTTAGGTCCCTCTTGTATGTATGAAACCTATTCTTCTCCCTTGTATTTGTAGTATTTTGAGTTGCATTTAAGTGGAGTCTCACTCTATTGGTAATGAAGGTTAATTCAAGTTCTCTCTCTTGAGTGTCTCTCCCCTTTTCCATTGCTCTTATTCGGCCGCCATCGTGCATACATGGTTTATCTATATCTCGATCCACGAAGGGGAGATCTTCCTTCTCTCATGACCTCTATGGGACTTGGATCATTGATGAAGTCTAAGCATGGAGGGAGTATTCTCCCATGTCGACATCAATAGAACGATTTGTAGAGTGTTTTGAGCTACTTGTAGAGGCATCTATGAAGGAGGAGCAATGTTTCCCTGGAACGTACCCATCCAACCCAATCAGTCCCTTTAAACACCTCGATACATATCAACTCATGTCATATTGAGCCACAAGATCTTCTTTCAACAATGTATCACTCTTCTCTTTGGTGCAGACCGCCTTGGTGAGATTATGGCCTCCACTGATCCTTTCCTTCTCCCTATGTTAGACTCTAATATCACTTGGGATGTTACCTCTTCATTCTCATCTAAGGAAAGAAAGGGAAGAATGTGGGGTGATCTCTTTGCATAAAAGTTTCTTTTTTATCTCCCCTTTCCCATGATGAAGATCTATGTCAATAGTTTGGAAGCAATAGGAAGCCAATAATTATCTCCAACTGCTTTGGAGTGGTAATAGGATTTAGCTTTGCACTTGAAACCCAATGTTTCCTCCACATTCGCTCTGATAAACTCTTCATAAGGATGGGAAAAGTTGCCAAGGTATATAGTGCATTGATCCTTGAGAATGAAGTAATAAATCATAGTTGGACATATAGACATACATTTAGGGGCTTTTCCACAATGGCATCAAGCAATATTATCCTTCCTTTCAACTATGTGTCATTCTAATAATGCTTTCTAAAATAATAAGAGCATTCCAAGTTGTTGCATTGCAAATGCCTAGCACATCTACTGAAACAAACCCCTACAAAACTAGCACTGCTACCTACAGGTGACATATTTGGTCCATGGATGACAATTATTCTTGCGCTCCATTCTAGACATAGAAAACTTTAAAGCAAAAGGGGGAAGCTCAAAAGCTACATACCCATCATAGGACTTCGAAAGCTGATCAACATGCAAGACGCTAGCAATGTTATGCAACAATATATGCAAACTAGCATTCAAAGGCAGAGCGTGAATCAAGTCGAACACACTAGTGAAAGAATGCTTGTTCTTACCACTATCATCCTTGAAAGTTAACTCCACTCTGGCACTTGTATGTTCTCTATAAGTTGTAGTATTTGTTCACATTGGGATCTAGCAAAAATCCAATCTCACCTCAAGATAGCTTCATAGGCTCAATCTTTATTTCAATAAGATTATCAAAGGCTTCAATGCCATAGACACACCTTGCAAGTTGAATGCTTCTTTCAAAGTATCTAGACTGAGCTCCTCAATGTCCTCTTTGAAAATCAGAATTATCTTTTGTTCAAGTTTAGGTGTGAAAATAGTTATCGGCTTGCTCATCTTACAAACAATAGGCAAGCAAATAGATGCTACAAGGAAAAGCACGCAAGGCAAAAGCATAGAATAGAACTAAGAATAGCAAGCTTCCAAAAGATAGCTAGAGAAGAGCTGCAGGAAGGAAAAGCATTTGGTTGAGGAGAACTCAAAGCTTTTGGTGTCCATCAGTTGGTCTCCACATGGCAATGCTTAAAACATTTGGCCAGCCTTGGGGTACTGGCTCCTTAACTATCATCCCATAAGTGCCACATGTCTGCATAATCATTTTTAATAAATTGGTGGCCATATCTTGCAAAAACAACAATCATGTAGCTGCATGGCCATCACACATCTCTCTCTCTCTCTCTCTCTCTCTCTCTCTCTCTCTCTCTCTCTCACACACACACACACACACACACATGCACATGTGCTACTCTCTTTTACTCCTACTCTTTCTCACCTTCTCTCTCCACTCTCTTACTCTGTCTCGTGTCTCATGTCTCTCTCCTTTCTTGTATGAGGTTGCCATTGGATTCTATGATGACTACATCAACCACATCAAGAAAAACAAGCACAATGTTGCATGTCTTCTTGATATACAAGGAAGGATATGATATTGATAAAGTGATTATGGGCCCTGGCACTTCTTGTCTTAGAGCTTACTTAGTCTATACAAAGAAGAAGAAAATTGTTTGATTGTGTCCCACGGTTTAACTAGATTTCCCTTTCTTTTTCTTGAAATGGCCTGGGCCCTACTTGCAAAAGAGATTAAGCCTATAGGAGGGTTTCCTCCTAGCTCTTCACTCCAAACTATTGATTTCCTAGAAGGTAGGCCTCTCCTCTCTATTCTTTCCTTGACCTCTATGGAAGGACCTTCATCCTTCTTGTTAACAACCTTCAGCTATTCATCAAAAGTTGAGGTATTTGTTACTAACTCAATAGAGCCATCCTCTAAATCCGAGTCCTTTTCATGCTTTGTAGAATGGATTCCTTGTTTCTATTACCTCTATCTCCAGTAGGAGAAGTGTTTCCCTTTATTTCCACTCCCTTAGCCTCCCCTCCCCTTGATTGATAGCTCTCTTTCTTCCCATCCCTTGTCTCCCTACTATATTGTATTTTCCAATCAAAGTGTGATGCTCGAGCAATAAGTATTTTGATAGTTGAAAATTTTTAATCAAAGTTTGTGCTACTCCTATGCATAACATTTGGCAACAAGTCTACCTTTGTGCTTATCACTTGAAGACCTTAATTCAATTTTACTCTATGATATGCACTCAATGGGTTTCATCTTTGCTAGAAGATCAGCAAGCTTGATGAGAGCATAACACCCTGGCATGCTGCCATTTAGGTATTTAATCTACTTCTTGGAAAGATGCAGGTTTATTCATAACTTTTGCCATGAAAACAAAATTAGTTATGTAAGTTCAACTTTTTTGTTATTTCATCTCATGGAAAGATCTTTTGAAATTTTGCACCATTTGAACTTTGTGGCATGTTAGTGATGATGACCATGGTGGCTGTCGATCATTTCTTGGATATTTTTCTTGCCTTTGCTTTGTGCATCCTTGAGCATTGTTTGATTGCATTGGCAAGGTGGTTCTTTGCATTGATGGAGTTTATAACAACAAAGCTACTGTGGCCTTGCATTAAATATATTTTGAGAGCATAATCTTCCATTGATGTAGTAGCCTCTACCACCTCTGTCTTTAGCGCTAAGCCCTTGTAGTTGCTGAAGACCTTGACTACATCTTTACTTTGTTGCAACCTATTTCTTTCATAGTCTTTTGTGTGTCATTCAAGTCTTAAAGCCTTTTCTTAAGGTGTCTAAGGTCTTAAAGAAAGCTTCATGTGTGTTGTGAGCTCTCTTGATCTCCATGCCATTCCTTTGCACTATGATGTGTCTAGAACAATGAGCTAAATACTCGAACTATTCCTTGGTAGTAGGTTTGGGAGCTTGGTGATATCCTTCCTAATGAGCATTCCTTCCTAAATGGCATGACTAGCATGCAGTTTAGAGTAGCTACATAGTGCAGAGTGGGTTGTTCATAGATAGAATGGGATTGAGTGCATCAGGAATCGCATTGATTTCAACGTTATTTTTGCAGCATCTATAGGTTTTCTTGTGTAGATTCATGTCAAAGAGTCAGATTTCATAGGCCAACATGGATACCAGAGCACTAAGGGATTCAAGGCTAAGGGCCATACCTTTGCAGGGCTTAAGGTTGTAGAAGTGAAGGGCCTTGAACAATCATCATAGTGCAAATGATGGAATTCTTTGAGATCTATATGGATGTCTGAAATCAAGTTCAGTGTTTTTCGAAGGCAAATGTGACAAAATTAGGTGCTCATGGTGGGTTTGGTAAAAGGAGTGGGCAACCATGGTATTCAAATTATTTTTTGAAAAATCTATGTTAATCGCGAAAAACAACAAAACTTTGGCAAACTATATCTTTCAATTGACAAAATCCAAATTGGCTCATGTGCATATTAAATCAAATACCAAGAAGTGATTCTGATAATTATCATGTTTTTTGTAGCATTTACTAAAGTAGCATGCATCAAAATAACCATTCAATGAAGTTATTGCTAATTTTTTCCTCCAAGTTTATATGAGGGTCACCCATTTTGGGATATCATTTCTCAAGGACAACGATAGTAAGATAGACCGCTTAGGTTCTCCTTTTTCAAGTGGGTCTTTGAAAAAATATATGTTGATCAAGTTAAGAAAGATCTAGTTTCAATTTAGACCTTCTGTCTCTTTGTTAATTAGTCTTTCCCATAAGGAAAAGACTAATTAACAAAGAGACAGAAGGTCTAAATTGCTTATGGAAAATTTAGACCTTCTCTCTCTTTGTTAATTAGTCTTTTCCTTGTGGAAAAAACAAAGAGTTATATATGACATAACTTTTTAATCCTCATACTATAGTACCTCACACTTGAACAAGACTTAAAATGGTTGTATGAAACATCAAACATTGAATAGCCTCCCCAAGATGATTTGGAAATCAAGGAAGAAAAAGATGATACCATGATTGTGGAACTCAAAGTAGAAGTTCGACAATTAAGAGACATTATTACCCTTGTAAATGCAAATCATCAATTGCAAGATGTGCTTGGGATCCCTCTTTCATCCTTGAGATGTGCTTGGGAACCCCTCTTTCATCTTTGAGATGTTTGTTGAGGAGAAAAGGGAGAATCATGCAAATTATGTAGAGTCATGGCTGAATTATTGGAAGAGTCACTTCGACTTTAATAAAGTTAATGACTAAAGGAGACTAGCTACCATGCAGGGGGCGGATTTGAAAGGCAAATCTCTTATTAGGTGGCAAGGTTTGAAAATAAAACCCCTCACATGGATGAAGAGTTCATCCAAGAAGGTCATGAGTTCAACTGTTTTAATAGGTTAACAAGCTTGCAAATGGAATCACAAGGTTTGGATCACTATATCCAACAATTTTGATACCTAAGTGATAAAGTTGCTAGTATGGATCCACTTAAGATTTGCACCATGTTCATAAGAGGTGTTCAATGGGACTGCCAAAATGAAGTCTAAAGAAACAAGATTTTATCATTAGAAGGTGCAATATGGTTTGTAAGCATATATATGATGACACGATTGCAACCATCGGCGGATAGAGAAAAAAATGGAAGCATTAAAAAGAAATGAAAGATTTTCTCTACCTTTAGGAAAGACAAGTTGAACCTACATGTCAAAACACAAATAAGGTTTATGTTTTTGATGTATGTAGCACAGCCACTTTAGTAAAGATTTCCCTATGAAGACTAGTAAGATAGTTCAAATGATGGAAGTCACATGTGACTCAGTGATTTCACTCTCCAAATTTTCCATTCGGAATCTTTCCAATGTTGTGATTATAAACTTAGCCTAGTCTGTTTGCATGATGGATTCCTGGCCTGATCTCTACTCGCACATGTAGTTGCACCATCTAATATGGCTAGATTTGGTATACATTCTGGTCCCTTTGCTTTGTATATGCAAGACCTACTGTGAATCATGTAGATCTCAAGACTTGTCTGCTCTAACAACTAGTGGATTGAAATTTTGTATAGCCTTATGGTCTTTGATATTTGCTCAAGACAATTGTGCAGTCTATTAGTTAGCCTCGATGACTCTAAATGACTTTTCAACCTAGTGTCTATTTCTCTCTTGTGATTAATAAGCACCTTAACAAAAGCAAAATGTCCCATAAACGAGGCGCACGACAACAACACAAAATAAAGGACTCACCTTTCATCATCTTTGCAATCACCTTCTAACAGCACAAAGTCTAAGATCCTGATAGCTCGGAGCTATCGCATGCAACCTCTATCTGCTCAAGGTCTTTGAGATTACAAATAGTTGGAGCTTACAATCTCTTATCTCTTCTCTTATAGGCAATTCAACTGCAATAAAGCTCTCCTTAGCCTATACAAAGCCTTCAAAAAGCCATAACTTTCTCCTTGAAAGCTTACAAAAGCTACATTTGTTTTTCGTCCTCCTCCTCAGCTTTTTCAAATCCTCACATAATGGAAGACTCTCTCTCTACCAAGAAAAAGAAACCAAAAGGCACCACAAAATTTTCTCAAAGCAAACACTATGACTAAGAAAACACAACCACTCATGAATCAAAAGCATCTTCGTTCCATCATGATTCTATGCAAAGATCTCTAGTGCCACTATGACAACTCTTATGCTGAGTCTGCTACTAAACTCATCTTCACTAAACCATAAACTATAAACTAAACTATAGAATGCTTCATCTGGAACTCATTACATAGCCATAGAGCAAAACTAACTCACCCATGACTAACCGAAGAGGTCATAGGGAAGACACATGGCATGACCCAGGGTCAATAGAACTCTACATTCCATACTAGGGAAGCCCCATCCACAAGGGATGTATCAACCTACCTTGTCAAGTACAATTGTGCCTCTAGTAGGAATTATTATCTAGGTTTTGATCAACCTCTTCAACATTGAGGCCCCTGAGACAATATGTGGCCATGGCGCATGGCTATTATTTGTTTATAAGTCCCATTACCTTCTAGACCTCCATGTACACATAACATTTTAGTTAGGAATGATGATTATTCATCTGAACCTCTATTGGGGTTTCCCTTGATGGTGAGTCACTAGTTAGTTGAGGTTAGCTAGGGATGTTACACATGTGGGTAGAGGAAAAGTATGCCACGAGGGTAGATTTGAGAGCAAATAGAGGGCCGCCATACATGGGCAACATGCAAGATGCCATATGGTGTAACAAGAATGGTAGATGTGCTTGATGCACTATTTATAGGCAACATAGGGCCTTGGACAAGGATTGAGGTACTTGTAGTAATCGGCTCCATAAGGGCATAGAGAGGCTGATGGTCATGAATTTTGAAAGAACTTCAAATTAAACAAATCTTATACTCACAAAGTTTTATAAGAATTGTACATGATTTGTATGGTGGACATGCAAACTTTCTCATTTTCAACCATGTATGGTACACTCATGGTACATAACTATCAAAGCATTGTGCACAATATGCTTATACACCGTACCTCTATGTGTTTCATGGTCATAAAAATTTGCAAACAACTTCAAGATTTTAAGGTCCTTAAAATGATAAATTTTCATAAGGATTGGACATCACTTGTATGGTGGCACATGCACATTTTTCCAGCTTCAACCATGCATGGCACATAATTGCCATAACATTGTGCATCAATATGCTTATACCATACCTCTATGTGTTAGTCACATGAAACTATATAAAAACATTGAAACAAGATAGTCCATTACATTGAGTTTCAGAAGTATCAAACATGAATTGTATGGTGGAACATGCCTATAACAAGGGCTATCAGGGCCCAGTTATAGGGCATGCAATGTGTCCTAGTAGAGGTTAGAGTAGGTTGACAAAGCTTGGATCAGGATAGTAAGGATAGGGGACATTTGGCAATTTGCATATAAGTGCAGCAAGAGCTTTCAAAATTGAGAGCAAGGGCGATGGGAGCCTCACTCATGAAGAAGGCCAGAAGGGTAAAAAGTTTGGGGACAAGTGGTTGTAGATTGAGGACGTAAGGTAGAGAAGTCCAATAGAAACATAGTGATCGAGGAAGACACTTTGTGGAAAATTTGGCTCTTCATGTGAGATCCTTTCATGCCTGGTGATTAGATGTTGCTGCCTATTTTGATGCCATATGGGATAGTTTCCCTGCCAAAAACTATGTCACAGAAGAGTTATATGACTTTAAGATCAAGAAAAATTCATTATTGTGCTGCTTAGGAGAAATTATATTACTAGACCTGGATCCCTGCCTCCCTCAAATTGTTTTCAGCTGGTGAAAAGTGAAGCTATTCAAAGCCAAAGCAACCGGGGTTGCATAGCCATCTTGCAAAGTCACATATTGTTGCCGCTTGGTGAATGAATATTATCTTGTGCGATAGATGGGAGAGATGACAGTCACACAAGCTTACGGAATTGAATCATAAGATTGATTTTGCTAGCGGAGCGCTCACATGACAATCGATCAAGGGAAAGACGTGATTCATCATTCTGATGCGGATAATTTCATGGTGTGATTGCACAGATTAGACGAGAAAGTGATGAAATCAGAGGAATTGGAGGAAACTTCGATGAGGTAACAAGCGAATTGGGAAGCACGAAGGATATGCAGTTGGGATGGTGTGTTGAAAAAGCGACAGAGATGGAGGGTGGGAGCTTCATGCTTACACGATCTTTAATCTTCCTCCCTCTATTGTTTTTTGCAGAGCTAGTTTCAATGAGCCACAGGCTAAAGCCTCATCGATTGTTGTTTATGAACAATCCGCTTTTTAGGTGATCTCTGCTATCTTGTTTGAGACACCCATTTGTAATGAGAACTTTGTCTTTTGGCATGAGCCGTGATCTTGTAGAAAATATTTAAAAAAAGAGAAAGTAGATACGTAGAGAAAAACAAGGCCCTTTCCTCCTCTTGTAAATTTCAAGGGGCATGGAACACTTGAATAGTTTGGAGTGCTCCACATGTACATCAAACCATGGAACATAGTGGAGACTCAAGCAAGATTAGTTCATATCAGAATTGGTGATTTTGATTGAGAGACACACATGTTTATGACCTTGCCTTGGAAATGTCGTTTACATTCCAACACACTACATGTAGCAATTTATATATAAAATTTTGATAAAAGCTAAACTAATGATTTGTTGTTTAATAATACCATATTCTAATATTGTTTCCATTTTAGATGTGTTTTTGGCATCTTTCCAGAAATTGAAGCAAACGTACATACTTGGTGTGTACACGAATTTGGATGTTCAACTTGGAATACAAACACGCCCATTGAGATACATATTCGCGATACTCAATCTCGGCACTAATATTCTCGACGATTCTAATCTCGACGCATGAGAAAGGGCCCGTTCCCTCGGATTATAACTCTTTAGGGAAGGAAGTGCGCTGCCTCCTCGCCTACACTATGTGTGGTTATATAAAGTATATTATATATATGTATATATATGTTTTAAATTTCACTTTATTTGTTGAACTTTGCTTTTGCATATTCTAAATTCTTATATGTTTCTGTGTTGAGGTACTCGCAAGAAGGGAATGCTTAAACACACACGACATTTGCTCGGACTTACTATTGCCTGCTTAGTTTATAGAAAGGTATTTTTCTTTCTTGACTTTCAAAACTTACAGAAATCATATTCTTCGGTTTTCTTCGATCTCCTTGAGTCACGTGTAACGAATATGAGCCCCTAGATTGATTTTAGCCCTTATAAATATGAGCCCTTAGATTGATTTTAATTAATGTCAATCATGAAGGTTTTTTTCAAATAGCATAAAAGCTCGTGAGTAAAAGCATGTCTTTGCTTTTCAAATGTCAATTATGAAGGTTTTATTCAAATAGAGTAAAAACTCACGGGTAAAAGCATATCTTTGCTTTTTAAATGCAAATAAGCAAAAGGCATACAATTCTGATATTCTCAGCTTACTTTTTTTATTTTAATTTAAAACATTGTTAATTTAAATTGAGTTATTATAAATTTCATAATTCATCATGTCTTTCCCCTTAGGCGGCCTACTGCATCCTAGTTTTTGTTAGAAGGAAGTTTCAAGAGCATAAGAGGAATGATTGCCAATAATGGTAAGCAAGATTCAAACAAGAAAGCATGAGAGAGAGAGAGAGAGAGAGAGAGAGAGAGAGAGAGAGAGAGAGAGAGAGAGAGTTCTATTCATTAGTCGCCTTCGAATTCATTAAAAGGGCCTTTAACCTAAGTTAATAGCTAAATTGCTCCATCCTCCCTTGCCTCACTCCTGCGTGGCTCCTTCTCTCCCATGCTTCCATCAGTGTTGAGACAAAAATAATTTTCCCAAATCGATACAAAACCCTCTGACTTTGAAATTTAGAGGTTTTTTTCAATTTTTTTCATTGAAATATAACTGAAATGGCCTCAAAATGTACAAATTAAACAAGGTGAAAATTTCACTAGGCGTGCCAAAGGAGATGGGACAACCTCACTCTTAGATTAGGAGAATCTTTTAAATCCCCTCTCAAGTTAGGAGCATTCATGTAAGGCACTTGCATAATCTCCATAGATGGAGAAAGGCTAAGCATGACTCAAACCAGCCCAGAAATTAAAACCAAACTAATTTAACTACTAGAAAAATAAACTAATTTCACTGTTAGGAAACACAACAATTTGAAGCACTAGTTTGGTCATCAATTATTTTGGTTGCAAAATATATTTCTGTTTGTGGCGTATACCCCCCTTAGTTTATATCTATAAATTGCAATGATTACTTTAGAATCTGGTAGGTTGTCTTGGCCTTTGGTATAAGCTATAACAAGCTGGGGTGCACATGCATTACCTGTTTTCCCTCACAAATCTATGATGTTCTAACATGTGGGTTTGTTTGGATGCACTTAGGCATGCCAAAAACCCATCTTTTAATTTAAAATTTGGACTTGAAATCGAAAAAAATGGAGTTAACATTACATTAAACCTAAGGTTGTGTATATATGAATGTGAAGCTTCGATAGTGTTATGTAGGATTGGAGTTTGATCTTGCTGGTCTGGATTCCCTCTCTGCTTTGAAGGTATTCCTTGGAAGGGATTTATAGGTGCAGCATTGCCAGGGTTTTGGGTTTAGTATGCGATTCCGACCAACGACGGACCAATCTTTTGACGACGGTCGATTTTGCAAGCTTGGTGTTCAACATGTTGCACATGACATTGCTATTGATTTTAACGGGATCGCTGGCTTCTGTGTTTTTTGCAGTTTTTATCAAAGCTTTCCTCCCTCCCTTCCCATCAACAAGGTTACTCGTTGTTGTTCAAGTTCTCGCGCACACTTTGGCCTGCCATCAATGGGGGATTCTGCCCGGGCCTCTTCCGACCCTTGTAACGACGATGGCCCTATAGCTCAGCCGACCTCTTTCCCATCGCCCGCTCCTCCGCCTCCTGCTGTCGATGGACCGACCATCAGCAAGAAGTAGGTCTTCATCGCAATGATTGTTCTATTCCCGTAACGTTTTTAGTGTTTTTCTCATTTCTAGCAGGAGAGAGAGCCTTCTAAAACTTAAATAATAATTGAAGTTATGGACATTTATTTTTGGGTCTATGTGAACTAAGTTAAAAGACCGGTTGCAGTGGCTATGGGATTTTCACGTATGTAATATCGAAGAGACGCTGATGTAGGTAGAGATGTCCTGAATGACGCGAGACTACAATGTTGGAATAGCTCATTGATGGGTTCCTGAAAACCCCGACTTCTTCGGATCTTATTTTCTTGGCATTGATACCATGTGAGGAAACCTAAGCATGCACCAGATAAAGCTATGATACCATGTTAAGCTAGCTTGCTACTGCCTAATCTCAATAGCGGAATAGTACCAGGATAATACAACACTCCTATAAAAGATGTGTGCACACAGATCCTGAAGAGAGTGTATAGCCAAGTAAACAACCAAAAGTGACATGTAATATCAGGCTTCAAATACGACAAATTTGGTACCCTTGATGTGTCGGCACTTGCTGCCCCTACAAACAGTCTCCCTGCTGCTGCTTTTTGCTCTCACAATGAGCTTCAGTGGCATTGCTGGTTGTGGAGAATGAAGCCATAGGCCTTCTCTCATAGAGGGTGGAGGCTAGTCTGCCCCTACTCTAAACTGGCTGACCCAGTCTGTGGCCGACCTACTTTGGGCCCACTGACCTGTGTATGAATGGCCGACTTGCTTTAGCTTGTCCAACGAGTTCTAGGTGCGTAAATGGCCCACATGACTGCACATTTAGCCCTTAGCCTGCCCTTTACCAGGGACACCCAGCCCACTTGTCTGGGCATTCTATGCAGCCCATGTGGTGCCTTTATTGGTGCCCACATGGCTGTGCATCATGGACGGCATGGTGCTGCGCATCAGCAGCCAATTTGGCTGCCCTCTCCACTCCTACGTGGCTTCACATCTTGTGCACAATGGCAGCCTTTGGACCCATTCCTAGTGCAGATGTCTTGGCCCCAGGTCCTCATGCGGGTCTCAGAAGTGGGGCATTGACCAACATTCTACTCCCTCAAATCCTGCTCTTGTTGGAATTGAAAATTTCATTTGAGGTATCAATTGCAGCGCTGCTCCCTCTTTCTTCCCACCGAGCTGGCCCTGGGATCACTCCTCACTAACCACCACCTTTGGCACCTTCCTGTTCCTGGTCCAAGCATCCCTCAACATGATGGGTAGTCGGGGCCTTCTTATTCTGCTCCCCACCTTGTGAAGGGGAGCTTCTGTACTTGCATTCTGCTGAACCTCTATGGCCTCTGCTTCTGGCAGAGCACAGCAGCTCGCTGACAGCAAATATGAAGTAGCAAGCCATGTGCCATCGTCAATATCCCCTTCTGAAAATTGACCTTGTGCAAGCTCAAGATTAAGTACAATGTATTGCAAGCATTAAATTATGCAAGTAAGCTCAGAGATGTTGAGACACATTTACAATGTTGAATTAAAAGCTTTTGGGCCCTTAACGGCAAGGCTGCCTTGCTTGTAGGTTTGGATTAATTGTACTCTCATGAAAGTTTTTCTGAAATTTGCTCTTCTTTGTAACAGAAAAATTATTAATTGAAATGTTTTGTTGCCAAACTATGAAGGTAAGCACTCCTTGCTTCAAGGTAACTTATTTTGAGAGTACTTACATTCCGATTTGGTAAAAATTGATTAAAAAACGGTCTTTGACCAATTGAGAGTACTTACATTCCAATTTGGTAAAAGTTGATTAAAAAATGGTCTTTGACCAATTTCTTTTTTTTTTTTTTTGGCACGAGGATTATATATATATATATATATATAAAATATAGTATGTCTTCTTTGTGGCTCTTTTGGACGTTGTAGGCAAGTTAACCTTAGTTTTTTTTTTTTTGGGGTGGTTTTGTTATAGTGCTTTGAAGAAGGCACAGAAACAGCAACAGAAGGAGGAGGAAAAGAGACAGAAAGAGGAGGAGAAGAAAAAGAAGGTAAAGCCAGAATGGACAATCTACAGTAGCACAATGGTGTGTAAATTGCATATACTCTGTTGTACTGTGGATAAAAGAATGAGCGGCAGTTTATTCTCATGAGGCCTTTGTTTTTTAGTCTCCCCATTCTTAATGTTCTAAAGAAGCTTTGTTTCTTAAGTTTTTCTAGTGACATTTTATATAAGATGCTACTCTTGTGTGTATTTAATAGAGAGCGCATCAAGAAAATAATTGGACACATCGACAAGTAGGTTATATGAGTGGGAAACATATTGTATGTCATTGCACAGCTTCCTGCCAAGCTCCCTGCTCCCCCCCGCGCTTCAACCTGCCTCTCGCACCGTTGTCCTTGCTCCCCGCCTGCAGCTAGTAGTGCGTGCTTCCACACTGCTCCAGTCTTGTCTTAGCCTTTGGAAGCCTGCACCTTTGCTTCGCATGGAGCCGCTGCTCCAGCCCGCCCTTGTGTAGCAGCCGTGGGACTTAGGCGCTGCCCCGTGGAGCAGTTTCTGTACCTCCAGGTGGCCGGAGCACAACCCGCAGTCAGATCACAAGCAATTCGAGGCTGCTCCGCGCCCGTTACAAGGGTCTTGGAAGCGCTGGGGTCTTTCTTGAGCTTCCTTGCCTTGCTTAGGCTGGGCTGGAAGCTGCCTTTTGGTTCGAGATTTCTGGAGCAGATGTGGGCTTTTGGTCGGAGTCCACGGATTTTGTAGTGGCAGATGATGGTGTCCCTCGGCTCAGGATGGTCGTAGAGAACCCAAAGTTCTTCTGGTGGTGATTCTCTTAGAGACTCTTGAGGGGGAAACACTCCGACAGAGATTAGACGTTTTTGGGTTATTGGGACAGAGTCTTCGTTGTAGGCAAATGGGCCACCGAGCGAGGGACTGCACTAGAGGTCAGAGTCGAGCTCCCCCCCTCCGTTGGTCAGAGTCAGTAGAGGGAACCCTAGGCGAATAGGACCCAGTAGCCCCACAAGCAGTAGTAGCAAGCAGGAGTCCGAGATGCCGTGGGTGGAGCCCTCCGAAGGAAAGTGGACCAAGGTGGAAAAAAGGAAAAGAAAACTGAGCAAGTGGGCTGCAAAGAGCCCAAGACGGCGGGCCAGTGGGAAGAGAGCGCAAGAAATTATCCACTCTCAGGATCAGTCACTTGCAGGTTGCCCTTCACCTTTGGAGGGTGCACCTGTCGCTCCTCCATCAGGCCCTCAGAGTACATTCAATTACAAACTTGTGGATGTCCCACCGCATTTCAGGCGCAAAAAAGTACCTTTTTGTAGCTCGAGTCATTGAGGGTATACCTCGGTGGCCTGCGGAAGAAGGTGCATTTGCATGTCTTGGGTAACACATAGGTGATCATCCTTCAGGAGATTCCCTTTCCATAGGCTTGGGTGATTGGCCTTCTTGGACGAACTTCACGATCTACTCGAAATTCGGTAGTATTCCTTCCTTCTTGATAGGGCATTTGCCACTCTATTCTGCGTTCCCCTAGTATGCACGGTGTGAAAATGAAGCATGGACAAGAAATTTTCCCATCTCATGTGCTCTTCTAAAAGCTTAGTTTGGGTCAAAAAGTATCTGAGATTTTGATGATCTGTCTTAAATGCTGTAAAATCAGCTCCCAGATTGAATTACAGCCAATAACTCTTTCCCATAAACCAGCATTTCTCTTTCAGCATTGCACGGCTTTTGACTCTCGTTGGCCACAATGTGGTTGTCTTGATGAAGAGAAGCTCTAACACACTCCCCGCATGCATCGCAGTCCACACCAGAGAGTTTATGCAAGCTCGGGACAATAAGAATTGGCTCTATTGTCAACTTTTCCTTGAGAGTGTTGAAGGCTAGCTTTTCCCGCTCTCCCTATCGAAAAACCGCAAACTTCTTGGTCACATCATGAGTTGGTGCAGCTATATCCGCAAAGTGTCTGATGAACCTCGTGTAGTAGGAATGAAGACCTAAAAAGCTGCATACTTCATGCACCGTTTTCAACTCAGGCCATTTTTGGATAGCTTTGATCTTTGTGGGGTCCATCTGTACTCCATCGTTGGAATCACATGGCCAAGATAGTGAATTTTTGTGAGTGTGAGTGGAGAGAGAGCAAGAGAGTGAGCTGAGAGCTTGAAAGCTTGAGAGCTTAGTTGCAATAGAAGAGTGTAAGAGTGTTACAATTGAAGGAGCGAGATAAGGTTTTGTCCTAGTGACAAAACCTTAGTAGTCACTAACCATAGTTAGTGGACTAACTGCGGTTAAGAGAAAAAACCTCTTAAAGAGGGAAAAGTGCCCCTAACTAGCTTATTAAATTACATTGGTCACTGCTGAATTATATCTATAATTCTAACACCCCCCTGCAGTGCCAATGTCATGTACAAGGATGATTAATCACCAAACGGATATAAGTTTAGGGCATTGCGAAATGCCTCAAACTTTTCACGTGGAAGTGCTTTGGTGAAAATATCTGCAACATTGTCATGTGTGGACACAAAGATCATATTGATCTCTCCTGCATGCAACTTCTCTCTGACGTAGTGATAGTGAACCTCAATGTGCTTTGTGCGAGCATGAAACACTGGATTCTTTGCCACTGCAATGGCACTCTGACTATTAGTGAGAACCCTCCAATGATAGATGAAGATCAGCAAATAGACGACACAGCCAGACACATTCAACTGTTGCTGTGAAAGCTGCCCTGTACTCAGCTTCACATGATGAGGTAGCCACTGTAGATTATTTCTTGCTCAGCCAGGAAATGCAAGCTTTACCCAAAAAGAAACAATTGCCACTAGTGGACTGCCTAGTGTCATAATCACCAGCCCAATCTGAATCACTGTAGGCATGCATCTGCAAGTTACCCCCCTGGGAAATAACAAGCCAAAAAACTTTGTGCCTTGCAAATAACGGAAGATGCGCTTAACTGCCTGCCAATGCATAGTTTTTGGGCTGTGCATATACGTGCTCACCTGAGATACTGCAAACTGAATATCAGGTCTAGTGTTGCAAAGATAAATGAGGCATCCAACAGCCTGACTGTAAAATGTGGCATTAACCGATTCTCCTGCATCGTGCATTGTAAGTTTCAGCCCCGGCTCCATGGGAGTGGCTATGGGCTTACAATCATGCATGTTAAATCTGTCCAAGAGTTTCTGCACATACTTGGACTGAGACATAACAGTGCCACGTCTCTCTTGAGAGAACTGGATCCCCAAATAAAAGTGAAGCAGCCCCAAATCTGACATGTCAAAGTTGGTCTGCAAATCAGCTTTGAAATCTGCAATATTATCTTCATTGGACCTTGTGAGCAGTAAGTCATCGACATAAAGAATGATGACTAAAATTTCCCCCCCATCCTTCTTGATGTAGAGGGTGCTCTTAGTAGGACTATTGTGCAGCCCCTTGCTGGTCAAAAAGGCATGAATCTTGGCATACCATGCACGAGGGGCCTGTTTCAGCCCATACAAAGCTTTATTTAGCTTGCATACCTGAAGTGCATTTTTTGAAATTTCAAATCCTGGAGGTTGTTTGACATAAACCTTTTCCAACAAGTCTCCATTTAGGAAGGCTACTTTAATGTCTAACCGATGAACATTCCACTCAAAATGTGCAGCCATTGCAATAACAGATCGGATGGTGGTCATCCGGAATGTAGGAGCAAAAGTCTCCTCATAATCTATGCCCTTTTTGTGAGCATAGCCTTTGGCAACCAGCCTTGCCTTGTATCTGTCAATGGAGCCATCTGGCTTCCGTTTCACCTTGAAAACCCATCGTGTGCCAATGGCATGTTTACCTGGTGGCAAGTCTATGACATCCCAAGTCTGATTTTTCTGAATGGACTGCAATTCATCGTGCATGGCATTCATCCAATGCACATTGTCCTTTGCTTCTTCGAATGTTGCAGGCTCCTCCTCATCGAGAAGAGTACCTGCATATGCTGATTCCATTGAATTAGCACCTTCCATGTGCCTTATTGCACTGCGAGTCGTGCCAGGTAATGGAGCATCAATCTTACTCTCCTTGAGAGTCTGTAACAGCCAGTTTGGGACTATTTTTGCTGCATGTATGTTTGCAATTTCTTGCTGAACCACCTGTTCCACTGCTTGTGGAGGTGGCAAGACATCCTGTGGCTGAACTGGAGCATCAAGAGGTGGTTGTAAATTCTGATTTGCATCGGAAATATCAGCAAGGGAACCCAAGGCAATGGGTAGCAACCCCTCAAAAACATCCTCTGAAGAAGAATGCATATGAAATTCAGCCTGAGTGTGAGCTGAATTTTCTGCAAATATCACATCTCTACTGACAATGATCTTGCGTGTAGCAAGATTGTAGAGACGGTACCCCTTGCTTTCTGCACTGTACCCAACAAATATGCACTTAATTGCCTTATCTGACAACTTATGCCGAAATTCAACTGGCACATGAGCATATGCAAGGCATCCAAAGATGCGGAAATGATCCACTGAAGGCTTTCTCCCATTCCAGACTTCATAGGGAGTTTTTGTTTTCAAAGCCTTAGTGGGAGACCGATTTAAGATGTAGTTGGCACACATTAGACCTTCAAGCCAGAATTTGTGAGGCATGTGTTTGCTTTTCAGCATACATTTGTCCATCTCCATAAGAGTTCTATTCTTCCTCTCAGCTTTGCCATTTTGCTGAGGGGTTAGCCTCACTGTGAGCTGATGCACAATACCCTTGTCTTTCAGAAAAGCATCAAAACCTGCAGACAAGTATTCCCCACCTCTATTTGTGCGCAATGTCTGTATCTTGAGTCCAGATTCATTTTCAACCATGGCTGAAAAGTGTTTAAACACCATGAACACTTCTAATTTGCGCTTTAGCCCAAAGACCCAAGTGAAATTGGAGTAATCATCAATAAAAGTAACAAAGTAGAGATTACCACCCAATGATGGAGTCCTCATGGGACCACATACATCACTTTGTATAAGCTGTAATTTTCAGACAGCTTTAACTGAACCATCCTTTTTGAAGGGGAATCTGTGCATTTTGCCTAAAATGCACCCTTCATAGGCATGTGGAGGAGGTATCTCAAGAGGTGGCAATGCATCAACCATAGAGTGCTTCTGAAGTGTCATCAAGCTGTTGTAATGCATGTGGCCATATCTGGCATGCCATAACTCTACATTCTGCATGGCAGTAGTAGGAGTAGAAACTGCAAGAGCATGGGCTGCTCTTTTCTCAAAAAGATCAAGCTGAAAAAGCCCACGCAGCAGAGTACCAGATAATCTCAAGGCATAATCATTTTCTCTGTCTCGGACAGCACATTTGTCATCCTCAAAGATGACCTGAAATCCAGCTCTGTTAAAAGTGGACACTGAAAGGAGATTCTTGGTGATACCAGGCACATACAAGACATCTGAAAGTCTGAAAACTGAGCCATCAATGGTGGTAAGCTTAACTTCTCCTGTACCACGTACTAAATATGACGAGTTGTTGGCACAAGTGACTTTCTTACCAACGGGAGGTGGATGCAAGGAAGTGAAGAGACTCTTCCTAGATGTGATATTCTTGGAGGCACCGCTGTCAAAATACCAAGTATTCACTGTTTCATTGACACTGAAAGTTGATGCATCCGTGGAGGGATCATAACTGCAAGTCAAAAAGGCATAGGTATCATCATTATAAGTGGCTGCACTATCCTGAGCATCTGGAGCAGCCAGCCTAGAATCTGAAATGCAAGATAAAAAGGCATAAACCTGTCCAACAAAGTTGGCTGCAGCATCCCCACTGTCAGATGCATGAGGAGCTGAATCTGAAACAGCCATACCGGAGCTGTTTTTCTTCTCTTTTGCAAGCCTTTTCCTGCATTCTGCAATGTGATGCCCTGGCTTTTTGCAGTAATGACAAAAACCCTTCTTCTTGGGCTTACTTGCATCATTCTTAGCCATTTGGGAAGGCTGTCCTGATCCACTGGAAGGCTGATTTACTGATGTCTTTGCCTGTCCCTTTGTTTTTGACTTGAACTTTGAGAGCATAGCTTGTTCACCTGCATGTGAAGCCAAGTTTTTCCTAGTCTGCTCTTCCTGAAGCAGAAGTCCTATCAACTCATGAAAAGTGAGAGGATTTGCACCCCCCCTCAATGATAAGTTCAGCGAGGTATGAAAACTGAGATAAGTCTTAGGAAGAGAGTTCAGAGTGGTGGTAATCATCTCTGAATCATGAATAATCTCATCAATGTTCAATAATTGCTCTCTGAGATTCTGTAGCTTTGTGAGGTGGACTGACATGGAGTCACCCTCTTCCATATGTATATTACTTAACTCTCTTTTTAAGAAAGATACCCTTGCATCATTCCGGGCTGCATACATGCTTTAAGAAAGATACCCTTGCATCATTCCGGGCTGCATACATGCTTTCTAAGATATCCCACGCTGCCTTCAAGGTCTTACACGACTGGATATGTGGAATGATAAATCTTTTCACTGAAAGAGAGATGCATGACAAAGCTAAGGCATCCCGTGAATCCCATCTCTTTTGTTCTGGAGTGGCTACAGTTGCAGCAACAACCTGTCCTGTAACTGCACCCTGTGCACGACCTCTTCCACCTCCTTGCTGGGGAGGGGTATTAGGTGCAATACCTGTTGGTCGGATCTCACCCCCATTCACATAATCCCATAAATTGTGAGAATTCAGAATATTGCGTACCATAAAACTTCATAGGGAGTAGTTGGTACCATCCAACTTGTCTTCCTGTGAAAGACCACCTAACTGGAAATCATTCTGATTTTGCTGGGCCATATCTGAGAAAGAGATTTTAGGAGATACAAAACTGAATTCCCTTACTGGGAATGAAATGCACAACTCCCAAAAAACACAGCCAAGCACTGGCTGTAAATGCAACTCAGATTTCTGCACTTGCACTGTCAGAAATCTGTCCAAGCATCAAAAACTCTCCAAAATCTGCCAAAAGTGCTGCAAAACACTTCAAGAAAGGCAGTATGAACTGAAATCTCCAAAAATTGCTCTCCCAACACAAAAGCCCCGAAATAGGCCTGAAATTGCAACCAGAAAGGGGCAAATTGATCAAAAGCCCCAAATGTTGCAAGAATTGCACTCTGTCTGCAAAAGCCCCAAATTTCACTACGAAATTGTAGTGTAATCAAAAAATCCCCTAATTTCTGCAAGAAATTGTACTGGAAAACTGAAAGCCCCAAATTTCGAGCTTGAAATTGCAACCAGAAAGGGGCAAAAGCACAGAAAGCCCCAAAATTTTGCAATTTCAGCAGAAAGCCCGAAATTTATGGGCTAAACCTTTGAATCTGCCTGCAAATGAACCTTGCAAGTAGATCCCTGCTCAGAAGTCCTGCAAAACTGTAAATTTCCAAACCCACCTGCAATCAATACGGTGGTTTGTGCGGAGCTGTGCAACTCAGCCTGTACTGTCAGAATCCGTACGGTTGTACGGATGTGTACGGCAAGCTGGCACAGATGTACGACGAACGTACGGACTAGCTGCAGGTGTACGATCGGACAGATTGCACGAACTACGAGGTGCCACACGTGTGGTACGGTCGACGATGTACGGTTGACGCAGGCTGATAGTACGGATGGAGCGTTGCTACGGACGACGAGCAGATATTGTACGTGCTGGAGTAGCAGGGCCGTACAGACCTGTACGAAATGTACGACTGCAGGCTGTACGGCGCAGGTACGTACGGGGCCTGCATGCTGTACGGCAACGAGTTGTACAGCCGTACTGTCGCGCAGTACGAAAGCAGCAGGTATGAGCAGATATGCAGTTGACAAAGCAGTACGGGTGTACACATGTGTACGGCAGGTACGGACGACGAGACTGCAGTAGACAGAAGGTACGGCCAGCAAAGGGAGCTTGCGGGAGCTAGAGTCCAGGAGCAGGGAGCAGGTCCAAGAGCACGATCTGCTCTGATACCAAATGTGAGTGTGAGTGGAGAGAGAGCAAGAGAGTGAGCTGAGAGCTTGAAAGCTTGAGAACTTAGTTGCAATAGAAGAGTGTAAGAGTGTTACAGCTGAAGGAGTGAGATAAGGTTTTGTCCTAGTGACAAAACCTTAGTAGTCACTAACCATAGTTAGTGGACTAACTGCGGTTAGGGGGAAAAACTTCTTAAAGAGGGAAAAGTGCCCCTAACTAGCTTATTAAATTACATTGGTCACTGCTGAATTATATCTATAATTCTAACAATTTTATCAAGAAAGAGTTCACTTTTCTTTCCATTGATGTACCAGCTTATTATCTCGCAATTCTTGAATCAAGTGTCTCTTGTGCTCCTCCTTTGACCTCAAAAACATAGGAATATCATTTAAAAAAAGCACCTTTTGAAGTACTTATGAGGTTTGAAGATCCGGTCCATCATCCTATTGAAGGTAGCGGGGGCATCCGTTAGGCGACCAAGAACTCGTACAGCCCAAAGGTCCTCCGAAAAGATGTCTTACGAATATCTTGGGGATGAATCCTTATTTGATGATAGCCACTCTTTAAACCAATCGTGGTGAAAAGTAACACATCATCTATGTGTGGAAGAAGGAGTGTTTTGGAGAACAAAAGGGAGAAGGAGTGGGTTTGATAAGGTTTTTGGACAGCAAATCTGTATTTGTTGCATGATCTCCTTGGTTTGGGCTGCACTCACCCGATAGGGCGGCCGATTTGGAGGTTCACTTGCTGGTATGAGCTCAATGGTGCGATCATCCGATCGCTTTAGGCTTCCCTGCAATGACTTTGAAAAACAATCCGTGAAAACATCTAAAAGCTGAAATTCTTCTTTATCTTGAGGATCCAACTTAGCATTTGGTTCATTCTCTTCTTTCCCAACAAAGACCATGTAAGCGAAAATAGAAGACTTTATCGCTTTTCCAACAGGATCACTAGACAACTAGAATTGCTTCTCTTCTTCCTTTACCAACAATCCGATGCTTTTTGTTTTTATGATGCTTCAATGGTGTGACACACTGGCTACGTCAACAATTGCGTAATAGTTCCCTAATCGGAGATTTTGTTGTATGCTGTGACCCCTTTGTGAGCCCTTGTCCAGAGACAGTCAGGCACAAGCTACATAAGTCAGTCTCTCAGCCTTAGGTCAAGTCAGAAGATCAGTCCTTGTTCATTAGTACCCACTTGAGAACCATAGGGTAGTGTTTCTGTCTTAGGTTTAGGGATAGGTTTAGGTTCTAGCCTAGGATAGGAGCCCTTCTGGCCCCCCTTAGGGCTGGAACAAGTCAAGAGAATGGCAGGGGAAGGGCTGCCTTTATAGGCTACCTTGCATCCCTCCCTAGGGCTGCCTTTATGGGGCCTAGGGCTGCCTTTATGGGGCTAGTCAACCAGCCGCAAAAGCCCTTCTGGCCCCCCTCAAGGCTGGAACAAGTGAAGAGAATGGCAAGGGAAGGGCTGCCTTTATAGGCTACCTTGCATCCCTCCCTTTCCCTAGGGCTGCCTTTATGGGGCCTAGTGCTGCACTTATGGGGCCTAGGGCTGCCTTTCTGGGGCCTAGGGCTGCCATTTATGGGGCCTAGGGCTGCCTTTATGGGGCCAGTCAACCAGCCCCAAAAGCCCTATAAATAGGGGCCCTCTAGGCCCTCTTTCCTCATTCAGTTCCCCCAGCACTTCAGCCTCCTACAGCTCCTCCTCAGCCCCCTCTGAACAGCCTTACACTCACCCCCAGTGGCCCTCTGACCAGCCTCAGCCTTTGGCATCAGTTCAGCTCTTTGGGAAGGTGTTCACACGGCGCATCAGACGGGGAGTCGGGACAGCGAACGGAGTAAGGTTTGGGGTCTGTTTCAGCAGCAATGGACTCCATCTAGTGTTTCTAGCAACATAGCTCCGATGGGGTTCATTTTTTTGACTCTATAAGGTCCTTGACGTAGAAATTTGACTTTGCCTTTCTGGACTTTGGTATTGTACAGCAAAACCAGGTCATCTTCCTTGATGTCTTTGGCTTTAAGGTTTCTATTAAACCATGCCTTCCTTGTGAGTTTTTCTGTTGTCATGGCATGATAGGTGACTAGTGTGGTCTTTGTATGCTTCTCTAATTGATAGAGTCTTTCTTTCAAGCATGCATGATCTCCCATGCGTTCTTGTACTGCTATGCGTAGGCTTGGAATTACAATCCTAGTAGGATCACAGCTTCAAGGCCGTATACCAATTGAAAAGATGTATTCCCAGTGAGTTTTCTGTACTAACCTTGAGTGTGATTCAGTATGCCCATAAGGTTGCATTTATTTTCTCTGCCCAATCAGAACGCTTTGGTTCTACTACCTTGGTGAGGACAATGCATAATATTTTGTTGGTAGATTTGGCGTGTCCATTCCCTTGGGGGTAGCAGAGTGTGCTTCCTTTTGAGTTTTTCTGTGGTCATGGCATGGTAGGTGACTAATCTGATCTTTGTATGCTTCTCTAATTGATAAAGTCTTTCTTTTAGGGATGCATGATCTCCCATGCGTTCCTGTATTGCTATGCGTAGGCTTGGAATTACAAATTCTAGTAGGACCACAGCTTCAAGGCCGTACACCAATTGAAAAGGTGTATTCCCAGTGTACTGACCTTGAGTGTGGTTCGGTATGCCCATAAGGTTGCATTTATTTTCTCTGCCCAATCACAACGCTTTGGTTCTGCTACCTTGGTGAGGACAATGCATAATATTTTGTTGGTGGATTTGGCTTGTGCATTCCCTTGGAGGTAGTAGGGTGTGCTTTTTCTATGGATGATCATAAAGTCAGACGAGTTCTTGGATAACCTCATTGACAAAATGCATGTCTCTATCTGACACAATTTCAATGGGACATCTGAATTGGGTGATCACATTCTCATATAACAACCTTGTTGTGCTTTTGGCATCTGCCTTTCTGACTAACATTGCTGCTTTTATTGCCACCACATCGATGGGCATGGTAAGAAGGATTGTCGAAAGTGGCTTGTAGAAGGCTGTGAAAGCGCCTACTTCATCCTCAGCTATGAATGTCGTCTTCCTTGCTTTGAACGCCGTTTCCAAGGTGGTCTTTCAAGGTAAGAAGGAGGGCGATTTCTTAGATCAAAAGAAGGCGCTTATTCAAGCGTACGGCACAGCTGACGGGCATCAGTTTATTGTCCTATTCGATATGGGGAGTTCAGAAGATGCCATCTTCCCTTAGCTTGCTAAGATAGTGGGGTGCACCTTGGTGCCTCACGAGCATGCAGTGGACAGGTTCACGCTCGGCTTGCGCACACACATTACGCATAAGGCCATCCATTTTACTTTTTTAGTTTAGAAGGTCATGTTTACGCGGGATTTTATTTTGACTCCTTTGATGGGGTGCGACATGATCCTTGGGATTCATTGGTTTCGTGAGCATGTACTGACGCATGATTGGCGGCAAGGCACCTTCACTATTGTGGAAGGTTTATCTGAGGCCGCTTTGATACGCGGTGATTGGAGCATAGCGGGAATTCCATTAATCTCGCATATTCAAGTAGGTCGCGCGGGCCTGCAAGGGTGCCATGTGTGCACTTGCCTATGTCCAGTGCCAAATCACTACAGTTCAAGCCGCTCCTCCAATGGAGCAAGCAATGGTGGATCTACTCCAAGAGTTCCAAGACATCATGCTCCGGGATGATCTGCCACTCCATCTTCCTCCCAACCGACGGGAAGACCATCGCATTGATTTACTTTGGACTCGACACCTCCAAGTAAGTTTCTGTATCGACTTTTCAAATCTATGGAGGGGGAGTTAGATCGCAATTATTGCGCGCAGGGTTTATTAGACCTTCTTCGCCTTTTGCTGCACCCATTCTATTGTGGCAAAGAAGGATAAGTCCGCACGACTATGTGTCGACTACAGAGCACTCAACAAGCTTACAGTAAGCAACAAGTTTCCTATGTCCCGCATTGAGTACATCTTAGAATGACTCAATGGTGCAAAATTTTTCTCAAAGATTGATCTCAAGAGTGGCTACCATCAAGTCCATATTTTTGAAGTTGACATCCTAAAGACAGCTTTTCGAACAGAGCGAGCTCATTACGAGTTCGTCGTCATGCCCTTTGGTTTGAAGAATGCACCACTAATATTCAACAAAATGATGTCACAGGTATTTGCAGAGTATATTGGGAAGTGCATGTTCATCTTTCTCGATGATATCCTTATCTTTTCCGCTACAACTAAGCAGTAGATTAAAGTTGTGCGATGTGTCCTACAGTTATTACGTGATAACCAGCTATAAACACACAACACAGAGTTCTTTAAATATATATTTAAAAATACATATATAGAAAACTTTCAAAAAACATATACATGCATACCAACACGTGCACACCTACACACACACACACACACACACACACACACACACACATATTAAAGATTTTACAATTGTCTTTCATTAAACCAAACTTCCAAAGACACACAGAGTTGTTTAAATATATATTAAAAAATACATATTTATATATAAATATACATATTTTTGTTTTTACATACATACATACATACAAACATATATGTGTGTGTGTGTAGTATATAATCTCTCTCTCTCTCTCTTTCTCTCTCTCTCCCTCACCCCCTCTCTCTCTCTCTCTCTCTCTCTCTCTCTCTCTCTCTCCATCCATCCATCCACCCACACACCCGCCCACCCATCCATCATTTATATGTATATATATATAATATTTAGATTTTAAAAAAACATATATATAAATATACATTATTTTCTAGTATATAGATACATAAAGATAAATATGAATTCTCTCTCTGTCTCTCTTTCTCTTTCTCTCTCTCTCTCTCTCTCTCTATATATATATATATATATATATATATATAGAGCCCAGGGGATCTTTGGTATTGGGGCTAACAGCCAGGTGGGAGGACTATACAGCCAGTGAATCCCTCGCAGAGTGAAAATGTAAAAAACTTCTGTAGGCCAAGCCTTGCAGAATCGAGCACGCCTTGCGACAATTGCCCTAGAGCTTGGGGTCCCATGCTCCCAAGTGGAGTAGAGGGTGTAGATGATATCTTGCTAGATGGCAACCATGGTAGTTGAGGGTGGAACCGGATGCTTACTCATCACCAGACTGCAGCAAGCATAAATGTTCCACGCAGTGGTATTGGCTACTACCTCCCAAACGCTGTCCTTCGGAGGAGTAGTAGGAGCCAGGCTATCAGGGGGACCGCCTCATGGAGCTCTATCCTTGGAATACTCTGACCCTGTATCCCCAGTAAGTTGGGGAGATCTTATGAATCTGGAACGCGTGACCTCCCTCAGTCAACTAGGCCACCATCCCGCAAGTGCAGTCCATCTGAAGACTGCATACGGGTCATAATCCTGAGGGCTCCCATCCAAATCCTCATTGCGCTATGACAGCTCTAGAGGCAGTGTGGGATCGTCTCAGAAAACCACAGTGGCACTGCCCCTCCACCCGCATCTGCTCCAACCACGGGCCGATGGGCAAGCCTCCGTAGGCGGCCAGCTAGAAGAAATAGGATATCTTCCTCCATCGCAACCTAGACCATAACCGCATCCAAAACTTGGAATAGACATCGCGGGGCACTTTGTGGGTCACCGAATGCGTCTCCCTCAAGGGGTCCACGTCGAAAAATCCATCTAAAGCCTCTTGCCAATCCGTGTGGTGTAGGGAAAGAAGGGCACCTTGTCCGCTTGCTCGGCAAGGCTGCCCCTGAAGGGCGTGAACCACACTCTCGAATCCCATTGGACTTTCCTCAAGGGCCTACCCTCCCAAAGCCAGAGGCGCCATCTGAGGGCTTCAGCTCTGAGATATTGGAAGAGTCAATGTGTCACTCCTTTCCCAAACGTCCCACCACTCTGATCATCTGCTAGTGAATCCCATCTAGACTCCCATCCATCTCTGGGTCTCTCTTAGTGAGTGCCTGGAGTAGGCCTCCGGGTCCTTCACGGAAAAAATCGGGCTGCGTGCTGCCTCATTGCATCATCATCCTCAAGGGATCACCTGTCCAAGAAAACTGGCCTAGCCATCTATTGTCACGCGAAGTCCCTCCCACCAGGACTTAGGGATAGCTAAGTCAATCTCTCTCATCCTTTGCCCTGCCCCTCGCATATGTGCTACGTCGCCAAGTCTCGCTTCCGTCTCCATGGGTAATCTGCTCCATCTGCCAAAGGACCCAACGGGTCCACTGTCCCATTATGTCCAACCAATGTGAGTCTGCTGTCCGAGCATATGTCCCTCTTGATCCCGGATCTTTGGGTGCCAAACAAGGGGTTGACACTCGAACTCCTCTCTGCATCTGGGCTGAGCTCGAATGAGGCCCCTTGCTAATCTTTGCCAGACCCTATGGAGGCTACTCATCAAGGGGGAACCCTTCCCCGTAAGGGAAGCCTCTCCCGTAAGGGGGGCCTCTGAGAAGATCCATCTGTGTGAAAGCTGCCACTGCCTCCCAAGAAGCGCTCGCAAGAGGAGCTTCCAAGGCTCTGCACCTGGTGTGAGGCCGCGAGCAACCCACTTGCCCAAGTGGGCTCTGCTTTGCATCTTCGGATCAATGATACCCAAGCCTCCCAGTGCTTGCAGCACGATCACCGTTTGCCAAGGGACCTGAGCCCTAGTGTTCCTCATGCCGTTCGAACCTGCCCAAAGGAAGTTTCTAACCAACTGTTGGAGCTACCCAATGCATCCTCTGTGAAAACATCACTAGGAGGCAATATACCAAGCCGTGGCAAGGAGTACCTGGTTTGCCACTAAGGCACGATCTGCTAGGGAGAGTTTGGCCGAGCTATAGTAGAGAAGCTTGTGCCAAACACTCTCAAGGACCGAGGCAATCTGTTGCTCTACTGTAATGTCAATACTAACCTGGCATCCAAGGTATCTCGCTGTGTGGCCCCGCGGTGTCCATCTGAAGCCAAAGTGGCTCCCCCACTCATGAATCTCCTGTGTCTCCTCAGAGCTTGTGAAGAAACCTATGGACTTAGTCCAGTTGATCCGCGCACCCGAGGCCTCACAGTAGATAGCCTGGGCTCCCCTAACTCTCTCCAAACTCACTGTGGTGGCCTCTTAATACAAGGCCGTGTCATCTGCAAACTCGAAGTCCAACAGATCCCTCTCCTGCCTGATTGGGAGTCCCAAGCCTGAGAGGCCCGCCACCTGTGATCTGAAATAGTAGCCCAAAGCCTCCGCCACAAATAGGAAGAGGAAGGCCGAGTGCGAGAGAGAGAGGAAAGGCCTTGCCTGTGTGTCCTCCTATAAGCATCTGGCTACAGCTCCCCGCATAAAGCGCAGAAACTCCTCTAACCCTTATGTTTGAGAAATCCAATCTTTGCATAGTACCCTCCAGGAAGGACCACTCCACCCTATCATAGGGCTTCTCGAAATCCAAGAGGAGGACGACAAACGGTTGTGACTCCTCTTTAGACCAATCCACTACCTCCTAGAACGTGAAGATGTTGTCCAAGATGCTACGCTCCTAGATGAACCCAGTCTGTGTGTTGTGAATAATGTCAGTAAGATGGGGCCGTAAGAGCAAACTCAAGACCTTGGCTAGGATCTTGTATGCGGTATCAAGCAAAGTAATTGGTCTCCACTGCCGGATATCTGACTTATCTCCTCCTTTTGGGATCAAACAAATCCACCCCCTGCTCAGGGATTGAGGGAGGGAGCCCGTGTCAAAAATCTCTTGGCAAGCTAGTCGGAAAGGGGTGGAGATGATCTCCCCGAAGTTCTGGAAGAAGGCCGGGGTCAAGCCATCCTCGCCAGGACGCTTCGGGTCGGAGGGCTTCCTAGAGCTCCTCATTCGTGAAGGGCTCCTCCAGATTGCTGCACAGATCTTGTGAGACTACTGTCGAAACGTGATCCCAAACTACCTCTTGGGCCACAAGACTAGCTGAAGTCATCCTCTTTGTCTGAAAGAGCTGGCTGTAAAAACCTATGGTCAGGTCTAAAATCTCTTGCGGGTTAGTGTGCATAATGCCATGAGGATCTTGAAGACGCTGCAGCTGCATGCTTGTTGATTGGGGCCTAGTGGTATGAAAAATTGATTCGTCATCTTGTCCCCCGGTTGTACCCAACGGGCGCGGGAAGAGTGATAGGAAAACTCAGCCCGCCTAATCTGCGTGTCCTGAAGCTGAAGGCGAGCGCTCTCAAACGTGCCACTAAGCCTTTGAGATCTTGGGCCGTGCTCCCTGAGCCACACTCTCCTCAGTGCCCGCTCACACTCTTGAGGAGTCCTCCTCCGCCTAAGGGCATGAGCCTGCAACTCCTCATTGCTCTTCTAGATCGCATCGACCACCCACGAAGCGCAGCCCTCGCACGGTGCCATCTCTGACTGTTGCCAAATCCTTGCCATGACCTGTTGAATCTCCTCGTCCTGCAGGTCCTTTGGAATGCAGACCTCTTTTTGGGGAAGACCTCGATGGGGCTGCTCTAAGTAATCCAGAAGTCCCGCGGTAAGGGACGTCCAGGTTGCTGCTAATCGGGAGGACGAGCCCCTTTCCTCTGGCTCTCTCCTTGACTGGATCGGATGCTGTGGTGAGGAAGTGGGAGGGGACATTGTCTTACCCTTTCCTGTTGGCAGGGTGTCGAGGCGGGGGGGTGGGAGGCTGAAGAACCTGCTGAGGAGGTGGAGAGGGAGGCGGAGGGGGAATGGGGAGGGAGGGAGGTGAAGGGAGGGGGTGGGTGGTGAGGGTGACCATAGCAGGAGGGGGCGAGGGGGGGGGGAGGGGGCGGGGGGAATCTAGGAGGGAGGGAGGGTGGAGAGGGAGCGGGATTTGGAGGGGGAGGGGGGCGGGGGGAAGTAGGAGCAACCACAGGTCCCCCTTGCTGATCAGGCTTGTCGATGCTTTGGACATGCTCCTCCTCAGCCACTACCGAGCCGTAGCTTTCGCTATCGCTGTGTTAGGAGCTCCTGGGGCTCGTTGCTGATGCAAGGGTGAGTGTTGACGCTGAACCTCCATCGCGGGAGGATCCTCTGGCTCGGCAATGGCTCCTTCCGTTGGGGGAGGTGGATCTCCACGTAAGGGCTCCTGCTGTTGCTGCTCCTCCTCAAGTGCTCTCTCTCTTTGCGTCTAGCCCTCTGCTTGCGACGCTTGCAGGCCTGTTCGCTTGGTTTCTTTTTCTTTTTAACTTGAGTCCAATCCCCTTGTGAGGGGGTCACCCAGGGGTCTGAGACTCGTGCTGCTCTTGTCTGGGGGAGTGTTGGGCTCTAGCCTACTGACTTGGTCTGCTTTGCGGGGGTGGGGGGGGAGGAGCGCGGCCTTGGCTGCGGGGGTAATCTTTGGCTAGGTGATCCATTTGTCTGCAACGAAGACTCTGGCTTGGTAATCCAGAAATCTCCACTCGTTGGAGAAGTGTCCCCCCTTCAAGGGTCTCTAGTAGGATCAACTATGGGAGGGAGTTTGGGCTCTCAACCAGGAAAGAGGTACACCAGATGCGGGCCAAGGAGAATGGGGCTCTGTCCACGAGTGTCGAGGAAGTGTCGGGGGAGCTCAGCTGGATGAGGAATACGCCTCTTCCATAGATGGTGACCTATTGAATGTGGTCTCCCTCTAGTGCCAAGCTCGCTTGGATCCACTCATGCACGTTGTTAGAATTATAGATATAATTCAGCAGTGACCAATGTAATATAATAAGCTAGTTAGGGGCACTTTTCCCTCTTTAAGAGGTTTTTCCCCCTAACCGCAGTTAGTTCACTAACTATGGTTAGTGACAACTAAGGTTTTGTCACTAGGACAAAACCTTATCTTTCTCTCATTGAGTTGTACTCTCACACTCTTCTATTGCAACTCAGCGTTCAACTTCCAAGCTTCTAGCTCTCACTCTCTCTTGCTCTCTCTCACTCACCATCTCCTCACATTTGGTATCAGAGCGGGTTCAAGAGCTCCGTGCTCCCTGCTCCTTTCAGCTCCTGCTCTTTGCCTTCAGCTCCAGCCTCCCCGTCCAGCTCCAGCTACAGTCTGCGACACCTCGTCCGTACGACTGTACGGAATCCTACCGTACTGCACCGTACTGCTCGCCGATCTGCGCCAAAGAGCATCGTACAGTTCTGCGCCAAACAGCACCGTACAACTCTCCGTGGTCGTCCGTACAAAGCGTACCGTATTGCTCGTCCGTACACCCGCGTACTGTACAGTTTCGCCGTACAACGCAGTACATCGTGTACTGCACTTGTCTTTGTACCTGCGTTCTGTACCTGTTGCAGCCGTACTTGCGTCACCTTCTGTACGAAGTTGTACTTGCAGTACTTGCTATCGGTGTACTTGCGTGTACACACTGTACAACAGGTAGTTGTACGTGTTTCCGTACAGGTTCCTCTTTTCGTACACCTTGTCATCACCGTACGGTTCTACGTCATCAGTACTTTGTCGTACATCCGCACGTGTGGCAGATTTGTACCTGCAGATCCGTACAGGATTTCCTTCATCTGCAGGTTCACAGTTACTTGCAAAGCAAACATTGCAGATAGATCTGCAAATTTGGGGCTTTTGTTCAGAAATTGCAAATTTGGGGCTTTTGGTGAATTTGCCCCTTTCTGATTGCAATTTCAAGCACGAGATTTGGGGCTTTCAGTTCTGCAGTACAATTTCTTAAAGAAATTTGGGGATTTTGTGATTACACTGCAATTTTGCAGTAAAATTTGGGGCTTTTGCAGACAGAGCACAATTCTTGCAACATTTGGGGCTTTTGTTCAATTTGCCCCTTTCCGGTTGCAATTTCAGGCCTATTTTGGGGCTTTTGTGTTGGGAGAGCAATTTTTGGAGTATTCAGTTCATACTGCCTTTCTTGGAGTGTTTTGCAGCACTTTTGGCAGATTTTGGAGAGTTTTTGATGCTTGGACAGATTTCTGACAGTGCAAGTACAGAAATCTAAGTTGCATTTACAGCCCGTGCTTGGCTGTGTTTTTTGGGAGTTGTGCATTTCATTCCCAGTAAGGGAATTCAGCTTTGTATCTGCTTCAATCTCTTTCTCAGATATGGCCCATCAAAATCAGAATGACTTCCAGTTCGGTGGTCTTTCACAGGAAGACAAGTTGGATGGTACCAACTACTCCCTCTGGAGTTTCATGGTACGCAATATTCTGATTTCTCGCAATTTATGGGATTATGTCAATGGGGATGAGATCCGACCAGCAGATATTGCACCTGCTACCCCTTCTCAGCAAGGAGGTGGAAGAGGTCGTGCACAGGGTGCAGCTGCAGGACAAGTTGTTGGTGCAGCTACAGTCACTACTCCAGAGCAGAAGAGATGAGATTCACGGGATGCCTTAGCTTTGTCATGCATCTCTCTTTCAGTGAAAAGATTTATCATTCCGCATATCCGGTCGTGTAAGACCTCCAGGGCAACGTGGGATATTTTGGAAAGCATGTATGCAGCTCGGAATGATGCAAGGGTATCTTTCTTGAAAAGAGAGTTGAGTAATACACATATGGAAGAGGGTGACTCCATGTTAGTCCACCTCACAAAGCTACAGGATCTCAGAGAGCAATTGTTAAACATAGATGAAATTATTCCTGATTCAGAGATGATTACAACCACTCTGAATTCTCTTCCTGAGTCTTATCTCAGCTTTCATACCTCGCTGAACTTATCATTGAGGGGGGGTGCAAATCCTCTCACTTTTCATGAGTTGATAGGACTTCTGCTTCAGGAAGAGCAGACCAGGAAAAATTTGGCTTCACGTACAGGTGAACAAGCCATGCTCTCAAAATTTAAATAAAAAACAAAGGGACAGGCAAAGACATAAGTAAATCAGCCTTTCAGTGGGTCAGGACAGCCTTCACAAAAGGCTAAAAATGATGCAAGTAAGCCCAAGAAGAAGGGTTTTTGTCACTACTGCAAAAAGCCAGGTCATCACATAGTAGAATGCAGGAAAAGGCTTGCAAAAGAAAAGAAAAACAGCTCAGGTATGGCTGTTTCAGATTCAGCTCCTCATGCATCTGACAGTGGGGATGCTGCAGCCAACTTTGTTGAACAGGATTATGCCTTTTTATCTTGCATTTCAGATTCTAGGTTGGCTGTTCCAGATGCTCGGGATAGTACAGCCACTTGCAGTGATGATACATATGCATTTTTGACTTGCAGTTATGACTCTTCTACAGATGCATCTGCTTTCAGTGTTAATGAAACACTGAACACATGGTATTTTGACAGCGGTGCATCCAAGCACATCACTTCTAGAAAGTGTTTTTTTACTTCCTTGCATCCACCTCCCGTCGGTAAGAAAGTCACTTGTGCCAACAACTCATCATATTCAGTACGTGGCACAGGAGATGTTGAGCTTACTGCCATTGATGGCTCAATTTTCAGACTTTCAGATGTCTTATATGTGCCCCTGGCATAACCAAAAATCTCCTTTCAGTGTCCACCCTTAACAGAGGGGGATTTCAGGTCATCTTTGAGGATGACAAATGTGCTGTCCGAGACAGGGAAGATGACTATGCCTTAAGGTTATCTGGTACTCTGCTGCGTGGGCTTTTTCAGCTTGATATTTTTGAGAAAAGAGCAGCCCATGCTCTTGGAGTTTCTACCCCTACAGCTGTCATGCAGAATGCAGAATTATGGCATGCTAGATACGGCCACATGCATTACAACAGCTTGATGACACTTCAGAAGTTTTCCATGGTTGATGCATTGCCACCTCTTGAGATACCTCCTCCACATGCCTGTGAAGGGTGCATTTTAGGCAAGATGCATAGATTCCCCTTCAAAAAGGATGGTTCAGTTAAAGCTGTCCGCAAATTACAGCTTATACACAGTGATGTCTGTGGTCCCATGAGGACTCCATCGTTGGGTGGTCATCTCTACTTCGTTACATTTATTGATGACTACTCCAATTTTACTTGGGTTTATTGGCTGAAACAGAAATCTGAAGCTTTATGGGCTGAAACAGAAATCTGAAGTGTTCACGGTGTTTAAAACACTTTTCAGCCATGGTTGAAAATGAAACCGGACTGAAGATACAGACATTGCGCACGGATAGAGGTAGGGAATACTTGTTTGCAGAATTTGATGCTTTTCTCAAAGGCAAGGGTATCGTGCATCAGCTCACAGTGAGGCTGATCCCTCAGCAAAATGGCAAAGCTGAGAGGAAAAATAGAACCCTTATGGAGATGGACAGATGTATGCTGAAAAGCAAACACATGCCTCACAAATTCTGGCTAGAGGGTTTAATGTGTGCCAATTACATTTTGAATCGGGCTCCCACTAAGGCTTTAAAAACAAAAACTCCCTATGAGGTCTGGAATGACAGGAAGCCTTCAGTGGATCACTTCCGAGTCTTTGGATGCCTTGCTTATGCACATGTGCCAGTTGAATTTAGGCACAAATTGTCAGATAAAGCCATCAAATGCATATTTGTTGGCTACAGTGCAGAAAGCAAGGGGTACCGTCTCTACAATCCTGCTACACACAAGATCATAGTAAGTAGAGATGTGATATTTTCTGAAAATTCAGCTCACACTCAGGCTAAATTTCAAATGCCTTCGTCTTCAGAGGATGTCTTTGAGGGGTTGCTACCCATTGCCTTGGGTTCCCCTGCTGATTTTTCTGATGCAAATCAGAATTTACAGCAACCTCCCGATGCTTCAGTTCCGCCACAGGATGTCTTGCCCCCTCCACTGGCAGTGGAACAGGTGGTGTAGCAAGAAATCGCAGACATACATGCAGCAAAAACAGTCCCAAACTGGCTGTTACAGACTCTCAGGAAGAGTAAAATTGATGCTCCGTTATCTGGCAGGACTCGCAGTGCAGCAAGGCACATGGAAGGTGCTAATTCAGTGGAATCAGCATATGCAGGTACTCTCCTTGATGAGGAGGAGCCTGCCACATTCGAAGAGGCAAAGGATAATGTGCATTGGATGAATGCCATGCACGATGAGTTGCAGTCCATTGCAAAAAATCAGACTTGGGATGTTGTGGACTTGCCACAGGGTAAACATGCCATTGGCACACGATGGGTTTTCAAGGTCAAACGGAAGCCAGATGGGTCCATTGACAGATATAAGGCAAGGCTGGTTGCTAAAGGCTATGCTTAGAAAAAGGGCATAGATTATGAGGAGACATTCGCTCCTACATCCCGGATGACCACCATCCGATCAGTTATTGCAATGGCTGCACATTTTGAGTGGAATGTTCATCAGTTGGACATAAAAACAGCCTTCTTAAATGGGGACTTGCTGGAAGAGGTGTATTGCAAACAACCTCCGGGCTTTGAAATTACAGCAAATGCACTTCAAGTATGCAGGCTCAACAAAGCTTTATATGGGCTGAAACAGGCCCCTCGTGCATGGTATGCCAAGATACATGCCTTTTTGACCAGCAAGGGGCTGCACAATAGTCCTACTGAGAGCACCCTCCCCATCAAGCTGGATGGGGGGGAAATTTTAGTCATCCTTCTTTATGTCGATGACTTACTGCTCACAGGGTCCAATGAAGAAAAAATTGCAGATTTCAAAGCTGATTTGCAGACCAACTTTGACATGTCAGATTTGGGGCTGCTTCACTTTTATTTGGGGATCCAGTTCTCTCAAGAGAGACGTGGCACTATTATGTCTCAGTCTAAGTATGTTCAGAAACTCGTGGACAGATTTAACATGCATGAGTGTAAGCCCATAGCCACTCCCATGGAGCCGGGGCTGAAACTCACAATGCATGATGCAGGAGAATTAGTTTACAGTCAGGCTGTTGGATGCCTCATATATCTCTGCAACACTAGACCTGATATTCAGTTTGCAGTATCTCAGGTGAGCAGGTACATGCACAGTCCAAAAACTATGCATTGGCAGGCAGTTAAGCGCATCTTCCGTTATTTGCAGGGCACAAAGTCTTTTGGCTTGCTATTTCCCAGGGGGGGTGACTTGTAGATGCATGCTTACAGTGATTCAGATTGGGCTGGTGATTATGACACTAGGCAATCCACTAGTGGCAATTGTTTCTTTTAGGGTAAATCTTGCATTTCCTGGCTGAGCAAGAAACAATCTACAATGGCTACCTCATCATGTGAAGCTGAGTACATGGCAGCTTTCACAGCAACAGTTGAATGTGTCTGGATGCGACGTCTATTTGCTGATCTTCATTTGTCTTTGGAGGGTCCTTCTCCAATTCTCACTGATAGTCAGAGTGCCATTGCAGTGGCAAAGAATCCAGTGTTTCATGCTCTCACGAAGCACATTGAGGTTCACTATCACTACGTCAGAGAGAAGTTGCATGCAGGAGAGATCAGTATGATCTTTGTGTCCACACATGACAACGTTGCAGATATTTTCACCAAAGCACTACCACGTGAAAAGTTTGAGGCATTTCGCAGTGCCCTGAACTTATATCGGTTTGGTGATTGATCAGCCTTGTACATGACATTGGCACTGCAGGGGGGTGTTAGAATTATAGATATAATTCAGCAGTGACCAATGTAATATAATAAGCTAGTTAGGGGCACTTTTCCCTCTTTAAGAGGTTTTTCCCCCTAACCGCAGTTAGTTCACTAACTATGGTTAGTGACTACTAAGGTTTTGTCACTAGGACAAAACCTTATCTTTCTCTCATTGAGTTGTACTCTCACACTCTTCTATTGCAACTCAGCTTTCCGCTTCCAAGCTTCCAGCTCTCACTCTCTCTTGCTCTCTCTCACTCACCATCTCCTCACACACCTGTCTCCTTGTAGGCGTGAGGCCCACAATTCTATCCTCGATCACCTTGTCCTGAAGGGACCGAATTGCATGCTTCACATGTTGCTTGTCAGTTGGGGAAAGAAGAATCTTAACGGTTGTGGAATTCGAGGGTGCTGCCATAGAGCCCCTCTGCTCAGACCCAGGGTCACCACCAAGAAGATGTTCCCCAAAGACAAACAAACTGCTCACCGCTGCCCAGAGGGTGGGGAAGAAACCAAGGGCTAGCTGTGGGGGAACACACCCCTGCAACTGGCTTCCAATGGAGAGGGAGAGCCCTCAAAGAGGAGAAGGCGAAGGGGGGGGGAAGAGGGGACGAACGGGAGGCGAGGTGGAGATAAGGGGTTTGAGGCGAAGCGAAGGATGCGAGGTGGAGCGAGGATAGGGCAGAGGGGGGAGAGCGGGGTGTAGGAGGAATGGAAGTGGGGAGAAGACGGGGAGAAGTTGGGCGGAATTAGGCGGCAAGGAGGCGGAGGGGCGGAAGGAGAAGGCGGGGAGGCAGCAAGGGCGGAAGGAGAGGGCGGAGAGAGGGAAGGAGGTGAGGTGGAGCGGGGGAGGCTGGGAGTAGGCGGAAGGGAGGCGTGAAGGAGTGGGGCGGGGGCAGAGGCTGCTGGAGGGAGGAGGCGGAGTGGGCAGAAGGGGAAGTCGGGGAGCGGCGGCCTGCGGGCGGAAGGAGGCGAGGGAGAGGTGGAAGTAGGTGGGAGGAGAGGATGCGGGAGGGAGGTGGAAGGGGGAGGCGAGGCGAAGGTGGAGGCTTGAGGCGGGAGGGGGGGGGCTGAGGCGGGAGCTCAGGGAGCTGCAGTTCGAGATGTTAGACTCTTTCTTTTCAAACGGTGGAGGCACAAATGCCTTCTTCTCTGATCATCCTGGTACAATGTTCTTCTTTTCTCATCCCCCTTTCTTCGATATTAACATAATCAAACCAAGCAAATGGTGCTTCCAGAGGAACTGAATTTTATTTGACTGTGCTGCAGGCAGCTGCATCTGGAGAACGATCTGCCAAGCCTCATGCAGTAGAGGAAGATGATGATGATATGGACCCTCGGGTTTGAAAGACTTCCCTCCTAGTGTCTTTTTGTCTATTCAATCTCTACCTTCAATGTTATTCTTCCTCAGGCGATGGGTTGCAAAGGTTTACTGTAATGCACTGCGCTGCAAAAACATACCTGACAATCTGCTACAAATTAGTGAACAAGCTCAGACTTGTCTAGGTTATTGTATATGGAAACATGTTTGGGGCTGTGGCAGGTTTACATGGCTTTCCTTAACTGATTTTTGTGTCTTGCTTTGTGCAGCTATATTTCAATAACAGACTAAAGGCTTTATCATTGTTGAAAAATAGTGGTGCAAATCCATATCCTCACAAGTTTTCGGTATCATTGGCAATTCCTGAATTTGTAAAAGAGTATAGATGCCTGTCAGATGGGGAAAATAAATCAGAAACAACTGTATCATTGGCTGGTGCGTTGTTTACCATCACCTTCCTAGTATCTTTCCTGTTGTGTACTAGTAATTCTTTAAATAGTTATTTTTTCTGTCATCGAGTGGGCTTCAGCCAGGCAAATAAATTAGGCCAGAAACATGGCAGGGCACATCGTAGATCTTCGTGCCGTGAAAGTTTTATGCTATCTTGTTGGCCTGCTAGGAAGAATCATGAGCATAAGACGCTCAGCAGCTCTGCTCCTGTTCTATGATCTATGTGGAGATGGTGCCCAGATTCAAGTTATGGCTGATGCAAGGTGGCCAGTATTGCTTTACGTACTGATGATGAAATTTCTTACATATAAGAGTAAACAGTGTGCTCTGCCATGATTCATTTGAGGGCTTTTAGAAATTGATTATCAACTTGATGCACGACAGATTTTCTGGTCTGGAGGCTGCTGACTTTGTGAAATTGCATTCTGGTATCAAGCGTGGTGATATTGTAGGAATACAAGGGTTCCCAGGTGGGCAGCAAACTTTGAAACTTTGGTGCTCAAAATAAATGTGGAAGCTATATATAATTACATCCTTCATTTTGTGATTGGGTTGTGGATGGTCTGGTTTTAAAGTTTTATAGCTTTGCCGAATGTTCTATTTTAATAGCTATGCTTATTGCTATGGCTATCAGGAATATTATTTGCTTCACCAGTTTATTTTTATCCATAGCTAGAAGCATTCATAAAATTGCAGTCTATAATCATAGTGTTCCATTTTGTCCTTTGTTACATCTCTAGCTCACCCAAGTTTGGTAGTGAATTAGGGGAGAAGAGTATTATTGCTAGGCCCAAATACCAAGTGTATATCTGGAGGGAGATTTAGAAAGGAATGGAGCACATATGCTATATATAGTTGAAGCTTGAGGCTATATATTGGCACAGGGACTTGAAGCGGACAATTTGATCAGGTTGCATTGGCTGCATTTCATGGATGGAATATCCTTTAAAATCTTCAGGAGGAAGTATATGTTACTCAGCCTGCCGTACTACAACAGGTGTTGCCGGATAGTTTAAAGAGGTACGAAGGAAGAAAAGGAGGGGGGAAGAGCTAAAGACAAGGCAAAAACTCCGTCAATCTAGCCTTCACACACACCACCTGCTCGCCCATTTTCCCAAAAAAACTTCCTAGCTTGCTGGTTCTACATCCTCACCACATCACAGGTCTTCTTAGCCAACCTTTGGCTCTAATATCATGCAAGAAGTGCAGCGGAACTAAACAACAATGGAGGGAGAGAGAGAGAGAGAGAGAGACCAAACTAAACTGAAAACAAAGAAGACAAGAGAGACTTGCATAAGGATCTCAGGAGAAAACCCCTCTACTGCTGGGGGAAAACCTCAGCTCTGATGTGGATCAGTGCTGTTGTACACTGAGATGAAGAGAACGGGGGAGAGGGGCACTATACATAGGGTCTCCCCCTGCCCTAGGTAACCAATAGAAGGGAAGAGGAGTAGCATACTGGACAGCCGACCTAGGGTGGGTTTGGCCGACTGGCTGGTCGGTGGGCATGGCCAAGTCTGGGGGCATAAATGGCCCCCCAACTAAGGCGCCTCCTAGGCACCATAAAGGGCCCTAGATAGGCCCCAAAAGAGGGCACAACAGCCTCTCTTACCGCCCCGACCTTCTCTGTTCAGCTCCCCCGACGGACATGGCAGAGAATAAGGTGAAGATTCCAGTGTTACCCACGTTGCCTGTAGATCGTCAACTGGATGGAGACAACTATGGCGTTTGGCGTGTCATGATGGAGTCCGTATTGCAGTCCTATGACTTAGCAGATGTCATTCTAGTGGTTGTCAATTGGCCAGACCCCCTTGCAGAGATTTTAGGGATCCTAGATTAGAAGGGCCCGAGAATTTGACTCAGCTCTGGGATAGAGTCAACGCAAGGGTACGTTCCTTCGTTTTTCTGAACTGTACTCTTCAGGTTATAAATCATGGTTGCCAAAAGTATTTGGGAGCACATATAATAGTACTTCCCCCATGAAGGTTTCTCTCAAAGTCTAGATGCAGTTGTTGGATCCGCCAAGTCTTCATCGATGCACGAGCATATCAATAAGCTTCAGGAACTTTTACAGGAGATTCTTTAAGCTGGGAAGGAGAAGGATATGGCCATTACCTTGATCTCTCACTAGACTTCTCGGTACTCTGCCTTTTGCTCGTTAATCACTAGTGGCAAGATGAACACTTTAACTGGGGAAGAATTGGTGCCAATGGTGCTAGATCAAGAGGAGAGGTTTTAGAGTCCCTCCCATGGCGGTGGCTCCGAATTTTGGCAGCTCCACATGTGAGACTACGTTGACAGATGTCTCTGAATGGCTAAGCTACTGCTTCAAAGCCATGTTGCCTAGTGTCAATGAACTTTGGAGGGACTATTAAGGGAGGTAGATGTCCCCTCACACTCAAGCTGGATTATGAATGACTTTGTAGGAGTGATTCATGTTGTAAAATTTTTTAAACTCCTCTCGAAGCATTCAGGAAAAAGAGTATCCTATTCTCCTTCAAGCCTATGATTTACTACTCTTTACACAAAGATCGAGTTGGAAGATCTGAAGTTTAGAATAAAAAAGCTAGTGGCTGAAGTTTTCAAGCTGAGATTAGACAAAGATAGATGCAAGTCTTCGGAAGACCGATGGGTCTATGAGACTGTGACAATCCTAATACAAACAAACTGTGAGGGTGGAGCTACTAAACAAGCATCCACACCAATGCAGAATGCAAAAAGCTAGTGCTCACATCAATATCATCATCATCATCAGCTCATTCAGGTGGATGAGACGGAGGGAGCATGAAGTCGGCGATAGAGCGTTGTCGGCTGCTCATAGGCGTGGTCCTGTGTCGTCTCTTGGTCATAGCTCTGCGCCTAACTAGGGCTACACACACACACACACACACACACACACACACACAGAGGTGTATTAACGTCTTCAGGAGACCTCGCGGGTCTATGAGACAAGATACAAGGTATATGTAACCCAAACAAGCAAAGCAAAGGGCTCACTAAGGCCCTTTCTGAGTACTAAGTGCTAAAAATGGAAAAAGCTAGTACAAAAGGAGCAATCAACTGCTAAGAACCTGAGCTCCAAGTACATGTGGAGGCTCTATATAACCCGGCTCCTTGATGGTCCTTTGATGTGATGCAAAGAGCTTACGTATTTGTGTTTGTTGAGTTGTCTCCCGTGGTGGGAGGGACGTGCTCTCTTGGATCTCTGTATCCGATGGGCTACATCGAGAGTAATGCCTCGTCTTTGGTGGTCCCCTCTGAGGATGGCTGAGATAGGTTGAACCTCAATCGTGCGTGCTCTGGTTGTCCCACGTGTCGTGTGTGGTCTCCGTGTCCCTCGTCCAGCCACATCGTGGTGACGGCCTCACTGCTGATCCATAGTGCTCTCGTCTTGGTCTCTCTGGAAGACTTTCTCTTCCTAGACTTCTTGTGTTTCCTTCTTTTCCTTGATGGTTTATTTGATGAAGAAGAAGATACAGAAGTCGAACTCGAGGTAGACGGTGATGGACTAGGAGATCGGTGATGATGCCTCGATCTCTTCCTGCTATGAGACCGTCCCCTATGAGATCTCTCTTTCTCTGGCTGTACACGAGAGTGTGCCTCTGGCATTTGCACGTCATATACTGCATTAGGCATAGCTTCTGTTTGAAACAAATGCTAAGCCCTTGGATCCTTTCTGAGATTTTCCATCTCTTGTATACGAGTGCGTACCATCTGCTCAAATTCTTGCTGAGTTTGTTGCACACTTCTCTGATTTGGATGCGCATCCCTATCTTGTGGATCCCACTAGATAGGTGATTGAGCCATCTTCTTACAACTTGTCTGAGATCTGCAAGTTTCTCACACACACTATGTATGCAACTGATGCACGCTGCCTTTGCTTTTCAAAGAGAAAATTTACCTCAACAAGAGGTGTCTTGCATTCACAATCTATGCCAGTACCGGCTGTCAATTCAAGGCATATACCCACACAGTTGCCAAAGCATCAACAACTATATTGCCCTTTTTCTGGCTGCTGCAGATGGCTTCACAAAGCATCTGTTTTTCCCTCTTTTCATTGCTCAAAGGCATGCATACTCTTTTTCTGCAAATCTCTGTTTTCTCTGCTTTTCTGACAGTAAAAGTCTGACAGGCAGGTGAAATCTGCTAGCAGAACAGTCTCTGCAACTGTCCCCTTTTTTTTTTTTTTTGGTGGGTGTGTGAAAAGAACAGTAACCAGATGGAGTAACTGGCTAGTTACTCTAATCAGACTGACTGGTTCTGGTTTGATCAGTCTGCAACTAGACTAACTGGCCTGGTCACAGTCTAGTTACAGTGACCAGACTGGTCTGGTTGGGTCAACTAACTGGACCTTTAACCAGTCTACTAACCAAGGTTAGGTTAGATAAACCCAGGGTCTGCCACATCAGCTACCTGTCTGCCACGTGTCATTGCCATGTCAGCATCTGGACTGGCTGCCACGTGTACTGCCATGTCAACACCAGAACTGTACACTGCCACGTCGGCTCGCACGTGTCAGCGCCACGTCATCATGTCTGCTTACCTGAGTGCCACGTGTATACCTTGGCTGAACACCCTGGCCACATCAGCAAAGATCCTCCCGGCTGCCACGTAAGCCTAAGGTTTCACACGTTCACTTGGCTGGTCGACGTCGTGCATCGCGCCTCAGAAACCGTCGCGCCTCGCTAGAGCCTTTTGTGTGCAGCGCAGTGACCTCCCCGATACCCCTTCGCCGTTCGACGGAAATATTATACCCTGATACCCCTTCGCCGTTCGACGGAAATCTTTCCTTTGCTTTTTGTGCATAGTAGATAGTACCGGGTAGAAGTAAACTCCTTGCTGGGTCGTCACAGCCTTTAAACTTTAGATCGTCACCCAAGGACCAACATAGGGAGAACGAACTAGGAAGCCTCCCATACTCCAATCTTATTGCGCAGGCTCAAATATTGTGCCCTCATCATCACACATCAATTCCTTGGATCGTTAGTATCTAATAAGACAATATAGCTATGCTCTGATACCAATGCAATTCACTAGTTCTCTCTCTACAGATCCTCGCACTTTGAATTTACTGCAGAAATACTCAGTAAAGTTCTCTCTCTCTCTCTCTCTCTCTCTCTACACACTGCTAGGGCCCAGGACAACATGTCGGGCTGGACCCCCCTGAAGGTATTTTATTTCTTGAAGAGAATCTGTTACAAGAGTTCAGCGTAGAGCTGTCTGATACATCCCAAAATCGAAAGCGCGAATCCTTCATTACAAGAGCTTCAAGCTCATTTCAAATTGGCAACATGCCACTTGTTTAAAATCTAGACTAAGTCCTATTACATGCCACTAAGGGCCACTCTGGAGTCTTCAAAGCACTTGGTCACACGAACCGCCTCCTAGATGCTTGTTAGGCTTCCGTAGCGCTTAGGAAAAATAACTCTTCCTACCTGCAACAATTAATTAAAGCGCACCACCATGGCACCCATTAATTTTTAGCGCTTTGCATGCAAATAACACACTGTGGACTAATTCTAGTCACGGTGGGCGTCCCCATTGAACACACGTGCACACCTAACAAATATAAAAATATATATTTATTCTTTGGTTGACTGGAGTCAACACTCTTGATTATAATTAAGGAGCTTTGACCAAGGGTCGAGGCGCCTTAATTATAGCCAAGTCTCTCCAACCGAAGTTGGCACAACTCTCCAACCGAAGTTGGCACATCTTGGTTAACCATGGTTAACTCTCTTGGCGCATGCCAAGTCTTGTTGACCGAAGTCAACACTCTCTGACCGTAGTCAGCTCTGTGGTTCTCTGGTTAACCGCAGTTAACCCTCTTGGTAAATAAACCAAGTCTCTCCGACCGAAGTCAGGTTTACTTGACTAGAGTCAAGTATCGTTGACCGTAGTGAATCCTTTGACCATTAAAAGAATTCTTTGACCATAATTAACACATATAAAACTCTTTAATTATGATCAAATAAATGGTCAACTGTACTTTGACTTAGGATATTTACATTGTGGTGACATTCTTGGTCAAAGCTCCTTAATTATAGCCAAGTCTCTCCAACCAAAGTTGGCACAACTCTCCAACCGAAGTTGGGACATCTTGGTCAATCGTGGTTAACCCTCTTGGGGCATGCCAAGTCTTGTTGACCAAAGTCAACACTCTGACCGTAGTCAGCTCTGTGGTTCTCTGGTTAACCGCAGTTAACCCTCTTGGTAATAAACCAAGTCTCCCCGACCGAAGTTAGGTTTACTTGACTAGAGTCAAGTATCTTTGACCGTAGTCAATCCTTTGACCATTAAAAGAATTCTTTGATCATAATTAATACATATAAAACTCTTTAATTATGATCAAATAAATGGTCAACTGTACTTTGACTTAGGATATTTACATTGTGGTGACATTAGTGGTCCATGAAGCTGCCACCAGATCATTCCCCATGATCAGATCTACAGCTCACTCCCCAGTTGGAAAGATGCCACAGAATCCTTGGTATGACGATGAGAACCGCGAAATGAGATCCTACCTTATACTGGAGCATGCCTTGGGACACTTGACGAGATATGAGACACAATGGATTTCACGACTCCTGACACGGTGTAAGAGGCATGTTTTCTCTCACATAGGATGGATGAGTTGATCCGATCGTTTCGTGGAGGTGACCCCACTTTTGCATGGGGGCTTCTATTTGAGGGGAAGCGGCAAGTGAGCTATACCCATTATGGATCTAGAGGTATGGCACACGTACGCGACATCACGATGTCTTGGCTCAGAGACCACTTGAAATGTTTGCTCTCCCCCGACCTACCACCTGCATCCTATTCACCCACTGAACGTGAGAGTGGCATTATGTCGGCTCCACAATCGGAGAGCCTAGTACTATGAGGGCCTACGGATTGAGCACATTGCACATGGATAGGAGGTCTTGGCCCCGATCTTAGCACAAATGTTCAATCATGCAGTATGTCATGGTTTCCCCTCTACTTGGAGTACCACTACCATTGTACCGATACACACAGCAAGAGATCGCATGGACACAGGGAACTATTGCACTCTTATGATTCACCACACGTTGGCTAAGATCTATGGGTCGGTACTAGAGACAGAGATGCATGGGCAACCAGCATTGGGGCAAGCTGGCTTTAGGAGACAACACTCCACTCTCGATATATCCTTACTCTGCGGGCAGTCATTGAGGAGGCACGATTGCGACACCAAAAAGTTTACGCTTGCTTTGTAGACTTTCTAAAGGCATTTGATACCGTCCCACCAGCTCGTATGATCAGACGACTACAGGAAATGCAGATCCCCGCTTCCATGATTGGTGGGGGTGATGAGTCTACATGAGTCAGTTAGAGGGAGAGTACGTGCCCTGGAGGTTTGTCAGACTAGATCAAGAGTACGATAGGGGTGAATCAGGGGTGCCTCCTCTCACCAGGGCTAAGATCACGACAATCATCGACCACCTAGGTGGCGAAGAATCACGGCTGGCTGACCAGATGATACAGATATTGTTGTACGCATATGATATAGTCCTCTCCTTCTCAGCAGCAAGGTTACAGGGACACATAGATGCCTTAGAGATGTTCTGTAGAGAGTGGGATTTGACGGTTTATGATCTTTAAGACCTCTCGAGTACCACTTCATCGTTTCACCTACAGAAACTGCACTATGTTGTGTTTTTAGAGGATGAGTTTGGGAATGTTCCTGGATTCATCTAGTTATATGCTTCTGCTGTATTAGTGGACATGCAAATTTCACCTTGTGAAGTTTTCGTCCAAGTTGCGGCTTGCTGGTATTGCGATATTTCTTTCTATCTTAAATGGTGCGTTGCCCTATCAGCTAGATTTAGATTTAGATGCTCGTTTGGGAGAGACTAAAATGAAATCGTTTAGACTTCACAAGCAATTGTAGCTTGAATGAAGAGATTTGGACTACTTTTTGATTAGCCTTCTCCTTTAGTGCTAGCCTTCATCATGTCTGAGTTTGCCCTTCACCTTCGGAGTGCCGACAGAAAATCAGTACGAAGACTTTGTATAAATGGATGCTCAAGCATGTGTGGGTTTGTGGATTTGTATGCGTGAGAGCATACTTTTATACTATGGTCTACACCCACTGTTGGGCGTTGATGACGTCAGTGGGGATGTCATAGTAGCTAGTCCCTGCTATGCGTGATGGTTTATGGTTTTCAATCTTATGAGTGACTCTCGTGAGATTGAAACTGCACTATGTTGTGTTTTTAGAGAATGAGTTTGGGAATGTTCTTGGATTCATCTAGGTATATGCTTTTGCCGTATTAGCGGATGTGCAAATTTCACCTTGTGAAGTTTTCGTCCAAGTTGCGGCCTGCTGGTATTGCGATATTTCTTTCTATCTTAAATGGTGCGTTGCCTTATCAGCTAGATTTAGATTTAGATGCTCGTTTGGGAGAGACTAAAATGAAATCATTTAGACTTCACAAGCAGTTGTAGCTTGAATGAAGAGATTTGGACTACTTTTTGATTAGCCTTCTCCTTTAGTGCTAGCCTTCGTCATGGCTGAGTTTGCCCTTCACCTCCGGAGTGCCGACAGAAACTTAGTACGAAGACTTTGTATAAATGGTGTTAGAATTATAGATATAATTCAGCAGTGACCAATGTAATTTAATAAGCTAGTTAGGGGCACTTTTTCCTCTTTAAGAGGTTTTTCCCTCTAACTGCAGTTAGTTCACTAACTATGGTTAGTGACTACTAAGGTTTTGTCACTAGGACAAAACCTTATCTCTCACTCTTTCAGTACTCTTTTACACTCTTCTATTGCAACTCAGCTCTCAAGCTTTCAGCTCTCAAGCTCACTCTCTCTTGCTCTCTCTCTCTCCCCAAACTCTCACATTTGGTATCAGAGCAGGTTCATCCTCCTCCCTGCTCCTTCCTTCTTGTCCTCCAGCTCGAGCCCACAAGCTCCCGTGCCAGCTTGCCGTATCGTCCGTACAGATCTGTACGGACTGATTCCGTACAGTCCCATACAGTACATGCGTGGTCGTCGTACAGCTCGTCGTCCGTACAAGTGAAGTGTCGTACACTCTGCAGCTCCATTCCGTACAGCAGATCTTCAGCCATACAGCCCGTCACCAAACTGTATGGTTCGCCGTACAGTTCCGTACGGTTTGTTGTCGGCAGCCGTACACCTACGTCGACCGTACTGCTCTTGAGTCATTTTCGTCGTCAGTTCATGAGGCGTCCGTACTGTTCCGTACAACCTTCCGTACTTTCTGCGTGCAGCCCATCCGTACATTTGTTGTACCCACAGTACACATCCGTACATTTTGTACAACCTGCAACAGATCTGCTCGTCCGTAGTGCACGCACATTTCCGTACGACCGTACAGTCCACGACTGTACAGTCCAGCTGCAAAAATCTGTACTTGCAGGATCTGTACCTGCAGATCCATACAGGGTTTCCTTCATCTGGAGGTGATCTTTGGCAGGCACATTTTGCAGACAGCCATTGTTTGGCTCAGTTTTTTGGGAGCACATTTGGGGCATCCTGTTTGTTGCAGACATTGCAATCAATTTGCAGCTGTTGAAGAAATTTGGGCTGCACTTGGAGCAAACATTGCAGATTTGGTCTGAAATTTGGGGCTTTCTACTGAAATTGCAAAATTTGGGGCTTTCTGAGCTTTTGCCCCTTTCTGGTTGCAATTTCAAGCTCGAAATTTGGGGCTTTTGATTCTGTAGTACAATTTCTTGAAGAAATTTGGGGATTTTGTAATTACACTGCAATTTCGTAGTGAAATTTGGGGCTTTTACAAAGAGAGCGCAATTCTTGCAACATTTGGGGCTTTTGATCAATTTGCCCCTTTTCCGGTTGTAATTTCGGGACTATTTTGGGGTTTTTGTGTTGGGAGAGCAATTTTTGGAGATTTCAGTTCATACTGCCTTTCTTGAAGTGTTTTGCAGCACTTTTGGCAGATTCTGGAGAGTTTTTGATGCTTGGACAGATTTCTGACAGTGCAAGTGCAGAAATCTGAGTTGCATTTACAGCCAATGCTTGGCTGCATTTTTTGGGAGTTGTGCATTTCATTTCCAGTAAGGGAATTCAGTTTTGTATCTGCTTAAATCTCTTTCTCAGATATGGCCCAGCAAAATCAGAATGACTTCCAGTTCGGTGGTCTTTCACAGGAAGACAAGTTGGATGGTACCAACTACTCCCTCGGGAGTTTTATGGTATGCAATATTCTGATTTCTCGCAATTTATGGGATTATGTGAATGGGGGTGAGATCTGACCAGCAGGTATGGCACCTAATACCCCTCCTCAGCAAGGAGGTGGAAGAGGTCCTGCACAGGGTGCAGATGCAGAACAAGTTGTTGGTGCAGCTATAGCCACTACTCCGGGGCAGAAGAGATGGGATTCACGGGATGCCTTAGCTTTGTCATGCATCTCCCTTTCGGTGAAAAGATTTATCATTCCGCATTTCTGGTCGTGTAAGACCTCGAAGGCAGCGTGGGATATTTTAGAAAGCATGTATGCAGCCCGGAATGATGCAAGGGTATCTTTCTTGAAAAGAGAGTTAAGTAATACACATATGGAAGAGGGTGACTCCATGTCAGTTCACCTCACAAAGCTACAGGATCTCAGAGAGCAATTATTGAACATAGATGAGATTATTCTTGATTGAGAGATGATTACTACCACTCTGAATTCTCTTCCTGAGTCTTATCTCAGCTTTCATACCTCGCTGAACTTATCGTTGAGGGGGGGTGCAAATTCTCTCACTTTTCATGAGTTGATAGGACTTCTGCTTCAGGAAGAGCAGACCAGGAAAAACTTGGCTTCACGTGCAGGTGAACAAGCTATGCTCTCAAAGTTCAAGTCAAAAACAAAGGGACAGGCGAAGACATCAGTAAATCAGCCTTTCAGTGGGTCAGGACAGCCTTCACAAAAGGCTAAAAATGATGCAAGTAAGCCCAAAAAGAAGGGTTTTTGTCATTATTGCAAAAAGCCAGGTCATCACCTTGCAGAATGCAAGAAAAGGCTTGCAAAAGAGAAGAAAAACAGCTCCGGTATGGCTGTTTCAGATTCAGCTCCTCATGCATCTGACAATGGGGATGCTGCAGCCAACTTTGTTGGACAGGATTATGCCTTTTTATCTTGCATTTCAGATTCTCGGCTGGCTGCTCCAGATGCTCGGGATAGTACAGCCACTTGTAATGATGATACATATGCATTCTTGACTTGCAGTTATGACTCTTCTACAGATGCATCTGCTTTCAGTGTCAATGAAACACTGAACACTTGGTATTTTGACAGCGGTGCATCCAAGCATATCACTTCTAGGAAGTGTCTTTTTACTTCCTTGCATACACCTCCCTTTTAAGAAAGTCACTTGTGCCAATAATTCATCATATTTAGTACGTGGCACAGGAGAAGTTGAGCTTACTGCCATTGATGGCTCAGTTTTCAGACTTTTAGATGTCTTATATGTGCCTGGTATCACCAAAAATCTTCTTTTAGTGTCAACTCTTAACAGAGTTGGATTTCAGGTCATCTTTGAGGATGACAAATGTGTTGTCCAAGACAGGGAAAATGATTATGCCTTAAGATCATCTGGTACTCTGTTGCGCGGGCTTTTTCAGCTTGATCTTTATGAGAAAAGAGCAGCCCATGCTCTTGTAATTTCTACCTACTGCTGCCATGCAGAATGCAGAATTATGGCATGCCCGATATGGCCACATGCATTACAACAGCTTGATGACACTTCAGAAGCACTCTATGGTTGATGCATTGCCACCTCTTCAGATACCTCCTCCACATGCGTGTGAAGGGTGCATTTTAGGAAACATGCATAGATTCCCCTTCAAAAAGGATGGTTCACTTAAAGTTGTCCGCAAATTACAGCTTATACACAGTGATGTCTGTGGTCCCATGAGGACTCCATCATTGGGTGGTCATCTCTACTTTGTTACCTTTATTGATGATTACTCCAATTTCACTTAGGTCTTTGGGCTGAAGCGCAAATCAGAAGTGTTCATGGTGTTTAAACACTTTTCAGCCATGGTTGAAAATGAAACCGAACTCAAGATACAGACATTGCGCACAGATAGAGGTGGGGAATACTTGTCTACAGATTTTGATGCTTTTCTGAAAGGCAAGGGTATTGTGCATCAGCTCACAGTGAGGCTGACCCCTCAGCAAAATGGCAAAGCTGAGAGGAAAAATAGAACTCTTAGGAGATGTATGCTGAAAAGCAAACACATGCCTCACAAATTCTGGCTTGAAGGTCTGATGTGCGCTAACTACATTTTAAATCGGGCTCCCACTAAGGCTTTGAAAATAAAAACTCCCTATGAGGTCTGGAATGGGAGAAAGCCTTCAGTGGATCATTTCCGAGTCTTTGGATGCCTTGCTTATGCTCATGTGCCAGTTGAATTTAGGATCCATTGACAGATACAAGGCAAGGCTGGTTGCTAATGGCTATGCTCAGAAAAAGGGCATAGATGATGAGGAGGCATTTGCTCCTACATCCCGGATGACCACCATCCGATTTGTTATCGCAATGGCTGCACATTTTGAGTGGAATGTTCATCAGTTGGACATAAAAACAGCCTTCTTAAATGGAGACTTGCTGGAAGAGGTGTATGTCAAACAACCTCCAGGCTTTGAAGTTACAGCAAATGCACTTGAAGTATGCAAGCTAAACAGAGCTTTGTATGGGCTGAAACAGGCCCCTCGTGCATGGTATGCCAAGATTCATGCATTTTTGACCAGCAAGGGGCTGCACAATAGTCCTACTCAGAGCACCCTCTACATCAAGATGGATGGGGGGGAAATTTTAGTCATCCTTCTTTATGTGGATGACTTACTGCTCACAGGGTCCAATGAAGATAAAATTGCAGATTTCAAAGCTGATTTGCAGACCACCTTTGACATGTCAGATTTGGGGCTGCTTCACTTTTATCTGGGGATCCAGTTCTCTCAAGAGAGACGTGGCATTGTTATGTCTCAGTCCAAGTATGTGCAGAAACTCTTGGACATATTTAACATGCATGATTGTAAGCCCATAGCCACTCCCATGGAGCCGGGGCTGAAACTCACAATGCATGATGCAGGAGAATCAGTTGATGCCACATCTTACAGTCAGGCTGTTGGATGCCTCATATATTTCTGCAACACTAGACCTGATATTCAGTTTGCAGTATCTCAGGTGAGCAGGTACATGCACAGCCCAAAAACTATGCATTGGCAGGCAGTTAAGTGCATCTTCCGTTATTTGCTGGGCACGAAGTCTTTTGGCTTGTTATTTCCCAGGGGGGGTCACTTGCAGATGCATGCCTACAGTGATTCAGATTGGGTTGGTGATTATGACACTAGGCAGTCCAGTAGTGGCAATTGTTTCTTTTTGGGTAAATCTTGCATTTCATGGCTGAGCAAGAAACAATCTACAGTGGCTACCTCATCATGTGAAGCTGAGTACAGGGCAGCTTTCACAGCAACGGTTGAGTGTGTCTGGCTGCGACGTCTATGCAGCACCTTTCTGGGGATGTGATTTGACAGTGACTGAGTCGCGACGCTTCGAGAGACTACAAGTGACTATGGGATCCAGGATGATCGGAGCAAGTCTTCAGTGCCACTAGATCATACAGGCAAAGCTCGCTATGACATTGCTCGAGATTGATGCTATCTTCTAGGCAGTTACCTATCTTGACAGGATCTAGACCTTACTTAGAGAAAGGCTACCGAGGGTGGTACTAAGTCATCTATGCAACTAGCTGAGAGTGGAGCCAGCATGGCCTGGTATGCACATATTTCTAAGTGGTTTGACATGCATGGTATTCGGATGGTCATCTCCCCCCTTTCTAGTATAATTTGGATGATCTTGATTCTCTTGTCCCATGAGATGAGGTCAACCGCATCATATGGTTAGACCTGCTCCCGTGGACATGGGGAGGGGATCGGAAATTCCCCACCAAGATCAGATTTTGTCATGACCACTTTTTGACAGATTAGAGAACGGAGTGATCATCAGGCCCCAATATCTAGAGGGCAGGTGAGTGTCACATGCCCTTAGGATTGCCAATGGGTAGATACAAGTCTCATCCCATCAGCTGCTGAGGATTGAGGTAGGAAGAGCCGCAGGCATTAGCTAGGGAGCAATGGATCTGTAGATTGTGCACATTGGGTGAGATAGAGATGGAAGAACATTTCCTATGCACCTGCCCAGCTTACTCATTGCGTCTTCGAGGAGGGCCTTGGGTTCGGGCCTCTCTCCAGATTGTTTCACTTCTAGTACCAGGTCTGCATTGGTCTCTTACTGATGGAGATGAGATGCCACAAAGAAACCCCCAGTGTCAGATCGCAGAGCGAGATAGAGTTGCTCAGTAGGAGATTGAGATGGGTCGAGATCAGCGACACGTAACAGAATTCTATACATTCGAGTTTGCTCTTGGACTTGTCGGGTAGATGAGGAGGAGATCGATGACATGAGGGCAATATGGACCAGTGAGATGAGACGAGGAGGAGAAGGAATACAGCTAGAGACGCTGGAGCTACGCGTGACGCAGCGACGGACCAGAGTACGCACGATGGAGCAATGCCTAGAATTTTTCATGGAATTTTCAAAGTACAACTTCTGCCCCTACTAGCTACAGGTGGCACCATAGCTACATTTTTCAGGGAACTTTCCAAGTACGACTTCTGCCCCTACTAGCTACAGGTGGCACCATATCATGAGCAGCAAGAGGCGACACAAACTCCTGTATCACAATCAAACATAGTGACTTTAGCTTTAGGTATTGAGAGCTCACATACATCTATGCTGATTCCACCTACCTCTTTCCAATTGGTTGCTTTTGATCATGATCTTCAATGTAATGGCAGCATCGTTCGAGTCATTTTTGACTCTTGGTAAGCATCATTTGAGTCATTTGGATTCTCAGCCTTGGCATTGCCTAAAGTGATGTATATATTTCTTTCGGCTGGAGGAGAAACTGGTCCCGATTTGCTATCCGGGTGGTTAACTCCCCTCGCAGGCTTTTCAGAGGGCAACAACAATCCTGAAAATTTGGTACAATTGCTTATAGATTCAGCAGGTTCGGTTGGTCTATCACTAGCCGGAATATAGACCGCCCGAACAGAGGCTTGTTGGGGTAAAGGCACATTGCCACCCCTTTATTAAAGATAGGACACCTATGACTGTCTTAAGACAGTCATAGGGTAAAACCTAATCCTAATAAAACTAATGAGTTTGTGGTGTGGCTCATCACTTCACACCCGCACATTTGAGTCTCTCTCTTTCTCACACTCTCTCCCTCTTGCTCTTCTTCCCCCTTCCTAACCCTTCAACTGGTATCAGAGCCAGCCTCTCCTATCCTCCTTCTCCACTCCCTAGCCCCTCGGGCCTTGTGCCCTCAGCACCCTCAGCAGCGAGCAAAGCAGCGGCAGCAGCAGCAAGGGCGGCGCATCGCGGGCCAGCGGGACAGTGCGGTCAGGACCGTAGGGCGCGGGCAGGAACGCAGGGCAAGTTGCAGCAGGGCGGCGCCGAGCCGCGCCAGCAGCTGCTAGCTGTTACAGCCTTCGGGCTTCGTCCAGGCGGCGCGCAGGTGTACGGCCGTACGGCCATCCGTACCGTCGTACGGACTCCGTACAGGCGTCCGTACAGTACGGATGTCGCCGTACTGTCCCTTGGTAACTGCGACAGGGAGGTGTTCCCTTTTGTCTGCAGGAAGCAGCGTTAGGCATCTAGGCACGCAGGCCTAGGTGGCATTCGAGGAAGAAGAAGAAAATTCCGATTTTCTTCAAAAGCACAGCAGGTACATTTGTACCCTGCACAGGTACACAGGTACAAAAGTATAGCAGGTACACCTTTTTTTTGGGGAAGAAAGAGAAGGAGAAAGAGCACTCTGCTCTTCATTCAGGATCATCTTTCAGTTCTCAAAACTGTGTTTTCTTGAAAGTACAGCAAGTACCTTCATCTCCCTCGTGCTTGAGGTGAACAGAACCACAGTGTGTGGTTGATTGCACAGTTATCTGTTTTCGTGAAGGAAATGCCTTGATTTTGCAGAGGACTCTTATGCTTTTACTGGGTTTGAATCTCAGTTTACGGGTGAGCAGATCATAGGGCTTTTGCCTGGCAGTTGATGCTTTGTATGCCTTGAGGTAGTGTGGTGCCAGAGAGCACACATTTGTCTCGATTTCCGCAGTGTGGAGGTGACATTTTCATGCAGGTCACATTTTTTGTGCAACACTCAGAGAACCTCAGTTGAGCCACGCTTGGCCAGGGCGCATCGAGTTTACTTGGTCCCTAACTGTCCATCGTTGACAGTGCTCAAAAGGTTCCTCATTGAGTGTTTGTACGTTGGGATCTGTGTATGCCTTTTCTACACAGGGCAGTATTTGCATTACACTGTTAGTTGATTTTGTCAGAGAGATTTGCACATTGTATGCCTTATCCCTCATTGTTGAGGTTGTTTTCACTTGGTACAAGTGTCAGATCAAGGGGCTTTTGCCCAGATTTTGCTTGAGAACACTTGGGTTACTGTCAGAGATCTTCAGATGCCTTTTATTCCCTTGGCAGAAGGGTGATTGCTTGGGATTTATCCCATTTTCTGTTACAGGTTTGTGACAGGCTGAAGTGTCTGATTTTTTTTTTGGTGAACAAATCAGTGTATGCCAAGTGGTTTATGCATATTAAATCAGTGCAATACCTCATCTGAGGTGGGAGAAGTGATCAGTACAGCAGTGTTTACAGCAGTGTTTTGTGCTTTGTCAGCTGATGATGCACTGTTAAAGCACTTGTGGAGCAACTGCAGCATTCTGAATTTTTTTTTTTTTGAGAAATCAGAATTTTATGCCTGTTTGAGCACGGTACAGTGTGTCAGAAGGTACAGTAACTGGAGGAAATTTACTGTTTTTGCTGCAGATTCTTTTGACAGTAAAAACAGCACTATTGTGAGTGCTTCTGGCTCTTGATAGAGCAGGTCTTTTCTGAGAAATCAGAATTTTATTCAGTTCTTTTTACTTCCAGGGAATCAGGCACTTTCCTTATCTGATATGGCATCAGGGGGAAGTGAATCATCAATTCTGAACATAAAGAAGTTGGAAGGGGCACACAATTATGCATTATGGGCAGAACAGTGTTTGAATGTACTTCTGTTAAAGAAGATTTCTAAGCCCATAAGGGTGAAGGGTGTCAAGCCATCTGACATGACAAATGATGACTGGGAAGAGCTTGATTTGTCCGCAAGGGCAGCTATCATGCTCACTATTTCTGATACTCTTGTGTTCAATGTTCAGGCTGAAAAGACCTCTTATGGCCTATGGCAGAGGCTAGAAGAGTTGTATGCCCAAAAGAGCTCAGCCAGTAAGGTTTATTGGTTGAAGAAGCTGGTTGATCTTCGCATGAAGGAAGGTACAGCTATGACCTCACACTTGAGTGAGTTCAATGCCATTTTTACACAGCTTATTGCACAGGGATTGAACCTTGATGAGGAGTTCAAGGCTACTTTCTTGTTGTGTACCCTCCCTGAGAGTTGGGACACTTTCAAAACCACCCTGTCAAATTCGAATGTCACTCTTATGTATGCTGATGTAGAGAGCTCTCTCCTTATGAGGAGATGAGCAGGAAGAATAATGCGAGCAGCAAGTCTTCAAATGCCTTGCAGGTACAGGATAGAGGCAGGACTCAGCAGAAGGGCAGATCTGCTGGTAAGTCCAAATCCCGCAGTCAGTCCCGTGGTAAAAAGGATATTGAATGCTTTTACTGTGGCAAGAAGGGACATGTGAAGTCTAAGTGCTTTAAGTTCATACGGGATCAGAAAGCCAAGAAGGCTGAAACAAAGGATGCAGGCAATGGAAGCAAAGGCAAAGGCAAGGCCAAGGCAGATGACTTGGATGCAGTGAATGTTGCAGCAGAGAACAGTGACAGTGACATACATGATGTTTTATGCTCTTCTGCTGTAATAGCACATACTTTGGTTATTGATGGCCATGACATGCACACCTGGCTCTTGGACTCAGGTGCTTCTTTTCATGTTACTCCTCATAGGGAGTGGTTTACTTCCTACACAGGTACTTATGGAGTTGTTCATCTTGGGAACAACTATGCATGTCAGATTGTAGGGATTGGCAGTATACAGATAGTATTCCCTGATGCACGCATATTTATGCTTGATGGTGTCCGCCATGTGCCGCAAATCAAGAAAAATCTGATTAGCACTGGCTTGTTGGATGACAGTGGTTACCACACCACATTTGGGGATTCCAAATGGGTGATTACTGATGGCCAGGTTGTAGTGGTTGAGGGATATAAGAGTGATACCTTGTACCCTCTTTATGTTTCCAGTGTGGGTAATCATGTTGTTGCCATAACCGAGCTGCCAAAGGTTTCATTGTGGCATAGCCGGTTGGGACACATGTCTGTTAAAGGAATGCAAGAACTGTCACGTTTGGGTTATCTGCCGTCTCTTTCTTTTTCAGATTTGCCTACTTGTGATCATTGCATATTTGGCAAGCATTCTGTGACTCCTCATAAGAGGAGAACTCCCCAGAATAGAGCACCGCTTGATCTAGTGCACACTGATTTGTGTGAGATGCCACAGTTATCACTACGGGGTGTAAAATATTTTATTACTTTCATTGATGATGCCACACGCAAAGTGTGGATCTATTTCTTGAAGCATAAGGGCGATGCCTTAGATGCTTTCAAGAAGTTTGTCGCTCAGGTTGAGAATCGGACAGGTCGTAGGCTGAAATGCCTCAGATCCGATAATGGGGGTGAGTATGTGTCACATGCTTTTGTGCAGTTTTGCGAAGCTAAGGGCATCAAACAGGAACTCACAGCTCCTCATAATGCATCTCAAAATGGTGCAAGTGAGCGGATGAATCGAACTATTCAGGAGAAGGTTCGATGTATGTTGTCTTATGCTGCATTACCCCATGGCTTTTGGGCAGAAGCCGTGCAAACAGCAGTTCACATTATTAACAGGTCGCCAAACAAGGCTTTGGAGTTGAAAGTGCCAGAGGAGGTGTGGTCTGGCAAGCCACCTTCATATAAGCACTTACGTGTATTTGGCTGCGAGTGCTTTGCTCATGTACGCAAAGAACTGCGCACCAAATTGGATCCAAAGTCTATCAGATGCATCTTTATGGGTTATGGTGACGAAGGTGAAATGGGGTACAGGTTATGGGATCCCGCTAAACGGAAGATTATACGCAGCAATGATGTCATCTTTAAAGAGGATAGTGTACACAAGGAACCCGTGCAACCTGTGGAATACAGGAGGGTTATTTATGATGATGTTGGACAGCAAAGAATGCCCATTTATATGCAGCAGCAGGCTGCTGCAGATAACCCTGTTCAAGAGGGTATACAGGCTGAAAATCAGCCAGATAATTTTGCCAATGATGCACCACTGGATATGCCAGCAGATGGGGCTGTAGAACTGCCAGATATGGTGGTACAGCCACCCGTCATGCATGACGAACAGGCTGGACAGCAGCCTAATCCGGAACATTTTGTTAGGAGGAGCACCCGTGTACAACGGCCTCCTGCCAGGTTTGTTCCAGGAGCCAATAATGTGGCTGATTTTATCATGCTGACAGATTGTGGTGAGCCTTCCAGCTTCAAGGAAGCTATGGGAAGAACAGAGAAAAAGAAGTGGGAGAAAGCCATGCAGTCAGAAATGGACTCCCTACTTCAAAATGATACATGGGACTTGGTGCAGCTACCTGCAGGCAGAAAGGTTTTGCCATGCAAGTGGGTTTACAAAGTCAAAGTGGATTCAAATGCTTTACCGAGGTATAAGGCCAGATTGGTTGCCAAGGGATTTAAGCAGGAGAAGGGCATTGATTTTGATGAGATCTTTTCCCCTGTAGTCAAGATGACTACTTTGAGAGCAGTGTTAGCTCTTGTTGCTCATGACGACATGGATTTATGTCAGATGGATGTGAAGACAGCTTTTCTTCACGGAGATCTCCATGATGAGATCTATATGAGTCAGCCAGAGGGATATGCTGTTAAAGGGAAAGAGCAGCTTGTGTGTAAGCTCAAGAGGAGCTTGTATGGACTCAAACAGGCGCCAAGAGAATGGTACAAGAAGTTTGATGCCTTCATGCAGTCCCAAGGGTATCATAGGTGTGAGACCGATCATTGCTTGTACACCAAACGGGCAAAGGATGGCAGTTTGATGCTACTCATTCTATATGTGGATGACATGCTTATTGCCAGTAAATCTCAGCATGAGATTAGTGCTTTGAAGAAACAACTGCATAAGTCTTTTGACATGAAAGACTTGGGTGATGCAAATCATATTCTTGGCATGCGGATTACTCGTGACAGGTCCAAGGGACTTTTGTTTCTGTCACAGAAGGAGTACATTGACAAAGTACTGCAGCGGTTTAAAATGGAGGGGGGGAAGTCTATTAGTACCTCGTTGCCTCCACATTTAAAACTCAGCAGTAAGGACAGCCCCAGATCAAATGATGATAAGGCTGAAATGGCCAAGGTTCCGTATGCATCTGCAGTTGGTTCTTTGATGTATGCCATGGTTGCAACTCGTCTGGATATTGCTTTTGCGGTGGGAGTCATCAGCAGGTATATGGCAAATCCAGGCAAGAGGCACTGGACTGAAAAGACTAGAAATGCCTTGAGAAGAGTGTAGACAAGACACAAGCTAGACTGATAGATTACAATGATGTGACCCATTGAATATATGGGCCAAAGTACAAGACATAAAGCAAGAGTGCTTATGGGATGATTGTAGAAGTGCCACATGGCACACACTCAAGGCATAAAGACTAGACTTAGACTTAGACTTAGACAAATGTAGATTAGGAAATAGTACACTTAGTGTGCACTTATCTCCAACACCCTCCTTAAGTGGACACTAGGAGTAAGACAGATAGACGAGACTAGAAGACAGACATAAAGACTGATAGACTGAGAGACAAGATAGAAGACATGACAGAACAAAAAGATCCTGAGACACCCCTCCTCAAGTGATATCCTCATATGGGTCCACAAGGGTAGGGACAAGATGGATCTAAAGCACAGTTAGATTGATAGACAAATAGACAGACAGACAAGACTAGATAGACAGAAGACTGACTGTAGACAAATAGAAAGACCAAGACACTAGAACCCCTTGACCTACATCATCGGTGGTCAAGGTGGTAGACAAGACATAGAAGTAATCAGAAAGCCCACTTCTCATCATGTGAGGAAGGAACAGCAGGATCAACTGATGGAGATATTGCAGCAACATGGGCTGAGGTAGATGCAGGAGCTGATGTAGAGGTTTTGGAGTAGTAGTCCCTCTCCCGGTGATTATCACGGCCACAAATGGTGCATGGATGAGCCTTGAAACAATCCTTCTGCACATGATTAGTTTTGCCACAATGGGTGCAAGGCTTTCTTACCTTAGAACTTCCTTTCTTTGCTAAAAATGCAGTGTCAGTTACCTTTCGTTGTTGAGTTCTTTTTTCCTCTTGGAGAGCATTGATGATACCCTCAAGAGAAGGATTATTATGATACTTGAAGGTAGTGACAAGAGTATCATAGGAGTCAGGTAAGCTTTTGAGAAGCACAGCAATAGCAATATCTTCGGAGATGGGAGACTTGACTGACGCAAGCTGAACCATAAGACTGCGAAGATAATTGACATGAGAGGCTATAGTAGCTCCTTCCTGCATATGTAGATCAAAGAATGAGATCATAAGTGCGATTTTAGAGTTTTTAGATCGGGCTCCAAAAAGAGTATCCAGAGTGATCCATGCTTGAGGAGCAGACTGTATGTCGGAGATGTGATGAATGTAATCATCTTCAAGGCCGAGCAATATGATAGCATAGGCTTTGTCGTTCTTGGCAGCAACAACTTGCTCAGATGGACCTTCGGGAGCATCACGGTGAACAATGTCCCAAAGGCCTTCTTTCATAAGATGGCACTTGATTTTGATCTGCCAAGTATGAAAGTTGGACCCATTGAATTTGTCGATAGATATGAGAGAATGAGAGGAGGATGCCATGTGGGAAGGTCTTACCTCTTGCTAGGATGCAAGGGCAGTGTCTATTCCCTTACAGTATTGCAGAAATAAATGAGAGGAAGAGATCCCAGAAGCCATTTCTCTCGCCACTTTGTCAGGGCCATAGCATATGACAGCCCATCGAAGCAGGAGGAACCAGCAAAAAAGGAGAGACTGTTCATCAAACTGAAAGAGGCAAAGTGTAGTACCTTAAACCCGGGCAGAGGTAGAGGTGCAGAAGGATGCAGATCTCTGTGAAGATGGAGCTGGAGAAGTCAGTCTGTGCAGGTACAGTCGTACGGACTGTACGGACGACGGCGCAGAGTACGGACGAAGTACGAACGATGTACGGCGTCGTACGGAAGAGTACGGATGACGTACGAAAGTCGGGCGACGCTATACGGATAGCAGAGGTGGATGCTAGACTGCGCAGAACTGTCGGTGACAGCAGGTGCTGCGCAGATCTGGCGCTCAGATCTGCGCAGAACTGTCGGTGACAGCAGGTGCTGCGCAGATCTGGCGCTCAGATCTGGCTGAGCTGCGCAGATCTGAAGCGCAGAGATTCGGAGCGGGCGCAGAAATTCGGAGCAGGAAAACATGCAGCAGAGTCACGCAGATCTGGAGCGCAATGGCGGGGCAGAAAGAGGGGCAGATCTGCAGCAGGGGAAAGAAGAGGCAGATCTGAGCGGGGGGGGGGAGATCTGTATCTGAGAAGGGACAGACTTGAGAAGAGAGAAGAGGGAGAAGAGGGATCAATCTAGCTCTGATACCATGTTGGAATATGGAAGCAAGAACTAGAACTAGAAACTAGAAATGAAATGACAAGACTGAAAAGACTAGAAATACCTTGAGAAGAGTGTAGACAAGACACAAGCTAGACTGATAGATTACAATGATGTGACCCATTGAATATATGGGCCAAAGTACAAGACATAAAGCAAGAGTGCTTATGGGATAATTGTAGAAGTGCCACATGGCACACACTCAAGGCATAAAGTCTAGACTTAGACTTAGACTTAGACAAATGTAGATTAGGAAATAGTACACTTAGTGTGCACTTATCTCCAACAATTTTAGTCTAGTATGGTATATTGCTGAGCCCTTTGCTTCAGCCCTTTGTGGCTTGTATGAGCATGTGTCACTTTGTTACTGCACTTTGTCTCATAGGCCTGCGAGGCCTTTCGAAGACGTTAATACAGCTTTCTTTCTTTCTTTCTCTCTCTCCATCCATTCCACATGTATATAGAAGCACACACATACAAGATCTTGAAGGACCTTCAATTGGAGAAGACTTTTAAAAGCTCGTACTTAAATACATCAAGAACTATAAAAGGCTTCAAATATGGAAAGAGGTCAAGGTAGGTTTGAGTCTCTTAAACTCCAAGTTTTCCTCCATAAAATAAAATGGGAAACATTGATAAAGTTCAAGCTTCTTTCAAATTTGGTACAACCATAAGGCAAACAACTTAATTTATCTTGAAATATTTCATCTCAAAAGTGCTATGTTTCGAATAGCAACCATGTGGAAAGGCAACATTAAGATAACCTTATGTATTATACTTTGCATTAAGTCAGCAATAACAAAGGGTTGAAAATGTAATTTTTCTATCAATAGTATATAATATAGGGCAAGATGTGCAATTTACGGTAGCATGTTTAAATGATGTTAAAAAAAAAAAAATCACAAATACTTGTTTGAACCGCCACATCTTATAGTATTTGGTAACATGCATGCATGCATGCTTACATACTTGCGTATATAGAAGAATGGAAATGCACGCATCAATGCACACATCCTCGCAATCGTATGTGTACATGAATGGATGTAACTATTCATTCTTATTTAACATTGAAAGACCATGTCTCAAAGAATTGGTAGTTTCATAGACATTCATCATGGTACCATGTCTTAAGAAGGGATTCTAATTCAAAATAAAGCATGTTTTAGCCTAGGGAAGTATCAAAGGCAAGTATAGAATAAAAATGCTCCACTTGTAGTCCATCTATTTGTGAAGAACTAGTAAGGATTTCTAGCTCTAAGTTTTATTGAAGAATATGGGATCTGAATTGCTGGATATAAGTATGTTGATATAATGTACAAGCCATGTAAATGGTGCTAGCCTTCATCATGGCTGAGTCTGCCCTTCACCTCCGGAGTGCCGACAGAAACTCAGTACGAAGACTTTGTATAAATGGATGCTCAAGTATGTGTGGGTGTGTGGATTTGTATGTGTGAGAGCATATTTTTATACTATGGTCTACACCCACTGTTGGGCGCTGATGACGTCAGTGGGGATGTCATAGTAGCTAGTCCCTGCTATGCATGATGGAGTTTATGGTTTTCAACCTTGTGAGTGACTCTCATGAGATTGAAACTGCAGTATGTTGTGTTTTTAGAGGATGAGTTTGGGAATGTTCCTGGATTCATCTAGGTATATAATGAAAGATTTGTGTGAAAATTGAGTCATGCGCACTTAGACAATGCTTTTTAACTTAGTCCATATTGTCATATGTGACAGAATTGAAACATTTGTAACAACCAACATGTGAGATTATGTTTGTGCAAGAACCCGGCACCCGCTTTGATTTGTATATAAAAGGTGATTGGGATGAGTGCAAATGTGACATTTATTTAAGCTAATTGTCAATACTTATGACGAGTTCCAACTTACGGATTCTCTTTGTCATGCAGGTAGGACAAAAAGGGGAGAGCTTAGTATCTACCCAAGAGAAATAGAAGTATTGTCACCCTGCTTGCACATGATGCCAAGGCCAAAAGCTCTAACAGTTAAGGGGCTCCGTGATCTTTCAAAGGTATCTTATAATTTTTTGACAATCATGTTGGTCAGCTAGGTTACTAGTTTTTGTCAATTGAATTTGTAAAAGAAATGTATCAGTCTTGCTTGACAACATTAAAAACATTTTATTTGTCAACTTTGAAAGCAAGGGTACAATAATTTTGAGAGATTGTGAAAGAATTGATGATATCGAGAAGGATATAAGAGCGATTAGGTAACGTTGTGAATGATGATGGCAAATTAGAGTTCAGTCTCTTGAATGTATAATTATGACATTAACACATACTTTTTGTTTTGTATAATGTTTCAGATTGCCCTTGTCTAGCATCAATGGCCATGTGGTGGACATATTTAGGTGCTTGTGTTTTGCTAGTTAAAGAAACAAAAGGGATGGAAAATTGACCTAGTTCAATGTCTAAGAAAAAACTACTTCGAAATGCTAGTGTAGGAGAGACTGTAAGGAAATGGTATAGTCTTCCCAAGGAGTTGTAGCTTGGATGAATTGAATGTGGATGATAAAAACGTGGTGTGTCAGTGGATGACACGTGTTAGCCGCATGTGGGGTCCCATCCCACTGCTCGCCGCATCATCAGGCCACATTTTTTGCAGCTCTAGCCCTCTGGCTTGCTCTGCGCACTTTGCCATTTTTTCCCACTACAGTCCATGTCCACCTAGTCTTGGTCCATGTGTCGCGCCTTGTCCCGTGCTGTCCTATTGCACATCTGCATCTGTCCACCGCCGTCATCTGTAGCTAGAGATAGACTATCCTCACTCTCTCCCCTGCTCAATACTAACTGCAACTGCAAGATGATGCACTCAATACACAAAGTGATGCTGTGGATGTGAGTGAGAGAATTAGAGGGAGAGAATGTAGTGGATCTCCGAAGAGGAAATAGATACAACCGAATAATGAATGCCCAATGCCCAAAGGGCTGAATACAACTGTATGAAGGGGCTGAAACCCTCATTGCAAAACTGGAAGACTAGACTACCTAGAGGACACTGGATCCCTGAAGAGGTTGAGGCTACCCTGCTGGTCTGCTACGGGGAGACGTGGGCTCTGATGCTTTGAAGGCTTGAAGGCCTGAGGAGTGGATGAAGAATGAGTGCCAAAGGCTGCCCTTTTATAGTTGCTAGGTCAGCCTGGCTGACTTGGTCAACACCAGTTGTTGACCTTGGTCGGATGGTCAATATTGACTACCGACCAGGTCAGGCAAAAAGTCAATGTGTTGATTTTTAACCAAAACTCAACTGTGTTTTTCAACATGCGATGATGTGGCGTTGACTGTGTGCCGATTGTTGATTGCATAGGGCTTCCTACATGGTTGTACGGATGCTTGCGTGGTAGTTGACCTGGTTGCCTACGTTGACACCAGCTAGCATGGCCACGGGCTTGTGGATGCCCATGACATCATCGACACCTAACAATGGGTATATACCATAAATACATTGTTTTATAGCCTCAAGGGCTTGGTGGAAACGGTCCAAGGCTAGCACGCATTTGTATTTGTATCAGGTCGAGTGCTGGAGGGTGAGGTGCACCAATTGTGACTTGATTCTTGCTCGAGAAGATATGGCGCTCTTGTTTGTGAACAAATACACATCTAGGAAGGTGGGGCACTCTTGTCTGGAGGCTAGGAGCTGAGGCGCTCTTTCAGGAGGCACAAATTCGTGTCTCTCGTCTCTCTATCGCCCTATCTCTTGGGCTGTTTTCTGTCTCGTGATCTATCAAGTGGGAAAGACGTGATCTTCTCTTCTCTGTGATTTATCAAGTGGGAAAGACGTCCTAGGATGAGAATTTCTATCGAGAACTATTGGCTGAATTGGCAAAAGCAAGAGATAACCACTTCTTAGTTGAAGCTTGTCCTTGGACAAAGTGGCTTCAGAGATGTAATGGGGCATCTAAAGATAAGTATTTCCTTCATGTTTATTAAGCTTGCCTTATTTTGATTTAAAGATCTAACCCTTTTGTCTTATTACAAGGAAAGAAGTGTGTGGAAAGAAGTGTGTTGTTTCCTTGATTGTTTCAGGAATCAAATGTCAAGCACACAAGATTGCTTATACATACATATGTGGTCCTAAAGTATTTCTTGATGGGACAAGCTAAGGTATTCCGAGTTATATTTCAGTTTTGGAGGATTCCAAGTTATTGTACACGAGTGATATAGTCTCTTTTATGGAATCAGTTTCCTGTGACCTATGTGGTCAAGGCTAGGGACTATCTGTTTAGTCTCATCAAACTTTTGTATACATAGTATCAAGACAAAAGAAACTCAAAGTTATTATATTGAGTTTATGGGTTTGAGGAGCTTATGCCAAAGAGGAAAAGTGTCAGAGACTACTTGAATATCTTTTATGAAGTGAAGAGTTAGAACCAAAAGTTGGCAAAGTTGATAGTCATGCGCGTGATTTTATGATCTTCAATTAGGAAAGTGAGTTATGATAACCAGTCATGATAATCAGTTATGTTCTTATAGAGGATGAGATGATCAAGAATCCGATCCTTTATGGTGGGATTTCATGTGGTGATTATTGACCAAGTATTTCAGTTTCAAGCTATATTATCTCAGTTCCAGAGGAGTTTCAGTGATATTCAGTTTTGTTGTTTTCTTGTTATGGAGCATGACATGCTCAATATGGCAGCATTTTATGGTCATTATTGACCCAATATTTTCTTTAGGATTTTATTATTCAATAGTTTCCATTGGGATTTGTTTTATACAAGAACTCTTATGGTTTCTCATGAATTATTATGGCCAAAATGTCACAGTTTTAAAGTTCATTTGACAGTTATATGTAGTTTTGGAAAGTTTAAGAACCCTCCAAGTTTATGTCTGACTAGCATAGTAAGTGTTTGGTAGGAAGATATTTTATGTATCAAAAAGCACCAGATCAGTGAATAGTATTGGTATGGAGTTTATCACTTCATCCAATAAGATTTGAGTGGATCCTCAAAGAAAGAGGATAAGGAAAGATTCCAAGAAACAATTTCATCAAGGCTAAGTATCTCTTTTATGTTGATAAACTTTGCCTTATGAAGATCTAACCCTTGTAAGGCAATACAAGGAGAAAAGTGGATTGTTTTCTTGAATTTGTTTCAGGAAGACACCTTTCATGAATGAAAAGTCAATGAGTATGATATTCCCAAATATTGGCCATGTGATTTATGGCTTTCTTTTTATTCGGATGTAAAGATGGAGTTACAACCAAAGAAGCCGAGGGGAATACATAGCCCTTGAAAGAAGCAATCATTTCAGAATTATCTCTAGTCCGTCTTGTGAAAGTGAAAGAAGAAGCAGTCAACTCCAAGTGAAAGGGGCATGGATTTGCCAAGAAAGGACATATAAGTACTTGTTGTCACTGTTTCTCCCAAGTGCAGCTTTTGAGGGTGTCGGTCACCTATAGTCGTGTTGTTGCTCGTTGTAGCATAGGTGTTCACAAGTGTAGCATAGGTCCTTGGGTCGTGTTCCAGTGAGACGTGTAGGCCAAAGCCTGGAAGCAAATCTCATGCGCGCGTGAATGAGAAAGAGAGCTTTATCATACACGATTGATGGAGGTTCTCGCCTCCACAGGAGTTCAAGGGTTTAGAAGGGGATTTCAGGATTCGAAAGGGGGACAGGGTTGAGAGAGCTAATTAGGAGTTCCAGGGTTTAGAGGGGGTTACAGGGTTTAGGGGAGTCCAAGATTGAGGAGTGGAGAGCTAGTCTCCTTTGCGGATTCGAGGGGTATGGGTTGAGGAGGAGAGACAAAGGAAGGAGGAGGAAGAGAGAGGAGAGTGGATGAGGAGGGAGGGAGGAGGAGGAGGAGAAGGAGGGAGAAGGAGATAGAGGAGGAGGAGGAGGAAGAGGAGGAGGGAGGAGGAGGAGGAGGAGGAGGAGATAGAGGAGGAGGAGGAGGAGTGAGGAGGAGGAGATGGAGGAGAAAGAGGAAGGAGGAGGAGGAGGGAGGAAGGAGGAGGAGGAGGGAGTACAAGGGTAGAGAGTGTAAGGGTAAGGCCATGCTAGAACACGATAGTGTAAGAGAGCATGGATGCAATGGAGATCAATCGCATGAATACAATAGTGAGCTTGAACATTGAAACCCCGAAGAGTGGGAGCTTCATTCCATTGAGAGATATTTATACATGTTGGTCTCTACACAATTTGTAGGTCCCTCCATGGTGGGACCTCTTTTGTAGGCGACCTTTTGGATAGGAGTCCCTCCACTTTTGGGGGGAACCTTTTGGGTCTTTACACAAAGTGGTGGGACCTTTTGGATCTCTACACAAAGTGGAGGGACCTCAAAAAGTGTAGGCTTTAGTATTTCTCTCTCTAGATGCTGATTTTGCAAGTATGATTGGATCTTTTCTAGAGAGGATTTTGGCTATCCTCATCCTTTAAGATTCATCATACCATCTTTCAGGCTCAAGATATTACAAGCAGAGCTTTGCCGCTACTCTACATGAACAATGCTCTCATAGTTGTTGTCCTAGACTGCACTTCTGGCTCTTGTTGCCACATGGTTAACAATATTGGATGGGAAACTTCTCTGAGTGTATCTCTTAGAAACTGAGATGTCAAGAGCTTTGTCATTCCAAGGAATTCGGACCACGAATATTGATATGCTCGCGAATGGCACAGATCGAAGGACTCAGGTGGGTTGATCATAGCAAGAGGATTATTGCATAGTAGTGGCATGGAAAATGCCTGGATGAAATAATCAATCCGAGAATTAGTAAGAAGGACCTATGGCTGCCTAGTGCTCTTAAGAGCAGGAAACGCCAAGAAAAAGAAGGGCCTATGGCTACCCAATGCTTTTTTCTTGTTTTTTTTCTTTTTTTAACAAAGAAAAGAACCTTCTATTAATGCTTGAAAAAACTTCATACAAAACAGCAGCCCCGAAGGTGCTGAGTATGGAAAACTGGATCAAGGTTGAAAGAAGTAAACTAGCCTGTTCCAAAGAAACCCAGCTCATGCCTAGGGAGTCTTTGGTACATGGGCTAACAGCCAGGTGGGGGGACTATATAGTGAGTGAATCCGTCGTGGAGTAAAAGTGTAGAAAACTCCCTGCGGCCAAGACTTGCATAAACGTGCGTGCCTCGTGACATTCGCCCTAGAGCTCGGGGTCCCACGCTTCCAGGTGGAGCGCAGGGTGTAGATAATATCTTGCCAGATGGCGACCAAGGTAGTCGAGGGTGGAATAGAATGCTCGCCTATCACCAAACTACAGCGAGCAACCCAAATGTTCCATGCTGTGATATTGGCTACTACCTCCCACATGCTATCCTCCGGAGGGGGATGAGGATCCATGCTATCGGGAGAGACTGCCTCATGGAATCTATAATCTAAATGCCCTGACCCTGTTCCGCGGTAAGCTAGAGAGACCACATCAATTTGGAATGCGTGACCTCCCTCAGTCAACCAAGCCACCATCCCCAAGGTGTAGTCTCTCTGAAGGCTCTGCATGCGGGTCATACTCTTGAGGGCTCTCATCCAAATCCTCACTGCGCTACGACAGCTCTTGCCCCTCGCATATGCGCTAATGCTCCAAGCCTTGCCTCTGCCTCCATGGGTGATATGCTCCATTTGCCAAAGGAGCAGGCGAGGTCATTGTCCCACTGTGCGCATCCAATGTGAGTCCACTGCCTGAGCATACGACCATCCTGATCCTTGATCTTCTGGTGCCATGGTGCTCGAACTCCTCTTTGCAACGGAGCTGAGCATGGATGAGCCTTCCTTTTAATCTCTGCTAGATCCCATGGAGGCTCCTCATCAAGAGGGGACCCTTCCCCCTCTGAGAAGATCCGTCTGTGTGAATGTTGCCATTGCCCCCTAGTGCGTGACAGGTACGGTAGTATGGGAAGTAGGAGCTCAGGTGTACAGGATGTACGAGTGATGCAGGTACAGGAGCACGCACGATTGATGGGACTGGAGCTGCGCAGATGTACGGATGTATGGGCGATGCAGGTACGGAAGCACATATGGCCGACGGGACTGGAGCTGCACATGTGTATGGATGGGCAGGACTGTATGGACAGGTCTATAGACTTGTACGGGCGAGCTGCAGGTGGCGAGTGTATGGGGCAGCGTGCAGGCTGGGCGACCGTACAATGTACGGATGGGAGCTGAGGCTGGTGCAGACGAGGATGATGGCGGGTTGGTAGGGCAAGAGTGCTGGTCCAGGAGCTGCCTGCTTTGATACCAAATGAAGGAATGGAGGTGAGAGCAAGAGAGCAGAGCAGAAGAGAGCAAACCACATGAGTGTATTGAAAAGAGATAAGAAACAAGATACAAGACTAAGGCTTTGTCTTAGTGACAAAACTTTATCCTAACTACAGTTACTAACTACTAACTGTAGTTAGGGGTCCTAACTGTGGTTAGGAGGAAAAACCTCTAATGAGGGAAAAGTGCCCCTAACCCACTTATTGGTCATACATTGGTCACTGCCATAGTTCACTATTCTAGTTTTTGGTGCCTCAGTTTGGAAGCAGCAGGGAGGTCCAGAGAACCTGGTGATAGAGCTTCATTGCAGAGCAACAAGGATGCCATGAATCAGGAAGACTCGTGCTTCGCCCACGGAAGCAGCGATGAGTTGAAGGATCAATTTACGAACAGTACCTCACCTTCGGGGTGTCCGTCGGAGCAGCAAGGAGGTCTGCTTGAAGGGCATTTACTCAGCCCACTTAAGCTCTTGGAGAGTATTTAGGCTGACAACACTGAAGGTACCAGGAGGTAGGACAACCGTTTTATGGTGCTAGGGGTCCACATTTAGGCAGTACCTTAGCTGCTAGATGGTGGCACACTGTGCACACTTTTGTACAAGGTTTGTTCTTCTTTGGAGCAATACATATGTACTGTTTCCACTCTCATGTGCATGGTTCATTAACTGTATCCATCTATCTATATTCACTTGTGTACACGATATGGAAAAGGAGTGAGATTTGAGTTAGCACTGTGTGATTTCTGGGTAGTGTTGGCTACAGCAAGAAACCTCCATCTCTGTTTTCTAAGAGAAAGGAGGGTGATGTTGCGGCGGGGAAACAAGAGGTTCATTGGGGAGCTTCACAACCACAGCATTACGCTTTGCACCAATCATTATCAGCATTGTAAGATTTCCTTTGGGTATGTATCTAGCTTCGTTGATGGTAACTTCCTGAGTTCTTATATTTGGCAAGAAACAGAGGTGAGGCACTTGTTTCATATCATAACTCCAGTCTCCACTGTCATAGTAAGATAATTAGGTTAAGATTGGATTTCAGAACAACAAAAATCTGAATTTGTATGATTGGATATATTCTAGTCTTACAAAGGTATATAAGATTGCTACCAAGTTGATGGCCATGATTAGTTCGTTGTTTTGTGCCTGGTCTTTGATGTGCTGCTAGCTTGAACAGTGATGTGGCAGAAAAGTAAATAATTGCATTGCAGGTTGTAATAATGCTCGCATCACCCTGTCCAACCAGGCAATCCAACAGTTATGGAATCTTCTAGGGGCTATATTGCTATCAAACACATACTTACTATTTCTGCCTGAATGGTTATCGTTAACTGGTCTGCTGAATGAGGTTTCTTTTTTCAGGACACAGAGAAGGAAAAAAATGCAGGTATTTGGGCTCCTGGTCAACCAAGAAATCCAGATCTCTATTCTCTGAAAGATCAGGTTTGATGGTCCCTTTGATTGAATTGACAGCAAAAAAGTTGCAGTGTGATCTCTATAATATAAAATGTTGCTAGGATGATTTAAGTGTTAATCTGCTTACAGGGTTAATGTATCTTTTTCTAAAGAAACATGCACTCATGCTCATTTGGTTTTACTTGTTCTTGTTTTTACTGAGATTTGACCTGATCAAACTACAGGAAACTAGGTATCGGCAACGCTATCTTGATTTGATAGTGAATCCAGAGGTGCGGCATATATTTAAAACAAGGGCTAAGATAGTAACATATGTACGGGATTTCTTGGATAGTCGCGGTTTTCTGGAGGTTATTCTTCTGCGAACCTTGTTTGGATGGGCATTGACTTTCACAAACAGTATGTTTTCTTAAAACAGATTAGGGTAATATTTTCTCATTTGCTTTGCATTGATGTTTTTGTGCTTCTGGGACTGCAGGTTGAGACACCTATGATGAATATGATTGCTGGCGGAGCTGCTGCAAAGCCTTTTATCACTTATCATAATGACTTGAACATGCAGCTTTTTATGCGTATTGCCCCAGAGTTGTACCTGAAACAGCTCATTGTAGGAGGCTTAGATCGTGTTTATGAGATAGGGAAACAGTTTCGCAATGAGGGGATCGACCTGACTCACAATCCCGAATTCACAACTTGTGAATTTTACATGGCATATGCTGACTACAATGATGTCATGGTCTTGACTGAGGAGATGCTTTCAGGTTTCATCCTGATCTCCATAATAATTGTATTGATATTTTCAACGGAAATTAATGCTAAGGAACTGCTGATTTGCGTGTGTAGGTATGGTAAAAGAAATTACTGGTGGCTACAAACTGAAGTATCATGCAGAAGGGGTTGAGAAGGACCCAATAGAGATTGACTTTTCCCCTCCCTTCAGGTGAACTTTAACGTCAGTAACCTCTATCAAGAGAGAATAAAGGCCTACATTTCTAATCTTACTCTCACAGTTACATTCTTCTAGGTGCTTTAATAATTAGATTAGTTTTAAAAACAGTGAATGCATGCGTATGTGTCTTTAAGGGTTAGGGTCTTACTAGGGTTTTCGATTTCCTTCATTTACCAGGAGAATAGATATGATGGAGGGTCTTCAGGAATTCGGGGGACTTACTATACCTGAAGACCTCTCCTCCGAAGAGGCTAACTTATATTTAAGAGAAGCTTGTAAGAAACTTGAAGTACATTGCTCGCCACCACAGACAACGGCTCGTCTCCTTGATAAGGTTACATTTTATTTTCAAGAGTAAAGCCATTCATTATACAATTGGGTACTTTTCTCAAAAATTTTGTCAAAGAATTTTTCCAAATGACAGAAAAAAGTTTATGTAACTCTGTTTGTTTATATGCTTATTTATCTGTTTCTGCTCTGGAACTCTATTTCAAATGCAAGAGGTGCTTCCAAATTCTGTTTTAAATGCAGTCCCTGTGATCTGTCACCCAGCTGCACAGTAACCATCTGATTCGAGAAGATCTACGTATAGAGGCAGTATATGGTGATGTCATACCATGGGGGAGATGTCCTACTTGTATCCAAGAAGATGTGTGATAGTTGAGGTTTCATTTTTATCCTGCCTGGTGTTAGCGTAGCTCAGATTCTTTTGACATTGTCTATGGAGATTGCCGAAGGGAAGTAGCTGTGTAGACTTTGCAACATAGGGGACCTCAAGTCCAAGATTTGTTTCATTATGTAATGACTTTGTATTATGAAATGTAAGGACAGCAATGTGGGTTTCTGCATAGCACATGAGAGCTATCTTTGGTACTTCTGATGATGTGACATAAACAAAGCCTCCTTTTATCTTTAAGATACTTTGATTGGCACTCTACAGTCTCTTCGTTGGATTGAGCTTCTCCATCAATGGACGACATTGTGCTTCTCACAACCGGCCGTGCCAAGACTTACCACAGTACCAAATGCATGTTGACATGGGCTTGGATTGAGGGGATGGCACTTAGATTATATGATAGTGCTCTTCACCTTAGCTCGTAGGGTTCTTCACCATCAAAGGACAACATTATGCTTCTCACAGCCAGCCCCCTGAGATCTACCGCACTGTGAGAGCCCGTTGACTATTTTTCCCAGTGGAGAATCTTCAATAAAAAAAAGGAGGGTTTGGGGGGGGAACCCTAATAAGAGCTCATAATCAGCTCTTGATGAGAAGGGGAACCTATTTTGAAGGCGTTGAGATATACCATCTTCCTTAGCATATTCCTTAGCATATCTACTTTGTGGAAAGAAGCACTCAGGCTTACCTTGTGTGAGCGACATAGGGGGGGCTTTCTTTGGCCCGGGTGTTCCTTTGCAGGTCATTGGGCTCATGTGAGGCAGAGCTGGAGACACCCTGGTGTTCTAGTTGTAGTTTGGGAGCATATTGGTTAGATTTTTAATTGACGATGTTATATTCGATACACATCTTGAGCCAGTCATAGTGCTGGGCCATGTGAACTAATGCGTGTGTGCTACAAGTTGACCCTCATTTGGAAGGCATTACTTCGGGTATTTGGAGGCTTTGGCTTTATTGAGGTGTTTCCATAAAGTTTCTTCAATGGGCCCTAGGTGAATAATGTAGGCCATCTTCTCCCAGTTCTAGCGATGCCCTATGGGCCCTGGTATGTGCCTTGTAGGCATAGGTATAGGCACTTAGTTTATTTTGTGCCTTTTATGCCACATAGGATACTTAGTCCTATGTGACACCTAGGACACTAAGTCCTAGGTCTAGAAGTACTATGTACTTCTTTTTACACAATACAAAAGATTGACGTGACGGTTGTGACTCTTTGACTCTTTGTACTTGCACTCTCTTTTCATTCAACGATCCTACAGTGGTATCAGAGCCACGTTTTGACTCGTTTCTTGCTCTTGGACTCGCACCAGCTCCCTTCAGCCTACCTGCTCCTCTATCCGTACAGTCCGTACGACTGTACGGGGCGCCTGTATGCATAGCCTGTACTCGCTGTACCTGTGCTGTCGTACATTGTACATGCGTTTCGTACTCTCCCGTACACTTTGCCCAATCGTATGCGGTACCTGTTTTCGTACATACTTGCACTGCACTTGCGATGTACATTGTACCTACGTTCCGTACAGTGCTCAGTATCTGCACCATACATCATACTTGCTTCTTACATGCATCCGTACAGCAGACATACAATGCTCTGCACAGCAGGCGTACTTGCTCCGTACAACTTCCGTACAGCGTACATGTTCCGTACAGCTTGTACCACTCCGTACAGCTAGTACTTGTCCCGAGAGTTCCGTACATGCTTGGCACGTGTGAAGTCTTTTGCAGGGCATTCTCAGAATTTGGGGCTTTTTGAGTGCTTTTGCTGTCCTTATCTTCCTCTTACTGTTTGAAATCTTCTCAAGTCATTTCAAGAGTTTGGAAAGCCTACATCTTGAGGTATATATTTTGGGACAGGTGCACGTTTGCAGTCAATTTGTGGACATCAAGTTCTAATTTTGCAGTTGCAAGCCTTGAGGCTATTTTTTGGGATTTGATCTGCAATTTCTTATTTGATTGCAAAACATTGGGTTAGATTGGAGCACATTGAATCACTTTTGCAGGACATTGAGTCAGATTTTGAGAAATTGAGTCTTTTCTGTAGGACATTGAGTCAGATTCTCATACATTGGGTCACATTTGCAAAAATCTCAGCAAAATTTGGGGCTTTTCTGCATTTGCCCTCTTTTTGGCCTAGTTGCCCTCATTAAATTTGGGGCTTTTGCCAGATTTGCTGTTTTTTGCAGTGAATATTGCCTGACACAGTGACATTTGGGTCAAATCTGCATTTGCCCTTTGAATTGGGTTGGAAATTTGCAGAATATTTATTTGCAGATATTTGCTGTCATTTTTGGACTGCTAGCTTTTTGCAGCGATAGCCTTGAGGCTTTTGGGTTTTCAGGTCTTTTTCAGGGTATCCCATTTGCAATGGCTGGCAACAATCAAGATCTATTTGGCATTCTTCGTGAAGATGATAAGTTGGATGGCACCAACTATCCGATGTGGTCTTATCTCATGAAACATATTCTTGTTGCAAAGCATTTGTGGAATATTGTTTTTGGGGTTGATCTCAGGCCAGCCAATGCTACAGTGGTTGCCTCTACTGCTGGTCCCTTTGCAGGGGGTACTCCTCCTGATGCCTTATCTTCTAGCACTCCTGCTACTGCTCCCCCAACTCAGGAACAATCAAGATGGGATGCAAGAGATGCGAATGCACATTCCTGTATTGCTTTATCATGCAAGAGAATCATTATTCCTCACATCCGGTCTTGTAGGACAGCAAAGGATGCTTGGGAAATATTGGCTTCTCTTTATCAGATTCACAATGAGGCACGTGTTGCATTTTTAAGAAGATAGTTGCAGGAAGTCAGTATGAATGAAGGTGATTTTATGGATGCATATCTGACAAAGGTAAAGGACCTCATGTAACAACTTGCGAATATTGATGAGGTGGTGCCAAATTCTCAGCTTGTCAGTACCACATTGAATGGATTGCCAGATACATATCAAGGGTTTGTTACAACCCTTCGGTTAGTGGCCATGGGTAATCTAGATCACTACTCTTTTGATCAGCTAGTTACTTTGCTTTTGCAGGAAGAGCAAAGTCGAGCTAATAGACAAGCCATTATTCCTGATCATGCATTTGCTTCATAGCAGACAGGAAGAGGCAAGGCTTCCAAGCCTAAATTTGCGCATAGCAGCTGCAATTCCTCCCATGCATCTAAAAATATAGCAGATAAGTCAAACAAGAAAAGATGCAACTATTCTCGCAAGCCTGGACGTGACATTTCAGAATGCAAGAAGCGCATTGCTTCGGAGAAAATGAAAGCAGGATTGACAGTTAATGCCTCACATGCTATTGAATCCCATGAGCCAGCAGATGCTTCACATGCACATGCTCTTCAGGATGATTGGGCATGGCTGAAGGATCAGATAGGAGAGAGAGTGCAGATAGCAAAAGGTCGCAGAAGAACACCCGCCACGTCAAACTTGGATTATCCAAAACTAAAGAGTACAAGGTACAAGTACCTACACCTAGGACTAAGTGTCCTAGGTGTCACATAGGACTAAGTGTCCTGTGTGGCCTAAAAGACACTAACACTATAAGTGTCTATTTATTTATGCCTACAAGGCACATACCATGGCCTATAGGGCATCACTAGAACCACCAGAGGATGCCCTACAAACCCCCCTCCATGGGATGAGCTGAAGTACTCTGGAAACGTCTCACAATACCTGGTATTTTCTAGTCATGGTGGCACATGTTCATTCAAAAGGATATAGCCACCTATGAATGTAAAAGGGATGTCAGATCATCTAACAAACGGAACCAAGTGTAAAGCCCTTTGAAAGATTTCGAACCTGGGACGAGGAAGTGCCTTTGTAAACATATCTGCTATGTTGTCGTCTGTGGGAAGATAGCACAACTCTATGTCTCCTGTTGACAACCGCTCTTGAACATAATGATAGTGAACTTCAATATGCTTGGTACGCGCATGAAACACTGGGTTACGTGCGATGGCCAAAGCACTCTGGCTGTCAGTGTAGACAATAGTGGAGGATGTCTGGCGAATACCAAGATTTGTAAGTAACTGTCGAAGCCAAACACACTCTACTGTAGCGGTGAAAGCTGCCCTGTACTCAGCCTCACAGCTAGATGTGGAAACTGTTGGTTGCTTCTTGCTGAGCCAAGAGATACATGAATTGCCAAGCAAAAAACAATTGCCAGTATGTGACACTCTGGTGTCGGAACATCCTGCCCACTCACTATCTGTGTAAGCATGCATGGTAAGCGAACCGTGATCACCATAGAAGAGGGCTAAATCGTGAGTGCCTCTGAGATATTTGAAGACTCTCTTCATTGCCTGCCAATGATGTGAACTGGGCATGTGCATGAATCTGCTGAGCTGAGATACTGCATATTGCAAGTCAGGTCTGGTGTGACATAAATAAATAAGGCATTCAATAGCCTGTTGATAAAGAGTGATATCAGATGGTGGGCTCCCATCATGAGCTGAGAATTTGAAGCCAGGGTCCACTGGAGTAGAGATTGGCTTGCAATCCTCAAACTGAAAACGATCAAGGAGCTGTCCAATATACTTGGACTGAGACATCATGATACCCCCCTCAACATGAGCAAACTGAATGCCCAAATAATAATGGAGCCGTCCCATGTCTGACATGTCAAAAATCTGCTGCAAATCAGCTTTGAAAGCTGCAATTTGCTGAGTATCTGGGCCCGTGATGAGCATATCATCCACATATAAAATCAGCACTAAAAAATCAGATCCACTCCCACGGACATAAAGAGTGGGGTCTGTGGGACTCTGAAAACCAAGGGATAGTAAGTGTGCATGAATTTTGGCATACTATGCCCTGGGTGCCTGCTTCAAACCGTAAAGGGCTTTTCTAAGCCGGCATACCTTATTTTCGGAATTAACAACCTCAAAGCCAGGAGGTGGTGTGACATAGACTTCTTCCTGCAGATCCCCATGAAGAAAAGCAGTCTTGATGTCAAGTTGGTGTACTTGCCAATGATGATGGGCTGCAATGGCAATGACACATCTAATGGTAGTAATCCTAGATGTGGGACCAAATGTCTCCTCAAAGTCAATGCCTTGTTGTTGGGCATACCCTTTTGCAACAAGACGGGCTTTGTATCGATCTATGCTGCCATCAGATTTCCTTTTTAATTTGTAGACCCATCGCGTTCCAATGGCATGCTTGCCGGGAGGGAGATCTACTAATTCCCATGTGTCATTTTTGGCAATAGATTGTAACTCAGCTCTCATTGTATCCATCCACTCTTTACTGTCAAAAAAAGCTTTATGGCACAGAGGCTCTTCATTGCAAGCTGTAGCAAGGAGTGCAAACTCAAGAAAGTGACCATGCTGTCTATTCCGTAATCTTGTCTGGGCAGCAAAAGGCTGATCTTGTTTGCTGTCCCTCAATGTATCAAGAAGCCATCTGCGAACTTGCCTTTGCTGTCTATTGACAGCTCTTTCTTCAATGACTGCATCATGAATAGTGGGATCATTTTGTGCCGGAAGAGAAACTTGCAAATTAGCATGAGGTTGTGGGTGATTATTGCTTAGTGGAGGGCCTGCAGGAGGCTCATGTTGCTGGTCAAAATCTTGTTCTGATGATGGCAGAGGTAACCAAGATTCAAAGGCATCAAACCTGTCAACATCTGGCTTTGCTTTGCAATCCACAAGAGGAGAAGCTGAATGTTCAGCAAAGATTACATCTCGACTGACAATCATCTTCCCAATATTTGGTTGATATAACCGATACCCTCTGCTCTCTTGGCTGTAGCCAATAAATATGCATTTGATTGCCTTGTCATCAAGCTTATGTCTCAGCTGAGATGGTACATGAACATATGCAAGGGACCCAAAAACTCTCATGTGTGAAAGTGAACGCTTCCTGCCTTTGGGCCAAAGAGGTCGTGGTGGATGGCAGAGAGGCCAAAATGCAAACAACAATGTTGAATGCTACTACTATGGTAAAATGGGTCATATGGTTATAGACTGCTATAAAAAGTAGAATGACATCATGACTGGAAAATTGCAGCAAGGCAATTATGCATCCTCTAGTAGAAGGGGTGATGATCGAAATGAGCATCTGTTTATGGTGCAGCACATGACCAATTCTGTGACAAGTGCAGAAGAAAGCAATGATGTGTGGTATGTTGACTCAGGTGCGTCAAACCACATGACAGGTCATGCAAGATGGATGCAGGATGCAAGGAAAATGGAAAGACTAGGATTTGTGGAGACTAGTGATGATACTGCACATCCTATTGTGTAGATTGGTAAAATTCCTTTGTCTATGCAGGATGGAAAAAAGAAATGCCTATCTGATGTATTTCATGTCCTGAATATGACCAAGAACCTGGTTTTTATTGGTCAAATGGTTGAGCAGGGCTTGCAGGTCAGATTTAATCCTCATGGATGCCTTGTTGAGGATATGAAAAATAAAGGTTGCTTGATAGCAAAAGGGAAGAAGAAGGGCAGGATGTTTACATTGGATGCAGACATCCATTGTGGACCTGTTTTTTCTTTCAGAAACAGGATTCTCCTGAGGAGAGCAAGGAGTACCAGCAATATCTTCTGAAATCATCAATGAGAGTCATGAAATACTTATACCCCCCAATGGCATTTGTCCTCATTGGGCCACAGACATCAGTGTGTACTAGCTGCAATTCTCTTTGTGAGAGTTTTGGACAGTTCTTTTGAAAAGGAAATCGATGCATCTTACCCAAAAGACAACCCTCACACACATGTTTGAAACTGTGTGAGTCTGAGGTACATCATTTGCCATCTGCTGTGAATGTAGCTTTGCAAGAGATCTATAATTGAGATGGCTCATTCTTTCATGCTAAAGATGAGTTTTAGCAAGCTGTGAATCTTAAATAACCAATGCTTCAATAGAAAGTGCAGCTGAATGATGATCAAGGTGATAAAGTCCTTTTTGTAAAGTGCCAGTGAGAACTATGGCATTGTCATCACGAAGATCATAAACTAGACATCTGTAGCCATCAAAAATAACTCTGAAACCTGAAGTGGCGATTGCTGAAATTGAAATCAAGTTGACTTCAATTCCAGGCACAAAAAGAACATTTGTCAGAGTAACAGGATGGCTTGAAATGGATGTGAGTTGCACATCTCCAATTCCTGTTACAGCATATGAAGCATTATTAGCACATGTGACAGTCCCCCTCGAGGTGCATCAGCTAAAGAATGAAACAACTGTTTGCAAGATGTGACATGCTTGGAAGCACCACTATCAAAGTACCAGGATTGAGCATCATTAGCAGTAAAGAATGCATCAGCTTTGGAGGGATCAAATGAGCAATGGACAGACCATGCCCAATCATCCTGAAGAGCATGTGCATGTGAAGCATCTTTTGGATAATGGGATTCAATAGCATGTGAGGCATTAACTATCAATTTTGCTTTCGTTTTCTTCAAAGCAATGCGCTTCTTGCATTCTGAAATGTCATGTCTAGGCTTGCGATGATAGTCGCATCTTTTCTTCTTTGACTTATTTGCCATATTTTTAGATGCATGGGAGGAATTGCAGCTGCTATGCGCAAATTTTGGCTTGCCCATAGGCTTGGAAGCCTTGCCTCTACCTGTCTGCTGTGAAGCAAATGCATGATCAAGAATAATGGCTTGTCTATTAGCTCTACTTTGCTCTTCCTGCAAAAGCAAAATAACTAGCTGATCAAACGAATAGTGGTCTGGATTACCGATGGCCACTAATCGAAGGGTTGTAGCAAACCCTTGATGTGTATCTGGAAGTCCATTCAATGTGGTACTGACAAGCTGTGAATTTGGCACCACCTCATCAATGCTGGAAGCTGTTCCATGAGGTCCTTGACCTTTGTCAGGTATGCATCCATAGACTCACTTTCATTCATATTGACTTCCTGTAATTGCCTTCTCAAATATGCAACATGAGCTTCATTGCGAATCTGATAGAGAGAAGCCAACTTATCCCAAGCATCCTTTGCTGTCTTGCAAGACTGGATGTGTGGAATAATGATTCTCTTGCATGATAAAGCAATGCATGAATGTGCATTTGCATCTCTTGCATCCCGTTCTTGAGTTAGAAGAGCAGCAGCAGGAGTGCTAGAGGAAGAGGCATCAAGAGGAGTACCCCCTGCAGAAGGACCAGCAGTAGAGGCAACCACTGTAGCATTGGCTAGCCTCAGATCAGCTCAGAAACAATATTCCACAAATGCTTTGCAGCAAGAATATGTTTCATGAGATAAGACCACAGCGGATAGTTGGTGCCATCCAACTTATCATCTTCACGAAGAACTCCAAATAAATCTTGATTGTTCCCAGCCATAGCAAATGTGATACGCTGAAAAAGACCTGAAAACCCAAAAGCCTCAAGGCTATCACTGCAAAAAGCTGGCTGTCCAAAAAGTGATAGCAAATATTTGCAAATTTCTGACCCAAATCAAAGGGCAAATGCAGATCTGACCCAAATGTGACTGTGACAGGCAATGTTCACTGCAAAAACAGCAAATCTGGCGAAAGCCCCAAATTTTAATGAGGGCAAATAGGCCAAAAAGAGGGCAAATGCAGAAAAGCCCCAAATTTTGCTGAAATTTTTGCAAATGTGATTGAATGTATGCAAATTTGACCCAAACACCAATTGAAATTGAGCTTTCAACACAAAAGCCCCAAATTTTGTTGACGTGAGTGATGAGGTGGCACAATGTGACAGTCTTGAATCTGAAATTAACTGAAAACTTTAATTTTTGGAAGGATTTCAGTTGTTAACCTTGTCAAAAGTATTGTATTGACAGGTTGAAGGTCCAGATGTCAAAAGCCCTAAATTTTTCTGTTGGAAATTAGGGTTTGACAGTAAAAATTGTTAACAAACAGTAAAAGACTGCAAGAGATTTGACATGTGCCAAATGCTGCACCAAATCTCGGAGTAAACTCAACTGCACGGATGACAGTACGGAAGCAGTTACTATGCCTGTACGGAGGTTGTACGATGCCTGTACGGAGGCTGTACGATGCCTGTACGGAGGGCTGTACTAACGGGTATAGTGCTGGTACGTTGTACGAAAACTGTACGACGCAGTACTGTCTGTAGGTACGGAGGTACGGAAGGTGTAGCACAAGGGAGTACAGTACGACGCAGTATTGTTTGCAGGTACGGACGTGCGACGTAGGTACGTTGTACAACAGTGCTTGTACAGTAGGTACTGCGCTACAGGTACGGACGTGTGACGCAGGTACGTTATACAACAGTGCTTGTACAACAGGTACGGTGCTGAGCAGGTACGGCGCATGTACAACATGTACCACTGTAGGATCTCAGGTACGACGCTGAGCAGGTACAAGAGATGTACGGGGCAGTTGGTACGCAAATGTACGAGCAGCTGGTACGCAAACGTATGGGGCAGTTGTAGCGATTGTACGGGGACAGGAAGCAGATCCGGGTTCTGATACAACTGAAGGATCGGATAGGAGAGAGAGTGCAGATAGCAAAAGGTCGCAGAAGAACACCTGTCACGTCAAACTTGGATTATCCAAAACTAAAGAGTACAAGGTACAAGTACCTACACCTAGGACTAGGTGTCCTAGGTGTCACATAGGACTAAGTGTCCTATGTGGCCTAAAAGACACTAACACTATAAGTGTCTTTATTTATACCTACAAGGCACATACCATGGCCTATAGGGCATCACTAGAACCACCAGAGGATGGCCTACAATGGGCTGTCCATTGCTCATTTGATCCTTCTAAAGCTGATGCACTCTTTACTGCTAATGATGCTCAGTCTTGGTATTTTGATAGTGGTGCTTCCAAGCACGTCACATCTTGCAGGCAGTTGTTTCATTCTTTAGCTGATACACCTCGAGGTGGGATTGTCACATGTGCTAACAATGCTTCATATGCTGTAAAAGGAATTGGAGATGTGCAGCTCACATCCATTTCAAGCCATCCTGTCACTTTGACAAATGTTCTTTTTGTGCTTGGAATTAAAGTCAGCTTGATTTCAATTTCAGCAATTGCCACTTCAGGTTTCCGAGTGATTTTTGATGGCTACAGATGCCTAGTTTATGATCTTCGTGATGACAATGCCATAGTTCTCACTGGTACTTTGCAAAAGGGGCTTTATCACCTTGATCATCACTCAACTGCACTTTCTATTGAAGCATTTGCTATTTCAGATTCACAGCTTGCTGAAACTCATCTTTGGCATGAGAGAATGGGTCATCTCAATTATAGAGCTCTTGCAAAGCTACATTCACAGTGGATGGCAAATGATGTACCTCAAACTCACACAGGTTCCAAACATGTGTGTGAGGGTTGTCTGTCGGGTAAGATTCATCGGTTTCCTTTTCAAAAGAATTGTCCAAAACTCTCACAAAGGAAATTGTAGGTAGTGCACAATGATCTCCGTGGCCCAATGAGGACAAATGCCAATAGGGGTACAAATATTTCATGACTCTCATTGATGATTTCACAAGATATTGCTGGGTATATCCTTTAAAAGCCAATTCTGAAGTGTTCTCATGCTTTCGGAGGTGGCTTAATATGGTTGAGAATGAATCAGGATGCAAGCTTGTCACCCTTAACACAGATGGGGGGGAGAGTATATGTCAAAGGAGTTTGATGCATTTTTGTCTTCACGGGGCATTGTTCACTCATGCACTACTCCTTACACTCTTCAACATAATCCTGTTCCTGAAAGGAAAAACAGGTCTACTATGGAGATGGCTAGATGCATGCTTAAGGCCAAGTCTTCGCCCAATAAATTTTGGCTTGATGCAGTGATGTGTGCCAACTATGTGCTGAGTAGATCACCTACAAGGGCATTGAAGACTGTTACAGCTTATGAAGCATGGAAAGGCAGGAAGCGTTCACTTTCACACATGAGAGTTTTTGGGTCTCTTGCATATGTTCATGTACCATCTCAGCTGAGACATAAGCTCGATGACAAGGCAATCAAATGTACATTTATTGATTACAGCCAGGAGAGCAGAGGGTATCGGTTATCTCAACGAAATACTGGGAAGATTATTGTCAGTAGAGATGTCATCTTTGCTGAACATTCGGCTTCTCCTCTTGTGGACTGCAAAGCTAAGTCAGAAGTTGACATATTTGATGCCTTTGAATCTTGGTTATCTCTGCCATCCTTAGAAGAGGACTTTGACTAGAAACATGAGCCTCCTGCAGGCCCTCCAACAAGCCATGATTAGCGAGTCCCCATCTGATTTGCAGATTTCTCTTCCAACACAAAATGATCCCACTATTCATGATGCAGTGATTGAAGAAAGAGCTGTCAATAGACAACAAAAGCAAGTTCCTAGATGGCTTCTTGATACATTGAGGGACATCAAACAAGACTAGCCCTTTGCTGCCCGGACAAGATCAGGGAATAGACAAATGCATGGTCATTTTCTTGAGTTAGCACTCCTTGCTACAGCTTGCAATGAAGAGCCTTTGTGCCATAAAGATGCTTTTGACAGCAAAGAGTGGATGGATGCAATGAGAGCTGAGTTACAATCAATTGCCAAAAATGACACATGGGAATTAGTAGATCTCCCTCCCGGCAAGCATGCCATTGGTACACGGTGGGTCTACAAATTAAAAAGGAAATCTGATGGCAGTATAGATCGACACAAAGCCCGTCTTGTTGCAAAAGGGTATGCCCAATAACAAGGCATTGACTTTGAGGAGACCTTTGCTCCCACATCTAGGATTACAACCATCAGATGTGTCATTGCCATTGCAGCCCATCATCATTGGCAAGTGCACCAACTTGACATCAAGACTGCTTTTCTTCATGGGGATCTGCAGGAAGAAGTCTATGTCACACAACCTCCTGGCTTTGAGGTTGTTAATTCTGAAAACAAGGTATGCCAGCTGAGAAAAGCCCTTTATGGTTTGAAGCAGGCACCCAGGGCATGGTATGCCAAAATTCATGCACACTTACTATCCCTCGGTTTTCAGAATAGCCCCACAGAACCCACTCTTTATGTCCGTGGGAGTGGATCTGATTTTTTAGTGCTGATTTTATATGTGGATAATATGCTCATCACGGGCCCAGATACTCAGCATATTGCAGCTTTTAAGGCTGATTTAGAGCAGATTTTTGAAATGTCAGACATGGGACAGCTCCACTATTATTTGGGCATTCAGTTTGCTCATGTTGAGGGGGGTATCATGAGGTCTCAGTCCAAATATATTGGACAGCTCCTTGATCGTTTTCAGTTCGAGGATTGCAAGCCAATCTCTACTCCAGTGGACCCTGGCTTCAAATTCTCAGCTCATGATGGGAGCTCACCATGTGATATCACTCTGTATCAGTAGACTGTTGGATGCCTTATTAATTTATGTCACACTAGACCTGACTTACAGTATGCAGTATCTCAGCTCAGCAAATTCATGCACATGCCCAGCTCACAACATTGGCAGGCAGTGAAGAGAGTTTTCAGATATCTCAAAGGCACTCAGAATTTAGCTCTCTTCTATGGTGATCAGGGCTCACTTACCATGCATGCTTACACGGATAGTGACTGGGCAGGATGTTCCGTCACTAGAGTGTTACGTACGGGCAATTGTTTTTTGCTTGGCAATTCATGTATCTCTTGACTTAGCAAGGAGCAACCAACAGTTGCCACATCTAGCTGTGAGGCTGAGTAAAGGGCAGCTTTCACCGCTACAGTAGAGTGTGTTTGGCTTTGACAGTTACTTACAGATCTTGGTATTCGCGAGACATCCTCCACTATGGTCTACACTGACAGCCAGAGTGCTTTGGCCATTGCGCGTGGACAAAAAGGGCTAAGTTAGAGTGTCAGCTCTTTTTTCCCTTCATTAGATGTTCTTCCAGAAATTCCTAATACTCTGATCTGTCTTTAAGCATCTTTGCAATTGACTGGTGCCTCTCCTCCCTTCTGAGCTGTCATCCTTGGCCAACCTAGTGATTGGAGCCTCAACATGTCAGAAATGATCATCAAGAGCAGTGTAACATTGATTCCGCAAGCACTGATCAGAAGATAATAGACGTGCAAGATATATTTGTATAAAGTTCATATAGGCAGTGCATCTTAATTGGATGACTGCACCAATCTTAAAATGCAAAGCTGGTACTCGTACTTTCTGCATGCTCTAGCAAATCCTTTATTTATAGGCTTTAAAGAGCCTCACTATGCATCCCTGTATGGCTGGTCAGTCGACCAGCAAGTCGTGTGTGCTGTGCAATCCCCCTGACTAGTACCAACCAGTTTGCTTCTTTGTCAGGCCCCATGCAAGGCTCTTAAAGTCGGCACCTTGCATGTGCCCTTTCTAGGTTCTGCCCAGAATATTGACTTCTCCAATAGAGTCTCAGAGAGGTCTGAGAGTGCATGTTGAAGCCTGTAGTGCACGGGCAAATCGTAACATTGGTTACGATATTAGTTATTTTGTGATTTCCACCACTCTTTGGTTCAAGGGTACTATTGAATTTAAACTTTGGTTCACTAGGTGAGCTATTGTACCCCCGATAAGTTTTTTACCACACTCCTTGCTCAAGAAAAGTGAACCACGAAGAGGAGGGAAAAGTCTGTATTTCATCGCAGTAAAGATATTTAAGCTATGCAAGAAGGCATCTATAAGCAGTATTAGTGAGTGTGCTCAGATTGGAGATATGAACACTCGGCGTAGTGGTTGTAGCTTAACAACTTCTTAAAAAATAATGTGGGTGAGCTGTGGAGAAGTAGCGTATGACTTACATAGAGATCTTGATGCATGGCAAATGTCTTCCTGCACAGCATCACCGATAATATAGCCTCATCCCTTTCTGCAGCTGAGACTAGCCTCTTGAATTGTATACTGAAAAGGCATTGAATCTTTTCCCGAGTTTCTGGGCATCATTTTCATTTTCCAAGCTTTGTAAGAACTTAGCAGTACTTGACTAGTGCTGGTGTTCAAAGCCCATAATGTTAGAAAGCATGATTTTGTACTGGCATGAGTTGTGGTGGAGAGATCAATCTTTTTTTCTGATATAGTCTTACATATCACCAGAAAGAGATCATAAAGTGCTATTGCAGCTCCTGGTTTCATGGGCCCTGTATTCTGTTTCTTTCTAGAGGAGTGGGAGGCAACTGCAGCTGAGGAGGGATTTTTCTGTGGGATCAAGGAGTAACCGTTATAATGCTCTGTTGTGGATCAAGGATAAGTGTAGTATCCAGATGTGCCTTAGGTTTCTGTGAATCTTTAAATATTATGCTTGTTGGCACTGTAAAGATTTTTGGCATAAAGAGACTAGAAGAGGTTATTTTTACTGGTTAACTGTCTTTATATCATCTAATCAGACTGGACTGTGCTGATTTATTGCAGTTGGTTGGTCATTTTTTGGAAACACAATGTGTCAATCCAGCTTTCATCATCAATCATCCACAGGTCATGAGTCCACTGGCAAAATGGCATAGGTCCAAGCCTGGACTCACAGAACGATTTGAATTATTTGTAAACAAACATGAGGTATGCATATTTGTAAAGAAACATGAGGTACGCATGTTTTTTGAGCTACTTCGCTAGATTTGCCATCCATAGAGTATTTTTGGCTTCTTGGATCTTTATATAGTATATGTAGTCTTTGATTATGATTTTTAAAGAATGGCATTAGCGGTACTTGATGATATTGGTGCCATATTTTGAATGAATGAATTATAAATTTATGTCGGGTTTGACATGTGTGTGTACACACGCGCATGTTTCTTGATGTATTGCAAACATGCAAAAGTAACTCTTTCTGTTAAAATCGTCTACAAACCCTGAGCTCAATCATTCACCCTTGGTGCTTGTTTAATGTACCCAGAAATTCTAAGCACAATGTTTCTGTGCAGGTTTGCAATGCATACACCGAGTTAAATGACCCTGTGGTGCAACGCGAACGTTTTGCAGAGCAGCTAAAGGTACGATGCCACCATAGGCTTCTATCATTCCTGTAAAAAGGTTATTTAAAGGCATTAAAGATTTCAGAAACCCTCAATCCAGATCTCAATATTCTTTGAGATGGCACATAGTCCTTGGCATAGGTTGCAGGAGGATTTTGATTTCTGTCCTGCAATTCTCAATGTTTCCAAAACCCATTATAAATACTAGTATGAAAGTCTGTGTTGAAGTTTGTGGACGTATGCTAGCATAGCATAAAGCAATACTATCTGTATGGATGGGGACAAAATCGGTATTGTGTTGGATAACAAATATGGACTTATTAAGGTGAAGAAAGAAGCTACCCCAGGATGAATGTGCCTCTGGACACAGTCTACATGATTATCTCCTTTCCTCATAGTACACAGTGCTATCACACATTGTTTACATTCAAGATTTCATTATAGCCATGGGAATGATAAGAACCACTGAGTGCATGCATTGCATGCCTTAATGTAAAAGCAAACTTAAGGGCAAACCGATGGGGAGACATTAAAAAATTCTCCTGGAGGGATCTAAAGCCTTGTGTCAAAGAACACCACCTCTTATTTATTTTAGAGTTAAAGCTCGTGCAAGTTTATGGTGAAGCTCTTGTATACTATACCTCCTCAGCATTCATATCGTTTCGAAGAACTTCAAAGAGCTTTATTATCCAATCATGTTCTCCTCATAAACTTAGGTCCCAGCATCCGAAGACCTGTCCATTGGGCTGTCAGATATCTCCCGCAACAAATCTTCCTCCTGTGATGCCAAGCATAACCTATAGGCTTTTGGTCTAGGCATCACCCTAGGCAAGAACCACCCAACTTATGTGGAAATAGCTGTATCTCACATTCGTTCCTTGCAACTCCAAACAGCTACACACACAATCCCATATGCACAGTCAGTCATTGCGAAACAATAGGCCAAGAGTTGAATTCAAGTGTTGTCTAAGCTCAATTGATCTATATAATGGTCATTATTCAGAAAGCTCGTTTGATATTTTTTATATTGCAGGATAAGCAACTTGGAGATGATGAAGCCATGCCCATTGATGAGACTTTTTGCACAGCATTAGAGTATGGTCTACCTCCGACTGGGGGGTGGGGTATGGGGATAGATCGGATTGCAATGCTTCTCACAGATTCTCAAAATATCAAGGTTGATAATTGTTTGAAGACAGTGAACTCTCTTTCCTTTGCTTTCTTTCGATGATGCTCAATGGTTTTATTGGTTGTTTAAGGTTGATTTTAAACTTGATTTAATGTTGAGCTGACATTGTTTATCCACTGCAGGAGGTACTACTGTTCCCTGCCATGAAACCTCAGGAAGAGACAGTGCCATTTAAGGCAAACGGGGATGCAAAATAGGTATGGCTGGTCTCAGTGAAACAAGTTGACACAATCCAATTACCAGAGCACGTAGATCTGGGAGCATAATTGCCATGTAGTAAACGTTTATTGTGCAATTTTTGTAGGGTCCCCTTCTTTCATCTTGAATAGAATTGCCAAGCCTTACAAATCACTGATGTTCTGACGTCTCTTGGAGCCCTCATTACTTTGCTCATAGATTGATCACAAGTCATAGATAAATATTGATGAGGTTGCTGGTAGTCAAGTCTGCTGCCCATCAATTACAAGTCTGCATCTGCATGCTGGCCATTGCCAGCTGCCCATCAATTACAAATCTGCATGCTGGCCATTGTCTCCAAGACCTCGTTCTCCGGAAAATGAGAAGAGTGCTGCTTAGAGAGGGGTGTGATATTTGCACTTGATTGCCTCTCCACTTACGGTGCAAGGGATATCGCCTCAATATGGAAGTCATGCCACTGCTTTGTGAACCAAGCTACCATCGTGTGTTGTGAATATGATTTTGATTGAACAATGCCAAATCCTCATAGTCATGGGCTGGTCCTTAATTAGTGACATCATCTCTTGGATCTCAGAGCTGCAACAATGACAAGTGACATCTCTTCCTATCTACTTGAAGCCTCAGATCTAGGAGGAGACCACATGTGCTTCTAGTGTGATTGGCCTAAACTCGTGACCAAATCATGGAAAGGATGACTTGTGGAACTATTGCTCAAGCCAACTTCAAGGAAAAGCCACTGGTTGCAATTCACCTACTGATACGAGTGGTGTAGGACAATAATGGCTTGAGTATCAACCCCGTTTGGGTGGGCCATAACTACTCACTAGGGTCCCACTGCACCCTTCGATAGGGAAAATCTCCCACAATCGAAGTTGCCATCGTGAATGGTCCCGTAGTTTACTTGAATGAGGATCAATAAACCATTGTTTGCCTTATCGACTGACCATTATGATCTTTCATTTTCATATCGTGTGGAGAGTCATCATTTGTGATATCTCAATGAAAGATGGGGGATTTTAGGCCTTTGCATACTAGATGATGCCTAGTCCCTGAGCAACCATTTGGTAAGCCACCTGTGTGCCATCAAAACTTGCCAATAGAAAGTGGCGCACAATTTGCCAAATCTGTTCGCTACATCCTTTCGTTAGGGCCAACAAGATGCAATCCCATGAGAGAGTTTGATAGAGTTGTAGTATAATACTCTTGAGGGCTAATAGAAGGTTCCTTTCTTTGGAAAAAAAAAACTCTTGAGGGCACCACCTCTTGCTTAGCTGAGATATCAATCCCCCATGGGGATCCATAAAAAACCTAGGGGATATTCTTTAGGTGAGGGAGCTCGTCTTCATGAAGAAGCCAATGACTAGTGCTAAGCACCTAGGGCCATGCAATGTTGGTCCAACAGGAGTCTTGCTCTCTCCAAATGAACAAAAGATTCCTCCCTAAACAAGGCTATGCCATTTGCAATGTGAACAACTAGACTTCTTGAGAATGCGAATGTGTGCCATGCATGCAGAGTTTGAATGCCAATTGGCCCTCCAATGGGGGAAGAGCGCCATCGTGAGAGTACTTGTTTTTCTTTTGGGAGAGAGATGGTGGATGAATGCAAGGTGAATAGAGAGAATGCTACATGAGATTCACAATGAAGGGTGATACGCTTTCATAAATGTCCCTTGAGATCACTCAAGTTCCATCTTCCCATTTACACCTACCCTTACCCTATGACCCATGCATCTACCATTCAATGCACCTTAATGCACTCTTCCCTTCCTATTGCCCCTAGGACCTAGACAACGTGTGTGCATATCTTTATTAATAAAATAAGTATCACATGTCCAAATTTGATGCTGTTTGAAGCAGCGGCTCCAGCTCGACTAGTCCTATCTACTCAGATGATCCACCGCCATAATAAATCGGTCGGTGTCCATCATAAATACAAATACATGTTACACCATTGGCGTATAATATATAACAATGTTTTATGTCTACTAATCATGGATTAGTGATTTCACTTGTCATGACATTCAAAGTTGGAGTGTAGTTGTTGTCTAAGATGGTATGTGCTGAGTGAAAACCTGTTTGTGTGTCATAGATAAGATTGAGGAGGAGAGGCTACGTGTGAATCTCTTCTCGAGCAGCCTTTATTTGTGACGTGGAGCCCTTTGCCTACAACAATTGTGTGCAGAAGGAAGTAGGCATATGAAGAAATCTCAAGGGAGTTGTGTGCATCTTGCCCTCGTCATCTCGCAAAGGTCGGAATCTACTTACGTTTTGATGTCGGGTCCATGGTTTGGAGGAACTAGCAAGTCATACTATTCGCTTGTCGCGTCAAACTAGTTGCACTCTGTTGTCTCAGTCTCTCAAGCATCTCTCTCAAGGAATTTTATTTAGTGTTCCTCGGTTCTTTGTACAGAGGCGGGATCTTGTCAAAGAGCTCTCTTCTTATTATTTTTTAAAGGAGGGTTATTTATGATGTCATCTATGTCTCTTGACAAGACACATCTAGATGCACTATCTTGCCACCCCCAAGCCTCGTGGCCATTTTTTGATTGGGTGTTTAGTCCTTGTAGGACACGGAGCACCTTCGGGACTACTAGAAGTGTTCTAACATGGTAGAGTATCCTTAAAGCCAGTTAAGCACATTATTGCTCAACGCTAATGACCATTTTCTTTTCTAATCCAAAGCAACCCTCTACGAAAGATCGACTCTGTTGGATGCGGGGAGCAAAGGATCTAAGCTGGAATACAAGGGAGCATGTAGGCCATTCTATGGGCTATCCGTAGGTGCCACTCATTCCTTGGTATGTGTCTAGTCAATTGGTACAGTTAATACACGTACCTCTTAGAACAGCTAGGACACTTAGTTCAGTTAGGGCACTTACCACTAGGGTTTTGTTATATTGGCTCTCTCTTGAGCCTCCACTCAGTTTTGCAGCAATTCATTACAGCATCTCGTTTTTGTCTTCTGTCCTTCATTTTGAGCTTCCATTGCTTGCCATAGCCTACAGTGGTATTAGAGCACGTCGGGGATTCATTCCTACAGCCCTTGGCAGCTTGTTGAAGCTGTTTGGCAGCCCTTGGATCTATCATTTCTGTTGGTTTGCTGGTTTTCTACACACCTGTGAGTGTTTTAGGCCTCTCCAAGAACTTTCGTTGCGAAAGCTCTACATTTAATGCGTGAAGACCGCACTTTGGAGTGCCTATTGCGAAGCAGGTACATTTTTGCTGCATTTTGAAGCGTTTTATGCTGACATCGGTTCACACGTGCAAATTTTTGCTGCTGTACGGATTCCGTACAAGAGTATGGCTGCTGTACGGATGCATGAAAGCGTGTATGGACATATTGCGCCTCGGAGCTGTACAGACCTGCAGTGGACCTTTTGCACCCACATTTTTTGCTGTACGGACAGTTTTCAATCAGAGTCGGTGCATTGATTACCTTCTAGGCTTGCCTCAAAGCTTGTGCCAGCGTTTTGAAGGTGTTTCCCTGGTTGTTAAAGATAGTTGGAGATTGCTGAAGTGATATGGAGCTCCCTTCTTGAGCCCATTCCTCTTCATTTGGCTTTCCCTTGCCTCGGGCTGCGAGTTCCCCTCCAATGGATCACCTTTCTCTCATCTCCAAGTGCTCTCCTCCTCGTTGAGCACTTTCTGTTGGCTCTCCTCCTCATTGGGCACTTTCTGTTGCTGTAAATCTCATTTCCAGCCTTCTCTTGGCATCCTTACTGACATTTACTGTCTTTTTCACCCCTCCCTCAAGGGTGAAACCCTCTGTTCACATTTGGAGCCTTGTCCTTAATATTTTTCCGAGCTACTTGGTTGGGTAAGCCTTTGTTTTGCATTGGCTTTTTCCAATTTCTGCAAATCAGCCCTCTCTTTGCTTTATTGGCATTTTGGAAAGGCCCTGGAAGGCCTCGTCTGATGGGATATCTCAAGGTGTATGCCCCAGGCACACCTTGGTTTCTATATGTGTGTGCTAGAGGCACAGTTAGGTGCCCATAAGCACTGTTAGGTGGTGGTAGATGCCACATAGGATGATTGAGAGAATCTAGGAGCAGATTGAGGAGATGATTGTGGAGCTCAGAGGTCATCAGTGATGTCAGTGATCATGTAAGAGGTGCCTACATAAGGACCTCACCTTTCTTCATTCTATAAGCAAGCATTCTCATTTTGTGTTCACTTCATGCTTTCCCTTCAGTTCCCCAACATGGTATCAGAGCACTTTGATCCTCCTTGAGCCCATTTGTGCCACATCATCTTCTTCTTTTCCATCTTCACCATTTCTTCCCTTTCTTTCCAAATCTTGCTAGAGCTTGTTCTCCCTCGTTTCTCCGCCATTCTCCAAGCCCTTCCTGCTGGAGATACCTCTCAAATGGGCGAACCTTCACCTGCAAGGAATTGAAGAAACGTCGCTGTTGGTCGCCATTTCCCGAAAATCGTCGAACCTTTCTTCTGCGTTTTCTCTGTTTCAGCTCCATCTCTCTCTAATTCCTTTTAGGGGAAGCTTCTCCATACCTTGGGCTATCTTGTGTTGAAATTTGAGCAGGAATGGCTGCATATTCAAGAAGAAAACAAGGAAAAACCAGTCGACTTTGAAGCAACTAGCTATGGCGACGTGACGTGGAATTGCGCCTCTCCTCCTCAGTGGATCTTCTCTGGTATATGAGCTTTCTTTTGCTTCCGTAAGCCGTGTTTTCCTTGCTTTGAAGAGTGAGATACAAGCCCTCCAAGTTTAGGCCTCTTTTTTGGATAGTTTTGACAAGGTTGTGTATTTGATGCTACTTTAGCATTTCTAATGTTTTAAAGTGTTGAATAGCATCAGTATAACTGTGGCTACAGCTTTGCTTTAAGTTGCTATACCTGGATTTGCTTGGAATGCTTTCATTTAGCCACCTCTATGAAGCATGCAAATGAAAACATCATTTCCATTATGTTTTGTAGCATGGAATTTGGTTGCAAGCCTTTGCTACTCTAAATGCTTGTATTTTGAAGCTCTTCAACTCTTTCTAGCCTTGTAAGAGAGTAGACATTGCCCATTCTGGGTTAGACCCTCTCATGGCTACCATCTTGAATATGGATAAGTTCAATGGTAAAGGCTTTCACACATGGCAGATGAAGGTTAAGTTTGCATTGATGAGGGAAAACCTCTGGGGGCTTGTCAAACCGGCTTCAATTTCTTCTTCAACAGCCTCTAATGCTAGAGAATCCTCAACTCCAACACACCCGGCAAAAGATCCTGCTAGAGAGGAGAAAGCCTATGGCATCATTGCTCTTGCCTTAGGAGATGACTATATTCATCATATTTCTGATTTGGAGTCTCCTTTTGAAGCTTGGCAGAAGCTTGATATTATTTTTGGTGCTAGCTCTCACATCTCAAAATTGTCACTTAAGATTGCTTTCTTTGAATTGAAGATGGCTAGTGGCACTCCTTTGGCTGCACATGTCAATCATATGCGGAGTCTCATGACTTAACTTGCTTCTATCAACTCTTCAATCACTACAGATGATGCAATGGCAGTGTTGCTCAAGAGTATGTCTGAAGATTATGATCATGTTGTTACCACTTTGAAAAACCTTCCTAATCCTAATCTTGAAGGTCTTATTTCTGCTCTTCAAGAAGAAGAAAGGCACATGGAACTCCGGAGAGGCAATGACACAGCCTATGCCATAAAAATCCAGAAGAGCAAGTTTTCACCTTGCAAACATTGTGGGAAGACTAATCACCTCTCAAAAGACTGCTTCAAGATCAATCCATGCAAACACTGTGGCAAAAACAATCACCATGAAAAGTTTTGTAGAGCAAAAAAGGAAGCAACTACAAAGTCAGAAACTGCCAATCTACTTTCAGTTGATGTGTCTCCACAAGATGAGGCATCCTATGAAGATTATGCTTTTTGAATCATCTCCATATATGCTCCAGATCTCCCTTTTTTATGTGGAGTCAAGGTACTCAGCCTGGATAGTCCTAAAGAATGAATGAAATAAACTATTGTGTTTTGTAAACACCTCTGGTCACCATATGATGTAGGCCATGTGTATGTGTTTTGCTCCATGGTATCTCTTGCAGACATTGTGTGCATGTATATGCAGGGGAGATAACCATTGAAAGGTCTTTTGTATCCCTTTTGTTTACTTCACTCCCTTGGGAACCCCTTGCTAGCATGAGAACCTAGCCATAGATTTATCCTTGACCACCATGAGATGGCATGAGAAACTATGAGACTAGATGTATCCTTGACATAGCCTGAGGCATTCCCTTGAGGGGAGGTATGATGGGATATCTCAAGGTGTATGCCCCAGGCACACCTTGGTTTCTATATGTGTGTGCTAGAGGCACAGTTAGGTGCCCATAAGCACTGTTAGGTGGTGGTAGATGCCACATAGATTTATCCTTGACCACCATGAGATGGCATGAGAAACTATGAGACTAGATGTATCCTTGACATAGCCTGAGGCATTCCCTTGAGGGGAGGTATGATGGGATATCTCAAGGTGTATGCCCCAGGCACACCTTGGTTTCTATATGTGTGTGCTAGAGGCACAGTTAGGTGCCCATAAGCACTGTTAGGTGGTGGTAGATGCCACATAGGATGATTGAGAGAATCTCGGAGCAGATTGAGGAGATGATTGTGGAGCTCAGAGGTCATCAGTGATGTCAGTGATCATGTAAGAGGTGCCTACATAAGAACCTCACCTTTCTTTATTCTATAAGCAAGCATTCTTATTTTGTGTGCACTTCATGCTTTCCCTTCAGTTCCCCAACATCGTCTTGTCTTTTGGGAAATTTTTGCAACAAGTCTACCTTGAGACAACACAGTCTTTTGCAATGAAAAGCTTTGAAGCTTGAGTAGCGAGGTTACCCTTCTCTCATTTGCCTTGCCAGTTGATGCATTTGCCTTGAATTTCAGTACCATGACTAGCAGCAAGGATGATTTGTTTGGGATGCTTGGGGCCGAGAATAATCTTGATGGCACAAAATACTCCATGTGGGCATACATGATAGGACGTGTCTTGGTTGCCAAGGATTTGTGGACATCGTTTCAAGCGTTGAGGTCAGGCCTACACGTAATGTAGCTTCTGGTGCTGTAGCTCTTGCCTCTGGTAGTACAGGTATTGCTTCAGGCTCATCTAGTGATGGGTCTAATGCTACCTCTTGAGTAGCTGCATCTTATACTACAGGTACTTTGCCTCCTACGTAACATCAGATTCAATGGGATGGTCGTGATGCCAAACATAGTTACCAGAAACGGTGGTTTTTGGCTTGGAAACGGAAACGCCGAAACGCTGTTTTGTAATCCTTGTTTCTTTGTTTTTTTTTTTGGCTGTGGTGGCCCTCTTTTGATTAAACTGTTTTTGCCTTCTTTTGATTAAAACGTTCTTCGCCGAGTCGTCGCCTCATGTCGTCGTTTCCACCGCCTCTCGCGTTGCTGCTCTCCATCGTGCTGCTCTGCAGCCACTCCATCTTTGATTCCTAGGCCTTGGCACCCATAGCTCGCTCTCCTCTCCATCCCTCCATCCTGTAGGTTGGTAGCTGCCCTCCATCCTCAGCCTGCTCTCAGCTCTGCATCCCTCCACTACCTCTTCTCTCTTACCTCTCCATCCTCCTTCTACCTCTCATCCTTCTCCGAGTCCTTCGACCTCTCCATCCTCTTTCACCTCCCGATCCTCCTACTTCTCCATCCTTTCTCACCTCTCCATCCTCCCTCTCACCTCTCCATCCTCCCTCTCAAACTACAGATTGTTGTAACTTCAAACTTGTTAGAAGTTAGAACTTAGAACTTAGAACTAGTTTATGACACATGTTGATTGTTGAAGCGTCATTCATGGATAATAAATGATACTAGATAGATCAATCATCATAGAAATTTAGAATCAAAGAAGCATGCATGATGCTTCAAGTATAGATAATTGTATTATGTATAATTTGCACTCTATTGATAATTGTATTATGTATAAAAAATAAATTTTTATATATAAATTGTACCATATTGCTGTTTCTTCCGTTTTCATTTTGACAAGGGTCGGAAACTCCGTTTCCCCGGTTTTTCCCGTTTCTGTTTCGGTTGGCAACTATGATGCTAAAGCACATGCCTTGATTGCTCTTTTAGTTAAAAATGTCATTATCCCTTATATCCGGTCTTGCAAGACAACAAATCAAGCGTGGGATCAGTTTGCATCCTTATATTAGGTGCAGAATGAGGCGCGGGTTGCCTATCTCTGCAAGCAGTTGAAGGACTTGAAGCTTGAAGAGGGTTTTAATATGAATGTCTATATTACCAGTGTGAAGGATTTGAAAGAGCAGTTGGCGAACATTGATGAGGTGGTGCGTGATTCTGAGCTTGTTTCTAATACCCTTGATGGGTTGCTTGACTCTTATCAGGGCTTTGCTACTACATTGAGGTTGGTTGCAAGTGGCAATGCCAACCATTATTCCTTTGACCAGATGGTTGCGGGAACACAGCCGTGTAAACGGCAATGCTTCTATGGCTAGTGATCAAGCCTTTGCTGCCCGGCATAAAAACAAAGGCAAAGGCAAGGTTTCAATTGGTGAACCCCCTCATTCACATGCTTGTCACTCCCATGATGCTTCTTCTTCGGGGGATAAGAAGAAGAAGAAGAGATGCAACTATTGCAGGAAACTTGGGCATGATATTTTTGAACGTAGGAAGAGCATTGCATCTGAAAAGAAGAAGAAAGAGTCTGGTCATGTAGTATCTGGTTCTCCTAGTCTAGATGATCGACATGAGTTAACTAACTTTGCACAAGACTAGTGTTGGGCTTCTCTTGTTAGATGAGGCGTGGGTTGCCTATCTCTGCAAGCAGTTGAAGGACTTGAAGCTTGAAGAGGGTTTTAATATGGATGCCTATCTTTCCAGTGTGAAGGATTTGAAAGAACAGTTGGCAAACATTGATGAGGTGTGGCCTGATTCTCAGCTTGTTTCTAATACCCTTGATGGGTTGCTTGACTCTTATCAGGGCTTTGCTACTACATTGAGGTTGGTTGCAAGTGGCAATGCCAACCATTATTCCTTTGACCAGATGGTTGTCCTTTTACTTCAGGAGGAACAAAGCCATGCAAATAGCAATGCTTCTATGGCTAGTGATCAAGCCTTTGCAGCCCGGCATAAAAACAAAGGGAGAGGCAAGGTTTCAGCTGGTGAACACCCTCATCCACATGCTTGTTACTCCCATGATGCTTCTTCTTCGGGGGATAAGAAGAAGGAGAGATGCAACTATTATAGGAAACTTGGGCATGACATTTCTGAAGGCAGGAAGAGAATTGCATTTGAAAAGGAGGAGGAGTCTAGTCATGTAGTATCTAGTTCGCGTAGTCTAGATGATCGACATGAGTCAACTAACTTTGCACAAGACCAGTATTGGGCTTTTCTTGTTAGATGTTAGTATAATCCTGATGTTCACGATGTTCATGATATCTGCATGACAATTTTTGATGTAACTGATGCCTGGCTCTTTGATAGTGGTGCCAGCAAGCACATTACTTCCTAGAGGAAGATATTCAGCTCACTTGAGCATGCATCTAAGGGGGGGACAGTCACATATGCCGATAATGCATCATATAGAGTGAACGGCATTGGGCAAGTTGCTCTTACTAGTGTTTCTGGTGGTCTAGTCACTCTAAAGAATGCGCCTTATCTTCTAGGCATTCGGAAGAATCTCATCTCTATTTCAGCCATAGCTACTTGTGGCTTTCAGGTTCTTTTTTATGGTGTTTGGTGAGCGGTCTATGATGCTACACATGCCTTTACCATGGTCTTGATTGGGACATTGACTAGAGGGCTATATAGACTTGATGCCTATAGGCTATGAGAGGTGCTTGGATGATGCTGGACTTGCAGATGCAGATGCCTTTGTTGTTGATTCTTCTACCATGGTAGATATCCATTTGTGGCATGAGAGGTTTGGACACCTCAACTTTGGGGCTTTGGTGAAGCTACATAAGGATGGTATGGTTGTTGATCTTTCCAAAATGCATGTGCCTTCAAAGCATGTTTGTGAACCTTGTTTGCTTGGTAAGATGCACCGTTCTGTATTTCCCGAGGATGGGAGAGTTGGTGCCTCACGCAAGCTTTATTTGGTTCATAGTGATGTTTGTGGACCCATGCGGGTTGTAGCTCGTGGGGGATTCTATTATTTTGTCACATTCATTGATGATTTCACCATGTATACTTGGATTTTCACATTGAAATCCAAGTCTGAAGTTTTTGCATGCTTCAGGCATCTCATTGCCTTGGTTGAGAATGAGAGTGGGCTGAAAATTGCTCACATTAATACCGATAGAGGGGTGAATATATGTCAAAGTAATTTGCTGATTTTTTTGGCCTCCTATGGCATACACCATCAATCCACTGTGGCTTACAATCCTCAACAGAATCCCATGGCTGAGTGCAAGAATAGATCAGTCATGGAGATGGCCGGGTGTATGTTGAAAGGCAAGTGTTTGCCTAGTTGGATGCCGTTATGTGTGCAAATTACATTTTGATTAGATGTCCCACCAAGGCATTGAAGATCATCACACCTTATGAGGCTTGGACAGGTCATAAGCCCAGATTTCTCACATGAGGGCGTGCCTTCTCAGACACGCAACAAAGCTGGATGATAAAACTGTCAAATGCATTTTTATTGGGTGTAGCTCAGAGAGCAAAGAGCTCTACCAAACTCGCACGGGCAAGTGTTTTGTCAGTAGGGATGTTGTATTTGATGAATCCTCCTCTATGCCTTTGCTGGGCTGTCAAAAACAGCCCATTGTTGATGCCCTAGATCTCTTTGACAGCTTGATGCCTGTGTTTTTGTCCAATGCTCATGATGATGTCACATCTGAGGTTGCTCCTCCTACATTTGTTGGTGATTTGCAGCCACATGTGCAGCATGATATTCAGCCCCATTTACAGCCTGATATGCTCAGCTTGATCAGGACGTTGTGCACAGGTCTCTTGACAAGGAGAGAGCTGAAATATAGGAGCCCAAAAAGGTCCCTTGTTGGCTCCTTGACACATTAAATGACAGCAAACAAGAGACTCCTCTGCCAACTTACACTAGAGTAGCTGTTCGCAAAGAGCATGCTAATTCGGTTGCTTGTGCATTGGTTGCTACAGCATGCAATGAAGAGCCATTATGCCATAAGGATGCCTTTCTGAATGAAGGTTGGTTGAAGGCTATGCAAGCTGAATTGGATTCTATAGATGAGAATAACACTTGGGAGTTATGTGACTTGCCTCTTGGCAAGAATGCCATTGGGACTAAGTGGGTTTATAAGATTAAGCGAAAATCTGATGGTTCAGTGGATTGGTACAAAACCCGTCTTGTTGGCTATGCTCAGTAGCAAGGCATTGACTTTGAGGAGACTTTTGCCCCTAATTCCAGGGTCCTACTAGTCGCATTGTTACTGCCTTTGCTGCCCACTTTCATTGGGAGGTACATCAGCTTGATATCAAGACAACTTTCCCACATGGGCATTTGCAGAAAGAAGTCTATGTTTCCTAACCTCTTGGCTTTGAGGTTGCAGGTTCTGAAAGTAAGGTATGCCGCTTAAAGAAAGCCTTCTATGGATTGAAGCAGGCACCTCGGGCTTGGCATTCCAGGATACATGTTCATTTTCTTACACTGGGCTTTCAGAACGGCCCTACCCAGGCTACCCTTTACATCCACAAGAGTGGGACAGATTTGCTGATTTTAGTGCTCCATGTGGATGACATGCTTGTGATTGGGACACATGCTGAGCAACATGCTGAGCAAATTGCAGCTTTTAAGCTTGACTTGCAGAAGACATTGGTATGTTTGATCCTGGTCTTTTGCATTACTATCTGGGCATTCAATTTGCTAGCAGTGAGGGGGGATTTGTTTTTTTTGCAAAAAGTGAGGGGGGCATTTTGATGTCACAATCCAAGTATATTGGACAGCTTTGCAATGTTTTCAGTTTGAGGATTTTAAGCCAGTATCCACACCATTAGAGCCTGGTTTTCACTTCTCTTCTGAGGATGGCAGCGGTGCATGTGATGTCACTCTCTATAAGTAGGCAATTGGTTGTTTGATTTACTTATGCCGTACGAGACCTGATCTTCAGTATGTTGGCTGACAATTGAGCAAATCTATGCACAGCCCCTCTACGCACCATTGGCAGGCCGTGAAGTGTGTCTTCAGGTATCCGAAATGCACTCAGCATTTGGGCCTCCTTTATGAGGCTAATTCTTCATTTGTTATGCATGGATTCACTGATAGTGATTGGGTTGAAGCAGACTACAATTACTACTTGTAGATGTGAAGCTGAGTACAGAGCAGCTTTGACAGCTATAGCGAAGTGTGTTGGCTCCGGAAGTTACTTGCTGATCTTTATGCGTGTCAGACTGCTCCTACCATCATCTTCACTGATAGTCAGAGTGCTTTGGTGGTTGCACAGAATCCAATTTTCCATGCTTGCACAAATATTGAGGTTCACTATTACTATGTCAGAGAGATAATTAGCAGGTGATATTCAGTTGCTTTATGTTCCCATTGAAGACAACTTGGTAGATCTTTTTATGAAGGCTCTTTCTCGACCTAAGTTTGAAGCTTTCCGGCAAGCTTTAAACTTAGTACCTTTTGTGATTTGATCTGTTATACTCTATACAGTCATATGGTGCTATCAGTGTAACAAGAAACGTTTCTAGATTTTGCTAGGCGTTTCGTCTAGAAATGGGTTAAAAAAGTATTTTTTTTATAAATTATAAATCAAACATAAATAATTATTTCCAAAATCTTTCTCTCTCTCTCTCTCTCTCTCTCTCTCTCTCTCTCTCTCTCTCTCAAAAGAGCTCTCAGATACACACATACGCATTGAGCACTCTCAAAAGACTAAAAATAGTAACAGTCTGGCACCAAGGCGTTTTGCCCAATGCATTGGTGTTTCACCCGTTTTGGTGAAACGTTTCGCCTAGAAATGTTTCTACACGTTTCGCTTGGGTGAAACACGTTTTCTGGTTACACTAGTTGCTATATCCCTACATGATGAACATGTGCAACCATGACATTAGAAATTCAGGTATTCTGAGCCGTGTCCAGGATACTTCAGCCCATACCATCGAGGGGGGGTTGTAGGCCATTCTACGGGCTATCCATTGGTGCCACTCATTCCTTGGTATGCGCCTTGTAGGCCTAGTCACATTCAGTTAGGTTGTTTGGGAGAGTCTAAAATGAAATCATCTAGACTTCACAAGCAGTTGTAGCTTGAATGAAGAGATTTGAGACTACTTTTTGATTAGCCTTCTCCGTTAGGGCTAGCCTTCGTCATGACCGAGTCTGCCCTTCACCTCCAGAGTGCTGACAGAAACTCAGTACGAAGACTTTGTATAAATGGATGCTCAAGTATGTGTGGGTGTGTAGATTTGTATGTGTGAGAGCATGTTTTATACTATGGTCTAAACCCATTGTTGGGCGCTGATGACGTCACTGGGGATGCTTTAGTAGCTAGTCCTTGCTATGTGTGATGGAGTTTATGGTTTTAAACCTTATGAGTGAGTATCATGAGATTGAAATTGCACTTTGTTGTGTTTTTAGAGGATGAGTTTGGGAATGTTCTTGGATTTATCTAGGTATATGCCTCTGCCGTATTAGCGGACATGCAAATTTCACCTTGTGAAGTTTACGTCAATGTTCGGCCTGCTGGTATTGCGTTAATTCTTTCTATCTTAAATGGTGCGTTGCCCTATCAGAGAAATTCAGATGCTCGTTTGGGAGAGACTAAAATGAAATTGTCTAGACTACACAAGCAGTTGTAGCTTGAATGAAGGGAAGATGGACTACTTTTTGATTAGCCTTCTCCCTCCTTTAGTGCTAGCCTTCATCATGATTGAGTCTGCCCTTCACCTCCAGAGTGCCTACAGAAACTTAGTACAAACACTTTGTATAAATGGATGCTTAAGTTTGTGTGGGTGTGTAGATTTGTATGTGTGAGAGCATGTTTTTATACTATGGTCTATACCCACTGTTGGGCGCTGATGACGTCAGTGGGAATGTTATAGTAGCTAGTCCCTGCTATCCGTGATGGAGTTTATGGTTTTCAACCTTATGAGTATCATGAGATTGAAACTGGCACTTTGTTGTGTTTTTAGAGGATGAGTTTGGGAATGTTCCTGGATTCATCTAGGTATATACATTCAGTTAGGTCAGTTGTTATAGTTAGTAAACGTACCACTTAGGACAGTTAGGACACTTAGTCCAGTTAGGCCACTTAGCCCTAGGGTTTTGTTATATTGGCTCTCTCTTGAGCCTCCACTCAGTTTTGCAGCAATTCATTACGACATCTCGTTTTTTGTCTTCTCTTCTTCATTTTGAGCTTCCATTGCTTGCCATAGTCTACAGAGCAAAGAACAAGCTGAAGGAATTGAGGTGTACTTGCAAATGGATAATGATAAATTACAAAGGGTAGTGTCCTAAGTGAACTAGGACTAGTGTCCCAATAGGACTAAGTGTCACGGGGATGTGGTGGTGATGGTGAAGTGTCCAAACTAACTGTCACCGAATTTGGCCTAGGGTACCAGGCTAGGAGCCTTAGTTAATGCCCACAAGGTACCTATGATTTTATGTGCAACAAGTGCAACTCCTGGTGCTATTAGAGTGGTTTCATTTTCTAAGGTCATTGGTTTGGTTCAGTGGGGTCATCCTTTAAAAACTGACGCCCTAGAGATCCTTCAAAATAGGGTCATTGGTTCCTTTGCACTAGGGTCATGGTGTGCCATCTGACCCCCTAGGGGCATTAAAAATCCCATGCCTCATTTTGCCTAGGTGTCTGTTGGTGGCCTATCTGCTTGCCTTGTGTCACCTCTGGAAGTCCCTGGAAGTCCCTGGAGCCCTCCCATTCCCTTCCTTGCTGATTTGAGACTTCTCCCCTACCAGAGCAGCCTCATTCTCTTCATGGCGGATTTCTGCAGCTCTCCCTTTGCTTGCTGAACTGGAATTTCATGCTTTCTTTGTGATAGTTCTCCTCCCCTTGGTGGCCTCTGTTGCTGGCATGCTTCTGGGACTTGGACGCCTTCATTCAGGACCACTTTTGAGGCTGTTTTCGACTTTCTTCGTGACAGAACTTCTTCTTTTCTGCATCTGAAGCCATATTCATGGGCGCCTCTCTTCGTGCTCCTGCCTGGTGCAAGGCATTGAAAACGGTGCTGTTTGTGGGCTGTAAACTCTGTTCTGGTGGACGCATTCTTGGCTGATCTGCTACACTCTGTTCTGGTGGGCGCATTCTTGGCTGATCTGCTACAGCTTGCTGGACACACTCTTCTGTGATCTTTTCTGGTGCCGAAAGACACTCCTAGGCAGCTCCCTCCTACCAGAGTCTGCTGTTCACTTCTCATCCTACTTCTAGAGCTGTTTCGGGCTGAAACAGGCTATTTCTGTTGGCTGGATTCTCATCTTCCTTCTACACTCTTTGCTACAGCCATTCCTACTGAGTTCCTGCTAGGTTGGATGCCCTGCCGTTGGCCCGGGAGAGGATTGGGGCACTGGTTGTGATACTCTCTTCCTGGGGGTGCAGTGGTTGGCCTTGGGCTCGGTAATGGCTTGGAAATGGGTAATGCATTGCTTGGCATGTTGTCAGACTGGTCTACTTGTGATTATGCATGTCTGCTGAAAGGAACCAAGGTAATAAGACTCGGAGTTGGTCACTAGCACAACCATGGATTGGCGTTGTACTGGGTTGCACCTGCGGGTGAACTCATGAAGGGAGTCCCTTCGTATCTTTGAGCTAACCAGTATAAATAAGTACCGCAAGGGGCGCCAAATCTTGGGGCCAGCAGGTGTCACTCTCTATGTTATTGAGTAGGGGCATTCTAGCCTCCCTTGTCTTGAATGGTTCCATGATGCTGTGCAGTGAAGTTCTATGCTTTGAGTTTGGTTTGTGAACAAAGGCAATCAATTAAGTTGGCTGTATTTTCATCTTTGTGAGATAGTAGATACATGTACAGTGCCCTTAGCGATCTAAGGCCGGTTACACTAAGTGTCCTAACTAGCCTACACGGTCATACCAGGGCTAAGTGGCAACAAACCCTCCATGGCATGGCTGAAGTATACTGAATGCATCTCAGGTATACATGGAAGCTAAATTATGGTTGCACATATTCGTGTGTGATGGCTATAGCAACCTATGATCGTATATGGAAAGCATAATCACGTGACAAAAGGTACCAAGCGTAAAGCTTGCCGAAAGATTCAAACTTGGGTCGCGATAGAGCCTTTGTGAAGAGATTATCTATGTCTCCAGCTGACAATTCTATGTCTCCAGCTGACAATCGCTCTCAAACATAGTGATGGTGTGCTTGGTACGTGCATGAAAGACAGAATTACACACAACGGCCAAAGCACTTTAGCTGTCAGTGTAGATCATGGTCAAAGATGCCTTGCTGAATCTGAAAGTAACTTACGGGGCCAAACACACTGTACAATAGTTATGAAGGCTGCCCTATACTCAGGTTCACAACCGGAAGAAGCAACTATAGGATGCCTCTTGCTGAACCAAGAAATGCATGAAGAGCCAAGCATGAAACAGTTGCCACTGAGACATGCGGGTGTCGTAACAACCAACCCAATCACTATTTGTAAATGCATGCATGTTCAATGAATTATCATCATATGGCAGTCCCAAATGTTGCATGCCTTTTAGTTCAGAAGACACGCCTACCAATGCTGTGTGCTAGGCTTGTGCATGAACCTGCTTAACTAAGACACTGCATTTTGCAGATTAGGCTAGGTTCGGATATATAAATAAGGCAGCTCACAACTTGCTGGTAAATGGTAGCTTCATATGGGGCACTCCCATCCTTAGAGCAGAAACGGAAGCTAGACTCCAATGCAGTAGAAACCGGCTTACAATCCTCGAATTGGAAGCGCTTTAAGAGCTGTCCAATGTGTTTGGATTGGCTCATCATTATAGTAATGCAACTTGCCCATATCTGACATTGCAAATGATTTCGGCAAATCATCTTTGAAAGCTACAATATGCTATGTATTTGGATTCAGGTCCAAGAATGAACATGTCATCCACATACAAAATTAAAAACAGAAATTCTGATTGACTCTTCTGAACATATTTTACTCCCCTAATCTTGAAATCGTGGCATACAAGAGCTCCTCACATATTCTTGGAAAGCCTGATTTGGATTATCTCTCCAACTTCCCCAAGTTGATAGATGAAGTGAGCATGAAGGATGGATACATTGTCTGTCAAAGTCAGAAGATTAACATCAATGAAAGCATGATTAAAAAGGCCCTAGGCATTCCTAGAGGCAATTTGCAAGCACAATTCTTGGAGAAGTCGTGGAAGAGTTCATATATTTTAGATTTATATCCGAACGATCAGGTTAGTGTAGATGGTGGAGTCAAGGTTTCGAGCTTGCCAACTGCTGTTCAAGATGTGTTGAAAGAGACAAACCTCTGTGGGGCTGTCCTGAATTCCAAGGCATACCAAACATGAATGGATTTTATACCCGCAATGCCTACTTCAATAAAGGTCATTTTTCAACCGGCAAACCTGATTTTCAGAACCTTGGTTTCCGCTGATTTGCAGAGGGTCTTCTAGTAGAGGCTTTGGAGATCCTGAAGAAATAGAAAGATCACTCTATTTTTTTGGCTTTCTATTCATGGAGGGATTGCAGTGAACGGGTGGAGGTCTAGATTTGGGGTAGAGCCCACTTGTCCTAGGTGCTCGTTTGCTGCTGAGTCGATTCGTCATTGTCTATGGGACTGCATGCATGCAAGAGCCATTTGGATGGGAATTGCTAGGGTCCTCAGTACTTTTGCTGCTCCTCGTTTCTTCATGACGTGGGGATGTCAGGGCCTCAAATCTTCTTTGAGTGGTAGGATGCTTCTTGGGCCATGTCGATTCAATGTCACCTATTCGAAACTCTCTCAGGAGGATGTGCCTATCTCTTGCTATAGACCAGTACATGCTGATGGGGATACGGCTTGGGAGATACTGGCTAGCATCACTGCTTGGCAGCTTTGGAGGGCCAGATGCACAGAGGCCTTGGACGGATCTTAGGTCCATTCTTCGCACACCTTGGCGAGTATTTGGGCTGACACTGTTCACACATTGATGGCCAGTTGGGTAAGCATGCGGGGTTCTTTGCAGGCAGCCTCAGCGAGGAGGGTTATATTCCATAGGGAATGGAGGGGTTCCCCCCTTTTTCTTAGAGACTACAAGAAGGTTGAGGTGGTACTTTCAGCCTCTACCTTGGTTTCTTTCTAGCTCATTTTGAGTTTTCTATTCCCTATTTTAGGGGGGTTTCCTCATGTATAGCATGATGTATTTCCATTGTGAGCTTGCTCACGCGGGTATTTTTCATACTTTATAGAAGTCTTTTCCAAGGAAAAAAAAATCTTGGAGATTGGGTGACTTAGACACACTGACTTAAATCGTGGAAAGCTGAACGACCCACTGGCGATGTCAGTGGGTCGTTCAGCTTTCCACGGCAGACAGCTTCACGTCTATCACTAGAGCATCACATTTTTTCTGCAAGCCTGCTGTCCATGCCTTCCTAGAGCCCCAAACTGAATAGCAATCGTCTCAGGAGCCTTCTAGGCTAGGCGTCTACCAAAATCGCACCTCTTCAGGCTGTTTGAAGCTTCCAGGCAGCTCGATTTGCTTCCAGGCGGGAGGATCTACTGAGTTTCACCTGCCAAAAGCTTTCCAGGGCTGCAAGACCTAATTTCGCTGCTTCTAGGACCAATCCAGGGCTACCAGACAGATCGTGTCCAGGTTTCGTACGTGTTTGAGCTGCTCTAGGCCTTCAGAACTGGACGAAATCCCTGTTCCAGGCTTCCAAGGTTGCCAGATTGCTACTAGATTCATTTTGCCTCTCGGGCCAGAAGGGTGCCAGAAGGAAATCGTTTTTGCTGTTTTCCACCTCGCCAAGGCTGTTGCTACTGATTTAGATTGCTAGACTTTTTGGGAACTGCTTCGGATCAATTCGTCTACTTGCTTGCTGCTGCTACGGGCTTGCTGCTCCAGGCTTTCCAGAGCCCTGGAATCAGTTATGTCTGTGAGAAGCCCTACAGCTACCTCCGAGACTTCAGCATCTCTTGCCTTTCTACAGCTGACCTTTCAGTGAGCCAGGAACAGCCAGGATTGGCTGTTTTGCTGGCCTTTGCCCGCAATAGTTTGCATAGTAGGACGGAAGTGCCTGTGATCAGATTATTCAGTTGGCTGTTTATGGTTGGATGCACTAGTGTGCTTTTATTGTATTTTTTATGCCGTTTGAATAAAAGATAAAGAAATACTGAAAGTGGAGCTAAGTTTAGGGCCAACGTGGTGTCTGCTGCAGACAGTGGCAATCTAGCTTCTGAATATTGAGTCTGGAATTATTTTGGGTGTTGTGGATGTTTTTCTAAATGGCTGAAAGTTTAGTATTTGTGGGTTCTTGTCTGTCCACCACCCTTTGGATTTCCCGAAGGCCAGTTTTATAACGGGGGGGAGAGAGAGAGAGAGAGAGAGGTCTTGGAAAGGCCTTATGGGCCTATGAGACAGTACAATATCAAAGTGACTCATGCTCCTAGAAGCCACAAAGGGCTGAGGCAAAGGGATTGCCAAGACCCGTTGCTGAGTACTATACAAGACTAAAATCATAAATACGAAACATAAACTCGAAGTCCAAAACTAGGTACTAATGGAGAGAGAGAGAGAGAGAGAGAGAGAGAGAGAGAGAGAGAGAGAGATGATAATGTTCGTGATAATTGTTGTTTTAAGTAGTGGAGAAGTATTGTTGTTGTTTATGATGCAATTGGAAGGCATATTGGGGGGGGGGGGGAGAGAGAGAGAGAGAGAGAGAGAGAGAGAGAGAGAGAATGTTTGTAGCTGTGAAGTAGCTGTGAAGTATTGTTGTTGTTTATGATGCAGTTGGCAGTCTTGTTGTGACAATTTATTTTTAGAACGTTACAGTTGGAAATTCTCAAAGTTGGAACTTACCGAGCTTTGTACGATGCAAAGAACTAAGTTTATATTTTAGTGTATTGCCTTTGCCTTATGAAATGGGTATTGGGGTGCATCATCTACACCCACATTTTTTTGATGCTGCGAGATCTTTCTATGCAGATAAAAGTTGTCACCCATTCAAGAAAATTCTTTTAGAATGTTTAGTTTTGGTTGTTTTGCATATCATCAGATTCAAATCTTTTCTCAATTGCGGTTTTCTTTCTTCAAAGGAGAGAGCTTGTTTTTATCAAAGCTATTAGAACATGGTTTTTGTGTATGAGGTATAGTGTTTTGGAAAAGCTTCATCTAGTTGTTTGCATCTCGAGAGGATATGATTAAGTCAAAAATTCCTTTATTGGAAAGCTCATTGGCAATCCTATCTTTATGCATGCAAATCTAAGGAATGGAGCACCACGTGTTCAAGCACGATGGGGGGGTGTAAGTAATAAAGATGGACAAGAACATTGGTAGCATGGAACATAATCACAAATGAAGTGAGATGTGTCTTTACCCAAGAGATAGTATGCTAATATTATAGGATGTAGGTAGGCTTCTAGATACCTTGAATGTAACACCTCGTGTTAAAGCACGATGGGGGGGTGTAAGCAATAAAGATGGACAAGGAATGTTGGTAGCATGGAACATAATCACAAATGAAGTGAGATGTGTCTTTACCCAAGATATAATGCTAATATTATAGGATGTAGGTAGGCTTCTAGATATCGTCATATTCTTGGGACGTGTGCCATTTCAAATTATAAACTTAGGCATTTCAATTGAACTCGATATTGATGAACCAATAATAATAATGAGGGCATCAGGACAACCCTGTAAGCATTTGTTCAAATAACGTCAATTACAAAAGTTGTTCAAAAATAACGTCAATTACAAAAGTAATAACTTTGTAATGCAACTACGATCTTAGAGAAGCTTTCGATTTGAGATGTGTCTACGAGTGTTTCCTTAGGACCAAGGCACTTGCGAAATGGCTTTCCTTCTAGTGGCGAGGTGCTTGACGATAAGACGTGTGTAGGAAACTAGAATGCTTGGCCAACTGTCTAGTATATGTAAGTAGCTAATAATAAGCCAATTGATCTAACGGCTTAAAATGTGCCACATGGTTTCTTAGGATTTTAGAGTTTCATAAAACTCTCTAGTGCTTGTCGAGTAAACAAGAGTTATTAACTTGCAAACTAGTTTTGGGTCGTGTCTCCTTTTCACATTATTGAAATTGTGCTGTGTATGGAGTTTGTTGCCTTGAACTTAAACGGGGGTGTGCCTCTAAGTGCGAATGTCTTGCAAGAATTAACCATATATATGTTGGAGTAGCATGGTGACAAGATAGAGGCAACAAGATGAACAATGAAGCTTGTTTATTCATTGAGAGAGTGTCATTCTATAGGCACTAGGTACATCCATAGATTTCATCATATGTGACACGACACTCCACACTTAACTCATTCACACACGACACTCCTAGATTCACTCATTTACACTGACACATCATCAATCACACCTAATTCAGGCACCTACACACGTGTTCACACAATCATATGATCACGCACAACCATAGAACTTGGTATGATCCATAACATCAATTTGTCTTTCATATTCTCCTACAAATTGATGACCTCAACCCTAGTAGTAGTCCATGGGAAACTTCGTGGCTTGCCTACCTCTAGTGGCAACACACATGATCCACAACCTGGTACTCACTTTAGTCGCATCAATAGTAGACTCATTTGGGCATTCTCATCCCAACATGATCTCATTTCGACTTTGGTCTCTTGATTTACAATTGGAAGACCGGACAATGAACAATCATTTGAGGGGGACATCCCAAGGTAGAGAACCCTATTGACCGCACATAAAAATTCTAAGTTGAAGATGGGAAATTTCCTCCCTTGATGGCAATCTTTTTTTGGTGTTGTTTCCAAGCCACCATTGTATCAGACTCATAAAGTTGCTTGTCCATTGCATTGTACGTGGTGTCAATGAAGCAAAGCTTTCTTTCTTTGTGTATCTTCTTGGGATGTTTAATCTTCATCATGGATAAGAGGGTCTTACCACTTGTCATTGTAACAAGGGCAGTGTCTACTCTTGTAGAAGGGTAGTAAATATCATGAGGAATATCCAATTTCAAAAGATCATATTTGTAATTCAACAACTTCATAGTGATGGTCAAACAAGAGTTAACAAATAGATTCAACCAAGACATTCTCCGAAAGCATAAGCATAATCTTAGATCATCCCCATAGAAATAGAAAGGGGTTGCATACATCATTGAACTAGTTTGAAGCATCATGAATGATGCATCCTTGTGACCAGTATAACCTTTAATCTAAGCATATGTCTAGAAAAACATGATTTGCATAAGCATTAAATACTTTAGGCATCTACTCGTATGACCAACACCCATCAATGTCAAGCTAAAATAGTAAAATATTGAAACTTTTGAGCATCTAACCACTTTGCAATGCTTCAGCCCTGAAGGAGATTTGAGAGAAACGACCAAATCGAATAATCAAGAATTGGAGGATTAAATTCGTATTGTTGGAGTTGGCTTTCAGAGGGCTTTTAGCAAGGAAAGGAAGCTCTATTATCAGAGAACTTTCACCAGAGAGTAGAGGCGAAATGCCTCGTCAGGTCGCCATAGCTAGAAGCTCAAAAGTCGATTGGTTTTTTTGGGTGATAAGATAGAGGCAACAAGATGAACAATGAAGCTTGTTTATTCATTGAGAGAGTCATTATATAGACACTGGCTACATCCATAGATTACATCATATGTGAGCTCAATAGTGAGCATCTAGATCCACAATCATCTCCATGAATCTCTCAATCACACACCACACTCCTAGATTCACTCATTCACATCTACTAACTGATACATCATTAGTCACACCTAACTCAGGCACACCTACACACGCACATGTGTTCACATTCTCAATCACATGATCACTCACAACCATAGACCTTGGTATGATCCATTATAGTTTGAAAGTATGAGATCTTAAATGTATCTTTCTTGAGCTTTATATTCCATGAGTATGCCAAGAAGGAACAACCATCGCTCATGTATAAGATCTTGTTGATTTGGAAAGGCCGTATGTATTGATTGGAAGATAGGTCAACTTTCAAGCTAGCACTTGGCCTCGTTTTTCCTTTTTTTTGATATGTGTGCTTTTGCTCATCCTTTGGCATTGATATGTAGCTATGGTGTTGGTATTTTCTTTATCCTCTAATATTTGAGTTGGGTTCAAAGCTACATTAATGACTAACGATGGGGTGATCTAGTATGCCAATCATGTTTGTGTTGCCATGTATATTCTACTTAAAATTTGGATTTTTACTAAGCTGTTCTACTTTGTTTACTTAAATCAAATTTGTTCTCATATAGTTTCTTTTACTTCACAAATACTACAACATTAATAATTGGGTGATCTCTAGGCTAACTAGTATCTCAATCATGTTGGTATTTCCTTGTGTCTTTATGTCATATTTTCATTTTAAAGAAGCAATTGCAATTTGTTGACTTGTTCACATTTGTTCTACTTCTATAGTTTCTCTTGCTCTACAAATGCCTTATTCTCTATAGGTATGTTGGATATCTTGTGTTCAAATTGTAGACAATAATGATAAGGAACATGCCTAGGTTAATATCTTTAGGTTACACTTGTAAGCAAATTCTTCTTGTAGAAAATAGATGTTTGAAATTTGGGATCCCTTCATCTATGCCCTCAAAGAGTTGATGCTACTATCTTTGAATTTCAGCAATACAATTATTTTCACAAGCTAAGACATACATGCCAACGTCAGATGAGGTAGATCCATTGGTTGAGAGAGAGAGAGAGAGAGAGAGAGAGAGAGAGAGAGAGAGAGAGAGAGAGAGAGAGAGAGAGAGAGAGCAATTACTTAGGCTAAAATATGATCACTCAATCCAACAAAAGGGGCACTCCATGATACAACACCTTAGTGATAGTCAAATGGTCAAATCTCATATGACCACAAATAGTTTTCCATAGTGATATAATTAGATAGGGCCTCATAAGCATAGTGGAAGTAGTGGATGCTTCTATCATTTGAGATAGTATGGTTGTGATGTGTGCTATAATCAAGGATTGGAAGTGAGAAAAATGCTTGCCAATGGTTGAGATGTTTAGTCACCATGGGAATTTCTTCCCTTTCTATCTATATACTGTGATAATTCCATAGCAATATAATTAGAGAGGGGCTCATAAGCATAGTGGAAGTAATGGAGATCATACAAGTATGGTGATCTCGAATCTCCAAACACGACCCATGTGAGGTCGAAAAAAATCAAGGTTTTGATGTGAGTAAAATGGTAGGGATGTTTAGTCACCTTGACAACTTCTTTAAGGTTTCCCTTTCTATCTATCTTCCTTGACATTCTTAAGGATATAGCTTATCTTAGGCAAACATTATTTGCCATTTTTAAATTGTAACCTTGTCTACATAATTCTTACTTGTACCACATGTTGAAGAGATATGAGAGTTTTGAGATGTTAGAGGCATTTAGAAAATGATAGAAGCTCAATTCGAAAGAAAGAAAAAATGTGTGTGTGCGTGCATGTGAACCTTAAAACTTCTAAAGGGGAACTCTAGATAGGGGGTGGCCGTGAAGCTTCGACAGTGAATTACTCTCGCATGCATGAGACATGGCACCCCCATCAAATCAAGGTGGTTTCAAGGTTTAAGGGCAGCAAAGTGGTGTGGTGGCATTTTTAAGGGTAGTAGCTTCTGGAGTCATGTGGAGTTGTAGGGTTGTAAGTTGTCGTTAGTTGTTGTTAGCAAGATGGCCGCCTCCTCTTGGCTAGCTAATAATGCCCACGTGGTTTTGGTTCTCAAGTACACAGTCCTATCATGAGTAACGAGAAACATCGAGATGAGCTCAATATAGCTTAATATCAGTGTGTATTGTTTTGGTATCCTTTTGAGTTGTGAGCACACTTGCAAATTCTTTTATTTTGTTGTGTGTCAAGAGATTTTCTTTTTGAGCTCCATATAGTTTAATATCAAAGTGTGTTGGTTTTTGTTTCCCCTTAAGTTGTGAGCACACTTGCAAATTTTTTCATTTTGTCATGAGTCAAGAGAGGGAGTGATGATGATGAGAGCTCGAATTGTTGACCAATTCCAACAGTGGTATTAGAGCATTACAATCTGGTGAGTTTGTGACAGTCGAGGTCTAGTGAGTCTTTAAATTGTACTATGTGCATTATGGAAGCCTGGTTCCATGGACAAACTGGCCATGGTTAAACTTTTTTCTCATAAGGTTCAGTCGAAAAAACTTTTCGTCGTGGTAGTTGGTGTTACATCTATAGGCTTATGGGGCATAGTGTGCAGCTTAGAAAATAAGGCCAGCAATAATCAAGGATTAGAGAAGATACAAGCATGATAGAAGAAAAGTGATAAAGCAATTGGCATGCTTGGTTGAGCCCTAGGTTCATATTATTTTTATCATGTTGATGTGACAAAGCCAACGGCTCATCTGGGAGATGTTAGAGACATTGTTTGGAGAAAAATTGAAGAATTCGAAGATTTTATTGAAATAGAAATTGTTAAGATTGCACATGGGAGAAGGAGAAAGTATGGGTACACATCTGAATCACATGCAATCTATTATGAAGTAGCTACATGTGTTAGGTTTGAGAGTTGACGATGCAGATATGAAGGCCATTCTCCTTTCAGAGCAGAGTTGGTAACTATATTGCAAGGTAAGCTATGAAAATCTCGAGTTTTGATGCTCTTAAGCGGCTATGCATGGAAGGGAATTGGCATATGTAGTAAAAGACAAAGCAAAGGGAAAAAGCAAAGGCAGTAAGAAGATGCCTGTGTGTGCATGCTGTGGAAAGGATGGACATTCGGAGAAGTTTTACTACAGAAAGATCATGACACTCAGTGCAAAGAATCTAAGAATTCCAAGGCATGTTTGGTTGAAGAATCATCAATGTTAGAAGAGTTTGCAGGTTTGGCGATTATAGAGGAGTATGATCGTGTTGATGATTATGCTTTTTGAAGTGTTTCTTTCCTGTTTTTGATTTTGACCTTGCCCTCTGTGGATGGGTAGTCGAGATTCTTTAGTAGCTTAGCCTTGTGTGGGTGGTCGATTTCTTGATTCAGCCTTGGCCCTTTGCTATCATGTTGTTGGCTATGATGCTGGCTGTCATGCCCTTTGGTTTGACAACATGACATCAGCGAGCATCATAGCCAATAACATGATAGCTAGCATGATGGGAAACATCATGACAATGAGCATGAAAGCCAACAACAACATGATAGCCAACAATGACATGATAACTAGCATGACAGTCAAACATGATAGCCAACATGACAGCTAGAATGATAGCCAACAACATGACAACTAGCAACCAGCATGATAGCTAGCATGTTTATAGGAGGGAGGTAGGCTCAAGAGCCATAAACCTCATCATGTCGACGAGCTAATAGATGAGGACTAGAAACTAATCTTGGATCTAACTTGTGTCCTTGTGTGCATCATGCATGGTGGGTAGAGAAAACCTAAACATTGCCAGTGGATGTTGTTTCTTCAATCGGCATTCATAGACTATCATTGTTCATTTGAGCTGCGTTAGGATAATAACGTTGGCTGTGTGCTTTCCAAATTAGTATGGTAGGGTTTGTGGGATACATGGATACGAGTTTCTTGGTCCAAAAGTGTTGTTTTGAGTATTGAAAAACATGTGTTCTTGAAGAGCCTAAGTAGATTTTGGAGTGACAACCTGCAATAAATAGTACCAACACATTGCTACTTGATGATAATGCATACAAGTGCTTCAAGAACCTAAGGGACTGTTGTGTCATCCCTCCAAGATAAAATCCCAATGTCCCCAGGAGGTGCAAACATATTTGACTACAAACTTTTAAATTGGCCATTGGTAGAGAACCACATTATGTATATATGGGACAATAGCCTCTCGATACATGAAAATAATTAAATAGGGCTAAATTAGAATATTGGAATCATCTATGATAGGAGAGAAAATCCCAAGCTCACAAGAGGGAAAGATAGGTGTGATAACAAAGAGGAGAAGATAGGTGAGAGAACAAATAAGGCTTGCATGTCTTTCACCCAAACTACTTTAGTAACCTGCCTATGGTGTGTCAAGGGTACCTATTATGGGAAAACGTATGGACGAGGTCACTTACTTCTATAGGTTTAATGATGAATTAGTCTACATAGCTGAAAGAATTGGCAATGAGGCTCATGACACTACTTTCAAGGTTACAATGAAAGGTGAGCTGGGATTGCCAATGCTAATGTAGATGTCACCTTTGAAGGATTTAGACCCTACAAGTGGATTACTTGAGAGCTCTTGAATCCTTTCTCGATGAGCGAGTATTCAATTATCTCAAAGAAAAGATGATAGTTAGAGGTCGAAGTACTAGGAGAAGATGAAGAGGAAGCAAGTGTAGAAGAGGAGGATTGAGCTCTTGGGGATTGGCCCATGGGAGGTGGTCAAGATGAAAGAGTGGAGACATAAATTGTGGAAGGTGTTGAGAGCTTGACCTACTTGTTGGATTAGGCAGTCCCAGATGAAGGTGAAGCTTTTATCTTAGACTATATGGGAGCCTTGGGATCTCTTATCTGTCAGTATGGTGGAAATATGGTCTTTAGACTCTGACAACAATCTTTATCGTGGGCTGTTATAAGGAGCAATCCCTGTGACATCTGCTTCACCTGGCCTAGGTGAATTCGCTTATCTTATGATGCCATTCGGTCTCTGCAACAATCCTCACATGTATAGGAGGATGGTGTTCACAAGTATTTGGGAAGATGGTGGAGTGGTCACCAGTGTGACTAGGGCATATGAGCATGATAAGCCAACAATGACACATGATATGGGTAGGACAAACCAGAATGAGGACCATTCGATACAACATAGATGAGGACACTGATGGCATTTCCAAGACAAGTGATAACAAAGTGGAGGACACGAAGAGAATCGAAGATGTTGATGACCATATGATATCGAAGATGGGAATGACCACCAGGTGACTGATGTTACCGACAGGTAGGTGGTGCACAAGATGACTCTTGAAGGTCGACACAAACACTTTAGTGCATGATGATGGACATAGCTAGGACCAAGAGCACAATGACCAACTAGGAGGGCAATTCACATTTGCACTGGAGTCATGGCTTTCTTGAGCAATGGGCAAGCCCATATCACACATGGAGAGGAAGATGTCATGGACCTCGCCTTGCTAGATACCTCTCACGTCACTCTCTCTCATTTCCTCTCTATCTCCCCCTCTCTTTATTCCACACCCCTCATTCCCCCCTCTCTCCTTTTTTCTCCGCCCTTCCCACAATCTCAAGTTCTGAAGCATGGTGCCCCACACCCAACCCACACTTAGGCATTTGTGCTTGTATTTTAATCCATAGCAGCATCACTAGACCCAAATCCATGCCCACTCAGCCTCGAGCTTTGCAAATGGACACTCGCCTTGGGTGCTCCACAACACCAATGGCATTGCACCTCCTTGTTGTCCTATCCCACCACCTGAGCATTGAGCCACACTGCCTTGGGCACAACACTATGCCTCGGTTGCCCCTCATTAGCTTGTAGGGCACTGCGCCACCCACTCACTAGTATGAAATTCTCCCCATGCCAATGTGCACAAGATGCCACCTCTACTTTGTTTGGGCACCGTGTGCTCGTCGTTGATTTCTTCCTTAATCACCCACTTCTACTCACCACAACACTGCCCGCCCCCCCTTTTTTTAGCCTCCCCCTCAATTGAACCTCAAGGGTGGGAATACTTTTGTAGGAGACCTCTTCGGAGTCTCTATACTTTTTGTAGGGAACCAACGACAAGGAGTGCAAAGGTAGCAACTAACATGCAATAAACGGGAGGATTTGGGAGTGGCAAGCATGTGGTGTAGTATTCTAAGCACGAATGAGGGGGGCGGCAGAGGTGTGGGACATTGCTTGAGGTGGCAAAGCTCAAATATCGGGTGGAGGGATAGGACAGGGAGGCATAGGGCTATTGGTTCTACGTAATACCCAAAGCTAGCACCTAATGGTAGACTTTGAGGTTAAGTAGGCAGCAGAAATTAGGGTATGGCGACACTACTAACTGAATGCATGCTCTAGGAAAAGCGGAGGCAATGGGCATTGAAAGCCTAGAGATACAATTTAATTGGCAGATGATGTATTGCACAAATGGTTGTTACCACATGAATGAGCAGTTGTTCTTACTAAGGCATATACCAGGTCTACTAGTGGTCATTTTTGGTGGTGATTTAATAGATCAAAAGGTCTTGCACACTGAATTATGATGGGAAACTTTGTTCAAGGATGCCCATGTCCAGTGTGCCAACTATGATGTCTGCCAATGAACAGGACAAATTCTCTTATAGGATCACATGCCCCTTTCAAAAGTGATTGGTCAAACGTCTGAATACCCAATGTGAAATATCTATAAGCACTAAAGCCAAGCCTCACCATTTTGTTTTAATAATCCAACCAAGGAATATATCTCCCTTTTCTTGAAAAATTTTGCAACTTTGGTCCAAGTCAGTGTTTGAGCATGTCTTGCTTAAGGTGGAAAATCCATTGTTGCCAACTTCATTTTTCTAAAAGACTTTTAATGCTCCTATAACATATCTTGTGTCATTCCCCAATCAATGGTTCTAGCATGACATGCACCAAGCAAGCAAGATTTCGCTAGCATGTAAGTATATGTGGAACCATTGGGCCCAATGAAATCATGCTAGTCCAACCAGGGGAGCATGGATAAGATGGTGCAAATTGATACAAAAAGGGATAATTTTGTGTATCATAATGCATGGTTGGCTATGCGAACCATATCCAATGGGCATGATACTTTGCACCCTTCTCAACATAGGTGGGTTTGATGTCCATGCAAAAGGGGATGCCATCGAATACGTGCAAGTTTGAATAACACACCTGGAAGCATGTTTTTTTATGATTGTGCATGACACTACATGATCGACCATACAAACCACATACGATGCACAACATACATTCCACTTACCTCAACATAATTTTTATTGATGCATGTGCAAAGGGGGATGCCCATCGGATACGTGCAGGTTCGAATAACACACCTCGAGGCATGTTTTTTGACGATTGAGCATGACACTAGGTGAAAAACATGGTTTAGTGTGTGATCGATCATGCAAACCACATCCAATGGGTACAATACTTTGCACGTGTCTCAACATAGGTAGTATTAATGCACGTCCAAAGCAAGATTTCTAGTAGATACGTGTCTTTGAATAACACACCTCGGAGCATGTTTTTTGACGATTGTGCATGACACCCTAAGGTGAAAAACATGGTTTGATGGGTGATCGACCATGCGAACTATATACGATGGGCATGAAACTTTGTATGTGCCTCACCATAGGTGGGATTCATGCACTTGCAAAGAGGGGTGCTTATCAGATATGTGCATATGCAAATAACACACCTGGAGGTAGGTTTTTTGACAATTGTGTAGGACACTGGGAGAAAACCATGGTTTCATGCATGATCAACCATAAGAACCACATCCGATGGGCACAATACTTTGCACATGACTCAAAATAGTGATATTGACATGTGCAAAGGGGGATGCCCATTGGATACATGCAGCTTCAAACAACACACCTAGAAGCATGTTTTTAACGATTGTGCCCGACACTAGGTGAAGAACATAGTTTAACGCGTGATTGATCATGCGAACCACATCTAATGGGCATGATACTTTGCACAAGCCTCAAAATAGGTGCAATTGCTGTGCATGCCAACCAGTATGCCCATCATATACGTGTGCCTTCAAATAACACACCTCGGAGCATGTTTTTTAATGATTGTGCATGACACTAGGTGAAAAATATAGTTTCATGGGTGATCGACCATGTGAACCATATCCAATGGGCATGATACTTTTCACATGCCTTGACATAGGTAGGATTGACATGTGTGCAAAGCGGGGTGCTCATCGGATAGTGCATGTGCAAATAACACACCTTGAAGCGGGTTTTTTTACTATTGTTTATGACACTAGGTGAAAAACATGGTTTAATGCATGATCGACCATGCGAACCACATCCGATGGGCACAAACCTTTGCACGTGCAACATACATGGTATTAACATGCATGCAAAGGGGTATGTCTATAGGATATGTGTAGGTTTTGAATAACACACCTCAACACGTGTTTTTTGATGATTGTGCATGACAATAGGTGAGAAACATGGTTTAATGTGTGATCAATCATGCAAACCACATCCGATGGGCATGATATTTTTTACATGCCTCAACATAGGTGGTATTGATGCACGTGTAAAGTGCGATGCCCATTGGATATGTGCGCCTTTAAATAATACAACTTGGAGCTTTTTTTTTTTTGGTTGTGCATGACACTAGGTGATCCACCATATGCCATGGGCACGATACTTTGCACCTACCTCAACATAGGTAGGATTGATGGGTGTGAAAAGGGGGATGCCCATCGGATATGTGTAAGTTTGAATAACACACCGAAAGGCTTGTTTTTTGATGATTATGTCCGACACTAGGTCAAAAACATGGTTTAACATGTGATCGACCATGTGAACCACATCCGATGGGCACGATACTTTCACATGCCTCAACACAGGTGGTATTGATGTGCATGCAAAGTGGGATTCCCATCGGATATGTGCGCCTTCAAATAACACACCTCGGAGTGTGTTTTTTGACAATTGTGCATGACATTATGTTAAAAACATGGTTTCATGGGTGATCGACCATGAGAACCATATCCGATGGGCATGATACTTTGCACATGACTCAACATAGATGTCATTGATGTGCATGCAAAGAGAGGTGCTCATCAAATACGTTCATGTGCGAATAACACACATGGAAGCTAGTTTTTTAATTGTGCATGACACTAGGTGAGAAACATGGTTTAATGCATGATCGACCATGCGGACCACATCCAATGGATACGATCATTTGCACCTACCTCAACATTTATGGTATTGACACGTGCAAATGGGAATGACCATCAGATATGTGTAGGTTCAAGTAAAAAACCTCGAGCTATATTTTTTAAAGATTGTGCCTAATAGTAGGTGAATAACATGGTTTAATATCAACAAGCAATACCAAACCTTGGGATAAAGAATTTCCTAATACTTTCGAGTTCCCACCACCACGAGGTAGGGGTCATTGAGCTAGGCAATGCTCGTGGTGGTTTCACTATTTAGACTACTACAATCTAATCATTCTTGTCCATTAATGGACACCATCTATCCACGAAGCTCATCCCAACTCTTGGGATGGGAGTGACTTGTTGATTCTCTTCTATCAACAAGGAATCCCAACCCTTGGGATAAAGACTTTCCTGGTACTTCTGAGTTCCAACCACCAGGGGGTAGGGGTCATTGCACTAGGCAATGCCCATTGTGGTTTCACTATTTTAGAGAACTACAATCTAATTATTCTAGACAAAACTCATCGCAACTCTTGAAATGGGTGTTGGGATATATGTGATCAAGGGCTTGCTCGGTGCATGTGTGCATCCACTAGCAATCATCTGGTTGTGTGTGTGTGTGTAGAAGAGGCACACTTAGTGCCATAGACCATGACACAGATGGTGATGTAATGCAAAGGCCCCCACATGGGGTGGTGCCTATGATTGTGCCAGTTCCTATGATTTAGGAGCTACCTCCATTGATGTAGGAGTGGTACCATTGATTTAGGACACCCTCTCTCCATTTCTATAAAAGAGGGACTTCCCTCTCACAATGAATAGAACACCCATTTGAATATCTCATGTGTTCTCACTCACCTCCATGATGAGGCTCTCCTCTCTCCCCAAGTTCCAACATTTGGTATGAGAGCCTCCTTGAGTCCCTAGCCCACATTGTAGCTTCAATAGCCACCTCATCATCTTCTTCTCCACCCTCCATCTTCTTCTTCATTTCTGCTCTCTTTCTCTTCAGATTTTGCTTAGCAATTAGAGAGAGAGAGGCCCTCTATAGCCTGTGCCGACATGATCTCTACTCACCAAACTTTCAAGTAATTCCACCTACTGACATGATATTTCACCAATTCCTCTTAGCCATGGGTGGGCGACACTATGATCTTGCTATTCACATAATTTGAGCTCAAATGCTTGCTGGAATAAGGAGAAACAAGCAAAAGACCAGTTGGAGAATGTGCTATTGTCATGAGCAATGATGCACTTTTTTTGGGCAATCCTCTCTGCTGGAAGTAGTCCTTAATAAGATCTTCCATTTGCCTTCAAAAGCCCTCTCAAAGCTTTTCTCTTTAGCTTCAATTGCACCCTCCAATTTCAAACTGCTCAATTTGGGGGTAACAGTGATATCTACTTCTAAGATGAACCATTGAATATGGTTAAGTGCTAGAAAATTTCATTATTATCTCAGTTGTCTTTTGTCTTTTGGATGTTTGACCATTGGAAGTGATCTGAGCCATTTTTTAGTCTTATCTTTGGAGCATTGTCCTATAGTTTGACAGTTTTGGTAAATGCTCATAATGCATTTATGATTTGAATATGCTTGAATGCTATTTTTTGAAGCAATAGACACTGTATTTCCTTTATGCTAAGAGTTTGGGGTATCTAATTATCTCTCCAACCAATTATACTTGTGGAGAAGGAGACTTCTTTTTGTAAGGGACTAGACACTGCCACATTAGTGGCAAGACCTTCCCAATATGCCTTCATCATATTGTTCCTCTAACAGTGATTATGTATCTCAAAGGAAATAATTCCAAAATAAGCCTAGAATGAGAGTAAAGCCCTGTAATGGTGAATATTTCATCAAGTTGAACACCAAGAAAAAGATATGTGCTTTTTGTGGAGTACCCAATCATATCACGGAGTATTGCCACCTAAAAAGGTTTTCTCTACAGGTGCTCTCCAAGAGACAAGCCCAAGAAGAGGTGAGGAATGACTCCCAAGAGAATGAATCATTTCATGTGAAGAAGAGTTGCATCAACAATAAAGAAAATCTTGCTGAAGGAAAGACTCCATCAACAAATGAAGAATCAAACTTTGTGGTAGAAGATAAGGACTATGCCTTTTGAGCACTTTGTCTTTTGAATTTTATTTATCATCACTTGGTCAATTTTTGAGGTCCTTTGCTTGGAATAGTACTCCAAAAAGAATGTTATGTGTTTTGTATTTTGTAAATCACCTCTGGTCCCCATATGATGTAGGCCATGTGATGTGTGTTTGCTCCCATGGTACCTCTTGTAGACATGAGAAACTAGGTCCACCACACAAAGGCCTATGGTTAATCCTTGTACATGCAAGAAAGATAACCATTTGGGGGGGTCTATCCCATTTTTGTAAACCTTGACCCTTGGGCACCTTGGCTAGCATGAGATGCCAGCCATAGATTTTTATCCTTGACCACCATGAGATGGCATAAGAAACTGTGACTAGATGAATCCTTGACATAGCAAGAGGCAAACCCTTAAGAAGGGGTATGTTGGGATATATGTGATCAAGGGCTTGCTAGGTGCATGTGTGCATCCGATAGTAGTCATATGGTTGTGTGTGTGTGTGTGTCTATGTGTAGAAGAGGCACACTTAGTGCCATAGACCATGACATAGGGGTGGTGCCTAACGAGGGTGGTGCCTATGATTGTCAAGTTCCTATGATTGAGGAGCTACCTCCATTGATGTAGGAGAGGTGCCATTGATTTAGGACACCCTCTCTCCATTTCTATAAAAGAGGGACTTTCCTCTCACAATGAATAGAACACCCATTTGAATATCTCATGTGTTCTCACTCACCTCCATGATGAAGCTCTCCTCTCTCCCCAAGTTCCAACAATGGGAGTCCCTTGTTGATGCTCTCCTATCAACAAGGAATCCTAGCCGTTGGGATAAATACTTTCCCAATATGTTTGAGTTCCCACCACCATGGGGTAGGGGTCATTGCACTAGGCAATGCCCATGTGGTTTCAGTATTTAGAATACTACAATCTAATTAGTCTTGTCCTATTCATGGACACCATCTATGCACGAAACTCATACCAACTCTTGGGATGGGAGTACCTTGTTGATTATCTTTTATAAATAAGGAATCCCAACCCTTGGGATAAAGACTTTCTTGGTACTTCCGGGTTCTCACCACCATGGGGAGGGGTCATTGCACTAGGCAATGCCCATGGTGGTTTCACTATTTTAGATAACTACAATGTAATCATTCCAGATGAAACTCATCCCAACTCTTGAGATGGGAGTGCCTTGTTGATGCTCTTCTATCAACAAGGAATCCCAACCCTTGGGATAAAGACTTTCCCAGTACTTTCTGGTTCCCACCACCATGGGGTAGGGTTCATTGCTCTAGGCAATGCTTGTGGTGGTTTCACTATTTAGACTACCATCTAAATGGACACCATCTATCCAAAAAGCTCATCCCAACTCTTGGAATGGGAGTGCCTTGTTGATGCTCTTCTATCAACAAGGAATCCCCACCCTTGGGATAAAGACTTTCTTGGTACTTCTAGGTTCCCACCACTATGGGTTGGGGGTCATTGCAGTAGGCAATGCCTGTGGTGGTTCTACTATACTACCATCTAATCATTCTTGTTGATGGACACCATCTATCTATCAGACCAAACTTATTTCAACCCTTTGTTTTCTTAAATTTTTAATAAGTGTTTTACTAATATGTTCATATGAAATGATTTGTATTTATTTAAAATTGTTATTATGCTATGAATTAATATACACTCCTTTTATTTTTGTGGCTTTCAATTTTCTTGTGCAACATTCTATCAATGAATGCCTTATGAACTAAATGTTTTGGAGTTGTAATGTTTTATTCGGAATTGTAATCATCGGCTATAGACGTGCTTGGAATCATGCTAATTAAAATGTGCTTGGCTATAAGAATTGAATTGCACAATGTGGAAATGGGATTCTTGTAACCACATAGCATACACAACATTCTATTCAACCACACAAAATTTTGCTTTTATTAAAAAAAAGCAAAATTTTGCTTTTATTAAAATGTGCTTGGCTATAAGAATTGAATTGCACAATGTGGAAATGGGATTCTTGTAACCACATAGCATACACAACATTCTATTCAACCACACAAAATTTTGCTTGTAGGAATCTAAACTATGGAGCACTCCAACAACAATGTGATAGCATTTGTAGCTAATGCAACCTTGACTTTCCAAAAGAAGAAGGATGTAGTAAAAGACTTCACACAGTGGACTTTTGTTAACGCCATGGAGAAATCTTGGTTCTTAGTAGCAAGGAAAGAGTCTCTATTTTTAGTAATCTCAAAGAGAGACTTTGAGGAAGATGAGGAGCCATGGAATTAGTCCTTCTCCAAGAAGGATATGAATAGAGCCCTTGTAGTGGGAATAGTGATAAAAAAGAATGCTAGTAAATTGTCAATTTTCACAAATTGCACCCATTCTTCCATGGGAGGATTTAAAATTGCTCTATTAATGAAGGAGGTCAAACACTTTGTGATTCCACCTTCAGAACCCTTTTAATTTCATGACTTGATGCCTACATTGGTGGCACGTAACGATGTGTTGAAACAATTCCCCATCGTGGAAGCATCAAGAATGCACTCAAAGGTTATGCTGGAATACTTTGAGATTGATGCACACTCAGAGGAACCTGTATGTGAAGCAAGACATGTAACGGTGTTATCGCAGTAGCAAGGACCTCGAGAAATGGATGATCCCACCCACAAACATCAATATGAAAAAGCATAGTTGCAGAGAATAGAAGAAGAAGAAGGACGGGTAGCTCTGCAGTCATGGTACAATCCCTCCCAAAAAAACCAAGACGTCAAATGCAAAGGGTGAGTATTTCAAGAGCCATAGTTCCAACTGTAGGTACTGGAAAAAGAGGTCACCTCTCTAAAAAGAAAGGTCTTCGAGAAGAAGCATTGGAAGAGGGAGAGAGATCAGATTGTACAAGAAAGGTCTCCAAGAAGCAAAATTGGAAGAGGAAGAGGAAGAAAGATCAGATTGTACAAGAAGATGAAAGAATGTCACTCAAAAGACTCACTCTTTGTTTTAACAAGGGTGTCACAGAGGATGACCCAGGATATATTTGGGAACATAAGCATTATCCAATGGACGTTGCTTCTATGGGGATAGCAACAAGTATCTTCACAAATAGCAGATAGCTAGATGTTGCCTATGCCAAACATATTTTTGAGACTTTGGTGGTTGGAAAGAAGCCACTTACTTCGAATATAGTGCTCCATCTAATTATGTATCTACTAGAGAAGCCTAGCTTTAAGGATACGATCATTTTTTTGGGGCCTTCAAAGTTTTTGAGTGAGTTCACTAAGTACATTAGAGCAAGAGTTGCTGCAATGGGAAAAGGATCTAAAGAATTTGTTCCTTTAGTATAGCATGCAAGGAGAAATTTCTTACTCAAGTGCATATTTGAACCTATCGATGGTCAACACTTTGCATATGCATGCAATAAATTGGCCAGAGAGGCACATAGAGTGAAACAAATCTTGACCCAAATCTTCTATAGGATACCTCAATTTCAGTACTACACCGCAATGATATGCATCTTCAAGAGCGAGCACAAATATCTAATAGAGTCTCAAAGACTCAATCATGATCATGTTTCTTTGCAAAAGATTAGCTATACTTTAGAGATGCTAACGAAAGCAAGGACAATATGGAAAACATGTGGGCAACCTGCAAGGACTTTACAGAGAATCGCCAAAAAAGAAGATGAAAAAAATCTCGTTCGATTCTACACTTCCCTAAGTGTGGTTGTTCCAAGGGCAAAGCAAGAATGGCTAAGATGGTGACTAGTTTCAAGGTTATAAGAGATAGGTATCAGGATTATACTAGCATCATTTTTTGTCTTGATGAAGTGTTCAAAAAAGTCATTGCTACATGTGTTGCATGTGAGAGGGGAGAGATCACATATGAAGCCACTTCATTCATTATAGAAAAGGCAAAAGAAGGTTGAGAGAAAAGAGGTGACCACCAGAATGTGGAGGCCCAGGAGAAACTTGACATGTAGCCATGGCATTTAAGAAGATTCTAAAGAATGAATGGTTCTTTAGAAAAAAGGATAGAGATCACTGCATGGAGGATAACATCGTTTGGCAAGTGAAGCATGATGCAGTGGAGAGTGCCGTTAAATTTCTTCTCATAGAAAAGAACATCCTTGTGACTCAATACAAGATTGACAATACTTTTGTGAAGCAGATAACAACAGCTTTTTATCCTCAGCGAAAGAAAAGGCATGGGCAAAAAAGTGGGCAAGCATGCAAGAAGGGTCAAGGGATGTCACTTTGAGCATGCATGAAGACATCCCACAACCAGTGCTTATGTATGCAGAGAAGTTAATCAATGACAGTCAAATGAGAATAACAAGAGGGCTCCACAATGGCTTCCAATTTAGTAGTGAGATAATTTCAGAATCTGGAAAGTATACAAGCTTTAAGGGAGTCTCATGTGATGACTTTTCCACGTGATAATACAATGTGGGAGAGGCTCTCTTTTTTATTGATGAAATACATCTTGAGATATCTTAATTTTCATCGATAGAATATTTCCATCTCTATAATATTGTAATATTTGTTAGTAAAGAGGTCAAAGAAATGCTTCTTGATTTAAAAAAACATATTGATGACAAAGAACTTAAGCTCTACAATGGTGCATATGCAACAAAGAGAGACAAGCAAGAGGGTGGCGTAAAGATATAGAATCTTGAATCCTTCATCCTCTTGATGCGAAGTTCACATCTTGATCTACAAAGCAATATATGAGGAACAGATGAGGTTGCAAGTCATGGTGCAAAAGCGAGAAGTCCCTAGAAAACAATATAGTATACCTGACATCCACATAAGCCCAAGAAAAAGTGGTCGTCTTTTCTTAGACATGATAGAATTTTTACAGCCATCACGATGGGAGGTCACCCTATGCCAAATCGGATATCTGTTGAACCCTTGATCAGAAAAGGATGTAACACAAATTTTATTGAGTATACAACATGCATGCAATACTTTGAAGTGTGCTCCTGGGTGATAATTGGATTTGACATCGCGATTCAAGGAGAGGCTAATGATGAGGAGTTAGAAGATGGTGAAGGACTCAGTGTGGGTGTTGCTAACGATGATGGAATAGAGGATGAGGATGAATGTGAAGAGGAAGGCGAGGCTACTGATGAGGAGTTAGAGGATGGTGAAGAACTCCCTATGGGCATTGTTGATGATGAGGGCAAAGAGGATGATGACGAAGGTGACACATCACAGGGTTCTAAAAAAGGACCACGGAAGTATCTATGGGTATGAGACCTTAACCTTATGTTATGCTTTTGCTATCTCTTGAATTATATTTTCAGATAATTAATATGTAATTGTTGATTTCATAGAACTTTCTATCTGTTTGTAGGTGGATGAGGAGGAGGACGAAGAAACCATTATAGTTGAACTATTGCAAAAATATTTTAGACTTCTTCAAAAGACTCTAGAAGAGGAACTTGTTCACTGAAGAGGAGAGATGAGAATGGAGAGATGTGGCATGAGGAGGAGCTATGGAGCCATGAAGAGGAAGAGAGAAGGAAAGAAAATGATAAAAGTTCGGATATCCAATTAGATCAAGTTCGCCAACTGAATTGCAGTAGAGAAGTTAGGAACATCATTTGACATTCTTTTTCTCATTGTGTAGCACTATGTGTACTTCTCCATTGGTACAAATGAGATGTAGATCCTCTCTAACCCCATAAGAGAGGTTTATGGATAAAGTGATGATGTCCATGCTCAGGTTCGATACAAAATTCCTCTTGTTGTATGTTTCTGGCTTCATGACTTTAGTATTCTAATCTCTTGTGAAGAGATAATGTTCATTTATTTTTGGGTTCAGTGTAATTATGTCAAAATTTCGTAAAGCAGTCCAAAGCCATGTATACATGGTTGATTCCCTCATATCTCATATACCTAGCAACAAGGAAAAGACCATGGAGGATGTTTGTGAATGGTTAAAACCAGTAAACCTAAATGACTTATGAGTTATTTTTATGACATATAACAAGGTGTAAGTAACATCACAGGATTGTTTTCACTCCCTTGCACTTGCAACATTGTGTCAAAAAATAATTGTTTCTAAATGGGCATGCAAGTCACATTGGACTTTAATGGCTTTTGACCTTGAAACCAAGCGATGCTATTTTGTCAATTCACTTGCAAGGTATCATGGCACAGTGATAGCATAAGTGTACACTTAATATGTTATTACTTCCATGTTATGTATATTATGCAATGCACATATTCATTTGTATATCATGTTATGATGCATAGTTCGGTAAGAAAGTTGCTATTTGCATTAGAAGATGACTTGAAAGGATAAAATGGATTACATCCAATGTAGAGTAGTGGAGCGAAAGGATGCTCACAGCTGTGGGTGGAGAGTGTGCTACAACTACATGTTGCTCCTATCTTTATTATTTGAGCTGAGTCCCCATCCCTCAATACCAACATATAGAGAGATGGACCTGCATGCATTTAGGGCTGAGACAGTTCAACACCTAATTGCTACTGTTGGGGACCATGTTGCAATTGAAGCAGATAAGATCCAATCTACGCTAATTGCATCACAACAACTAGTGAAAGAAGAGGAGATGTCTACACCAACTGCATTACAACCTCCAATGGAGGAAGAGGAGATCCTGTCTACACAACAACCTCCAACGAAAAGAAGAGGAGATGCATTCCATAGCAATAGCATCATAGCCTTCAATGGAAGAAGAGGAGCTGTAGTCTACACAAACTACATTACAACCTCCAATGGAGGAAGGGATTCTACCGTCTACACCCACAACATCACAATCTATAGGAGAAGCATGACACGACTTCCTCCATAGAAATGATCCTTATAAAGTATGTAGGTGGCAATGAAAAAACACTTTTAATGTAATAGAACACGTTCCCATGATGTTATGAAATGTGTCATGATATTATTTCTTAATCTTATTAAATGTCTAAGTAAATTAGGAGCATGTTCTCATGATGTTTCATATACAATATCAATGTAATAGAATGGACTCCCATGATGTTATGAAATGTGTCATCATATTATTTTTTAATCTTATTAAATGTCTAAATAAATTAGGAGCATGTTCTCATGATGTTTCATATATGGTATCAGAGCATAAAAAACAATTGCAATTTTATAACTTTCTTAATTGTATTAAATGTGTGATGATGGGAATACAATAATTGTATATCAACCCTATCCCTTCCATATATCTCAACTTTCATCACTTTGCATCAAATCTTTTAGCCCAATTTATAAGTTATTGTATGTAATGTCTCCTACTCACTTTCAAGCTGCCCCATTCACTTTATTCTTGTTTTGCAACAACAAACATTCTTGTCTTTGAGTTTCCTGACATACTAGGGCTTACAATGCTCAAAGCTTCTCTGCCCAATAGAAATGCAATGAGCCCCCTTTTTGCTACTACTAAAAGAATACAAAACACAGTCTAAAACACACTCTAATTAAAGTACACAATGAAGCAAAATAATTTTCAACCACTGCATTCATTTAGGACCATCACAATTTCAATCATCGGGCTGGTTTAGGATATCTTTAGGACAATCAGCCACCGGGCTGGTTCAGGACATGTTTAGGATAGTAACAATTTCAACCACTGGGATGGTTTAGGACATTGTCATAGTTTCAACCACCAGGATGGTTTAGCCTAACGGTCTCAACTTCACACATTAGAAAATAACAAGTATATTGCTTTTCATTTCTGAATTTCACAATTTAACAGTGGTATATGACCCAAATAGCAAGAAATTATATTAAATGAATTTAAGTACTAAGAATCACAATAATTTCAACCATCGGACTAGTCAATAACTAATCTGTTCAACCATGATAGTTCAAGACAATCACATAACTGGTGATTGAGCTGACACAACCATGGTTGCATGATGTTCCAACCACCAAAATGATTTAGTAAAATAACAATATATTGCGAAATATATTGCTGTTAATTTTTGCTCAACCATGCTATCGGGCTGGACAACAACTAATGTTTGTTTAACCATGCTGGTTCAGGACAATCACATAATTGGCAATTGAGATGAACCACATGATGTTCCATCCACCCAGCTGTCACCCCTTTCACTTTCTGTAGGCCATTTCTCAGGTTAGAGAGCATCGCCTCTTGGGCATGCATCTCCCGAGGTGTTGGTAGGGTTGTTACTCTATGATCTTTAGGGTGCTTGTGAAGGCTCAAGACTGGTGATCACTTGAATGGCCTGATGTTGCTGTCTCAAACGCTCCCACCAATTGTGACACCAAAGCTCATGTTCTTCGCTCCGATGGAAATGATCGAATGCATGCATCTACAACCACTTCTTGCTGCTGCTCTGCAAGGAGTCTTCTTTCTTCTCATTGTTTCTCCCTTCGTAGATGTTGCAAAAGTGTCTTCCGTTGTTGATTTGATACCGTGCCAGCGCTTTCCTTGACCCACACTCTGTTCCTTATGCTTTGATCTGGCTTTTTAGCTTTCATGTCTCATAGCCTCTATCTGCTTCTCTTGCAAGCCATGGCGAGTTGCATATTGCCATTGATGCCATGGCCACGATCAGACCTAAAAAAGCTAGCTGCTGAGGCAAGCAAAGAATAGAAGACAACTTACTTGAAAGAAGACAATGGCAAACCAAAGCCTACACAAGGTCACATCAAGGTACATGCGGGTTACAGGGTGGGGGCAGGTACTTAATCTTCCAAGATTTGATGGGAGGGAGGTGTGAAAATTCAAAATTTGTGGGAGTAGCAAAATTTCAACCACCGCCGGTTTTCCCCCCTCCGACGATACATGTCAGTAGACTTAGCTATCCCAAACAAGTGCAATGTGGCCTAAAATTCTTCAAAACATAAATAGGCCAAAGGGCACACTATCAGGTTTGATGCTGTATATTATTAAATGCAATGACCTTTGGCATGCTTATGAGCCATATAGCAAGCCAGTGCATGGAAAAAGAAATAATTCAAAATTGTAAATAGTGTTGGATTTATTAAAATATCTTTGCACATGCACAAATTGCACTTTTCCAACTTCTTCCATTTTAGGGTGAATCTAGATACCAATGCCAACAACTATCAATGTTTTAAGACCACCATGTACTAGTCCCAATAGTCTAGATTTCAAAATTTCAATCCGTTTTGGTTTTCAACAAATTTAAAAAAAGTTATAAAGCGTGCCCTCAAATGGGTATGCATCACTTTAGCACAACATTGGAGGCCCATTAACCCATGCATAATGATCTCATTTAGGTGTGTCCTTGGGTTGAGGAGAAGCTCACGTAGTGTACTTTAGAATGATTACTTGGTTGCATGTATGTATAGTATAGAAATTTAATGTTTTTGAATAAATTGCTATATCCTATAGTCTTCAAGATGCATGCTTCACATGCATTACATCTCAAGGACTCCTTGTTGAGCTCCCTGATTGCATGCTCGACCCTCCTTGCTCCTTTCCAAAATGAGGATGGTTCCTTCCTATAGGGGCCCGGCACTTCCCTTCATGCTGCTTCCTCTTTCCTTGATTTGAGCTTCCTGGTTGTAGGCTCGACCCTTCTTGCTCCTTTCCTAAAGGGGGCTAGTTCCTTCCTTCAGGCTCCTTTCCCTCGCAGTCAGGCTCTGCCAGTCTTGGCCTTCTTCAATTTGAGCTCCTTGTCTTTAAGATCTTTTGCCCAAATGGTAAATTGAGTTGTAGCATCTACTTTCTCGTCATAGATAGCTATAGCAGGTAGGCACATTTGATCTTTCCATGACCTAGGAAATGGCAAATGGCATTCTCTACATAGAGATTTTGTATGCACATACACTCCAAAGCAAAAAACATGCACAGGGTGGTAGTACACATGCCATTGGATACAGTAGTCATCTATGATGGGGGTACGGAAGACCATGCATTTCAGACCTTGCTGCATAGCAGGATAGACATCTAATCTAACTATTATGGCCATCAATACCACAGTCTTGCTCTGTACATGATCAAGTTGCTTCTTGATTCCTTCCTCCCTCATCCTAAGGCTACAGATGTTCTCCTTCATCTCCTCCACTTTTTGCTCACTCTGTGCAACAACTTCATCTGAATCCCTTAGCGTCTATTGAAGCTGCATAAATTGCTAAAAAACATCTTCATGGGCTGTTTCCAAGACTTCTACTCTAGTTTGGAAATCTCTCAGGAAGACAGAATGATTTTCATAACTGTTGAAAGCCATGACAAGCTCGTGCAAACATCTATCATGATCTTCTTGCAGGGTCTTGTAGCTTGCTCTTTGGACTTCCAACAGTGTTTCGAAAAACAATCCTCACTGTGGCTGGAACTTGCTCCACCATGGTGGCTAAAACTTGCTCCACCGTGGTTGTGCTCTCTGCATCCTTCCTGGCCTAGGGAGCTACCTCATTGTCTTCTCCACCCTGGCTACTCTTTGCTCCATCCTTCTTGGCCTTGAAGCTCTCTCACAGTTCCTGCATTACCTTTCTAGTTTTTGTATTCTCCCTTTTTAGCTCCTCCATCATTTGGTCTTTTTCAATGTTCAATGTGTTCTGCATGTTGTAGAGCCGTTTGTAACGATCCTCCTTTTCAGCTCTCTAATCTTCAAGATCCTTTCGCATCTTTTCTAGCTCCTTGTCTACCATGTCCTCATCATTTCTCACTTCTTGCCTATCTCAGAGCTCCTTCATGCGCTTGTGCCTCCTCTACCTTGGCTTCTGCACCTTCACCAAGGCTTTTCTCAAGTTGTGTTGCCTTTGCTACATCGGTCGCTTTCCCTTGTAGAAAATTCACCTTCCGAGACTTCTGCTTATCGTATTGCTCAAAACTCTATTTGAGAGTAGATGCCATCAGGTGCATTGCAACTCCAGTGGACTTAGATGACAATTGGGATTTTCCATCCATGCAATTCTTTAGGTTGGTTAACACTCTTAGAGATTGCCCTTGAGAAAGATACATCATGTCCTTTTAGTTGCTCTATGGCTACTTGAACCTGCCAAAACTTGCAGGTTCCTCTCATGTTAGAAAAGAAGTGAATGGTCTTGAAGGGTCCATTACGAGAGGGGATAGAAGTTGCAGGAAGAGTGCAAGGGAGATAGAAATGGTTAAGAGGGATAGAAGATTAAACAGTGAAGGAAATGGAATAGTAGAGGCTTGAATTTGCAGTCCAATTACAAGGGAGAAAGAAATGGTCGAGATGGATAGAAGATGAAGCAGTGAAGGAAATGGAATAGCGGTTTGTAGCCCGACTACACTGTCAAGGTGAGAGCCACCATGGTGGTTGGCCTGAATTTTCAATAATTCAAGGCGGTAGTACTGACTTGCATGGTAATGAATGAGGTGGTGGCATTAAAGATTCCCAGCCATGTCTGTGGTGGCGGTGGCTAAGACCCACTAGGCTAGTAGTTAATTACCAGCCACCATAATGGCTTGCAATTACTTAGCTTCCAGTTACCACCACCAGGCTTGCATGCATGATTGCTATGAGTGCAGCAAATTACTAATCATCGGGCTTGCATGCATCAAGAGAGTACTAGAGTGCATGGTAATGAGGGGTTAGAGGTGATTAGGCTTCACGATTTACCTTTGGGGGAATTACTACCCGATAGTGGTGGCTGTCATCAGCCACATCTGATGTGGCAATGATTCCACCATGCCACCGCTCACCCACCACTGCACTTTAGTATGCATGATCACTACGGGTGTAGTAAAAATTACCAGTCACCAAGCTCGCATGCTCAGTAGAGAACTATAGACATGGTAATGAGTGATAAGAGCTTCATGATTTATCTTTGTGGGAATGATTGCTCAGTGGTGGTGGCTCTCATCAGCCACATTTGTCGTGGCTAAGATTCCACCAGGCTAGTAGTTAATTACCAGCCACCGGAGTGGCACCATGTGGTGTCTTCTTCATGATTGCCAACCCATCTAGGGGATTCCACCACGGTGGCCTACAATTAATATGGATGCAATCCCAAGCTCCAGCCATCATGGTGGCTCGAACTTTGTAATATATATAAGATTCATGGCATTTGGCATTTTACTATGTTGCTCTGATCCACCCATGCTCTGCTACTTTTCTCCACATGCTCTGCTACTTTGCTCCACATCCCTCCTCTAGCTCTTTTCCGCCCTTGCTCTACTTTGCTCCATGCTCCCTCCTCCAACTCTCGTCACAATGCATCTGCTCCCCTGCTGATCTGCTACTCACCCACTCATCTTTAGCATGCCTACTACCACCCCCCTCGATGCTCTGTGATCCCAATAATATCTGCCTTCTCATATAAGGTGATTGTGTTGCACTCACCTGGAGTAGAAATGCTAGCACTAGTGGAGACCCTTTGCTCCCACAGGCGATTCCTCACACATTTGAATGTCATCACCTTAGATGACATGCTCACAGAGGGCCTCTTTATGGCTATGTTGTTTGGGTTCCCCCTAGATATCGATGAAGGCCTCAATATTTTCAGGGCAAAGTACTCTCGACATGCTAGGGGGTCTGTAATCTGAGTCCTGGCAATGTGCATGGTCTTCGGCCTCTCCATCGTATCCTCCTTTGGCTCCCTAAAAATTTTTAATACAACAAGCTAGACTGGCGGAAAACTAAGTTGTACAAATTCCCTCTTGCTCAAACAAGGCTCTCAGTAATGGCTGGATGTAATCTTTTGGGCTCTCAATGATCTTTTGGCTCACGAGATGTAATGTGTTGGTCTCTAAGGCATTTATGTAATCTCTTTTTGTTCAATTTGAGGCTCTTAGTATGCAATACTGTTAACTTTTATATTGGTATTTGAATGGTTATGGCCGCTACTTGTAATCTTTTGGCCTAAGGCCCTTAGCAATTGCCAAGTTTTTATAAATGTAAGATCCTCTGTTCAATTTTTTCTCAGTATAAATTGATAATTTTTATATAACCTGTTATTGGACAAGGACTACAATTTCCTTAGTTTATGACCAAAATATCGCTAAAATAACTCCAACGACCCCACCGTTGTGGTTGCATGGAGATACATCTAGAAAAATACAATTAAACTTTCAAAAAATGCAATTGACGATATGGCCCTTGAGGGGTCCCCTCTAGGGGCAAGGGCCATATCGATGTACTTTATACAATATCCAGGATGCCACTAGATAGAAATGGCATGTCGATATGGCCCTTGTCCCTAAAGGGGACCCCTCAAGGGCCATATCGTCAATTGCATTTTGCTTGGTTGCACAATGGAATACATTTTCCTTGTTGGTACACAAATATATAACTCCAAGAATTAGCACGGTGACTGTCATAGATCTCCTTCTCTTCGCCAATGTGCTGATCGGCATAGACCTCCTCCTATAATACGTAAAAATAGGTAACGGAGCTATAACTCCAAGAACTAGCACGATGGTCTCTCCAAGATAACCTTGAATTTTAGGTAACGATAGGTACTACGCTGAGGCGATGCTCAGAATGATAGATCTTGTCTCATTATTATGCCAAAAACTAGTGCGGTAGTCTCTCCAAGCCAACCTATGATTTGCATGGGCTATAGGCAAAGAGGCAGCACGATGATAGGTGGTTTGCACTGCGATGGTGTTTTGAATGATAGATTGCGTCTAATTATTACACCAAGAACCAGCACGGTGGTCTCCAAAAGCCAACCTTCAATTTTAATGATCTGAATGGGTGCATGCCTAGTGACAAGTTGCAAAGCTGAAGCCAAAGGTTGCGTGATGATAAGTGATCAGGTGGTGTAGGCCAAGACTACATTGTGCGAAGCAGTGCAGAGATGCCATGTGTCGAGCTATGCGGTGTTTTGAACAAATAGATTATGTCTCATTATTATGCTAGTGTGCCTTCATGATGTCGAGAAAATTTTTGGTGAGAGCACAGGTCCATGCAAAATTCAAATATTTCCCTAGGAGCGCATCGCATCGTGGCCCCAAAATGGCTCCGAAAATAGTTTCGCAATTGGCTACACCCAAGCAAACTTTGACCCTGCATGCAAAATCTAATGATTGAAATCCAAATTCAAAAAAACATTTATCATCAAACACTATTAAACTATGTGAATGAACAATACCTCACATCTTTGAAGGGAAAACATGATCAAACTTGTTGTCCTCAATGGTCCCTCTTGTAATCTTGGATGCTAAAATTGATGTATTTTTCTCTGGACCAAACTAATTATATGCTTCCAAACAACTCCAAATCTATTTCAAACCATCTTTTGTAAAAAACCTCAATACTAAGAGTGTATCTTTAAAAACAAACAAATCTTTCTTCCTCTTCAAAATCATGTATTAAAAGAAAACAACACAATTACCAAAACAAACTACAAATTAACTAGTTCCTCAAAAATCTCTTTAATTTCATTGTCTTGCATTGTTCTAAAGGCTTTCTCACCTAAATCTCCATGCAAGTTGCTCTAATAGACCTTGATTTGAGTTCAAAACTACAAAAATTCTAAAACTACATGAATGAATAGTACCTGATTCTTGGAGCAAGACTATTTGAAAGATAAATGTGATCAAAAACTTGTCCCTCCTAGTCATCCCTCTTGTGTTACAGGAATGCTGAAGTTGATGGTTCTTGCTTCAAAACAAATTATATGCTCCTAAACGTCTCAAAATCTATTTCAAGCAATATTCTATAGAAAACTATTGATAGTAAGAGTGGAAAAGACTCATTTCTCATGAAATTTCTTACAAAACAAACAAATCTTTCAACGTTTTCAAACCATGTAAAAAAACAAAACAACACAACTACACAAAATGAGCTATTTCTTCAAAGTTACATCATTAACAAACAAATCTCATCATTTAATCAGTGTGTTGCATTGTTCCAAGATTATCTCACCTGAACCTATTTGGATAGACCCAAAACCTTAACAAATGGTTTGAAATCATGCACCCTTAGAAATTCGCAAGTAGGGAAAGTGACTAGTATTCAGAGCTAGGCAAAAGAAATATTGATTTTCATGCATTAGCAACTGCAATGCCTAAAAGTCAATCTTCTTTGATCCTTTCTCAAAGAATGTCATCCAGTAGCTCCTTTTAAGCTCCAAACACCCTACATCATTCATGGTTCACCCAGAACATTGATTGCCTTGTCTTCCTAAATGAAATGATTTCATATCGTGGGAGAATCTTAGATGAGAGAGGAAGTGGTGAGATTTGAAAGAGAAGTGCCCAAAATAGAGAAACAAGAAGGTAGGCTGAATTTCATTCAAAAATCTTGAAAGTTTTGAAATAATGAGAGTGAAATGGGAGGGAAATATAGGTAGAGAAGAGAAGTGATGAGATTTTGGCATGAGAGTCCATCCCATGAGAGGGATACTAGGGAAAGAATCTTCCTGCTCAGAAGCAAGCAAGAAATTTTAAAAGAGGACTGGAGCAAAGAAAAATTCAAAATGGTGCTCAAAAATGAGGGGGAAGGAAGAGGAATGAGAGAGAATGAAAGCAATGTGGTAGTTGGATGGGAGGATTTGGTTTCAGGTCAAATAATACAAGTTTGGTTGAGAAACTAGGTTTCACAATTTGGTTACAGCTAAAAAACGTGATGGGAGGTGCTCGACATCATTGTTTGGGCCATTGAATAAAGAAATAGAGAAGTCAAGCCACTTCCAATATTCTATTGCCCTCCACCAACCAATATTCTATTGTGTTTTATTCACCTTGTCACAAGCCCAAGGGCTCCCTTACAAGGCCCTTTTTTAGTCCATTTTTTTTGTAATGCTTGCAACTCCTTTCTAATCACATCAATTTGTTGTTGCCTTTTGCACAACTGCAAAGGCAATTTGTTTTCCTCATTTTGTAAATAATCTCTAACTACATATGAATTTCTTTTATGGACATCCAGTAACCTTGAAGTTGTAGGAATATTAATTTCACATCCACTTTCGACATTCATCAACATCGTCAAGCTACTCCTTTTCAAAAGTAAGTGCTTTGAAGATATTGGAGCCTTAACCACTTAGAGTGAATTACAGACACAAAATATGAGTGCTAAGTGGGTTTTAGTATCCTCCTTAGTTTTGAAATACTTCTCGTAATTGTTGTGAGAGTCCTTCTTTTGTGGTTGACTTAGAAGAAGATGAAAAATGTCCTTCTTGGTAGTGTGATCCTAATTAGTAGCCAAAGTGTTGAAATATTTGACATCATCATTTGCGATCTTTATTTTCTTCTTATCATTGCAACCAACACTATTAAGCTTCCTCTCCTTCTCCATTCCACATTGCTCTTTTCTCCTGGAAGATTTGTAATATCTTATGATGGCTATCACATTAAAAGGACCAACTGCACATTCTATGGTGATTGATACATCCAAGAGTTTAGTGGATTGTGATGGAGCACAACTTCCATAGACACGCAACATTGTGCATACACCTCTTTCCTTTGAAGCTCCTCAAAGCATGCCTTTGTCATATGCAAATCTTTCTATGTGTGTGTACCTTCAACGGAGCAATAATTGAGTAGAGGGGGAGAGATAGTGAGAGAGATCATGATAGGAGAGCTTGAGATCTTGAAAGAGAGAGTAGGATATAATAGCTGGAGAGCATGTCTAGAGAGTTTGAGAGTTTGAGAGTCTTGTAAGAGAGAGAGAGAGAGAGAGAGAGAGAGAGAGAGAGAGAGAGAGAGAGAGAGAGAGGAAAAATGTTGGGAGGCAAGATAAGAATTTTGAAAAACTGACAACTAGCTAGAAGTTCAACTACTAATAACCAAGTTCCTAGTTAGTAGTCCTAGCTATAAGCTTAACTGTTGCTAATAAGCAAGTGCCTGGTCAGCCTGACGGCCTGCTATAACCAAGTATGATTGGACTAATTTTCTAGCAATCAGCACCTCATGTTCCGGACATTGTTATTTGGTCCACGTAACCATACTTCTACCCCATCAGGGAATGCATCCTCTAGTTTACCAAATCTATGACATGAGTTTTCTTTGTCACCTTCACCATTTCTTTCTAGAGACATGGTGGGATTTCCCTCTTCTTTAGCATGTGTTTGCAAAAGGTAAGAGCATATATGATGTATCTATCTTATTGCCAAAACTTAATCAGTGAAGCCAATGCTTCTATCTCCTATGTAGGTGAGGTTTTCCATTCTGATTCCTCATCAAAGATTAGCATTGGAAGTTGATGGGTAGAAAAATAGAATTGATCATATCCATGATTAAATTAGGTTTGAAGAGTTGTGAATTGGTAGTGGTAGGGGATTTTAGAGAGGCATCTCAAAGCTTGTTCTTGATTGTTGAGGCTTGGAGTAAGGTTTGGTTTCTCACTTTGATAGCATTTGTAGGCTAGATATGCCCACCCCCTTTTTCCTTAAATATAAAATATGTTATTCCTTTAAAAAAGCTCTTCTAATTGAGTTGTAATCCTTACTTGAATTATTGGCATAAATTAATTACAAACACTTTCTTGAGGTTGGAAAGATTGAGTGGACTCTTTTGCTCTAAGACATGCTTGAGAGAGATTTGAAATTTAGCATGGGTTGACAACATAGTTCTTCATCCAATTCTACACAAAGGAATAGCTTTGTGGAGATGGATATAGTAGGTTGCAAGGATGGGAGTCTCTATAAAGTTGTGGACCCTAGCCTAATATCTCTAATTCCTAAGAATTGAATCAATTTTTTGGTTGCATATTGGAGGCCTATTTCCATACTAAATGTGTCCTATCAAAATCCTCTCACAAGCCTTATTTGTGAGCTTGAAGGAATTACTTCCTGATTTGGTGTCTGCATAGTAGGAATTTTCCTTCAAAAGGAATATTTTTCAAAATGTTTTTATTTTTAATCTGACACTTGACTATGCATTAGCATGTAAGCAAACGGATGTTTTACTTTAGATAGGGTAGGCAAAGGTGCTTTCTAGTTCCTTTGAGGTGCTCTATTCATAGAAGTGCTTTTGGCTACTTACACAATCTTATGTGAGATGGGAAAAGTTTTCAGCAATAGACTTGTATTCTGACAACCAAGTGGGCATTCATTTGTTTGGAGATGACCTTATTTCCATTTCAAAATCTTGCAAAGAGAAGCTAGATCTTCCTATAGCATTAGTTGATGGATTCTATAGAATCTCTAGTTTGTTTTATAATCAAGGGAACACCTTTGCTAGTTGGATAGGATTGGAAAAAAATGCATACTATCTCGATAGCTATGTTTTTACTTCGCAAACTCTAGGCTACCTTTAAAGATAGATAAGATGCCCATTAGGTGTGGTAGTGACCGTCTCGTGATCATGAAGCAAAGGTTTAACTACATATGGTCCAAGATTTCAGAGAAGTTGGCTCCCTGGAGGTCAAAATCTTCAAGTGGAGTGCAAGGATTATTATCTTTAAGCATGCATTGGTAGCTTATCCAGTCTTTATCTTGTCGTTATGGTGTTTAATGTTTCTTGTTGAAGAAGCTAGATGACTTTTAGGGAATAGAGGGGATGGCAATCAAAGGTTTCATGTCATCTCCTAGAATGCCATTGTGGCTCAAGAGGGGAAGGGGGCTAGGGTGTTCTTGATTTAAGATTCAAATAGCTAGCCCTAGGTACCAGGTGGGTCATAGGAGTAATAGGTGGGTCGCAAGATTATCCTCAGCTGGAATGTATGAGGTGGTTTGCAGGCCAAGTGTAGGGGTGAGGATTGGTTACTAGGATTTTAGATTTTAGAGAGAGAAGATGTCATCACAATTCCCATTCAAGGAGTTAATGTGGTGCTGCAATGTCATACAGGTTGAGGGGGAGCCATTAGCAATGTTGAACTTTGTTTCTATATAATATAGATCTAGTCAAACAAAAGTATTTGTGGGTGTTGTTAGAGGTTAGGTGGGCTCCCTTTGTGGAGATTTCATAGACTAAAGCTTTCAAATAGAGCCTTATTAAGTTCTATGCTGCTTGTGGTGGAAGATTGGACCATCACCACAACTTATTTGGACAGACTTTTGGGTGGGTAACCTAGCAAGTCTCTTAAAGCTACACAAGTGTTCCAATATATATATCTTAGAGGTTCGTTTTCTCCTAGGCTTAATAGAGTTTGGGGAGTGAGACTCTTGAAGGTGGCTAGAGGGCAAGGGTTGCTAGTCTTTTGAGGTTTCTTACTCTAGTTAAGTTACAAATTTTTTGTAGAAGGCCCTCTTTCACCTTCTTCCTCTTCAATGAAAGCTTTCAATTTTCTTAATAAGGATCCACTTTATGGTTTTTGTTAGGTTGTCTCCTTAGGAGATGTGGTAGGGTTTCCTTCTTCCCTTGCTTTTATCTAGTAGTTGAATTGACTATATCAATGACTAAGGCAAGTCTATGGAGATATGCATTGGTGTTGGGAGTTAAGTAAAGGGATGTGGCCCGTATGAGTTTGGCTATGCATTGGTGTAGTATACGTAAGGGCAAGTTCAAGGAGGTGGCCTGTACAAGTTTGAGTATAAGACCGGGGTTAAGCTTGGAAAGAGCTTGTAGGGCTATATCAAATCCTTTTCTATTGATAAATATTTACTTTGATTTGCCCAAATGAGTGATTAAAGATGTTGACTCCCCTTTTGCTTTCTTCCTTGCTAACATAGCCACACACTGCATGGCCTTTGCTCATGTAACCTAGTTTAGAGTGTATTTTTCCCCGTCAAAATTGAGAAATCCGATTTGGGATTTGAGGTTACCATTAAGTTTAAGGGACATAATATATGTGTTTTGTTTTTTATACCGATATTTATATGATTTTTGGAAAATTTTAAGATGACTAAGATTTAGAATTGCCCTTAATAAAAAATGTTTTTTGAAAGTGCTGCATACAACCATCTATGAGGGGATGCAATTGCCCAAGGTCTTTCCAAAGGAATTGAAAGCAGCTATTATTCCACTAAGATGTGAACTCCATTAGAGGTCTCTTTAGAGACCTCATTCACAAGCTAGCTCTGCCACTACGAGGGTCAACTTCATAGAGCATAAGGTCACACCTTCGCTGGTAGCATTGCCATCTTCAGAAGAGAGTCTGGGGGTGCCCGAGGCCGGTATCCCAAACCTCCAACATTTGTTTGGTGGAGATGTGTTAGTTCAACCATTGACATGTGGCAACAGTGTCATCAATGCAAGGAACGCCCATCACAATTTTTTCGATCGTCGCCATGCAGATTTCAACAATGTTGCTTGTAACCATAGGACGGGGTATGTGGATGGCCTCTTAGGACCTGTTTTTGTGTAGGGGTAAAAGCTATCTCGTTCACATGCTATTTTTTAAAAAATGGCACGTATTGTGTTTCTCTTTGTGCTTGGAGCCTCGTCATTGATGCTTCTCTTGCTTCTCTAGGTGGGGAGAGTAGATTGGGTGGATGCTCTTCCCGAGGCTAGAGGTCCACCTTTCGATGCAAGTGGCCGAAAGGATCCAAAGAAATCTATTGGATTCATACCGCTCCATGCGCCCTATTAGGGCCCACTCCTTTTGTCAAACAGGAACCTCCCAAATGGGCCTTCCTGAACATCAAATGGTAGTTGGGCCTTCGTGAACTCAAATGGTCTATTTGCCCCTGCGTGGAAACAGTCGCTAAAAGCGCTGACATATGAAAATTAGTGAGTGGTTTTCAGATGGGTGCATTTATGGGATAATCCGCCCGCTCTAATTTTTACGTGCTTGCTCTCCTCGAATGTAGGTTTACCGTTGGAACAACGTGATTTACTATTCTGTCGTTCTCTTTGCGAGTTGGTCAATAACAGCCACGCCAACCACAAGCTACCTTGACAACCGCTGCTCGCAATCGCACGTACTTAGCTGGCTACCAATTTTGTCAGTTGCTGCTAAAGCCGCATTACATGGTGACTCTCTTTATTTTGTTCATCCATAATTCGGCACTCATTCAATGACAAAGCGCTGGAATGTCACATGGATGTGAAAACACGACCTTAGGCAGCAATTAAGAACGAAAATAGGTCACATCGATGTAAAAACATTACTTCAAGGGCCAATACAGAACGCCATCATCAATATGGAGGGAGTAAACTGTAGGTGCACATTCAATCAAAGAAAACGCAGAGCTGGTGGTTTGCAAAAGCGCCAATAGCTTGGCGAATGCTGTTCTCTCTAAATCGTGAGCTGATGTTTCGAACTGGCCATGTCAGGAAAAATCTTATTAAAAAAGAGTAGCTCCCCGAAGTCTTAAGGGGCTCTAATGAATGGGATCATGCACTGTAAGATCAGCGGAGTTCAAATGAATGGAACAGTGCACTGTATAATTAGCAATATCAAGCAACTGAGGGGAATCATGCCCCTATGACAATATATATGGATGATCTTGCCGAGTGAACCTCCTATTCGCTCTTCCATGCATGAAGCATGAGCGAGAAACCTGTAAAGCCTTCCAATTCCCGGGCAGATTTAAGGCTGCGAGCTCCGGAGAACTTCATTGCAGAGATGCTGCCGTTCAATTCTCCCGACCATTTCAGTGCAGCCGGAACTCCAGTACTTCCTCTGCTGTTGAAGGCTTTCTCCAACGCAGTACAAGTCTGAAATATGAATATGGCATTGCCATTTCGGAGGTTGAATAACCAATTATGCACATCCCAGAAGACCTCCACTGGAATTCCGTCAACAAACACTGTCTGATTGCCCCTAAACTTCCATGCCAGTCTCTTTACTTGCACCACGACCTGCCGGTCTATCCTTATGGACAAATACGGCTCCTTGGGTGGATTCGTCTCACACTCAATAACGATCTCATGAGCTTTGCCAGACTCATCAAACTGCGCTTTGGTGCAGAAATATTTCTTGCCGAACACATGCTCTTTTCGTGACAGCAGAATGGCATCGATAATGGCCGGCCTTGCCTTCAATTTCTTGTAGGCTTCCTTGCACTTATCACCTAGCAGCAGAACCACTTCTTCGTTAGACACCACCGCTACATAGAATCCTTCCTGGGGCTCCGGTCCGCATACATACTTAGCGGATGACAGATCCCAAAATACCTCCACCCTGGTGGCGCACACCTCGAAACTTTTAGAGCCTTGTTTCCTCCAGAAATACCAATGTTTCATTTCAACCTTGCAAGTGTACTGACAAGATGGATCATCCACCGTAACGCAGAGGCCTTGCCCCATCAGGTTTTTAACCCAGGTCACCGTGACATGTCGACATAACCCGGCAAGCTTCGTTTGATAAAGGCAGGTTACGAGATTTTGTGTCACCCCTTTTCCGATGGGTATATCAGGCATTTGCATTGCGAAATCACCAAAACAGGAAGGCGCGGGATCTAGCATCTTTGATCGTCAAAAATAAGAATGGCCTGTCTTCCGATTCATGCATTAACATCGATTCTATCACCAACTGATATGGTGCCGATTAGCATTGAGGGCAACCTCACTTTCGACTCAAAGTTAGGAAAGAGATCGCCGAATAACGACGTGATGCATTTTCAATCTGGCTAGCCTGCTAACTGTTTAAAGCAAGCTGACGGATGACGGGGAGCCGACGGGTCAATGAGGAACATCGAGGAAGGAAGTTGCAGAAAGGAAATATCGAGATTTGGAAACTCAGTTTACGTTTTCATGACTACAGACGAACGGTGAAGCGGTGATGTATCAAGGCGAAAACTGTTAAAGGAAGAGGACATGCAAGTAGGAAAGGCCAGCAGTTTACGAAATCGGACAGGCGAAGTACCGCGACGAACCACAAACACATTAACCAGGCACAAACTGGCGTGCGCATGGGAGCAGCGCGAATGCAAATCTACGAGGCGTCGATGGGGACACCAGACAAAACAAGGCAGGATACGCGAAATCGCAGAAAGGTGAAAGAGCGTTGGAGCCTTGAATCTTTCGACGTGATGATCAGCAGTAACGCCAAGGACTAAGGTAGGAAGACGCAGCAAGCTTGTTGAGCTGCAGATTGATCAACAAAAAACAGTTTGGACAGCTTCGATTCACAAGTCTGAATCCTAGATGCAAATCTGCAGTTCTCACGCGGCTAAAGGACGAGGCAGGCAAGCAGCTGTGCTACGATTTGGGCTACAGCTCGAGCTTGAAGAAGCTCCAGAAGGCTTTGAGGGCTTGAAGCACATGCTCGGAGCTGCATATGATATGCTTCTCCGATGCAACAGGCTTGCTAAAGCTTGCAGGTAGCTAGTGTAGAAGTCACGAAACACAGAGCTGGAAGCAGCGGGCTAGTTGGGCATCTAGTGGCTGCTGCATGGAGATGATGATCGTGATGAGAGGTCGATTGAGCAGGCTTTGCAGCAGCTGGGAGATGCCGTCAACTGCCGAAGGTACAACAGCTCCTACGAGGCTGTTGGAAACAACTGTCTATTTGAAAAGAGGAGGAGGTGTAGATGATGATGCGCTGACAGGCTCGATTACAGAGGGGAGCGTGAGGATGGCATATTGTCACGAGGAGTCGAGCTGATGAACTCTGAGGCCTGAGCTATGGTGGCTTCAAAGGTGCGCAATTTCCAAGATGAAGATGAAGATGGTGAATCGTGAAGAAGAAAATGCAAATGGGCTATGGTGGCTACAGAGCTACTGCGCAATTTCCAAGATGAAGATGAAGAAAAAGAAAATGCAAAATGATGCATTGAAGATGATGAAGAAGAAGTAGAATAACCAAGTAGTAGCCAGCTAACCTTAATGTGCAAAAACATGCTTGGTGCCAACTGTTCGCTGGCCCCCAGCTCTCAAGTTTGAGTGTTTATAGATGAGTCACATGCCCGCAGCCCCATCATCAAATCCCCAAGAATTCCTTACTTTAACGACTTTGCTTTTTGAGCATCTAAGAACTCGTAAATTTACTTGCAATATGACGATCAATTTCCAAATGAAAATCATATTCACACACACACATTACATATATGTGCGTGCACACATTACATATATGTGTGTGTATTGACGGAGGGAGAGAGAGAGAGAGAGAGAGAGAGAGAGAGAGAGAGAGAAGGGGGGGGGAGAGCTAGTAACAAAGGAAGGAGCCACAAACAATGAGGAGGTGAGGAAGAGTGACTCCCAATATATTTCAATTTCATTAGCCTTTCAATGGAAAGCTAGCTTGGAAGAAAAGAAAAGCAAAGGAACTAATTTAAATTTAGTTCTCTCTTACCCATCATCAAAGTCCTCTAAGATCATTTTGTCAAGCTAGAGTAGGGGGATATATCAGGGCAAGAGAGGGTGGTAAGAGGAGTCATTGGTCACCCAAGGACAAGAGGGCATGTTAGAGTCCAAGTCATATTAAGTAGGGTAAAGAGGCTAATAGTATAAGACTTAGCTTGCCTTTTCAATCAAGCTAATGTTAAATGTACGTGTCGTTCAAACTCAGAGCACATGAACATCATTATGACAATAAGAGGCTCTTTGTGTGATAAGACATGACCATTACAGTTATAACAATTTAACTAATCAAAGGATTGCACCTTCGCATTTTTCACATACATGTTGATGGGATGCATTAGATTGTTGCATCAAAGTAAGGGTGCCTTCATGACATAGTTGAGATTAGGGATACAATGTACTTATTCTAGTAACCTGAGAGTGCTCTCAACGGAAGCAAGAATGGAAGAAGGAGGGAGAGAGAGACAGAAAGCCACACAAGTTTGGTGGGTGCAGAACCACCCTAATCTTCTTTTTCATTTATTTATATATGTGTTTGAGTATTGTACATAACCGGGGTTAAGGCACAGTGACCTTTAACCCCCACAACCTCCCACTTAAAGGACAATGTGCCTTTAAGAGAGAACAACTAGTGAGCATACTATCCAATGCCCATCAATACACGACAATACTCAAACCGCTGACTAGGTAGACTCTTCGTCAGCATATCTGCAGGGTTATCATCTGTATGAACCTTGACAAGCTCTATGCGCTTGTCCTCAAGTACCTCCCTGATGAAATGGTACCTGACCTCAATGTGTTTGGTCTTTGCATGAAAGACCGGATTCCGTGCTAGCTGAATAGCACTCATGGAATCACTATGCAATGTCGGTACACCTGTATGAATCCCCAAATCTCCCACTAGCCGATCAAGCCATATAGCCTCCTTGCAACCCTCTGTGGCTGCAACATACTCAGCCTCTGTGGTAGACAAAGCAACGCACTTCTGTGCGCGAGACATCCACGACACTGCACCACCTGCAAAGGTGAACACATAACCAGAAGTGGATCTCCTACTATCCACATGCCCTGCATAGTCTGAATCTGTGTACCCAAGTACACGCATGTCTCCTTTACCAAAGCAGATGCACATCTCCTTGGTACCTTTCATGTACCTCATGATGCACTTAACTGCCTCCCAATGCCTCTTTCCTGGATTAGCCATATACCAGCTAACAACTCCCACTGCAAATGCAATGTCTGGTCTAGTAGCTATCATAGCATACATAAGACTCCCAACTGCTGATGCATAAGGAACCTTGGCCATCATGGCCCTCTCCTCATCTGATTTGGGACTATCTATATAACTCAGTTTCACATATGGAGGCAATGGAGTACTCACTGCCTTCCCCCCCTCCATATTGAAATGTTGCAATACTTTTGTAACATACTCTTTTTGTGAAAGCCAAAGGAGTTTCCTACTCTGATCACGCGTGATGCGCATACCAAGAATATGACCTGCAAATCCCAAATCCTTCATATCAAAGGCCTCATGCAACTTGGCCTTTAATGCATCTAGCTCATAAGTATTCTTGCTAGCCAATAGCATATCATCCACATATAGTGCCAAGATTATCAGGCTATTATCCTTAGCCCTTTTAGTGTAGAGGCAGTGATCAATTTCACTCCTTCTAAAACCCTGGGACTGAATGAAAGCATCAAACTTCTGATACCATTCTCTAGGTGCTTGCTTAAGACCATAGAGACTCTTTTTCAGCTTGCAAACTAAATGCTCTTTGCCCTTTTCTTCAAAGCCTTCTGGCTACACCATGTAAATTTCCTCATGCAAATCCCCATGCAAGAAAGCTGTCTTGACATCCATCTGCATAAGCTCCATATCCTCTGATGCCACTAGTCCAAGCATGCATCTAAGTGTGGTCATCTTCACAACTGGAGAGAATATCTCATCAAAGTCCACACCCTTCTCTTGCTTGAACCCTTTAGCAACCAAACGGGCCTTGTACCTAGGCACGTCATCACCTGTGACCTTCATTTTGTAGACCCATTTACATGGCAATGCTTTCTTTCCATGTGGCAAAGAAACCAAGTCCCAAGTCTTATTCTTCATAAATGAACTCATCTCTGATTGCATAGCATACTCCCACTTGCGTTGATCCTCACGCATCATAGCCTCTCTGTAGCAAGAAGGCTCCTCGCAATCAGTAAGCATCACATAGTCTACCCCTGGAACAAACCTATCAGGCGGTCTAGACACTCTAGATGATCTTCTCAATGGCATTTCAGCTTGCTGTCCCACTTGCATATCAGCCACATTTGGCTCATCATTTCCACCAATAGATGATCCATCATCTACCCTTGATTGTATACCTGTGGGAGTACTTGGTGGTACCATTTCTTGCACATTTGGTGCATGGACAGCTTGCTGTCTATCAACATATGCAGGTGGATTCACATCCTGGAAAGTGATTCTCCTCATTTCCACATCCCTCATGGGTGCCTTATGCATCTTCTTCTCATTGAAGACCACATCATGGCTGCGTATGATCTTCTTTGCTTCTGGATCCCAGAGACGATAGCCCATCTCTCCACTTTCACCATAACCGAGAAAGATGCATTTCCTAGACTTAGGATCTAGCTTCTTTCGAAGCTCTTTTGGCACATGTGCATATGCCTCACACCCAAATATACGCAAATGAGAGTAAGAGGGCTTCTTGCCACTCCATGCCTCTTCAGGAATACCACCATCCAAACTCTTGCTAGGTGATCTATTGATCACATGCACTGCAGTCTTCATTGCCTCAACCCAAAAACCACCAGAAAGACTTGCATTGGAAAGCATGCATTGCAACCTTTCTTGAATGGTACGGTTCATCTTTTCTGCAATTGGATTTTGCTCTGGAGTACGAGGGGATGTGAGCTCCCTCTTAATCCCACGAGTATCACAGAAATGCTGAAAGTCATGAGAGAGATACTCTCCACCATTGTCAGTCCGTAGGCATTTAAGCATTCTACCTGACTGATTCTCAACCAAGGCCAGCCATTTCTGAAATACCTGGAACACATCACTCTTCCGAGCTATAGCATAAGCCCACACTTTCCTAGTTGCATCATCAATGAATGTCACATAGTATTCAGCCCCGCCTAATGACCGTGTAGGCATGGGACCACATACGTCTGAATGCACCAAATCAAGCATTTCAAACTCTTTCTTTCCCCTTCTTTTATGGGCTGATTTAGTCTGCTTCCCATAGAGACAGTGCTCACAAAATTCAAAATCAGAGAAACTCAAATGCGGTACATAACCCAAACGGCATAAGAGTTTCATTCCATTTTGGCTCATGTGCCCCAACCTGCAATGCCACAAAGAAGTGCTTGGCTGCTCGGTTATTGCAACAACATGATCAAATACCCCTGATACATGTAAGGGATACAAAGTCCCACACTTGGCACCCCTAGCCAAAAGCATAGAGCCCTTTTGAATTTTCCAACTTTAAAAGCCAAAAGTGGTGTGAAAACCAGCATCATCTAGCTGACCCACTGAAATAAGACTCTTGGTCAACTTAGGCACATGTCTCACATGTTTCAAAACAAATGCAGACCCATTTGCAAAAGAAAACTTTATGTCACCTGCTCCCACTATGTCACATGCATAGTCATTTCCAAGATGCACACAACCTGTCTTTCCACTATCATAAGTGGAGAACCATTCCCTATGGGGAGTAACATGGAATGAAGCACCAGAATCCAAAATCCAATCCTGGGAATATGCATCATCTAAAGTGGTAAGCAACTCTGCAGATAAAGTAGACATGAAGAGAACATCATTATCACTATCATGTGTGACTACATTGATCTCCTCGATCTTCACTTTTCCTTTGTCCTCCCTTGGACTTTCTTCCTTTTGATTTGCACCCCAATTTGCATTCTTTTTCTTATTCTTTTGCTCTCTTTTCAGCTTGTAGCAATCCTTTTTCATATGGCCCTTCTTGCCACAATGGTAACACTCAATGTTCCGTGCCCTGGATTTGCTACGTGACTTCCCTCTTTCTTGGGACTTCCCCCTGAACTGTGATCTGCCCCTTTGCACATTTAAGGCTGCATCCTGCTTGTTGCCATCCATAGACTTCCATCTAATCTCCTCGGCCAACAAGCTACCCACAACATCATCAAATTTCAGCACTCCACCAAGTGCAGAGTTACTGACAGCTGTACGGAAGGTATCCCATGAGGATGGCAATGAACATAAGAGAAATATTGCCTTAGTCTCCGCATCAAAATTCATTTTCTGAGCCTGAAGCTGGCTGAAAATAATATTGAATTCATTCAAGTGAGAAGCAATGGAGACCCCTTCCTTCATCTGCAGCTCAAACAACCTCTTCATGAGGTAAACTTTATTAGAGGCAGTTTCCTTCTCATAAGTGGCACACAGTTTCTTCCACAAATCTTCCGTAGTCTTCTCATTTACTACTGTGAAATAAACTGACTCTGCAAGATGAAGTCTAATAGTAGACTTTGCTAATGCATCCAACTCATTCCAATCATCCTCAGACATATTTGCAGGCTTAGCTTCAATCCCTGCCAAGGGTTTAATCTGCTTCTTTTGAATAAGCACATCCCTTATTTGTTCTTTCCACAAAGAAAAGTTTGTCCCATCAAACTTTTTAATGCTGAAAAACTCCTTTTCAGACATGGAAGAGGATGCCATGATGCAAATAAAGCAAAATCCCAAAAGCTAGTGCCTGCAAGAGAGAATCGCAACAAATACCAGGTGTATCCAAATGTGTATGCCACAATAGACTGAAATATCACCAAAAAAACTCAAAGCTCAAAGCATCAAAAGATGCATCTGACTCATGTGCATATACTATGCATCCATATGAGCAAATCTGACCCAAAAGAAAATGCCAATAAGTGCCAAATGACTCAAGCATAAACACCGTCCACTGGCATATGTATCAATAATATCTCATCCAAGAGAGCATAGCACTATCAGTGCATCACCTGCAATGTGTCAAACCTATCCCTCAGCATAAAATAGCATCCATGTGCAAAGTGTCCATAAAAATAGCATCCCACAAGGCAATTTGGGCCTATCAGCGCATCCAATAAGGACCGCAATGCATCCAAATGGCCTATAAATCATCCACTGCAACCCAATGCACACCACGAATGAGCGCACACTGCTCAAACTGCAACCAGAGTGATCTGCATAAGGTATGCTCAAGAAATCATAGTCCCACGGTAATGAGCGCTACTGAAAATAGAACCTGAGATGCCTCAAAACATGGGCGCCATTGCATAATCGGAATCAGCAAGAAAATCTGCAAATATCTCTCTTCTGCCAGAACTCCAAAATCCCAACCGATGAGTGAGAAATGGGAGTCAACACTTATCCACTGCCATGTGGCATAAATCTAAGGTTTCAAAACCTTAGTATGAAAAATGCATAACAGAGAGACGAAATCGAATACACAGAGATTTATAACTCTGAAAATCCTTCACCGAATCGCGTAAGAACTGACAGGTAGGGGTTTTTGGGCGTCCGGAATGCAATGGGACAGACGGTTTTGGAAACCGTGGTCTCAATCACTGGGTCCAACACACGGACTGAAAAACGTTTTTGGAAACAGAGCTATCTGTAAACTCCACCGGAGTGCGAATGATGAGCAACATAGAAGTTTTAGGACCTCCTGAGTCCACCGGAACTGACAGATCTGCAAATGGTTGCTCCAAACTTGAGTTCCAACACTCGGGCAAAAAACGCAGGAACTGACACAGTGAGTCAGAAATCCAATGAAATGATCCCAGATTCAAGAATGAAGGTGTTTCCAAGCTCCTGAAGTGAAGTGGACATCAAAAGCAAGCAATAGTTGCCTCTATAAGTTAATATGGAGTCTCTGTCATCGAACGGAACAGGGAAAAGCTCAAAAAACGACTTTTTCTTTGAAAGCTCTTAACAAGCTCTCAAAACCACTTCGCAAAGCCAAAGTGACTTTTCCAAAGGTTCCTCCAAGGTCTCTGCATACTCGAATGCAAGTAAAGTCGCCCACAAAGCTTCCCACAGAGCTTCTCCTTCCTCCCACAGAGCTACTGAGCTTCCAAGCATTCACGCACGCTCAGCTAGATCACCCGTGCTCTGATACCAGTTGAGAGTGCTCTCAACAGAAGCAAGAATGGAAGAAGGAGGGAGAGAGAGACAGAGAGCCACACAAGTTTGGTGGGTGCAGAACCACCCTAATCTTCTTTTTCATTCATTTATATATGTGTTTGAGTATTGTACATAACCAGGGTTAAGGCACAGTGACCTTTAACCCCCACATAACCGTCTCTCTTGCTAGCCTTGCTAGCATGCATGTGAAACACAATGGCAAAGATGGAAGAATCTCATTTATTAATACAAAAGATAGATCATTTAATAATTAATTAACAAGGTCGCACAACCACTAAGTCTTTAACAATTGCAAAAGACTTACTGGTTTGACATAGATAATTTATTATGGCAAAAGATAGATCATTTAACAATTGCAAGACTTATGAATAAACAAGGTCTCAGAACCACTAAGTCTTGGTTTAAGATAATGCAAAGGAGCTTAAACAAAAAATGAAATAAAATCCTCTAATCACCAATAAAAGGGATGAATAGAGGAAGGAGAGAAAAGGTGAATAAAGTAGTTAAAGGTGGATATGCATATGGGAGAGGAGATTTGTGAGCAGGAAGGAGAGGAAAGGGTGAAAGAGGGGGGACAAATAAATGTAGTGTGGAGGTCTTTCATTTTTGTTGGGATAAAATGCCACATTTATTAAAGCCAAGAGACCAATTACAAAATTCGGTCTAGTTTTTGAACAAACCTCCCCCGCTTGCACTGAATATATGTCCTACACTCGAGTAGATGTACCCCTACCACCAAGAAGTTGTGGCTCACTAGAGGGTTGATATGAGAAATCCCCCCCACTAAGGTCACAGAGATTCGCTTTTAGTAGACTCTCTCTAGACCAAGGGGGAGGTCTAGTTAGTTATGGAGAAGGGGTGGAGCCCCTTGTCATACATGTAAATACCTTGTCACACATTTAGGGAGGAGAGGTATAGCCCTTTGTTATCTTTAACCTATTAACCATGGACAAAGGGCAAAAAAAGCAAGGACACGTGGCAGTTTAGAAGAGAAGGGCCTGCCATGTGTCACAAAGAAGGAGCTCTTGGATGGAGGTTGGGAGAAGGGAGGAGGTGGAAAGACAAGAGCTAGGCTTTGAGTGGGAAGGAGGTGGAAAGATAAGAGGCAACTTTGGGAGGGAGCTAAGAAGGTCAATGGAATGGAGGAGATAGAAGTTCACCTTTGGGAGGAAGGAGGAGATTAAAGGAGGAAGGTCACTGGAATTAAAGGAGGAGATAAAGCCATGGGTTAAGACTTACCAAAATTTCAAAAGCCAATCCAAGTATGCAATGTTAATTGATTAGCAATTTAAGAACCGATCAATGCATGTGCCAAAAGGAGCTCTCTCTCTCTCTCTCTCTCTCTCTCTCTCTCTCTCTCTCTCTCTCTCTCTCGGCAACATAAGAGTTCCAAATTTCCAAGTATGCAAGGTTAACTGATTAGCAATTTAAGAACCAATGAATGTGCCATGTGCCAAAAGGAGCTCTCTCTCTCTCTTTCTCTCTCTATCCTGTAGCAACGTGCGGGTTGCACACAAATACATTCAGAAATGGTATTCCACCCCAAGTATTATACATTTAATACAAAGCCACCTAGTCAGATCAAACCTGAACATTAATTTTTGTATCCCTTATAAACACAATAATAACCATCTAACCTCTCTTTATCAGTGCCAATCCAATCTCCATTGAACATTTTATGGATTTAAAGGCTTTTGGGACCATATCGTTGAGAAAACAACCATCATGCTGTAGCCTCCCCTAACAAGGACAAAAAGCAAGGCCGAAGGGATTTTTAAAAAGGCTAATAAGTATGGAATGTGCCATTGGACTTGAAATGGAACCTTGCTTCTAAGGCTTTCCAACCATGTAGTAGATTTGGGACTTTGTTGTCAAAAAACCAACCATCCCCCATACTCTCCCTAGCAACCATCTAGTGTATTTAAAGGGTTTGGGCCCATGTCCTCAATAGATCAACCATTATCCCAAACCTCCCTAGCAAGGACAAAAGTAAGGTTAATGGGTTGTCAAGACTAACAAGTATAAGTTTAAATGACTTTGGATGGAATGGGCCATTGGCATTGAAGCAGTAGCCTTACCCCTAAGACGTTCCCAAACAAACAAATATTATGAGAAAATTGCCAATAACCTAGGCACCTCAATTCATGAAACCTAATGTTTGCTAGGATGTATGGGCTAGGTGTTCAAGTCCCAATGCCCAAACAACATGCCTCTATGTCCAAATGCTAGATAAATCATGGTTGCTTGTGTGAGCCTCTCTTTGAAAACAAGGCACCCAAAAGGTGAGCCGAGCTTAATATGCTCTTCTTATACTCTTCCAAAGACCTATAACCCATGAAATAGTTGGTAGGGGACTCTGAGACATGGGTCAAGGGCTACTTGCCCATGCTACTTGGGATAAATCCAATCCAATGCCATGCCTTGATATCCTTAGGTTCTTTCAGATGAAGGGTGGACTAAATTCTTGAGGGTCCATTTAGAAAAAATGTAACTATGGTATGAGTTCAATAAAATGACATTTTTAAATCATGCTCCAACATATATCAATTTACAAAGGCGTTTCATATTGGGAAAAAAGTTCTAGATTTGTATAGAAAAAGGGTGCCTTTTAATCATACACTTTTAATCATACAATACTCATGATAGATTTAAAAATGTAAAAGTAGGCTTGGAATGCATGTGATATATAGGGTTTATGTATAGTGATCCCCTTTTTTTCTTTTTCTACATAATTTATAATGGTTTATTTATCTAATTCATTTTAGTTACATTTTTATATAGAGAGAGACATATATATATATATTGTTAGATTTTATTTATATATGTATTTCTACACATATAACACTAACTATATACATACATACATACATACGTACATACATACATACATACACACACACACACACACACACACACACACATATACATACATACATACATGTATATGTGTGTGTGTATATATATATATACATACATACACATATATATACAGACACACACACATACACACACACATACACACACACACACACACACACACACACACACACACACACACACACACACACACACACACACATACACACACACACACACACACACACACACACACACACACACACACACACACACACACACATATACACATATAAGACTAAGAGGAAACGCACTTGCAGCCAATAGAGGTCATTTTTTT